>NC_133504.1:3093750-3785000 GCF_049354715.1 Callithrix jacchus
GAAATCCCCCAATGCTTCCAGTAAGGGGAGAAGAAGAGAAACCATTTTGAAGTATGCCATGGCACTGTGTTCTCCCTCACAAGGTCTACCCTGAAGGGGAATTAAATAGAGCCTAACTTTAATAGACGGGGTTTTAATAAAGCCTAACTAACCTGGGACAGAGAAAATGCTCCACTACAGCCACCTTTGGGCTTCCACATCAGATCAGGGAGACACCCAACCACAGCCTATCTAACCATCCTGCCCCACTTGAGTGTGGGAAATCAGAAACATCTGTGAAGATCACAGTCCAAAGTTACAGGTTCACCAGAAGACTGAGACCTAATTACAGGACTGTAGAACATTTATATTCTTCCAGCCTCTCACCAATACATTACAAAGGTCCTAACTACAGCAGCTCCTTTTACCCAATACATGTCTGGCTATCAAAAAATAATAATTACAAAGCATACTAAAATGCAAAAGCAAAAAACACATACAGTTTGAAGAGAAAGCAAGCATGAAAACCTGGCATGATAGAACTGACGGCATTATCAAACAGGGAATCTAAAATAATTATTATTAATCTGCTTAAAGCACTAACAAAGCAGACTATAAAAAACAGGTGAGCAATGTAAACTAAGAAATGAAAATCCTAAGGAAAGGAAAAAAAGAAGTGCTAGAGATTTAAAAAAAAAACTCTGTAAGTTACAAGAACTACTAAAAGAGCCTGGTTGACGGTTGACGGTGGCTCATGACCGTAATCCTAGCACTTTGGAAGGCTGAGGGCAGTAGGCTCACTGGAGCCCAGTAATTTGAGACCAGCCTGGGCCAAAAAAGTGAGACACCTGTCTCTACAAAAAATGAAAATAAAAATTAGCCAGGCATAGTGTCAAGTGCCTGTAGTCCCAGCTACTTAGAAGGCTGAGGTGGGATGACTGCTTGAGCCCAAGAGGTTGAGGGTCCAGTGAGTTGTGATTATGCCATAGCCTTCCAACCTGAATGACAAAGCAAGATTCTATTTTCAACAGAAAATAAATGTTAAAAGAAATTATTTAGGCAAAGATGAATAATTTAGGTCAGAAACTGGAATTTATATCAAGAAAGGAAGAGCACTGATTAAATAATGAATTGACAATCAGTGAAAGCAAATTAAAATTCTTTATTTTTGTCATTTTTAATTGGCCTAACAGATTACAATTTGTTCAAAATATGGCCATGATGTATTTTATTATATATGCTTATGTATCTGTGTGTGTGTGTGTATATATATATATATATATATATATATATGCTTATGTATACATATATAAGTGAAATGAGTAACAGCAATGATACAAGATATGGGAGGGAGGACTTAGGATTTTATTATAAGATGTTCATACTATTATAAAGTGGTAAGTGCTGTTTCAAAATCAGCTTATATTATTTGTAAATATGTATTATAAACAAAGGAGAGAAAGTTGAATCCTATAAAATTCTCAATCAAATCCACAAAGACAGAAAATAAGTGAAATACAAAAAAAAGAAACAAAGAACAAGAGAGGCAGGCAGAGTGGCTCACACCCCTAATCCCAGCACTTTGGGAGGCTGAGTCAAGTTGATAGCTTGAGCCCAGGAGTTTGAGACCAGCCTGGGCTATACAACAAAACCCTGTCTCTACAAAAAAATACAAAAATTGGCCAGGCATGGTGGCATATGCCTATAGTCCCAACTACTTGAGAGGCTGAGGTGGGAGGATCAGTTGAGCCCAGGAAGTTGAGGCTGATGTGAGCTGTGACTGTACCACTGCACTCCAGTCTGCACAACAGAGAAAAACTCTGTCTCAAACAAAAAGAAGAAGATGAAAGAAGAAAGAAGAGGAGGAGGAGGAGGAGGAGGAAGAAGGGCAACAAATAGAAAGTACTACAAATACAGTAGACATGAATCCAACTATACCTGTTATTACCTTGAACCATCAATGGTCTAAATATACCAATTAAAAGACTACTAGAGTGGATCCAAAAACAAGACCCAAGTATATGTTGTCTACAAGAAACTCACGTTAAATATGAAGACATATAGATTAAAAGTAAATAGGTGGAGAAAGATACACCATACTAGCACTAATCAAAAGAAAGCAGGAGAAACTCTGTGAACTTTAGACAGAGCAAACTTCAGAACAAGGAAAGTTATCAGGAGTAAAGAAGAATATTACATGATGATAAATGGGTCAATTCTCCAAAGAGATGTAACAATCCTTAATATGCAGGAGTCTAACAACAGAGATTAAATATGTGAGGCAAAAGCTGACAGAAAGGCAAGGAGAAATACATGAATCCACTATTATAGTTGGAGACTTCAAAAATAGATGAATATGGGTAAAAGATATTTCTATAAAGCACCATATATTGGGGCCTGCACATACATACACACACATATATATATACACAAATTTATGTGTATTTTTATTTTTCCTATAGTATCTACATTGTACAGACTGTAGTCATTAGCCAGATGTCTGTTTTGACTTACGTTGGACAAAGCTCACTTTGGGGAACCGTGAGGCATTCTAGCGGATAATGCATCCTAAGGGCATGAAAACTTTAGAGTCACAGCAAGGTTAAGCAAGTGAAAATGTGTAGAGATTCTGAGTACAGCATGCTGTGATACAGAGGTCTAACGGGATGAGCAGGTCCTATTTATAGAAACCTAAGGCAGCTGTTCTCTGAAAATTCTCTGTGACACTGGCATCCTAGATGCCTTAAGGGAGTGCCAACAGAATGTAAGAGAAATGCAGGTCCTTTCCCACCCTCCAACACCCTGCAGCTTCAAAGAGTCATAGCTGAATCAGGATATAGAGGTGTCTGGTGCACAACAGACATCAGAAAGGAAAGAAAGAAAAGAAACATGGCAGCCAGTTAACACAGTTGGTCATACTTGTTTGAAACACTCACCAACACGCTGAAAACTATGAGCCAGAGTAAAGGAGTCCAGTAGCGACCACGATTACAGCCCCATTTAATACCCACGGGCAGGTGACCTCCAGGGAAGCTTAGAGGATGTGAAGTCTACACCTCTACATTTTCCTATGAAAACAGCAACTGGTGCCCCAATCAACAGGCAGGCCAAAAATTGCCATATAAAATAAAGGCAGATTTTCTTAATTGTTTTTTTTACATTTATAAACACAAAGGCCTCAAGCAGAACAGAAAATCAATGTAAAACGAGAAGGTGAATACAAGTCTCCTGCTTTTGCAATCAAGTATTCTGCCTGGAGAACACTGCTTTAGGGAACATAAATAAAAAACAGTGAAAGCTATTCATCAAACAGACACCATCCCTCTACTCCTCCTTTCCCAAGCACTACACTGAACTGAACGGGAAACTGCTTTCAATGATCACACCGGTACCCACTGAAAAGAAAGAAGAAGAACTCCTAAGCTTTCGTATCACCTACTGCGGGGAAGCTTCTAGAAAGCTACTTCCTAAGACTAACATTATTCCGGGAATGGAAGGAGGCAAGACTGGAAAGAGGGAGATGGAGTCAGGGTAGGTAGTTAAAAAATACTGAAAAGAGTACTTCAATTTACAAGAAGAAAGAAAAAATAAGGCCGGGTGTGGTGGCTCACGCCTGTAATCCCAGCACTTTGGGAGCACAACGTGGGCGATCACCTGAGGTCAGGAGTTCAAGATTACCCTGACCAACATGGTGAAACCCTGTCTGTACTAAAAATGCAAAAAAAAAAAAAAAAATAGCCAGGCATGGTGGCAGGTGCCTGTAATCCCAGCTACTTGGGAGGCTGAGAATTGCTTGAACCCAGGACTGTGCCATTGCACCCCAGCTTGGGCAACAAGAACAAAACTCCGTCTCAAACAAAAAGAAGAAGAGAGAAGAAGAAGAGAGAAATAGAAAATAAAAATATAAAGAAAATAGTTTACCATGCCCCTGCTTTCTTTAAATTTTATTATATTTAGACTGCCCACTGCAAACAAACAAAAAGAGAAAGAAAAAAAACTTTAAAGTTTGGGCAAGACAGTACTTCCTAGTTTGCTGGAAGTAATTTTTAAACATCTTGTTTAAAAAGTAATGAATTAGTGAGGCAAGAATGTGGGCTTCTTTCTGCTCCCTATGACTCTGCCTGCGTCACTGGATTTGTAAGAGACCGAAGAGTCACTCCTGAAGTTTCTCCAATGATGAAATAACCACACATACCCATATTTAGAAATCAGATGTTATTTCTTTGTGAGTTTAATTTATAAAACTGGTAATTCGACACACATTTACTACGAAGGCTTGACTTATAAAAAGCATTGCTTTTCCTTAGAAGTTAGGGGTTAAACATATCTACAAGGAAATCTGAAAAATTATTTTACTAAAATTTTATATATCCATCTTGTAACTTACCATTTGGCAGTGAAGATACTTTAACGCAGATAAGCTTAAATAACCTTGCTATGTACCCTGATGCTGGGTTCACCTAGCAACTGTCTACCATCGTCATCCAGTGGTCATCTGGCACTGGAGTTACTGACCATTGCTGATGAAAAGCAGACAAGAAGGTCAGCCCACTGAACCTGCGTGGATCCTGCCTTCACCTGGGCCCTAACCCACCCTCAGTTCTATCATATAGACAGCACATGCCACACCATCCCAGACCAACTTTCACAAAACTTTAACATTGGCTCCTTTTAAAAATGCCATCTAAGTCTCTTTTCTTGCAGAAAATAAGCCCATCTCTTTTGGGGGGAAAAATAAGGTCGGTAAGCAAGATCCTGCAAGGTTCTGGGGTTTCTCCTCCATCTCCACTCAGTTAAAAAGGGTTCATATTGGTATCTTCTTGGTTGATGTTACTCTTCAGCCCTGAGACTTGCTGGTAGCCATTTTCTGTTACACAAAATGGAAAACAGCAAATGTTAATTTACAACTAGAGAGAATGGAGCAGAGGTACATAGATGAGCAGGAATGAGAAGAAAAGTCTTCCCCTATTCCCTTTGACATTGCTGTGCCCAGTTTCCTTTTGCTCATAATTTCCAGCTCAATTCCAGGGTGTTCCAGAATCCTTCTCAAAATATTTCATCTTTTGTTACTTGGTTTTAGATGCATGACACAAAGTATCCTCACTACCATAGCCACTGTAAAATGTTCTACGTTTCGGAAATGTTATGTGTTGAATGAAGTCTTCATCCCCAGGACCTGTGAATGTGGTCTTATTTGGGAACAGGGTCTTTATGGATGCCATCAGGTTATGAGGAGGTCGGACTGAATTAGGGTGAGCCCTGATTTAATGTCTGGGGTCTGAATAAGTTGAGGAAAATTAGGACACAGACATGTAGAAGAATGCCAGGTAAAAACATAGGAAGAGACTCCCAGAGGAAAGACAGCAGGATGGTGACAGAGGCAGAAATGGGAGCAATGCACCGAAAGCCAGGAGCGCCAAGGATTGCTGGACATTCCCAGAAGCTAGGAGAGTGGGAGCAGAAGTGACCTCACCTTGATGTCAATCTGCCACGGTGACTTCTGATCAACCCCAGTCCCATGAATGCCTCCTGATTACTACTTTACTTACTGTCCCTCCCGTAGAACATGTCGACCTTGACATAATTGCACAAAGTATGGGCTGTGATGTACACGGCATTAATGAACATATGTGTGCATGTGTCTTTATAGTAGAAAGATTTATAGTTCTTTGGGTATATACCCAGTAATGGGATTGCTGGGTCAAACGGCATTTCTATTTCTAGATCCTTGAGAAATCGCCACACTGTCTTCAATGATAGACTGGACAAAGAAAATGTGGCACATATACACCATGCAATACCACACAGCCATAAAAAGCGATGCGTTCATGTACTTTGTAGGGACTTGGATGAATCTGGAAACTATCATTCTCAGCAAACTGACACGAGAACAGAAAGCCAAACACCGCATGTTCTCACTCATAGGTGGGTGTTGAACAATGAGAACACGCAGACTCGGAGAGAAGCATCACACACTGGGGGCAGTTGGGAGGTACGGGAGAGACAGCGGGGGTGGGGGGGTGGGGGGGTAGGGGGTGGGGGGATGGGGGGGTGGGGAGGGATAACATGGGGAGAAATGCCAGATGCAGTATGCGCCTAAAGTAAAATAAAAATAAATAATAAATAATAACAGAGAAATAGAAAAAAAACCAAGTACGTTAAGCAAGAAGACATAAAGTAAAATGCTGTCACTGTCACATACGACATTCTGTGGAACCTCAAGGCAGTATTCAGCAGTAACAATATCACAGCCACCACTGCCTAAGAGATCAGGTTGAAAACAAACCAAGCCTCGCTGAATTTTAAGGTTTTTTGTCCCCTTTTCTGATGAATTTTGGATTTTATTCCATTATTGAAGTTTTGCTTTTCCATGAGAACAGCAGGCACGTTCATATTGTGAGGGACACGAGTACAAAGGAAGTAGAGGACAACCAATGCCTGTGTTGTGTGCAGTTTCCGTATCAAACATGACGCTACGCACTTGTATGCCCTTGAGTCTAATGAATGCAGTGCATATTATTATTCCCACTTTATTATTATTTATTTTTGAGACTGAGTCTCACTTTATTGCCCAGGCAATAAAGGTGCAACGATCTCAGCTCACTGCAAACGCTGCCTCCAGGTTTCAAGGGATTCCTCTGCCTCAGCCTCCTGAGTAGCTGGAATTACAGGCAACTGCCTCCACACGTGGCTAATTTTTGTGTTTCTAGTAGAGATGAAGTTTCACCATGTTGGCAGGATGGTCTCGAACTTCTGACCCCAAGTAATCCTCCCACCTCAGCCTCTCAAGGTGTTGACATTACAGGCATGAGTCACTGCGCCTGGCTATTCCCACTTTAAAAAGACCCTGGGTCTCATCGACGGTATGTGATTGACCCTAAGTCGCATAGTAAGTGGTAGACATGAGGAAATGTCTGCCTGAAGCCACAACCAATACCCATTCCATTCTACTGAGCTGACTTGTCCCTTGCAGTCAAGGCTGGAACTGAGTACACAGGCTTCCTGCTCAAGAGCAAAGTGGAAGAAATGAATGTAGCTTTAAAAAGAAAAGTCATAACAGCACAGAGAAATTAGAAGGGGTGTTAGTAATAGACTAGATTCCCGAAGAGTTATTGGAAAATATCAGATGAGATGAGACTGATTTTTAAAGAAACAAGGCGGCCATAGCCCAAGACAGCACAGAAAAATGCGAGATTTCCCCCACTCTGGAGTAAATCCATAAAAGGTAAAATACAGGGCTATGACATAGGGTGCCAGGGGATGATTTACTAAAGAGATTTTTTGAGACAGCTGTCTCCCTTCTTTGTATGTAAACAGAACTCTGGTAGGCATTACTTGTCCGCTCTCTGAGGGAAGGAGGCTGCTTGTCCAAGAAGGCCTCTACTGAAGACAATGGGACGCAAGGAAGAAGCAGAGCCTGACAACACTGGTTCTCCCCAGCGGAAAAAAGAAGGGTGCAAGCTCCACCGCAGACCACAGCACTCCTTACTTTGCAAAGCGGAAGTCCCCACACTGGTGCACGTTCCTACTGCTGGCTGAAGGACCGACACCCCGACTGCTGCGAGAGTCAAGCAGGAGCCGGCTGCAATTGCCCAGATTTTTGGCGGATTACCTCAGGCTGAAGAAAGCCATTTGCTGAAGTCCAGCCCCCTTTCTGCGGCATCTGTCTCCCCATGACGAGCATATGCCAGGGTATAAAGATTCTTCCTGTGTGGCCACCTTGGGCAACTGTGATGGGGCTGTCCGGTGTCAGATATGCCTTGGGGGCTGGCTGAGGCTTCATGTGGATTGCATCAGCGTTTCAACTTCTTTCTCTACCCCACCATATTTTATTCCCTTCTCCCACAAAAGGTGATTGCTGCTGAGTATGCCCAGGATGCAGGGCCCGCTACGCTTAGTACCCCAGACATCTAAAGATGAAACCCCCACACTGGCTGTGGCAGGGCAAGGCGGTACCTTGGGTTTGAAATTTCCTGTGTGGGGGCACTAGTGTCCATTAGGTCAAATCTGAATTTATTTAACGGAAAATGTAAATTGTTTTTACATGACGAATACAGCTACTCAGAAACCCCATATGTTGCAGAGTTCAAGGAATTTCCTTACTGACAAATTATTCAGGGAAAAGCTATCATTACATGTATACCATATTTTTAATATGTGTTTAAAGTTTTATTTTTTATTTTTATTTTTATTTTTATTTTTGAGATAGAGTTTCGCTCTTGTTACCCAGGCTGGAGTGCAATGGCACGATCTCAGCTCACCGCAACCTCCGCCTCCTGGGTTCAGGCAATTCTCCCGCCTCAGCCTCCTGAGTAGCTGGGATTACAGGCACGCGCCACCATGCCCAGCTAATTTTTTGTATTTTTAGTAGAGACGGGGTTTCACCATGTTGACCAGGATGGTCTCGATCTCCTGACCTCGTGATCCACCTGCCTTGGCCTCCCAAAGTGCTGGGATTACAGGCTTGAGACACCGCACCCGGCCCCTAAAGTTTTATTTAAAATAGCATAACAAAAGGACATTTTTTGAAAATTCAAGGTGTTATATTTTAATTGTGGTTTCATTTAGAATTAATCAGGTCAAATTTCTGACCGGAAATGTGTATTTCCTTCTTTTCAGTGCACAGGAATGTAACGTACTTTTACTTGGCCAAATTCCCATCTTGGAATAAAAAGCACTAGCCGTAGAATCTGGCCGCTATGGGAAGGTAGGTTGCTGCCGTCTCGTTTTAGCTTCCGTTTTCCCAGAGAAATTCCGAAAAGACGTGATGATATTATTGGTCAAATTATAATTGCTCATGTTCTGGCAGACATACGGTAGATCCAGCTTTGTTCTGTTCTTATGTGAAACGGAAGGTCACTGCCCGGCCGGGCGCGGTGCTCAGGCCTGTAATCCCAGCACTTTGGGAGGCCGAGGCGGGTGGATCACGAGGTCAAGAGATCGAGACCATCCTGGTCAACATGGTGAAACCCCGTCTCTACTAAAAATACAAAAAATTAGCTGGGCATGGTGGCGCGTGCCTGTAATCCCAGCTACTCAGGAGGCTGAGGCAGGAGAATTGCCCGAACCCAGGAGGCGGAGGTTGCGGTGAGCCGAGATCGCGCCATTGCACTCCAGCCTGGGTAACAAGAGCGAAACTCGGTCTCAAAAAAAAAAAAAAAAAAAAAAGTCACTAACCAAAAAAAAAAAAAAGGCTAGTTTGGATAACGGCTTTTACTCACGGTGCTCCATGTTTCGGGCTGCGGAACTGGCTGGAATTTCAGCAGAGTCCAGGAACAGCATGCGGGCAAGGACTGCGCGTGCGGTGCGCTGAGCGGGTGGTTTGGAGCCGCTTCGCCCGGAGCTTCAAGCCAGGGCTGGCGCCGACCTGCAGAGACGCGGGCGTTCAGGCGCGCAGGCGCACTGGGGAGGGCGGCAAGGGCCGTCGTGGCGGCTGCGTCCTCGGCACGTACTGCCCAATTCCCTGACTGAAGCATGAGCGATACGCCAGATACAGCCAGGAGCAAACAGGCGTACGGGGCTGCCGCCTGCGCGGGTCCCTGCCGTCCTTCCTGCGTGGCACTGAACTCCACAGCGGGTCGCGCCGCCCACGTGGCGAGGCGAGAGAGTTGGTGTCTGGGCGACCGAGCCCCGCTAGGGCACCGCGCCCGCCCAGCGCCTGCAGCCCGGGGTCCCTGTCGCGGGTCCTGACGGGAGACCTGAGGCGGAAGCACGACTGCAGGGCCCCATCCCAAAGGAGGAGGAGGAGGAGGGGAGAGGAAGAGACCCTGGTACTCAGCTTCCGGCCGGCAGGGGCAGCCTCCACCTCAGGAGGACAAACAGCCCTGGACGGCGGAAGGAAGTCTCGGCGGAAGGAAGTCTCGGCCAAAGGAAGTGTCCGCAGAAGGAAGTCTCACCGGAAGTCTGGGCCAGACCGTGCTGCCCCCGCTTCAGCCTGTTTGCGTCAGTTCTGCGTTGACGTTGACGGCGCTTGGTCGGTTCCTTATGAGACCCACTGAGTTGGTGTCTGTCCCCAGATCACCTGCACCCGCCTTCTCTCTCGAAATTTCTTCCACGAAGAATCTCAGACTTGTTGCAACCTGGCGTTTGTCACACGCCTGCTCTGTCTGCCGGCGTGCAAGGCAGCATGAGGATGCAAAAGAAGACTGACATGCTTCCCTCCTAGGGAGTCTAGGAATTCTGGAAGAACGAGATATACTGGTGTCTCGTCGCATGTCCCAGAGGAAGCAGGTGCCGCGCGGTCAGATGACGTGGAGATCTGCGCCAGGGACGAAGGAGAAGATGGAGCCGGGAAGACACCAGGAAGGAGGTATGGGGTCTGGATGTGAAAGAAATCGTCCACAATCCACTTAGGATGTGGGACTTTGGTAGCGGGGGGCTCTGGGGACCCCGGGGTGCCCTGTATCCCACTCCTGTGGGATGGAAGGGAGAAGCTGCCCCTGCAAATCCGGTCACCATGCGTGATGGTCGCTGCCTTTAGTTATTTATTTATTTATTTTCTTTCTTTTTTTGAGATGGAGTTTCGCTCTTGTCACCCAGGCTGGAGTGCAATGGCTCGATCTCGGCTCACTGCAACCTCCACCTCCTGGGTTCAGGCAATTCTCCTGCCTCAGCCTCCCGAGTAGCTGGGATTACAGGCACGCACCACTGTGCCCAGCTAATTTTTTGTATTTTTAGTAGAGACGGGGTTTCACTATGTTGACCAGGATGGTCTCCATCTCTTGACCTTGTGATCCACCCGCCTTGGCCTCCCAAAGTGCTGGGATTACAGGCGTGAGCCACCACACCCGGCCGGTCGCTGCCTTTAAAGCTCGACATATACGTATCTGGCCACTGAGAAGTCTGCTGATAACGAAAAACAATCGTTAATGATATGGCACGGAATGGTCTGTCTCACAGGTGAGAAAGTGAAGACGGAGATTCTAATAACAGGCTTGTTGTACTGGAGCGAGCTTAGAAAGTCAGCACCGAGACAAAGGTATGCCAAATTGCAGGGTCTTCATTGCCGGCGACCACGGAGGACTCGCATGAAAGGAGGGTGTCAAGACCTTTTATGCCTGTAAACCACCTTGGGGGTGGGGGTGAGGGGCTTCAGACATTCCAAGGGCCAGTGGATTCTGTAAATCACCTCCTGGGCGGAGATGAGGGTGAGGGGCTCCGGACATTCCGAGGGTCAGGGGACTTCGGATATTCCGATTGTTACTGAAGTGGTTTACAGAAGTCAAGATAAGCCTTAGTTTACACATTGCCTGGGTATGGGTGGAAATTACAGACCTTAGTTACTTATTGCAAGTTGCAGGGGCCAAGATGGCGTGGGTTTGGACTGCTTGCCTGTCACATCAGGGTTATAGAGTTTTAGGGGGCTTTTACCATGTCACAGCTGATGCTGCTTACTTTTGTCCCAATTTTATGTACCAAGATTTTTGGTGAGGAATCAGGTACTTCCCTTAAATCCAGAATGCACTTTTTCCTGGCGCAGTAGAAACAGAAAGAAATCATTGGTTATGGATAACTGAATGTACACTTCATAATACAGGAAGACATTTATTTTAAAAAATAAATTTAAAAATAATGAAATAAATAAATTGTAAGCCCAGGCTTTCATAGAGGCAAGAAGTGTGTGAAAGCAAACATGACACTTCCCCCTGCTGTCCTTTGCAGCATGTCCTCATGTCCGCAGCTAGCACAAGGAAGCCTGCTGTGTCCCTACAATAAGCAAACAACCAAGGAGCAGTCATTCTCCCTTGTTCTAGTTCGCAAGCTAAATGGAGCCTTGGGCCATCATTCCTATAAACTGCTGACTCCATAAGAAAATGACTTTATTCTTGATTTCCAGAGTATTGTCACTTTCAGTTGTGATCATCTTGTAAGAAAACTATTGCTTTGCTACCATGAATAAACCAGTAATAGCCTCAGTAAACTTGTTGATGTTGCTTCCTTTTTTCTTACCTGTTGAGTGGTTTCCACAAAGACGGATGAAATGATTGTCACTTTCTAGCCTTACAACAATAGCAAAACCCTAAATAAACAGGAAGTTAACAACTTTTCTAGAACCTACCAGAAAGCCCAACAGGACAACCAACTGTCCTGAAATCTAAGGAGGGACAGGAGCCTGCAGGGGGAGTTGAAATGCCAGCACTGTTTTACCGGGGCAGGATGTGATCAGTGTGAAGAGCTCGGCAAAGGTGATTGGTCTATTGATGGAGACTGAGTGCGACCGAGTAAAGCACTAAGGGCCATATATACAGGGAAGTCCATATCCTATTGCAGATTTTTTCTACCTGAATCCTTCTGTGCACTCTGAGGAAATTTTGAAAGTTTGTTTTGTAGCATAGAGTGGAGAAAGAAAACTGTAACCACTGTAGGAGAAGCAAGGAATTTCACCAGGATCCTTCCCCTGTGTCTCTTGTGAAACCAAAGTTTTTATCTATAGGCCTACTGCAACTGGAGGAAAAGTAATGCACTGAGAAGGCTACCCGACCCTGACACCCAGGGGTTCACAGCCAGCCTAGGACTAAGGCCTATTCAGAACAACAGAAATTACACCCATTCACACATGCTCATTGCTAATGAGCAAGCCTCTAGCAAGGCCCCTGGCAAAGCAGCCACAACCCTAAACCCACCATAGCTCCAGAGGAAGTTTAAACCTATAGTACCTAAAGGTGACCATAGCACAACAAACATAAGCCCAGCTCAACTCCTAATTAGATTAATAATTCAACTCTCCACACTAAAGACCTATAAGAAGAAAGGGCATGCCCATTTCTAAGCAGGAAAAGAAAAATCATCATTTTTACAGTTCTAAGGAAGATGTCTGGCTTTCACCAAAAAAACTTAGGACACATACAAAATAGTGAGAAAAAAACAACACTCTCACAAGGAGTCAAGCAGGCATCTAAACCAGTCTTAGCCATGTCACAAACCTTGGAAATTTATTAATCTTCATTAATATGTTAAAGGCTGTAATGGAAAAAGTAGACTGCATGCAAGACCAGATAGGTAATTTCAGCAGAGGGGTAAACACTTAAAAAAAATCAGATAAAAATAATAGAAATGGAAAACCTAATAGTGATGAAGATTGCTCTGAAGCAAGTATTAGCAGACCCGAATAGCTGAAGAAAGAATTAGTAAAGTTGAAAACTCTGTAGAAATTACCCAAAATGAAACACAAATAGAAAATATGGGAACAAACAAACAAACAAAAACAGAGTGCCTATGATCTGTGAGACAACACCAGTCTAACATATGTATAATGAAAACTCAGAAGTGAGGGAATCTGTGGGGATCGCTCCCATGTGAGGCCCCTAGGAAATGGGCCTTGCCATACCATGAGCTTGAGCCCAGACACAGATCCCTGGTTGGGGGAGTCAAGCTGAGGGAAAGCAGGAACCAAAAGACTATGTTATTCAAAATGTAAAGTAATGGATTACTTTACTTTATGGATATGAGGACTTTACTTTATGGATATGAGGACTTGGGAGGCAATGTGTCCACTTTCAGCTTCTTATGGTTTATTGCTTGATTGTGTTCGTTTTGGACCCTTTTTACCTTCATTGTAAAATATTAACTTAAGTATTTATACTTGGTAACTTACCATAACTTACTGGGTGTAACTGTAACTTACCATAGCTTACAGGGCGTAACTGTAACTTACCATAGCTTACAGAGCGTAACTGTAACTTACTTACCATAGCTTACAGGGCGTAACTGTAACTTGCTTACAGTTGTTAAGTACTTACTGGGCGTAACTTACTTGCTGGGTGTAACTGACTTACTGGGCTTAACTTACTGGGCGTAACTAAGTGGGTGTAACTTGCTTACTGTAACTTAAGTACATTGATCTGGCATAAACAACTTTAACTTCAGAAAAGTATATAATGAAACAGATTGCAAAAATAAAATTGCTGCTTGGACATAGCCTAAGCCAGCCCTCCAGACTCCGCTTTTCTATTTTCTTTCACTTCTGTGCACACTCTCCCTCAGGTTGAACAAGACATCTACGTTGGCGGTCTCAGGGACTCCTGCAGGTTGGTAGTCCCCCAGCAGATGTGCCAGACCCCAACACAGAAGGAGAAGGGCGATGGTCGTGGTGGCTCACACTTGTAATCCTATCACTTTGGGAGGCTGAGGCGGATGGGTCATCTGTGGTCAGTAGTTGAAGACCACCCTGGCCAATACAGTGAAACCCTGTCTCTACTTAAAATACAACAAAATTAGCCAGGCACAGTAGCATGGCCCTGTAATCCCAGCTGCTTGGAAGGCTAAGGCAGAAGATTCGCTTGAACCTGTTGAGGCAGAGGTTGCAGTGAGCCAAGATTGTCCCAGTGCACTACAGCCTTGGCAACAGAGTGAGACTCCATCTCAAGAAGTAGAAGCAGGGAAGGAGAAGAAAGCAGGACAAGGAGGAGGACAAGGAGGAGAAGGCAGAAGAATCGCTTGAACCTGTTGAGGCAGAGGTTGCAGTGAGCCAAGATTGTCCCAGTGCACTATAGCCTGGGCAATAGAGTGAGACTCTGTCTCAAGAAGATGAAGAAGAAGAAGAAGGCGAAGGGGAAGGGGAAGAAGAAAGAGGGGAAGGGGGAGAGGGAGAAGGAAGAGGCCAAAGGAATATTTTAAAAACTAAATACCCTTTTTTTTTCAGCTTGGTCGAAAGGCTGTATCTCCTTACAAAACTTCCCTCCATGTAATTTGATTCATTTTTTTTTTCAGTGCTTTTCGCTCTGCATATTTTCTTGTCAAGTGATAAACAACATAAAAGCTAAAATACATCTCTAGTTTTGGTGTTAAATACACACCTCTCGCCATTCAGATCTTTTTACAGTGTTTGACAAGTAACAGTGATTTCTAAAGGAATTCAGTGGAATCCTAATCCTGGGAGATAACCTATTAGAAGAAAAAGTTATTCAGAACAATAAATTTGAAAAATTACAATGACAATCTTTGTATTAGATTGGACACAAATCAAATTATGAAATGTTCTAAAAAGCTTTGCAATAAGAAAAGGGCTTAATGTTTTTTAACCCAGCGTTTTCCAAGTAAGTTTGACTGTGCAATTCTTTCTTTGGAACATACTGCTTATGAAAATTGTGTAAAGCTGGTGTCAAAATGAATCAGTTTTAGGTGATTATAATCAAACCTTTGTTCTTTTCCAATTTTCCTATCCTTTTTTCAGGTTTATTTTGATCTATACAGACCTTCTATCAATCAGTATCCAGCCATTTCTCAATCCACATCTTGTATTGTGTGCTACCATACTCACCATATTTTAGCCACAGGTTTCTGTTGTCCCTTAAACGTTCCAACCTCATTTCCTCCATACAAACGTGGCACTTGCTGTTCTTTCTGCTTTGAATGTTTTTCTGCTGGATATTTGTATGATTTACTCTCTCATCTCATTCAGGTCTCTGGCAAATGTTACCCATTCAGACAAGTCCTCATTAGCCACCCTTTCTAAATAAATTACCATCTCCCTCTATCATTCTTTATCCCTTTATTCTCTTTACTTTTCTTCATAACATTTATTATTACCTAATATTATATTTCACATTCTTTGCTTCTCTCTGACTCGTAGAGAAGAATGGAGATTTCGTGAAGTCGAGGACTTTGTTTCTATCTTAAGGACTACATTATGGATGCCTAGAATTGTAACTGGTATCATTCTAGAATGACAGTCACTCAATAAAAATGTTTAAAAGAATGAAAGATGAATGAAGTTGTCTAAACCACCTGTATTGGGTCTGCATTCTTCTCTAATTTATCCCTAACTGGCCTAGCTAGCCTATGGTGCATCAGACGTGTTCAGCTTTCTAACAAAGGTGATACGCAAATTGGAAAGCATTCTATGTCTCCTAGTCTTAATTGTTAAAAGATAACTCAGTATAAAGTCTGACTTCAGCGCTATAATTCTATCATGCTACTTCTTTTCTTCTGGATTGATCGGGCACCAATTTGTGTAATATAGGGGCATCTGAAAATGTGCTCTGCTAGTAACAAATCTTAATACCATGCAGCCTTGCCTAACGTTTATGAAAACAAACATCTTTCCCTGGGTGATTATCTCAGTCTCAAACCATCTTTACCATAGCTAAACATTTTAAGCTACAAGTGCAAAAGAATTTGTGTGCATTTAGAGAATATGAAGCTTATGCAAGGAATTCATTACCTGGAAAAACAAGTTGAAAACAACAGAGTGGAAGAACATCAACGTGTGTATGGCAGAACCGAATATTTAAAGCTCCATATCAATTATGACCCTAGATAAACACACAGAGGACATCTATAATATGATATAAAATAGATATGGTTTTCATCCCAAGGTCCCATGTTTCTGGTACAGAGCTGCAAAAACTCTTGGAATTTCCTAAGTAACGGGAGAATTTCTGTTATGTTAATGAATCATCTCCCAGTGGGGATGGAGGGTGCCTAGATGGCTTCAGGATTGGGATTGGTCACCAGAAAGGCCAACCTTGTGATTAGAGAATTGGAACTTCGTACCAGCCTGACCTCTGCGAAAAGCAGGGGTGCTGAAGATTGAATTAAATCACCCGACCAGTGATTTACTTAATCATCCCTAGGCAATAAAACCTCAGTAAAAGCTCTGGCCATTGAGGCTCAAAGAACCTTCCTGGTCGGTGAATATGTAAGTGAACCGGGATGCTGGCATGTCAGGACTTCCCAGGGACAGAAGCTTCTGGGCTCAGGACTCCTAGAGCTCGGCCTGTTACATCATTACATCCTTTATAATGAAATAGTGATTCTAAGCAGCACTTTCGGAATACTGTGAGCCGTTCTAACCAATTTTATAATGAAATGGTAATGTAAGTAGCACTTTCCTGAGTACTGGGAGCCATTCTAGCAAAATTTTTAATCTAAGGGGATTGTGGGAAGCCCTAAATTCGTAGCTGGCTCGGCAGAAGTGTGGTAGCTTAGGGACAACCAAAGCTGTGGCTGGTGTCTAAAGTGGAAACAGTCTTGTGAACGACCTTGCTCTTAATATGTGGATCTGTGCTAACTCCAGGCAGTAACTGTCAGAATTAAACTGGATTATAGGGCACCCAGTTCGTGTCAGCAAATTGATGTCAGTACACAGCATGCTAACAGAAACTTTACTTATATGATATAAACGTTTGCCACAAACATTTTGTCTTTAATTAATAATTAAAACCTTAGATCATTCTTATCTTAAATTATTTCTTCCAAAAATAAAGATCAACATTTGTGAATTTCTTCCTCATTCAAAAGTAAACTAGTATATTGCATAGATTTAAGGTAATGGAGAAAGTAAATTACCTGACCTTTAATGAATTATTTATCTTTTCTAAAATTAAGACCATTCAAAAACTAATTTGTTTTAAATATTTGACTCACTTATTAAAATATTTTCTCTTATTTAAGCAGATAAAAAGTGTTACATTTTGATTTTTCACTTTTTATTGTTATTTCAGGATAAAATTTTACAGCCAATAATTCCATATTTCTCTCCAAAATAAAATTGAAAAATTTGAAGAACTAATGGCATTAAACACAGATTTCTCATTCTGCTGTTCAATATTTTCCTCTTAGTTATTCTTATTTTTATCCTGGCTCCTGTATAATAAAGATTCAGCATAGATGAAAAAATAATGCCAAATCCAGAGATTTAAGGAGAAAGGTTTGTGACTCTAGGAGTAAGCAGGGAATGTTAACAATTACCAACTCAAATGGAATTACTGTCAACTAGACATTTGGAAAAAACCAAAAGATAAAGCTAACAGAAGCTAGCAACTCATTGTTAAAACTAAGCACATGAAAAAACCTTGAAATAATGACAAAAAAATTCATATTTTTTATTTTAAATATATACCATTTAAAATATTTTCACATAATAAAATGTTTTATATATATATATATACACACACATACAAACATATATATGTATATATGTAATCTGTATTATCCATATATGTTGCATGGAAGTAAATGAAAACTATCCATGAATTTGAGCAGAGGATTTGAAACATTTCTAAATCAGCTCTTCCTCAATTACAAAATTCGGCTTTTAGAATAATGAGAGGCAGCATTGTGTGACAGTAAAGTGTCAGTTTTGAAATGAACATTTTGATTTCACATAGCATCTCAGCTATGTGAATCTGGGCAAGTTACATTTCTCCTCCTTGGCTAAGCCATCTTTAAGAAGAGAGGATATTATGCTAATTGGGGTACAAATTACCAATAACGCAAAACGGCTAGCTCATCATTGGCACCTGAAAAGGATAGAAAATTTGGCCCAGATAACCCTGGACTTCGCACTCTGGTACTATAACTGATGATGTGAGTTTAGGAAAGAAAGCTGGATTTTTTAATTTGTTTTGAACAATCGAATGGATATATTTTAATATTTCCAGCCATGAAACACAGAATGAATTTTTTGCTTTTAAACTGTTTTTGCTAAACTCCCTGCCTCTGAGCCTAAGCCACATGTGCCCATGCTTTTCCAGGGTTATACAAGCAGATGCTAGAAGTGTGCTTTGCTCCATAATCACTGTGAATAAGGGAAATCTCCATTTCTACTTTTCTTTTTTTTCTGGGAGAATCATGTCAAAATTTTGTAGGAAAAGTGAGAGGAAATCCCTAAAGTCTAATATACTATTTCTCTGTATGTTCTAATTCATACAGTTAAAGAACGTGTAAATCATTGACCTGGGTCTGTAATAGAAACACGAGATTATCTTTATCCATGTCTGTAGTTCAGTGGTTCATCATTATTTGTCATTGAGTCACGAAGGAAGCTGGATGGAGCCTGAGAAGTAGACTTATAATGTTAATCTGAATTTAAATAAGAGTTCCTGAAACAATATCTTCTGACATTTCTTAAAGCATCAGATAATACAACAAAGTCAGTGAAAATGTATTAAAAGTAGTCACTACCCACACATTTCAGGGAAAACGCCTGGAAGAGTAGTTATGGCTACTGATTTTATTTCTTAAAGTAATTGATTGCTTCTTGGAATGATTATTTTTCAAATACAAACAAGTTATTGGGTACTTGTTTGTGAAATTAAATTTTTCAAAGTCTGTGAAACACCTCAAAATCAAATGAAATATTTCTTATGCTGAGTAGCTTTTCCCATTTCAGAAAGAACGTTAGGCTACAAAAGCTTATGTGATTTCGTTTTCATGGCAATTGCCAAGTTATGGGAATCTGAATGTAAAAGTCAGTTAATATTAACGATTCTAAGAAGCAAGCTGAACAAATCTGGGTTTAGACTTCCTCTTAATTACTTTCCAGTTTATTCTCTTGGCTAGGTTCAACTGAAACCCCTGTAAGAGTTGTCAGCACAAAAAATTGAAACTCCCTTCTTTTGACTTAATCTTTCTTAAACTATTCTAACAATGTGGTGCCACAGTTTGGGTTTTTTGAACAATCTTCATGGACGTATAAAGTGTATCTTCTAGGCTGGGATCAACAGCTTGCACCTGCACTGAACTTTCTGAAGCTTCATGGTCACTTTCTATCTGTAATGAATGGAAACAGCTATCACTCTGGAAAGCAACAGTATGAAGGATATTGGCAATCCAAGCTCACGAGGCAATCTCAATTTCAAAGTGCACAAGAACTTTTGACGAGGATTTTATTTAATTTTATTTTTCCCAAGTATAGTTTTTTAAAATCTGTGCCACACCTCCTGCTTCATTCATGTATGTATGTATGTGTGTATGTGTATGTATGTGTGTGGTTGTATGTGTGTATGTGTATGTATGTGTGTATGTATGTATGTGTATGTATGTAGTGCATGTATGTGTGTGTATGTGGCTGTATGTGGGTATGTGTGTGTGTATGTATGTGTGTGTGTTTGTGTGTATGTATGTGTATTGTGTAGTGCATGCATGTGTGTGTATGTATGTGGCTGTGTGTGTGTATGTAACAACCCAGTCTATATTTACATGAGTAAAATAAAATCTTCTGCTTGAAAATTGGAATAAATCAGAAGTCCTTGGATTTCAGCTTCTAACTAAGAGAGATTTTGCCTTGCCTGCAAAACAGAATATAGCAGAAATGTTGAGCTACATTGACATAAAAATTTTACTATAATTTCACATACCTGACTGCCTCACTTCTGGTTTCCTTTTCTTCAATATTATACTTTTCTCACTCTCTGTAAACATATTACCACAAAACAGGAAGACATAAATCAGGACTACAAAATGAGACAAGAGAGGTCAGGGGCACATTAATCACGTGTGGGGCAGGGTGATTTAGCAGAAAGTGCGGGAGAATTGATTAGATCTCGGGGCTACTGCTGTGTCTCGAGGTTGCAAGGCTTCAGGCAAGTCTTTGTATGCTTTTGTGGTCTCAGGCAACATGTGGATGAGAATGCAAGAAGCGGATGGTTGCTCTGAAGAATCAATATGATTATAACTATATTGGCTACAATTTATTAAATTTTTATTGTTTGCCTAGGGACTGTTATAAATCTATACATCAGTTAGTTTTTATGACATTCACATAAGGTGGCTACTATTATTATTGCCGTTTAACAGGTAAGGCAATTGAAGCACAGGGATCTGAAGAAACCAGACCAACTTACTCAGCAAATAAGGAACCAAGTGGAATTCAAACTTACGCAGTCCAACTTCAGCTCCTCTTCCTGGCTGCTGTCAAGACTGCTTCTCAAAAATATATGCAAATGCCACTGTATCAAAATCCATGCTCAATGCTTGTTTTCTTTATCCTTTCACTCCAGACTGCTTATGCTTACTGCCATAATTAGTCCTGGAAGCTTTGAGAACGAATAGATTATTGTGGTCTCCACTGTTCTACAGGCACTTCAAGTCTGACCCATTGATGATATTTCCATCTGCCCCAGTGTAGAGTCAGGCAAGAAAGAAATTTCATTAAGTAATCCCTATTAAACTTAATTTAATTCCAGTTTAAACTGTTAAATGAGAGCACATTCAGGAAAATTTACATGTTGAGATAGCAAAGGGAACCAGGCACAGTGGCTCAAGCCTGTAATCCCAGCACTTTCAGAGGCTGAAGCAGGCAGATCACTTGTAGTCAGGAGTTCGAGACCAGCCTGGCCAACATGGTGAAATCCTGTCTCTCCTAAAAATATAAAACTTAGCTGGGCATGGTGGTGCAGGCGTGTAATCTCAGCTACTTGTGAGCCTGAGGCAGGAAAATTCGTTGAACCTGGGAGGCAGAGGCTGCAGTGAGTCGAGATCTCGTCACTGAACTCCAGCCTGGATGACAGAGTGAAATTCTAAAAAAAAAAATGCATAGGGATAGGGAAATAATAGGCCCAGTGGAAACAATCCCAAATACAGTTTCAATAGTCTCTGCTAAAGAAACACATCTGAATTCTTGGGGAGAAAAAGAGGAGCTTCTAAAACTCTTGGAAGCCAAAGTGTTTTAAGCAATCATCCAGTCTACTAACGGAGAGCCATGAAGTAGCCGGGTAATGTGGGGACTGCGCCCATGAACTGGTCACTAGCCACTCCAGCCATTATGTAGTTACCTTTGAGAATGAAGCAACACTCTGGTCCATACAGGTACAAAGAAGTAAAAAACAGGTGCAAAATACATATTATTTCCAATGGTAGATTATCCCCCTCTGTGACACAAACATCACAGGTTACAAGTAATATCAAACACTTCTTGCTGTAAAAGCTCATCAGTTTCAAAGCCAGCAGTCCTCTATATGCAGATCAGAAACCTGAGAATTTATGTAATGGGTCAGAATTCCAGCACTTTTCACACTGTTTGAGGTAGGCAGAGAGGGATATGAGATTAAAGACACCACTGACCACTTTGAATACAATCTCAGAGACTAAGCCTTGAGCTCTTGTTAAACCTTCTTTTGGTTTTAGCTTGTTGTTCTCCTTCCCTTCTCAGCCAAACTTCTTAAAGAAATGATGAACCTTCCCATCTGACTCTCTTTCCAGTCTGCCCAGTACACTGTAGTGAGGCCTCCCCACATGCCACGCCTTGTCGCCACTGTGAACCCCTTGTTGGTAAGGCCAGGGGCCATTTCCCAGTCTTACCTCTCCATGCTGGGGGCTCAACCTACAGGCTTGACTTAAAGCCTATGCTTTGGCAGCACTTGGTGTTGACAGCTCCCCACACCCTGACGTGCCCTCTTCCTCTGGATTTAAGGCAACTGGATCCTCTGGCTTGACTCCGAGCGCAGCTCTACAACCAGGGGTCTCATTTCTATTTTAAATCTCCCTCTCTTTCTGCCCTCAAGCTCAACACACCTCATAGATCTGCTTTAGTATTATAGGAGGCCAGAATATTCCACCTCAGACTCTGCCTCTTCGATGTAAAGACTGTTTTGAGCTGGAGGCAATTCAGAAGAAGCAGAGACAAGAAATGCTCTCTGCCCTCACGCTTACCACTGTTTATGTCTAATATTTGTCTAAATAGGACATATATTTAGAGAGGCAGAGGTGCCCCTCCTGCCCTCTCCATGAGAAATCCATGTAAGAAACTCCCATTTATTTGCCTTCCTCTAATGTACTCTTAGAGACTCCAAGCCCTTTTCATTGGTCTTGTCTCTATTCTAGAAGTTTACTGTCCTTTGTTGAGGATGCTACATGAGCCAGAATGTAAGCCACCTCTGAGGTTTACTCATTTCTCTAGGTATCTTCCAGGAACACATGTGGTATAGATATAAACTTACTTCGTTTTTTCTTGTTAATCTATTGCTACAGGGAGTTACAATGAAAAATTATAAAGAGTAGAAAGAAAATTATTTACCCTCCCCTATAGTACTATTTTCCAATTGCCTTAGAAATTGGAAACCCATGAAGGTAAGAAATTCTTTTTATTTATTTCTATAGCTTCAATTGCTACCAATTTCGGGAATTTTAAAATAGATTTAGAGCTTATAGGTCACTTCAAGAATCTGATGAAAGTCAAGGGACCCCAACAAAGAAACATATAGACACTAAAATTTGAACTCAAATTCAAAGGATTCACAGTCTCTGAAGCCCAAAACCACAAAGATAAAAACATCCTTGATCCATATGTTGATGATCTGAAAATTTATGTCTGTTCAGATTTCCTTTCTGAGCTTTAAAATGGGTATTTATAAGTATAATTTTTATGAGCATTCCTTTAGCTCATTTTGGTAAACTGTATTTTTGTTTTTATTTATCTCAAAGCATTTTCTAATTTTTTAAATTTTTGTTGTGATTTTTTTACCCATTGATTATTTAGGAAGCTGTTTAATTTTCACATATTTGTGAATTTCTTGAATTTCCTCTTATTATTGACTTCTAATTAAGTTCAGTTTTGTAGTTGGATACCACACTGTCGGGGTGACAACATGCCTCACAGTATGCCACCTTGGGGTGCTGAGTATTTTGAACTGAAGGTCATTGGAAGGGCCTCAGTAACAAAGTCTCTTTCTGACCTTCTCCCGTCCTTCTGTCTCCCACTGTTCTTGATCCCCCTGAAGTGAGTCCTAGAAACCAGAATTTCTGTTTCCCAAAGCAGGTCATAGAAACTAGAATCCCTCTCCCCCAAACTAGCCATGGGACCTAGGAAAGTCACTATCTCCCTTCTTTCCTGAAGATTATCATTCCAAGGGGGCCCTGCCCCTTCCCTGGGAAAAAGGAGTGCAGCACAGAGAGGCCAAGAGTCTGGATGCAAAGGCCTTGTTGGATTTCTCGCCTCAGTCTGTTAGCATTAGCTTTTACCGTTTTCTTCCATCCACGTCTCTACACAGCTGTCCATTCTTCGTCAAAATGAAGCATAAAGATAGTTTTCCCTGGGTCCTGAGGTCTTCATTTTTAAAGCCTCCTGCATCATGTACAGCTTAGATTAAATGAATTTGTCATTCTCATCTCTTGTTAACTCGTCTTTTACTATAGAAGTATTGGTCATGACCCTCATGGTGACCCCTTAGCAGCTATAACACTTCCTGTTATTTCAGTCTCTAGAGTTATTGAAGCTTGTTTTACAGTCCAACAGAGTATAAACTGGAGGATGTGCATTGCACTTCCTTGAGAAGACTGTATTTTCTAGTGTTGAGCAAAGTGTTCCATCGATGTCTGTTAGGTCTCGTTAGTTGATAGTGTTGTTAATGTCTTCTCTTGCTTTTTGATCTTCTCCCTAATCACCATATTCATTGCTGAAATGGATACTGAATTCTCCAGCTGTCATACATTTTCCCTTAAATTCTGTCAAGTTTTGATTCATGTGTTTTGGAACTTGTACATGTGTTTATAATTGTTATGTCTTCCTGATGGAGTGACTCTTTTATCATTACGAAATTCCCTTTGTTATTTCTCGTTACAAATTTTATCTTATGGACTATTTTGTCTAACTTTATTTATTTATTTTTTTTTTGAGATGGAGTTTCGCTCTTGTTTCCCAGGCTGGAGTGCAATGGCACGATCTCGGCTCACCACAACCTCCGCCTCCTGGGTTCAGGCAATTCTCCTGCCTCAGCCTCCTGAGTAGCTGGGATTACAGGCACGCGCCACCATGCCCAGCTAATTTTTGTATTTTTAGTAGAGACGGGGTTTCACCATGTTGACCAGGATGGTCTCGATCTCATGACCTCGTGATCCACCCACCTCAGCCTCCCAAAGTGCTGGGATTACAGGCGTGAGCCACAGCGCCCGGCCTAACTTTATTATAGTCACTTCAGCTTTCTCTTGGTTACTGTTTGCTTGTCTTTTTATATCCTTTCACTTTCTATCTCTGAATCCAAAGTGTATCTCTTATAGGTAGCATACAGTTGTATCACTTGTAAAAATTTGTCTGCTAACGTCTGCCTTTAGATTGCAGTGTTCAATTCATGTACATTAATATAATTCTGATAAGGTAGAATACGTGTCTACTATTTTGTGGTTTGTTTCTATATGTCGTATGTCTTTCCTTACGTCTTTCCTCACCTCTTACATCAATCCTGTTGTGGCGCATGGGTCAGATTGGTTTGTATATCTCATAGAAAATATAAACGTGTCCAAAACTGAATCCATATTGATCTCCATTAAATTCTCTCTTCAGTGTTTTCTCTTTTAGGAAAAAATAACATTATTCATTCACTCATGTAAGAAACCTAGTTGCCATTAGTTACATTTCCGTCTTCTTCACTCGCCTCATCGGATGACTTACAAGTACCTACAAACTCCCATCTTGAAGTCATACACTTTTCCTGAGCCGTGCCCCACTCTCTCAGGTCTGACCCCCATCACAGAATGCCAGTTCTCAGTCTGCATTCCAGACTCAATTCCACAACTCGATTGTATTTCAAAAATGCAAATATAACTATGTCGGCATAAAAATCTCGGTGGCTTCCCATTGCTCTGAATTTTGCAATCTTCCGCGTGCTTTACACTACCCCGCCTGGCTAGTTCCTCCTTTCAGCCAACACTCTCACCTTGAACCTTGGCCCTGACTTGCAAAGTTTCTTTCCATTATCTGATCACAGCCTGCTCTCACATATGGTTTTCCCTGAGAAACACATTTCTTTTCATCTTATCCTTGATCTCATTAGTTCCTCTCAGTACAGAAGGTTATCTATTATTTTGTATCCCTCCCCAAATGATTTCCTAATACTTCTATTTGAATTACCTTCTAATATTGACTTTCAGAGTATTCTGTGCTTATTCTTATCATAGCACTAACATCATTTTTTGATCATCTATTTCTTGTCTCTATTCCCCAAATAATCTCAAATTCCATAAAAGTACAGACTTTTAAAATTTTGTTTCTTAATATATTTTAGTACATTTCCCAAGACATGATAATTACAAAATAAATATTTATTGAATGACTGACTGAATGAATGCCCTAATTTTCTTTAATATCTCGTTTTAAACTTGTCATTCATAAATTAATTTTTAAAAATTTCTCTTTGGAATTTCCATTTGTAGTGACTCTTGGAGAAAGCACCAACTCACTCCATTTTTAGATGATGTCTCTTATTTTGATAACATGGATGGAATGTAGTGCACGAGCCGGAGTCTACCCTATAACCCCTACAATTAACTTTTCTGTTATTATAAAGTCCTATACATGCCTTTTTCACTCTCAAACTTTTCAATTTGAGTCATCTCAAGATTCAAAAGCCATTTCTAGATTGAATATGAATTGCCAATTCTGCTATTATTGTAGGAGTTAACTTTCTTTAATTCTATTACAACTTTTTAAAAGTATGGCCATCCAGTAATTTATGTGATAAGACATGAGTTTTACTCACAGTACATAGCAAACTAAATTTTTACTGAACGTAAAGTAAAATAAAGCCTTCAGTATACAGTGTGCTATAATGCCTATCAAGCCCCATGCCTGGCAGGTGGGAGACTATTATTCATATATAGTGTAGAACATGCTTATTTTTTTTTTTTCTTTTTGAGACGGAGTTTCGCTCTTGTTACCCAGGCTGGAGTGCAATGCCGCGATCTCGGCTCACCGCAACCTCCGCCTCCTGGGTTCAGGCAATTCTCCTGCCTCAGCCTCCTGAGTAGCTGGGATTACAGGCACGCACCACCATGCCCAGCTAATTTTTTGTATTTTTAGTAGAGACGGGGTTTCACCTTGTTGACCAGGATGGTCTCGATCTCTTGACCTCGTGATCCACCCACCTTGGCCTCCCAAAGTGCTGGGATTACAAGCATGAGCCACCATACCCGGCCAGAACATGCTTCCTAAATGTGTGAGGCTATACTTACTTATTCACAGTGAGACATATGTAGCCTTCAAAAACCAAACCTCCAAACTCCCAGACTTTATTGAATTGACAGTTCACTTTTGAGATATGTATTTTCACTGTTTACAGTTAGAAAATGCAGAATAAAATTTCAGTTCTACAAGACAATATTTCTGAACGATGACTACCTGAAAATCATTTGGGTGATTCGTTTAAAAGTCAAGTTTATGGGCCATGTATAAAAACGATAGTAGCATGGGCTACCAATAATCAATGTTTTGTAACATTAACAGAGAGAAAGGCTGTTAGACACTGTAGATTAAATTCAACAGTACTCTTTACACCTAACTCTATAGGATATAAGATTTATCTTTGAAATAATTTAATTTATAAAAATTTTACTAGTTTTCATATAATTTTAGCAAATATACCACTTTATTTGAAAAATAGAATGCTGTATAATATACAAAAGTTAAAAGAATGTAGATATACTGTATTTCAGCAAAGACTTGTTGAGTTTCGAAATATGATACCCCCAAACATGGGCTCTAGTACTTGAGAAAATCAGCAGAAGTAGGAAGGTCACTGTGACCTTTCCCTGCCTCTTCTCTCCTGGACACCCTTGTAAGACAAGTATCTGCTTGCCTTTGGCCAGAGGAAAGGACTGTCACACAGAAACTCTACAAGAATCCAAACAAACAGGCCTTAATAAAGTCCCCCCGTTTGTACCATTGACCATACCCGTTTGTCCTCCAATCACACTTCTGCATGACTGTCCATAAAAATACACATTGTCTGTAATCCCAGCACTTTGGGAGGCCGAGGCGGGTGGATCACGAGGTCAAGAGATCGAGACCATCCTGGTCAACATGGTGAAACTCCGTCTCTACTAAAAATACAAAAAGTTAGCTGGGCACGGTGGTGTGTGCCTGTAATCCCAGCTACTCAGGAGACTGAGGCAGGAGAATTGCCTGAACCCAGGAGGCGGAGGTTGTGGTGAGCTGAGATTGCGCCATTGCACTCCAGCCTGGGTAACAAGAGCGAAACTCCGTCTCAAACAACAACAACAACAAAAATACACATTGTCCCTGAGCCTTGAAGTCTTCGTTTCTGAAGGTTCCCATGTCATGTAAAACTTGTATTAGATAAACTTGCACATTTTCTCTGGTTAATTGCATTTTGTTACAGGGTTTTCAGCTAGGAATTCTGTAATGATGGGTGAAGAAAATATATTACGCTTTGTCTCCTATACTGAACTTTTGAACAAAATTATTTGAGATAAATTGCAGTCTGAGATTTGTTTACTACAGAGATAATTTTCATTTAGAATACAATTTACAGAATTCAGTTAGGAGACATACATGTAAAAATCCATCATCATTTATAAATTGAAAGCTTTCTCGTGTTTTCCAGAAAAACACAACAAGCCTGGCGTGGTGGCTAATGCCTGTAATCCCAGCACTTTGGGAGGCTGAAGCGGGTGGATCGCGAGGTCAGGAGATTGAGACTATCCTGGCCAACATGGTAAAACCCCGTCTCTACTAAAAATACAAAAATTCTGTAATCCCAGCACTTTGGGAGGCCGAGACGGGTGGATCACGAGGTTAAGAGATCGAGACCATTCTGGTCAACATGGTGAAACCCCGTCTCTACTAAAAATACAAAAATTAGCTGGGCATGGTGGTGCGTGCCTGTAATCCCAGCTACTCAGGAGGCTGAGGCAGGAGAATTGCCTGAACCCAGGAGGTGGAGGTTGTGGTGAGCCGACATCGCGCCATTGCACTCCAGCCTGGGTAACAAGAACGAAACTCCGTCTCAAAAAAAAAAAAAAAAATACAAAAATCCCTGGGTGTGGTGGCACTCACCCGTAGTCCCAGTACTCAGGAGGCTGAGACAAGATATTCACTTGAACCCGGGAGGGGGAGGTTGCAGTGAGCTGAGACTGCACCACTGCACTCCAGCCTGGCAACAGAGTGAGACTGTCTCAAAAAAAAGCAACATTAGACAAATTTGATTTTAAATACCTGAATACTATATTTAACACACTCTGTGCTTTAATGTATGTGACTTTATGAATTTGTGCAACACAGGTATGTTACAGTAATATTAAATGCTCTAAAACAATTTCTTAAAGGTATAATAATGTGCAGTTATAATTCTGTCGATATCAGGCTCCAGCTTTTAAATCTTTTTTTTTTTTTTGAGTTTATGGAATTTGGAAATTTTGCTATTTCTCCTATGGACTAGATGGATATAAAGTACATTAGGGAGAAATTGCGAAAGAAAATATTGCTCCTTGTAAAATGTAATACTTGTGTGGCCTCTCAGGTGTAGGAAATACATTTATTACAGGTTAGCCTTTCCCCACAGGAGGGTGAACTCTGGAAATCTCAGGGGAAGTTGGAAATAACTGGTCATAACAGTGGATGGCCATGCCACTGTTTTGTAGTGGTTCTAAACATGGTTGTGTTCTCATTTCATAATAGGAAGATGCATTCTACAGAAGGTTGGTTTGCTGGCACAGGTCTTCTCATTTCATTGACTCCTTTCTTCTGTGGAATACTCAAAATAAATAAACCAAGAATGGGAATTGAGTTCTGTATGTCTGCTTCCTCTGCTGGAACAGTGCAGATACTCAACCTTTTGCAATGTAGAACTTAAACCTCTAAGTCTCTTAGGAACACTGTGACTTTCTTATTGTTGTTGAAAATTATTATAATGAATGTTATCATCAGAGGCTTACAATATGTCAAACCTATTTTCTGCACATTATATATAAAATGCCACTTAATCATCATGCAGAACTTGCAACATAGGTTCATATTATCTTTAAATGAAGAAATCAAGACTCAGTGAGGTTGTCACAATCACCATGCCTTTAAGCTACTGAATCATAACTCAAGGACTTAATTTTGTTCTGTCAGATTCTACTGCCAATGCTATTTAAAACTATTACCAAAAGTATGTTTTTCAAAATGTTTGAACACTGAATTCTGCATCACTGATTTTATATGTTGGTCAAGATAGAAGAGTGACTAGCAGACAATTTCCAACATTCTGCAGGTTAAAATGTGTTACAAATGCACAGTATTGCAAATAGAAGATTGTCCAGCAGTTGAAGCAGCCTGCGGAACTGAGAAATTTAGATTCTAACTCTGCCACAGCCCTCCTCTGCTTCAAAAGTGCAAAGGATAACTTCGTGGACCCTAAAATTCTATTAGAACTGTTATATTAGAATTTTACATTATATAAATGTGAAATAAAATTTTGCTAAAAATATCCACCACGCACGCACGCATGCACACACGCACAATTTTATATGGTGTTTGATGTTGTCATTGTTTTACAGAATTTTAAATGTTTCTATAGGGGACGATGGAAAAGTTTCTCTTTGCCCTTTGAAGATTTGCTGAAAAATCAACTCATAGAAGGCAGGTTAATAACAGAAAAGGCAGGCAGACAGATTTATTAACATGCATAGCATGGCTCTTCTTAGGAGAATGACACTTAACAGCCCAATGGGATACAGATGCAGATATGCCCCTCTGCTTATGGGAGCGGAGATAGGAGGAACACGGAAATTCGAGGGATATGATTTTCAGAGGAAAATGAATGGACCTGGAGAACACGCAGTGGCTCAGGACATGGTCTGTTCTGCCTAGAAACCAGACGATGGTTTGTGACAAAAGTCTGTGCGGGTGTGTTGACAGACTTCAGTCCTCTTTTCTGTGATATAGGAGTTAATGGACCTCACGAGAGAAACCAGAGGTTTCTTCTTTCTTCTTGGGCAAATGAGGGAACTTCAGAGCTACTTCAACCTGTGCTTTTGGAGAGACAGAGGATTGAGAGTTGGGAAGGCGGGGGGAGTTCAGAGCGACCTGAGGCATCTACTTCAGTTCAACATGTCAAAGCATTATATTCTGGGGTATCAGTTTCTGACTGCCAACATTTTACATGTTCTGTATATTAATTTATGCCATTTAAACTATTCTGAACATAGGTAAGTGTCAGTTGTCTTAACCAATAATTTCTACGCAAAACGAAACTATCACACCTAACTAGGTTTATCATAAATTTACTGAAGAGAAATCAATATAGTCCATCAAAGGCAGAGGTTTCAGTGAGCCGAGATCGCGCCACTGCACTCCAGCCTGGCGCCTGGCGACAGAGCGAGACTCTGGCTCAAAAAATATATATATATATGTGTATATATACGTGTATATATATTTACATATGTAAATATACATATATACGTATATACATTTCTATGTATAAATATATGTATATATATGTGCGTATATACATAGATATATATATATATAGAGAGAGAGAGAGGGAGAGAGAGAGAGAGGGTCCATTACATGTCTGTAAAATGTGTAGGGAGTCAGCCCTACATCACCCGTAGGTACCCTGAGTTTGGTGGCAACAAAGGAATGAGAAAAAGACAGATTAAGAGAGCAAGTGGGACCAGAGGACCATCACCTATTACTGGAGGAGACAGTGAAGGCCCGAGCTCTGAGCATCCACACTATTTATTGATTACAATCACTTCGATCTACAGGGCAAAAGGTGGAGTGATGGTGGGGTGATGGTGGGGTGATGGTGGGGTAAATCACTGGGCCAGAAGTGGCCGAAACTGGTGTGTCATTCTAAAGGTTGATAACAGTGGTGGTTTCAGGAGTTTCACAAAACAAGAACATGTGGTTCTCTTTAGCCTGTTATCTCTGTGCAGCTGGTGGAATGGGGCCTTACAAGGAGCCTACAAGTCTGGCTACCTCATAGTGCCACGAAGGGGTCTTACATCCTTGAGCACAAGGGTTACTGTAACAGAGCCCTGGTCACCCTGCACCGGAACGTGAGGCACAGAGAGGCCTTCCTCCTCAGAGGCGTCCTGCGGCCTTCTGCAGTTTATTGTTCCTTGTTTACGTGTAACTCATAACCAGTTTATGCAGGAGCTCTGTACATCCTTTCTCCTCTCCTGCTCCTCCCAACAAAATGCAAGCAATGTACTAATTAGTACTTTATCATTCTAAATTTTATTAGCCACCTGATTCTTAAGACATAGTAGAGAGTAGAAAACTATTTTGTCACAAGACTGAGAATTTGATAGAAAAGCTGTCTTCCAATTGAAATAACAGTAAAGACACTTTCTTTTTTTAGCAAGCTAATTAATAAAATGTTCTCTTTGGAAAATATGCTTTAGGCTATGAGTGGCAGCAATTGCTTGAAGGGTTATTTCTTAGCTATTCAAATGTAATGTGCAAGTAGGGACCCCACTGCTGGGAGAGAGACTATTCACAGGACTTCCTTCTACAGCATGTGCAAAGTTAGTCCCTATGGAGAAAGCTACATTTCTGTGGGGAAAGGGCCCAAATGAAGAGAGGAATTATGACTGCAACTGCTTTTCCTTTTGATATTCAATGGGCTTCTGACTGTAGTCATGCGTGGGGTTTTCCAAAATCTGTGGTTCCACTTTACATCATTATGCAGGCTTCATCAGGGCAGAAAAGGAATGCATCAAACTACATATAACTAGTCTTCACTGGTGACACCACATAGCTGTTTTAGAAACATTGCCAACAGACTCTGAAGTTTAGAGACTGACAGGAAACCCCAAAGATGTGGTAGCAGATTTTCAAGGAGGGGACACTGGGGTGTATTTCTGTCTCTATCTTGAGGGAGTTCAGGACACGCTACCCCAAAAGATGGAACCTTAGCATTTGAGAAAACAGCAGACGCAAGAAAATCACTCTGGCCTTCACCTGCCCTTCTCCTCCAAAGCAGGTTGCGAGACTTTCATTCAACATGTGCCCTATACCTGGGAGAAAACAGCATCCGTATCTTGGAAGACACAAGGATACAGAGAAGCACATGAACAGACAGGCCTTGCTAAGTCCCCCCAACCCTTGTCCTCCAATCGTATTCCTCTACAACTACTCACTCTTCCTCAGACCTAAGCATAAAAATGTACAGATTTACCTGCATACTTCAGTCTTCATTTATGAAAGCTCCCTGTCATATAAAACTTATATCAAATAAATTTACATGCTTTCCTCTTATTACTCTGACTCTTGCTGCAGGGGTCCCAGCCATGAACCTCTAAGATAGGAGAAAAATATTTCTTTTCTTCTAAAATCTCCACCTCTATCTGTATCTATTTGTATTTGAAATTTGTATGTAACATATTTCAGAAGAGGTACATAACTTAGAAAAATAGAATTAAAATTTTACTTGATGATGTAATTATAAGTAATGTTTTCTATTGATTTCATTTTCCATTATTTCCAAGTTTTCTTCAGTTTTTCTTTTTAGTATTTCATTAAGAAAAAAAAGAGAGTGAAATATAGAGAGAAAGTAAGGAGAGAGTATGCAGAATACTTAAGCAACACAATTAGCTGATCAAATGAACATGGCATCCAATAAGTGCATAATATATATTCTTTTTTTTTTGTTTTTTGTTTTTTTTTTTGAGACAGAGTATTGCTCTGTCACCAAGCGCCAGGCTGGAGTGCCGTGGCGCAGTCTTGGCTCACTGCAACCTCTGCCTCCCAGGTTCAAGCAATTCTCCTGCCTCAGCCTCCTGAGTTGCTGGAACTACATGCCCAGATAATATTTTTTTATTTTATTTTAGTAGAGATGGGGTTTCACTATGTTGGCCAGGATGGTCTCTATCTCCTCACCTCATGATCCGTCCACCTCAGCCTCTCAAAGTGCTGGGATTACAGGCATGAGCCACCGCACCCGGCCAGTATACATTCTTTTTAACCACTTGTGAATCATTTAAGAAACTTGGCAAAAGACATTTCATAAACAAAGTTTGCCAAGCGCCAATTGATTTCTTTCTCTAGACCAATGATGTTGGGTTAAATTTTATAACAAAAAGATAACAACATACTTCTAAATAATTCACAAAACTTAAAAATTATAATGAAAATTAGAAAATATTTGAGCTAAGTAATATGTACAATTGACTGCAATTATAAATATGAAAACATATCATGTGGCTAAAACAATAGTCAGAGGAAAATTTATAGCATCGAATGTGTATTATAAAAGAAGAGATGCAGATAATTATATACGCAGTTTAAGAAATGTGAGAAAGAAACAAAAAGAAGAAAACAGTATAGCAGGAATCAATTAATCTAGGCATACAAACTGGCTCTGTGAAAAGACTCAGATTAACAAATGTTTGCTGGAAGCACAAATTATAGTAGAAAAGAAAAAGAAGTGATTACATATGAAGACATCATAGCACTCAACTAACATTGTAATCAACTAACATAATCAATTTTAACTGATAAATTTGAAATTTTGAGGAAATAAAGTGTGAAAGATTAGAAAGAACAAAACAAACTTTCTTGGAATATGATATAATTGTCCCTGTAGAAAATCCAAAGGAATCTATAGACAATTTGTCAAGTAATAATAAGGCTTAGAAAGACTAGTGAAATATATCAATATAAAAAATGTACCTTATAAGTCAACAAATATATATTTTTATAGACTGCATTTATGATAGAATTGCAAATATGGTTTTATTTTAAAACATGAGGTGTGATGCCTATGAAAATGTTAAACTTTATTAAAAGATAGAAGGAAGATCTATTTCAAATAAATGAGAAGATATAGCTGGTTCATGGTTTGAAAGAGTTAATGAATAATATTCTAAACTTCTCTAACAGTATCTGTAAATGTAATGTACTCAATACCCAATAAGTTCAGTATGAATCTATACACTGAATCTGTAATGTATATAGAAGTATAAACATTCACAAATTTCAAAATTTTCTTGAATGCTAACAAGGTGAGAGGGGATGCTTTATCAATTATTTGTTATCAATTTATTATAAATAAAAATTATAACAATATGGTAATGAAACACTAATACTAGAATGATAAAAGAGAATGAAGAGCCAAGGAATTAATTCATATAAACAATTTAGGACTGACATGGTTGTACAGATCCATAGAAAAAGAGTGGGTCTTCCAATAAATAGGGATCATACAATTAGAGATATGACCCAAGAAGAAAAGAAAAGGATGAGAGAGAGAGGGAGAAAGTGGAAGGACAGGGAGAAAGGGAATGTGGGAGCAAAAAAGGAAGGAAGGAAGGAAGGAAGGAAGGAAGGAAGGAAGGGAGGGAGGGAGGGAGGGAGGGAGGGAGGGAGGGAGGGAGGGAGGGAGGGAAGGAAGGAAGGAAGGAGGGGAAGGAAGGAGGGGAAGGAAGTGACAGATGGAGAAGGGGCAAGAGAAAGGGAAAATTGGAGAGTTAATGAAAGAGGTTACACTCCTGCCTTGTGCTGCTCACAAAATTCCATTTCAAGGAGACTAAAGACATGAAAGTGAAAGTATCCTTTTGATCTTGAAGTAGGAACTTTTTTAAGCATCATGTAAAAGAAAGAACATACCATAAAGTTAATAAATGACATTGAGTACACTGAATTAGAAACTTTTATTTATTAAAGAATATGATAAGAGAATAAAAGAACAAGACGAACTTGAAAATAATAGTTTTGCTTTTGATATAACTTACAGAGGAATGATTTCCAGAATATATAAAGAGATCCTCAAATCTATAAGAAAAATACAGAAAATGTAATTTTAAAATGGATAAAAGAACATTACAACTGAGAGATTGAAATTGCAAACAAGAGGATGATTTTTTAAAGTGCCAACTCTTCAGTAAACTAGAAAATGTAAAATAATGCCACAATTACAATCGACTCTCACCAGATGGACTATAATTAGTCTGACATGATTAGTCTGGCTGTGTGTTTGAATCAGAGGAGAGACATCCTCAAACACACTGCCAGAGTCCCCTCAAGATGTCTGTCAGATTTTTAGCTACATGAGTGAAAATCTCAAGAGCTAAATGAAAAATACCCCAAAGACAATAATGAATATCCCTTCCATTTTTTTCAGGAAAGGGATGAGGAAATAGGAAATTTCCAGGCTCTCAATTAAAAAAATTCCGTGAAAGGCACATTCACAGTTAGAAGTAAACTGGAAATAGACTGAGTGGTGCTGAGACGGCCTCAGCACAAACCTAATTCCATCATAGTGATCGGCTTGTCACCCTATCCTGCTAACACGGGAATCAGCAGAATTTCTGGGGAAAATTAAAATAAGCTGCAGTCTTTTATGCAGTCAGAGGTATAAAACTACAAATAACCAATTACCATACATATAAAGAGGCAGAAAAATGTGACCAATAATTCAAAGAACAAAAAAAGACGAAATCAGTAGTCCCATTGATGATAATAGTATTAGAGTTATGCCAAGAATTTTTAAATAACTGTTATAAATATGTTAAATAAAGTAAAGGAGACAAAATTAATGAACAGTGAAAATCTGTGACATTTAAGTGGAATTGTAAGGAAGAAAAAATTAGATATGCTAGAACCAAAAGATGCAACAATGTCAATTCAATACATGAATTAATTGATATAAAGACTCATTGGATGGTTTAACAGAGGACAACACCACAGAAGGCAAAATTAATACACTCTACAGTAGGTCAATAGAAAATATCAAAACAATACAGAGGAAAAAAGAAAAAGGAAGAAAGCAAAGCATAACAGACATATAGAATGTGGTCAGAATGTCTGATACATGTGCAATGAAGTTCTAACGAGGAAGGACCACGAATGAAGCAGTAGCAATATTTGCAGAGATAAAAGCCTTGAAACTGATAAAATACATGCGGCAACGAAGCTCGGCAACCCCCAAGAAAGATACATACAAATAAAAGCACACACAGGCATGTCATGGTCAAACTACCGTCATTCAAAATTAAAGAGAACAATTGTGAAGACAGCCATAAGAAAGAGGCACATCATCTTTCGAGAAGCGTGTTAAAATCCACGGCTGCCCTGAGCAAATACAGTAAACCAGAAAACAATGAAACGCTATCTGTAATGTGCAGGAGAAAAGCATGTCTAAAGTCTAAATCCTGCTAAAATAACCATCAAAAATGAAGGACAAAGGATGACATTTTTATGAGAAAATTTAAAGTTTACCGTCGGATTTGGATCACCAGGAAATACTACAGGAAGTACGCCATGCAGATGGAAAATGATTTGAGATGGAGGGACAGAACCCTAGCGCCGAAGGAAGAGCAACAGAAAAACAACTGTGTAGGTCACTTGAGAAGAGCATTGACTGTAAGTGGAGTTAAAACGCTGCAGGCCACATACACTTTTGAACAATTGCTACAACTATAGAGTCCACTCTGTTAAGTCCGAGGAGCATGTTGTAAAGAGCAACCACTAGAATTATAATATAGAAAACTAGTAGGGATAAAACGGAAGATTGAGAAATGGATTAATTCAAAAGAAGATAACATCATAGAATAAAATACCATTTATATAGTGCAAATAGATGAGAAACAGAAACACTCTTTATATGAATCGCACTCTATCAGCAAGGGCATAAAGTACAAGGGTTGGGCTGCTCTTGCCACACGCCTGTGGGGTAGCCCCGCTCCACAGGGAGCAGTATATACTACATAGACATTGGGCAATGCACTTAGTAGCTGTGATACACATCCACACAAACACACGTACACATGCACCCTTAAATCTTACAGATCAGTAAATACAATCAGCTGAAAACACAATCAGGAAATTGATCAAAGCAGCAAAATTTTGGGAAGGAATAAAATTATTAGTATTATGTTTTTAACAACATTAACAAAAGTATTAGTATTATAGTATATACTATCTAGTATAGAGTATAAAATATATGCTATGAAAGGCCAGGTGCGTGGCTCATGCCTGTAATCCCAGCACTTTGGGAGGCTGAGGCAGGCGAATCATTTGAGGTTAGGAGTTAGAGACCAGCCTGACCAACATGGTGAAACCCATCTCTACTAAAAATACAAAATTTAGCCAGGCATGGTGGCATATGCCTGTAGTCCCAGCTACTCAGGAGGCTGAGACAGGAGAATTGCTTGAACTTGGGAGGCTGAGGTTGCAGTGAGCTGAGATCAAGTGAAACTCTGTCTCACAAAAACAAAAGCAAAAAAAAAAAAAAAAAATATATATATATATATATATATATATATGGTGAAAACATTCTAGTTTAAGATAAAATCTGTATGACAGGATACAATATAGGATCCATTTGTATAACTATGCACCATTTATAAGAAACATAAATATATGGCCACAGATGGATTGAAGCAAATTATACAAAAAATATATTCTACCCAGACACTAACCAAATGAATGCACATAACACTTTATTAGCAGAAGTGCTAGGTTATACCAGCATGGGTATGCATGTAAAAAGTTACTGTGAAGGTTTGTACATATGTCCACAAATTCTTTGACACCTTCCTCTTGGAGAGTTAGCACCTAAGTCCCTTCCCCTTGAATGTTGGTGGGATGTAGTGGCTCGATTCCAGTGAATAGGTGGAAGGGACTGTGGGCAGCTACAGGGACTAGGCCATAAGAGGCTTCCCCTTCACTTGTCCTCTTTTGAGAGTTTGTCCACTCTGGGGAAAGCCAGGTGCCATGTAGTGAGGACACTAAAATAACCTTGTGGAGAGGTTCACACAGCAAGGAAGTGAATTCTTCATTGTAAAGCCATGACAATTCCAGAAGGGGATGCTCCAGCCTCAGTAGAGCCTTCATATGACTGTGGCCCATGCCAGCATTCTGCCTGCAGCCACAGGAGACCTTGCGCTAGAACTATGAATACCTAGCTTAGCGACTCAAACACCTGTCCTGCAGAAACTAGAAGATAGCAAGTGCCAGTTATTTTAAGCCATAAAGTTCTGCAGAAATTTTATACAGATATCAATAACTAAAATATAGTCATTGGGCTATGTACTCAGTATCTGTGATACACACATACACACACACACACACCTTAAATCTTACATATCAGTAAATAAAATCTGTTGAAAACACAATCAGGAAATTGATAAAATGGGCAACATTTTGGGAAGAAATAAAATTATTAATATTATCTTTTTTGGGTTTTTTGTTTGAGACGGAGTCTCATTCTGCCACAAGGCTGGAGTGCAGTGGCACAATCTCGGCTCACTGCAACCTCCTTCTCCAGGGTTCAAGCCTTCTCATTCTTCTGCCTCAGCCTCTCGAGTAGCTGAGATAACAGGTACGTGCCACCATACCCAGCTAATTTGTGTATTTTTAGTAGAGACAGGGTTTCACCATGTTGGCCAGGATGGTCTTGCTCTCTTGACCTTGTGGTCCACCCACATCGGCTGGGATTACAGGAGTGAGTCACCACACCCAGTCTATGCTTTCAATGGCCAGGCACATAGGTAATGATGAATCATTGCTGATCTTATTATTCTTTGCCATGGATAAGTTGTAAACAATTCTTAATATTTCTCCAACTGCACAGCCTTTTTACTGCACGATGATGTTCAGTAAATGTTGATCCATCTAGGGCGCTAATTGCTTCCTAAGAGTTTCTTAATAATAGTGAATTCTATTCCATCCATCTAGGGAATTTCTTAAGAGAGATTCTGCCAGAATTTTTTTGAGCACAAATTCACTTTTGCTTTTTAATATATTTGTATTAAGAAGATACTAGAAATTTAATATATTCTTTGCAAAGTTGTCACGGCTTTTAGAATAAAAAGTTATTGGTAATTTTTTCAATTACCATTTTTTGAAAATACTGTTGCTAATCACAAATTATAAAATTGTTTCTGGTACCAAATATACAAGCAGAGGAAGTGGTTGGAAGGCAATTATGTACATAGTATGTCTTTATTTTCATTTTTCCTGTGGTTTTGCAAGTTGTAACAAAACTGAGTAAAATTGAATTTAGGTAAAATGTATCTCTATTAAATTGAAATTATACAGAATTATTTTCAGCTGGTCAAGCCATTTTTGGTACACAAAACATTTCTAACTGAAAAATAGGGGCAAATGAGCACCTTGCAAATGTTCATAAACACAATCAACAGTTCATTATGATATCAAGTATCACACAGGAAACAGGATCAAAAGCAGACACAGTGGACATTTATAGCAGTGAGAGTCCGCTTACCTCCAAACCTACTGCCCTGATGCCAGCCTCCTTCCTGTTGCTTTTATCATGAGTAAGTAAAAGACGCCATTCTTTCCTTTCTTCCTTTTCCCTTCTAATTGTAACTAATTCTAATGTCACTGCTTTCTAATTCTAGTGAGTCACAGAATGCTGTCACTTAAAACAGAAAATGGTTATTTTTATGTTCACATTCTTTATATCCCTTCTCTGTCTTGCTAAAGACCATGTGTGGGGTGAAAATAATTCTGATTCATTATGTGAATATAAATCTGTATCAGAATTTCCTCATTTTATAAACTTAGCCTTTTCTGTATTAATTTTGAAGTGCTTGCATCTACTTGGAGTTTCTCAATTGGTTTTGATGTTTTCTGTCTGCTTTTTATAAGGATTGGGGGAGGAGAAATTTACGTTTGTTTGAAGATTTTCGAAGTCATTATTCTTGTGGTTATCTTATTCTTATTCTTCCTGGATTATCCATATTAAATAAAGTCCTTGCTCTTGCCTTAGCTTGGTCTGTCTTTAATGTGTGCCATAGTCCCTTACTGGTTGTCTCTGACTGCTGCTAGGCTTAAGGCTCTCATTGCTGGTTTCTCTGTTCTGGAGACAAACAGGATATCTACGAATATGTGTCTGCCTAGGCGGAAAATGCAAAACTTAGTAAGAAATTATACCCATTTATTTATAAATTTGCAAAGTTAAAAAAAAAATGGTGAAGACATTCTTCCCCCTCTTGTAACACAGGGTTTCATTCTTTGTAAAATTAACCAAATGAGAAGAAAGAAAAGAGTAATGTGATTTCTTCTGAGAAAACTGAGTGCAAGTGTGGTTTTGTGTCCATGCTTGATTGTGATATATAGAGGCAAATGTAATTTATTTTTAATTGCTTGTCTTGTAAAATCCAGTCCAGAATATATTGATCTGGGTTAAAAAGTAGAGAATTAACCTTTTGACCATCTCAGTGGAAAGAGAGTTCTCTGACTTCTAAAAATTCTTCTATTTGGTAGGCAGTGAAGATACCAGTCTGTAGGAACTCTTGGAAAAAATGAACAATAAAAAACTTCCTCAGATTTGCCTTGCAGAAGAACAGCAAGGGCAGAGCAGTACAGGTCAGGTATATTATACCCAAAGTCCTCTTCATGCGACTATGAAAGCCTCTTTATAAAATAGAAAGGACATGAAATAAAACTACGTTGAATGTTTTAAAATATATCAAACTTTGTAAAGGGTCTTTGGTTGTTTGTTGTAAAAAATACAGAAACAGTGAGGTTTATATTATAATACAGAATCTGCTCTCATTACAAAATGACATACTGAGGAACTTTATATGATAATGAGTAACTTTTAACTCTTTAGTCTAAGCCTTCTGGGAACCAAAAGAACATTCTCTGCTTATAATTTTGGTGGTTCTATATACATAGAAGCAGCTGAGGCACCAGTTAAAAATAATCGAAACAAGAAAAGAGAGAAGGAAAGGAAGGATGGAAGGAAAAAGACATAAAAGTAAAAAGTGGAATAAAAATAAGGTGTTATGAAACATAATTGAGAATTAAAAAGATAGTATTTTAAATCGTTTTCTAGCATTATTTTAAAATAAAAACAAAGATTTCTTCACTTTTAGAAATATAATTGACTATAATCTCATAATCACATATGAAATACATCTTCATATATATCACAGTAGAATAAACATAAAGAACTAAAGAAAAAGAAATTACACATTCTTACATGGCTGTTCTTAGAATACGTAATTCCATGTAAAATTTTACATGACAAGGTGCCAGTAGAACTGTTTTAAATAAAAGGCAAACTTCATATTCTTGTAAAAGAAGAAATATCCCATTCTCTTGGCTCTCATTGCAAAATAAGTAAAAATAAGTAAAATAAGAAATAAAAATAAGCATGTGTAGACCAAGACTTAATAAAGTTAACACAGGCATTTTCTGAAAGATATAATATATTAGACTTACAAGTTAAATTATAGAAGTAGATTTTCCAGGTAGGACTGAAGAATAATTCTACTAATTGGCACTTTGGAATAGGCCATAAAGGGACACTAGTGCCTCTGCTCATTTCTATAACATTTCTTTCGGTAAAGCATGATGTATACTGTTTTCCAAAGTGGCTGAATGCTTCTAGTTCTCTTCACCAACGCCTGAGAATGGTATCATAGGTTTGCATTTGCCAGTTGTTAAAGTTTTAAGCTTGCTAGATGTGTAGTGATTACTAATGGTCATTTTATTGTGTATTTCCCTAACCATTAATGATACTGTACATCTTTTCTTGTGTTTCTTTGCCATTTATACAGGTTTCTTAGTGAAGTGTCAAACATTTTCCCCATTTCTTAATTGAGTTGATTACCTTCTTCTAGTCAAGATATATTATGTTTCTGGATACAGACCTCTATCAGATACCTGCTTTGCAATCGTTTCTTTGAACTAGTGGTAGTTTACCTTTTCTTACAAGTCATTTAAAATTTTTTTCCCATTTTGACTAAATTCAGCTTATCAATTTCTGTTATAGTTTGTTCTTTTCGTGTTCTATCTAAGAAATGCTTACCAAATCAAGGTCATGTTTTCTTCTAGGAATTATTGAGCTTTAGCTCATAAATTTAATAATTCATGTAAATTTAATTTTCTTAAATGGTATGAAATAAGGGTTGAATTTGATTCATTTTTATATAAATATTCCAATGTCCCTGCATCATTTTTTGAAAAGACTATTCTTTCCTGTTAATTACCTGGCAACATTTTGAAAAATAAGTACATACAAGTATGTTTCTGAAATCTCTATTTTTTTATTCTACATTTTATTCTTACAAAAATACCCCACTGTTTTGAATGCAACACTTTCTGGTAAGCCTTGAAGTAATCTCCAGCCCTGTGATTACTCTGTCTTTAGTGAGTATATGACTCTGGAAAATCTCAGTGCTTCTCATCTTGTGCCCTTCTCCTCTTCTCCTTCTCTTTCTTTTTTTTTTCCTTCTTTTTTTCTTTTTGAGACAGAGTCTTGCTGTGTCACCCTGGCTGCTGGAGTGCGGTGGCACCATCTCAGCTCACTACAACCCCCACTTCCTGGGTTCAAGCGATTCTCCTGCCTCAGCCTCCTGAGTAGCTGGGATTGCAGGTGCATGAAACCACATCCAGCTAATTTTTATATTTTTAGTAGAGACAAGATTTCACCATGTTGGCCAGGCTGGTCTTGAACTCCTGACCTTGTCACCTGCCTACCTCAACCTCCAAAAATGCTGGGATTACAGGCACAAGCCACCATCCTCAGCCACCCTCCCCTTCTTCTTAAGTGGAAGAGGAAAAATTAAGCAGCTGGAGCTGGGACTTTCCCCTCACCCAGGTCACTTAGGCTCTAAGAAAAAAGTTCCAGCAGGTTTGGCTCTGTTAGTTTCTCTTGAGGGAAAATCTTTTTCAAAACAGAATGCCCTGCCCTGTTTCCTATTTCAGACTGGTTCCTTTTCCCCTGCCCCTGGTGGAAGTACAAGGGGATTTTTCTCCAGTGTTCAATGTCAGGTCCTGGTGGAATTCCTGGAGATACAAGATGTAAATGTGTGGCTTCTTCTCTCTGACTGGGTCTCATAGGGGTTTTCATTCTCACACTTGTCCACATCTACCTTACAGAAATTCGTCAATTACAGTTTAGATTTTTCTACCCTCCACTGATTCCCAAAGAGTTCTTGCTCTTGAGTTTCTGCTCTGGTATGTTGTGATTCTTGTATCTGCCTTTTTGTCTCTCCAATTTGGGAGCATTTTACCCATGACTTCACTTCTCTAATGAATCTGAGAAAAGTTGAGATTTCAGTGTAGGTTTTTACTAGTTGTTAGGACAATGTGTCGTCTTTTTGGGTGCTTAATACTCTATTTCTAAACTTATAAAACAAAACTATAACGGAATGATCTGTACAGGCAAGAGACAGCAACAGTCATTGGAAGTGCCTCTCGGATCCCTACATTTGTCTCTGTTTATCCAAAGAACTGCAGCGCTGGGATGAACGGTGTTAACCTGGATCCCCTTAAAGCTCTGGAACAGCAAAAGCCGCAGCAGTGGAGATTACTTTGTGTAACTCAGGTCGAATAAAAGATTCGCCTTGGGATGAGCAAATTGGCACTTAGGTCCCTTGCAGAAGAAGCCAACTAAAGAGTTGAGACACATTATTATGGGGAAATGATGGAACCGAACTTGCAGTAGGAGTAGCACTTGGGCATCCTGGTGAGGTCATACTGAGGCAGGAACTTATGGTGGTCGCCCCTGTTGCACAGCCCCCAGAGCTGGTGCTTATACACCACCATCTTGTCCCCTCGGTCATACTGGGAAGGGACAGTTTCCCTTTCTCACAGAGCCCTTTAGTGAAGAAGTTGCACACAGCTGAGTCCGACTTCTCCATGCCCTGGAAAGAAGGGAGCCCAGTGCCCTTCTGCATCTCATTGTCTGTTTCAAAAGGAAATTTTGTCCTAAGGCATTGTCTAGGGTGTTATCTGAGTTCATCATCTCATCACTGAGAAAATTAAGGAGCGTGGTTGCAAACAGTGAAGTTGGAGTGAAAGTTTAATGAGCAAAAAAAGCTCTCGGCAGGGGAGAGGGGGGCCCAAGTGGTTTTCTGTTTTTACAGTTGAATCCAAAAGGTTTTATAAGAAACTCCTCTCAGCTCTGAAATAGTAACTTTCCTTCATCTGAAAAGTTGTCTGCACAACACCCCTTATCTGTGTCGTTGTGGGTACGTCTCTAGGCAAGCAGAAAGCATGGCATCTCTTGTTTGTATAGCAGCAGGTTTGTTTTAGGGAAGCCCTCCTCCTCTCTGCGCAAGTTCCCACGGAATCCACCAGGTACATGTCTGAAACGAAAGGGAAATTTTTCCCTGGGAGCTGGCTATCACACGAAGAACAAAAGGCCTCTGTGCTGGGCCCTGCATGACTGTGCAGGTGCAGCTGGAGTCTTCCCCAGGCTGCTCTCTTTTTGCCCGTAGCTGTGATTTTTCAGGCAGGCTGCGTCTCCAGCAGCCATCCTTAACCACTCACCTCACTGAGTTTTCCTTTTCTTCTCCCCATTACTTTCAAATGTCTTATACAGAACTGGAAGTCACAGTTTTCTTTTTAAAAACAAACAAATGGGACGTAATTAAACTTAAGAGTTTCTGCACAGCAAAAGAAACAATCATCAGAGTAAACCGGCAACCAACAGAATGGGGGGAAATGTTTTCAGTCTACGCATCTGACAAAGGGCTGATATCCAGAATCTACGAAGAACTAAAACAGATTTACAAGAAAGAAACAAGCCCATTCAAAAGTAAGCCAAAGATATGAACAGACACTTTTCAAAAGAGGACATTTACGAGGCCAAAAAACAAATGAATAAATGCTCATCATCACTGGTCCTTAGAGAAATGCAAATCAAAACCACATTGAGATACCATCTCACGCCAGTTAGAATGGTGATCATTAAAAAATCTGGAGACGACATATGCTGGAGAAAATGTGGAGAAACAGGAACACTTTTACACTGTTGGTGGGAGTGTAAATTAGTTCAACCATTGTGGAAGACACTGTGGCGATTCCTCAAGGATCTAGAAATAGAAATTCCATCTGACCCAGCAATCCCATTATGGGTATATATCCAAAGGATTATAAATCATTCTATTATAAAGACACATGCACAGGTATGTTCACTGTTACACTGTTCACAATAGCAAAGACCTGGAACCAACCCAAATGCCCATTGATGATAGACTGGACAGAGAAAATGTGGCACATCTACACTGTGGAATACTATGCAGCCATAAAAAAAAAGATGAGTTCATGTCCTTTGTAGGGACATAGACGAATCTGGAAACCATCATTCTCAGCAAACTGACACAAAACGGAAAACCAAACACTGCATGTTCCCACTCATAGGCAGGTGTTGAACAATGAGAACACATGAACACAGGGAATGGAACATCACATACTGGGGTTTGTTGGCGGGGCTGGGTGAGGGACAGGAGGGAGTAGGGAGGTTGGGGAGGGATAACATTGGGAGAAATGCCTGATGTAGGTGACAGGGGGATGGAGACAGCAAACCACCATGGCGTGTGTGTACCTATGCAACAATCCTGCAAGATTTGCACATGTACCCCAGAACTTAAAGTACAATAAAAAAAAATAAAGATGCTAAAAATGAAGAACAGGGTGTTTTCCCATTTTGGCGCTCTTTGTTCCTTTGCATAGTAAAAATGTCAACCTGTTGTCATTCCTTCTGCAGGAGGAATTAACTTTACATTATTTGTAGTGCATATGTGTTGAAAACACTTTTTTTTAATGAGGAAAAATCTTATTTCACCTTTATTTATAAAAGATATTTTCACTGAATATAAAATTTATAGCCAGCATTTCTTAGCACATTAAAGAGGCTATGCAATTTACTTCTGGTTGATGTGATTTCTAATAATAATTTTCTGCCACATTAATTTTTATTACTCTGTATATAATGTGTTTTCTCTGGTTTATTTTTAAATTATATTATTCATTTTCAGATATTTTGTGTTTATATGCTCAATTTGTTTTTATTTAAACAAATAAATTTACAAAATTAGGGCATACATTTTTACGTATTTTTCTCCCTTTACCTTATTAGAACTCAAGTTGCAAATGTGTTAAACCACTTAGTATTGTCTTAAAACTGAATGAAAGATTGTTCTTTTCTGTTGAATCTGGTTTTCTCTGAACTCTTTGCTTCATTTGGAATAATTTTGAGTGGCAGGCTTTCAAGTTGGCTGATCTTCTGCTGTGTTAGATGCTTTTTATATAATCCAATGTAATTGTCATTTTTGATATGTTTTTATATCTAGAAGTTCAATTTGAGTCTTTTTATATCTTTGATTTTTTTTCATATTATGTTTATCTGTCATTTACATCTGTGACTACTCAGTAGTCATTTACATTTATGACGACTGAGCATAGTCATAAGATTTATAATAATCTTATTGAAATTCCTTTGTACTAATTTGATCATATTCCTTATTTCTGCATGCGTTTCGATGGGTTTATTTTTTCCTGGTTATAAGCCAAATGTTGTTATTACTTTGCATGCCTGGTAATTTTGTACTGGGTGGTAGACATTGTGAATTTTATGTTATTTGTGCTAATTTTTGTTATTTTTTTTTAAAGAGTCTTAGATTCTGTTTAGTCACACAGATAAGAACTCTATGGGTCAGTTTTATCCTACTTCATCCTATTGAGCTTTGTTAGGTTGGATCTAGAACATCTGTATTCTTGTGCTAATTTAGCACAATTAGCTAATTTAACTGTTCTACTAAGATGTCTGTCTTTTCTGAATTTTACACAAACCCTATGTATTATGAGGTCTTTAATTTTGGTAGATAGGACATGAAGATTCCTAATGCAGTTGCTGTAGAATGATTTTGCCTACTGCTGTTTTCCCCCCAATCTCATGGAATTTCCTCTATATCTGCAGACAAGAGTATTTTGCAACAAAACGAAACAAGCAAAACTGGAAAAGTCTCTTCTGAAGATCGTGAAAGTTCTCTGTATGTATCTTCTTCTAGCAAAGTCCCTTACTTTTCAAGTTCTGGATACCTCAACCTCCTGAAATACTGAACTTGTCCAATGACTGTTGGCCTGAAGTTCAGGTTCCCTTCACTTTGCTGTAGAAAATTCCTCCAGACAAAAGTGTATCTCATTTGTTTTCTTCTCCCCTCAGGTGTTTTAGTCTCGTACTGTTTGTCATCTAAAACTGTTGCTTCAGATCTTTTTATCCAGGTTTCCACTCATTCACTCTCAGAAAGCAATTTCTGTAGTTGTTAATTCTTCAGGGGCAAAAGTGGAAGTCTCCACAGTGTGTCCCACTAATTCCAATGTAATCTTATTTAATGTATTTGCTTTGATGTTTTCTGATGTGTTTGATATGTTTTTCTCTAAATTCTGCTGAAAAGTCTTTTCAGGAGGTGGTAGTATTGAGCCAAAAATGCAGCGCATACAACTTACACTGAAAACAGTACTGGGAAACAGCTCCCTATGGATCCGCTTAAGTTACTTGACAAAATTGTCATCATTTTTCTCATCTGCAGAACAAGGGTATTCATGTCCATCTTGTATGTTTGCTATGTGGAGTATGAATCATATTTTAAGTACCTAGGGCACAATTTTAATAAGCTTAATATAGAAAAAAGAGATATTGTATCTCAGAAGATTGTTAAACTATTATGGTAACCCACTAATTATTCTCAACATATACTAAAAAAACAATTTATATATAAACACAAATTCAAAGAAGCCAAACACTTATACTCTAGATTAGACCAATGCAATTGACCGGACACTATAATCTTTTTGCAATTGCGTCACTGAAGGAAGCGGTTTTAATAATCATGTTGATGTAACAGCTGATTTTGCTGATCAGAACGCATTTAGTGTTTCTTTCTCTCCCTCCCTCTCTCTCCCCTCTTCACCTATTGAGGTTGAAGTGCAAAATTATTGAATGAGCATCAGGACATTGTTAATATAAGTGGATGTGTTCCCAACCCTGATTTTGCAATGTATTTATTACCGTAGGTTATAACGAAGTACTGTATAAATTGATGAGATATGCATGTGAACAGTTGTATTTAAGACTAGATTAAGTGCTTTGTAAAGACTATAAAGGTGAGATTTGTGATCAGATTCCTGTTGGCCAGATTGAAGAAGTAGTTGGGAGAAGGTGTCGATAAGGAATCATGAAAAGTGTGAAGAAATTTGCTGTTCATCCAAATTCCTATAAGTGCTTTTAGGTTCTCATTAAGCAATATTTTGAATAATACATTAGCTATAATTTATGCCATAAAATAACACAGAACTTTTCTCAGCAGGTCCATAGTCAGAAGAAAATCCATGACCTTACAGTAAAAATTAAAGAAAAAATTTCCAATCATGTTTTTAAGTTCAAATTAAATATCTAAGTTTTATAACATCTTTAAAATTTTCATTTTGTCTTTTTTTAACAGCATTACTGCTCATGCTAATGGCATCATGCAGATGTTTTATACTGCTATATGAATAAAACTGTCATAGACTTTACCTACCCTTACTCTGCCTCTCACCCGTTTCCTTGCCTTTTTTTCTTGTGCAGATCTGCCTCCCTAACCTTTAGTCCCATTTGAGGGGAACAACTCTCTTACTCAGTTCACAGCTTTCATGGAATTTTGAACTTAAAATTATTCCAATAGTGATAAGTAAATGGTAGCTAGATGTCTTTAAAGCATCAGACTCTTAAGAAAAAAAAAAACCAGTTATGAATTCCCAATACCCAATCCAGGTAAAAGTTCTTGGAGTGAGAGCCGTCGCAGTGAATAAGCACACAGGGGCTCTCAAAGGTTAATGCCTGTTACTGCTATTACCAAGCCCTGAGGAGGTTATTTCTTCCATACTGACCATTTCCGATCCTCTAAGCATTAAAATAAATGCTCAAGATACCAACTGATACATACGCCAGAAAGGATACGGACAAACACATCAATAATTTTGGTATTATGACTTCTGTGATTACCAAATATATAGATTCCTAGCTGATCTCACTGTAAGGACCCTTGACTCATTTTGATGGGTATTCAAGAAAGATTTCCTAGAAGAATTAACATGTAATATTTTTTGAGAAGCAAATTATATAAAGATATGAACCATTAGGTGCAGAGGTGTACAGACTGATCAGGAACAAGACACAGAGGGCACAGAGAGAGAGAACATGTGTTACACCTGAGGAGTGGAAAGTAGTTAAGTGAAATTATATCATAGACTACCAAACTGGCATGGGAAGTTAGATCATGAATCACATGATCTAATGTTTTAAAAGTACCCTAAAGGTAAAAATCTAAAAGTTTTGGTAAGAAAATGAGACGATAAATTGTTTTGTTTGTCAAAATTCATTTTATTCATTAATTACTATCTATGCATTTAAGGTGTGCAAATCCTAAATATCTGAGATAGGTCTCAGTTAATTTAGAAAGTTTATTTTGACAAAGTTGAGGACACATGGTCACGAACACAGCCTCAGAAGATTTTGATGACATGTGCCCAAGGTGGTCAGAGCACAGTTTTGTGTTATATATTTTAGGAAGACATGAGACATCAAATTAACATGTGTAAGATGAGTAATGGTTTGGTCTGGAAAGGCAGGACAACTAGAAGCGAAGGGGAGATAACTCAAAGTGGGAAGGAGGTTTCTGGGTCATAGGTAGATAAGAGACAAATGGATCATTCTTTTGAGTTTCTGATTAGCTTATTCAAAGAAGGCAATCAGATTTATCTCAGTGAGCAGAGGGTGACTGAATAGAATGGGAGCATGTTTGCCCTATGCCATTCCCAACTTGACTGTTCCCTTTAGCTCAGTGATTGGAGGACCCAAAGATTTATTTTCCTTTCAGATTTCTCATCATTTCTTTTTAAAAAAATATTTTGGAGAAAGCATTTTAGAAGAAAATGAGACTGGTTTCAGTTTTCATCTGATCTCTCGTGGCTAGGATGGTTTATTCCTAGACAGATAGTTCGCAAGTACTAGCAGGTTGTGAAGTCTCATGTCATGTGAAGAGAAAATAGGGGAAGTAAGGGAGAAAAACAACAAATGAAAGAACAATCCTGGAAAACTGTTATACACCATATTACTCTGAAGTCCGTACATCAGTAGGCAAGTATGAAAGTGGCTTATGTATGTTATTTTTTTCTGAAGTTTAAGTTGTCTGGACTCAACTCACAGGGCATTATGACAGCACAGCTTAGTTTTCAGTGACTCCAAATTAAGAAAAACAAGGGAAAAAAGTTTTAAAAAAATTGACAGACAAATAATTGAAGACTTGTAGCCAAGAAAAATTAGAATTCAGTCTAAATTGTAGAAAATAATAAACATTGAAAAATATTAGGCAAGACGAATCTAACGACAGGTGTACTATAGTTTTTGAAACATAATTTTTTTATCTCCAGTTTCTCATTTTTACTGAAGACAAAACATGGTAGGACTGATTGGCTTTATTATACTTGGCCTTACTATTTGTATACAGTACAGCAAGAATTTTTTTTTCACGTAGGCTTTTAAAGTGGCTTTGTTCCATAGAAGGAAACTCAGATAAGACATTTTTAAAGCCAAGCCCAGACATGGGTTTGTATAACCATATATCTATGAATTGAGCGAATTATTCTCCTCTCGAAGTCCCAAGATAAACTTGGGGTTCTAGGCCTGACAAAGTGACATTTTTTACTTACCACAGGTCAGGAACCCTGTACAGAGACTGTGTAGACAAAGTATAAGGCAAGTTTTCCCTAGGGATTTTATGGGCTCCATAAGTCAAGTTTGATTCCTTAAAGGAAAGCACACCATTCCATTCAAAGCCTTGGTAAAATAACCAGGTTCTCCAATTATGTCCCACTACAAAAAAAAAAAAATTCTTATTGCACTTATGCAATAACTGTATTTTCATAAGTTAAGAATACTCTCAAATAGTTTCCAAATTCTGGAGAAATCAGATAGAGAGAAACAAATATGCTCCAAAATTTGGTCTCGGGAGCATACTAAATTGTTAAAAGCTGCCAATACCTCAGGAAAAAAGCTTGCTTGACTCTGAAAAAAAAGACAAAAACAAATGATCAGCTGTGTTTTAAACAAAAAGTCAAAAAAATTACTTTAGTTTTTTGTTAGTTCAGTGCATGCAGTTAAATTCTGTTCTGCTTGATGTCCATGAACATTTCAGCTCTCCATAAGTCCTGCAAGTTTATCTTCTATTTAGATGTTAAAATCTCAAAAGTTATCAGAAACCTGCTTTCAAGAGCACCTGTTAGAGTTTAATAGCTGATTATAAAATTACCTTCTAAAGAGGACCAAATTAAGACAATTGTCTGCAGATGACAAAAAGGTTTAAGGCAACCATAGTCAAAGACATATTGACAAGCAAATTTGTTACCTTTGGGGCACACAATAATTTAACATAACAACTATAATTATTACTGATAATGTACATCAACTCATATCAGAAATACAGGAGCTTCCCACAATTTTGGAACACATACCAATAACATATTAATACAAATACAGCCCCCAAAAAATCAAACACCATTTCATATTTGACAATGCTTCTTATATAATTTTTATACCAAATAAGCCAATTAAGTAATTTTTTTACTTTAAGGAAACTAATAACTTAAGGATTAATTACATCAGAAAAAGACATAGTTTATAATTTCATTTTGGAAACTGTTAAATGTCAAAGGTTTAAAATACTTGATATCACAAGTCATTGTACAATAAATCATTCATTTAGCCAATGTGATAACTCAAGGATTTCAAAAGAAAAAAAAAGACAAAATCCTTCATTATTCGAGAGAGGAGACTTAATTTTCCAGTCAGCCCTAATAAAAACATGAAATCAATTAAATTTGACTTTCACAATGCTATAAACATTTTCTATTAAATTTTAATCTGGATCATAAGATATAATTTCCATAAGACTTTTATAACCTTCATCAAGGAGTCAGTTAATGCTCCAAGAAAAGCTTGTTAATCTGACACAGGGGTCCATATATTGATTTTCCATCAGTGTGTGTTTGACATTAATGATTAGTTTACAGAGAAACTGAATTTATTTTATCTCTCAAAATCAGCCCTTACAATCTTAGGTGCCCACTTCTTCCGTGATAGTCCCTGGTCCTGGGGAAGTGGAATAGCTTTAATTTCTGGTTCTGTGTCAGGAATGCACATTATTTTGATTTTCACCTTTTAAAGGGCCTGAAGACAAGGCTTTGATCACTGTCAGTTGTTTAAGATTTAGAAGGACTTGGTGTCCTTTTTAAACCCAGGAGTCAAAGCACTGTAACTCATTGTGACAAGAACTTTAAAGGCACATACAGAAAGATAAATGAATGTAATAACCCTAATGTTTAAAAGTGTTTTTAATCTCAGTTGTTTTTTTTTTGCTAAGCAAACCAGAACTTAATAATAATAGCATATAAATTGTTTTGATAAACAATAAAATCTATTAGGCCAGTTATCAAAAGGCAAAACAAAAGACCTTCTACACTGCACAGAATATTATGTTGGAAGCAAACATTTTGTTTAGACCTTTAGGAAAACATTGTTAGCATCAGGTCACAACTAACAGAACTCGAGGAAAAAAACTTAGATGAGCTGAAAATTTGTTGGAAATCATTGCCATTTTGCAATCTTTAAAAGGTGAGAGAAAACTGAAACTGGCAAGATGCAGTAATATTTGAATTTTGGATTTAAAAAAATCATAATTTATTAAGAGTAAATCAATCCCTTAAGGAAATTTTGCTGTTTTAACCAAGTATTTAGTCTATTAGTGCTTCCTTTTACATCAAGCCCAATATCTAGAAAAACCATTCTAATTTTCCTTTAATTATAGACAACTTGATCATATAAAAAAATTTTTAGGGCTAGGCACAGTGGCTCATGCCTGTAATTCCAGCACTCTGGGAGGCTGAGGCAGGTGGATCATGAGGTCAGGAGTTTGAGATAAGCCTGGCTAACATGTTGAAACCCTTTGTCTACTAAAAATACAAATATTAGCCAGGCGTGGTGGCAGGTGCCTGTAATCCCAGCTACTTGAGAGGCTGAGGAAGGAGAACTGCTTGAGCCCGGGAGGCAGAGGCTGTAGTGAGCTGAGATCATGCCATTGCACTCCAGCCTTGGTGACAGTGCAACACTATGTCTCAAAAAAAAAAGATTTTTAAAATAAATCCTCTTACTGTGACTTACATGAACTGTACCTGATGGTTTGTCCTGAACGTCCCTCTTAAACAACCAGTAATTTTGTTCTAGCACTAAATTTTCCATATGATATTCATTCTTATATAAAATTATTTCTGCTAAGGCCTTACCAAAAAAAAACCCTCTTTATTTTTATAATTTTCTTTACATCTCTCTTATTTCTTGGTTTCTTTTAGTTTATATATAAACTTTAAATAAGCTTAGAATTAGACATAAATTGTTTACCTTTTTTTAAAAAATGACATACTTTTTTTTAGAAAAAATATTTTTCTACAATATATTTTTATTAGAAAATATCCAAATAATGAAATATCTAGGAGGAAGAGGCTTCCAGGACATAGGTAGATAAGAGACAAATGGCTGAATTTTTTTGAGTTTCTTATTAGCCTCTGCAAAGAAGGCAATCAGATATGCATTTATATCAGTGAACAGAGGGTGGCTTCGAATACAGTGGGAGGCAGGTTTGCCCTGAGCTGTGTCCAGCTTGGCTTCTCCCTTTGGCTTAGTGATTTGGAAGCCCCAAGATTTATTTTCCATTCGCAGGTGTTACAATGATGTTATAATGACTCACGCCAGTTTGATTGTCCTGATTATACTTTTAAATATTTTTATGTGTATGTGTTTATAATGAAGGCATGAAAGATATCTTGCTCTGTGGCCCTCCTGAAAAGCTCTTCCCTGCACACAACTTGTAGATAATTTAAAGGAAATTCTTTTTTACTCTCTCTCTATACACATACACACACACACATACACACACATTCACACACACAAACACACATACACATATACACACACACACACACGCACGCACACACACACACGGCAAAAAAAAAGTAGAGACCAAGAAAAAAACACGAATTACTTGTTTAATTCATGTATTTATCCAACAAATATTTATTAAGTGTCCACTACGTGTCAAGCACTACAATACATACTAGGTGTTTAGCAATGACCAAAACACAAAAATTCACTTATACATAGAAAAGAATTTATTTATACACAGCAAAAAAAATCACTATACTTTTCACACAGGGAAATTACAAACTAAAGGTTTTACTACACCATAGCTTAATATATCATGGAAATCTTACTCCAACTCACATTTCTTAACATCGTGTGAGACCATAACTGCACTTGATTCTGAAAAACCTCTTCTAGGACATTAATATATCACAGAACCTTGGAAGATACAGTTTCTATTTCCTTACAAGAAGAAGAGCAGGTTTGTTTACAGTCTTGAAAAACAGAGCTCCTCCATTCTAAAGCAGTGCAGGAAGGCTGACTGCCCCAGGGAAGCAAAGGAGGCTCCATAGCTGAGTTAGTAACACAACCTACTGCACATGCAAGTGTCCCTGGCCATTTTCACACTGCCTTGTGTTTAGCCTTCTGGGAGCCGGAGTCAAGTGACTGACTGGCTGTTGCTGGGAGTGATCGACTGTTCTTTGTCTGACGCAAAAGCCTTCTGCTACCTTGAAACAGCCCTGAAAATGAAACAGGCTAAAACTGTTAGCTTGTGAGCAGGGCGAACTCCCAGACAGTCACAGTTATTGATAAGAAGTGTCTCTTTCTCTGTAGTTCAAAATGAATTTCACCTAGGTCACCAGTCCAAAAGCATCAAAAGTGATAAAGCAACGACTTTGGGTTCTTGGAATTTATATCGAGAACATTGTAAAACCACACTGAAGACAGAAATAACATCTGAATAAATCAAACTGCACACCAATAACTAATAATAAATCTATGTTACAACTGTATTCATGGAGGAGGGTTGAACACTTTGAAGATGTGTTGTGCTTAAATTAGTATTTGACTTAATTGCAACTATAATTTTAATAAGCTATTCTATTTTACGGAATTCATCCTGAGTAATCAGTAGGACTTGAAGGAGTAAGGGCGGAATAGGGGTGAAGAGTAACACATCAATTTTTACACTCTCTAAATTTAATTTTACATGGAAAATTTTTGTACATATTACATATATTGCTTTATTAACTTTAAAAAATAAGTGAAATGATTGGGAATGGTTTAACTCTTACAAATAGTGAAAATGACTAAGAAACTTATAACGGGGCTGGGCGCGGTGGCTCACGCCTGTAATCCCAGCACTTTGGGAGGCTAAGGAGGGTGGATCACGAGGTCAAGAGATCGAGACCATCCTGGTCAACATGGTGAAACCCCGTCTCTACTAAAAATGCAAAAAAAAATTAGCTGGGCATGGTGGCGCGTGCCTGTAATCCCAGCTACCCGGGAGGCTGAGGCAGGAGAATTGCCTGAACCCAGGAGGCGGAGGTTGCTGTGAGCCGAGATCGCGCCATTGCACTCCAGCCTGGGTAACAAGAGCGAAACTCCGACTCAAAAAAAACAAAAAAACAAAAAACTTATAATGTATTGGCAATGAAATCAGAATTCACTATAAATTATGCAATCAGGCTTTCTTCTTTGTTTAAAAAATGTTAGTAAAAATAGTTTATGTTTATTTTTGTATGACCATGCACTTTGACAGACAGAAAATATATATATGGTTCATATGTCAGTAGCTATGATTAGATAAGACATCAAAATGTTAAACTCAGTGACTAACATTCCTTTTGCAACATCATTAGGTAAACTTAATACATGAGCTGACACATTTTCTGTTTTCTATTTTATGACACGTTTTCTACATTTCTGTATTTTTTGTTTCCTATTTTATGTCATACATTTTCTGTTCATAAGAGGAAAGATGAGAGTTTATTCTGCCTTTCACAGAAAAAAAAGCGAAATGTTTATTGTCATCCATATTCATTTTTTAAAGAAGAGACAGCATGTGCATTTAGCTTGTCAATGAGCTTTTTGATGCTCTGTTCTCTATTTATGAGTCTCTGACCTTCTGACAAACTTGATTACCATAAAATAGAATCCAGCAGAATACAATGGTAAAACCATTTAAATATTTTAAAGTTCCTGCTAAATTTTCTATAATCAAAGACTTCAAAATTCTAAGATGCCCAGAAGCTCCAATTTTTAACTTTTAATTCCATTGTTATATTCAGCTTTAGAAGTCTGAGGTTATATATTTATGTTGCATTTATGTATATATATATATATATATATTTATATAATACATGGCTATATAGTATATGGATAATATGTTATATATTATATGGATATATAATATATTTTACATATATAATATATATGTATTTAATTTTGAATTTTGAAAACATTCACTGAAAATATCAAGGTGTCAATTTCTCTTTGGTTTTGTATTTATCTTTTGTCATGTTCCATTTTTTGAACTGTAATTTGCCATTGAAAATACATATGCACTTAAGCCCAAAAATAGACATTTGACTTGAGTCAGTACAACTTAGGCATTTGACTGGAGCCTTCAGTCAGGAGATCTGAGGAACATGATGTCGGCAAAAGCGGCTGTTTAGAGACGGAAGTTCTTACCCAGTCTTCTCTTTTAATCTTTGTGTATCATTTTAAGTGCAGAGAAGATGGAGAAACTAGTGACTTCAGAAACCTGTTAAAATCATAGATATCTCAAAGATGAGAGAGCTATATGTATATATATATAAATTTGCATATATTATATATGTATATCTAATATAACATTCGAAGAAAAATCTTAAAGTGATCTCATAATCACATGCAAATTTCCTTGAATTATCTTCTATCAAATTAGAAATAGAATTTTATTAAATGTATGATTAAACTGGAACATCCCTATCGACTTATGTCATCCAGGTCTTACCTTCTGGTTACATATATACTGAAGTTGGGCTTTTTCTCATGTTTTTCTACTATTCTAGCCCAATCTTATTATCACCTGTCTTTCTTTTGCCCTTTTAACTATGACTTAATTTATCAAAAATTGGTTGTATTCTTTTAACAACTTATTTCTTCCCTTTCTTTGAACTCTAGTTCACTTTAACCACGCCTCAAAGCTAGTGAATGAAAACAATTCAATGAAAACTTTTATTTAGAATGTAATATTTTGACACATTTTTAGTCAGTTTAAAAAGTAAGCTGCAAATACTGTTGGATTTTTTAGTAAATTTCCAAGTCTCTATCTTCATTGGCCTATAATTTCTATGTCTCCTAAACCATAATGGTTATTTTGTATATGAGAGTAAATGTTCTATCATCTGGTTACATATAGGGAATTCCCTCACTCTTTGGAATTTGGACCATGCTTTGTTTTGACTCTCACTTTTATTTCAGCACAAATTAAATCCAAGCAACTTGACCAAATCACCGTTTACATTCAGAAAAAGGAAAAACAAACATAAAACACCACACATACCACAGCTTTTCTTCAGTCAACACTATTGACTGAATGTAATTTCTGGATTATTCAAGTAAGTGTTTCAATTTCTTCTGTAGATGTTTGCACGTAGAAAAAGATATGTAGGTGTTAAAAACTAAAATGGATTTTTTTCAATTATCAGGAAGTGTTTTCCTATGCCTCAAACATAGGTATTCTACAAAAATTTGTTTCCATAATTAAAGATAAAAATCGTAATGCCTTCCAGTATTAACTTCTTTGAAAATAAATCTCTGGTTATATTTATGTAGAATTAGTTGTTTGTCTATTTGAAAATATATCTTGCCTCCTAAAGCAAAATTAGAATTAATAGGAAATTTTATATTAGAAATATTAATTGTGTATATAAATGCACCAACAAACAAACACAGACCGAAATAATGGAGAGTAATAGAAATTTTTAATCTGAACTGACATTTATCCATCTCAGTGTGGACCATCCATCAGGTGGTTAATAAGTTGAACATTAAGCTGTAGCTTAATATTCAGTTAAGATTCGCCAGAAACTATCACTGCTTTATATTCTTTTTATTTTATTTCTATTTAAAAAATTTTTTTTTGTTTTATTTCTAAGAAATAAGCTTATAAATAGATTCTGCTTCAATTAAAAAAAAAAGAAAGAAAACACCTTAGAGCAGCGTGGTTCATACTGCAGATTACATACAGCCTGAAAGTTGGCCATGAGCAAACATTGGTGAGTTGGGATCAGCATTAAAACAAAACAGAATAGAATAGGATAGAATAGAATAGAATAACAAAGAAAAGGAAGTATCACAGAATCTGCCACAGGAGTATTGTCTTGTGGCTCTTTTACTGAAAGTATACATTTCCATATTTATGTTTCGTGATGTAAAGAACATCTTTTTCAGAAGATTGGTCAGAAACCTCGAAAACCACTGCTTGCAAGAGCAAAGTGGCCGCGGCTAAAGTAACAGCCTGATCAGGAAAGCATCTGTTGACAGTAGGCAGGGGTGACAAGCTAATTCTCTGGTAAGGGACTGCTGTTATCTACAGTCATAAGACATTGTAAGCAGAAGAATTTGTGCAACTCCAGTAAAGCAGGCCTCAAGCATTCCAGTAGCTCAGCAGAATTCCGACCTCTCTCTGCTATTTCAGCTTCTCAGCTTAAGAAACACAGCAATTTGGTTGGTCTGAGAAATGGCACTGAGAAACATTTCATGGGATTCTGTTTCAGTCTTCTCTGTAACATGGATTTCTCTTTTTCCTTTCACTGGTTCAGCAAGAAAATAGTAACTGCTTCGCTGTGTTTCCTGCTTGGTACAAGCAGACCTTAGAATTCCACCAAACCTACTTCCCATCCTTGCCCTTGTGAGCTTTTCATTTCTGCTTTTAGGACCAACCATTTTCCAATAACGTGGTCTCAGATGATACACATAGAAAATTGTTATTTGTCACCTCCATACTTTACATGCAATCGTGTAGCATTTTGTCTCATTACCTACAACTTAAGCATTATCTGGCTGTGACCTTAATAAGGACAACTTTTAGTCATTTAATTGTTCCACTTGTGATCATGGAAAGGCTAAGGTGGCCCTTCTGAAAACGGAGGCTGGATTTGCTGATGTTTGGATAAGGTAAGGTTCTTGGGCAGTGAGGTGGTGAGAAGTTTCCCCAGTGCCCTGGCTGCTGACGGGAATGTGACAGCGAGTTCTGAGCGAGGAAAGTAGGTGGCAACACAGTCTTCATGATCCCCATGCATGACCCTGCAGGTGGTTCTGTAACTGGGAACCCCCATTTTTCTAAGAGATCATTTTTAAACATTGTTTTCTCTTTTTTTTCTTCTTTCCACCTTTTCCCTGTTCCTGCTTCTTAGCCCTTTGGGAATGTAAACCTAACCTTTCACTGCCCCTCCCCAGACATTCCCTCCAGAGCAAGTGTATCTAACTGTGTGCTCCAAGAGGCTCTCTCCTGGAGAGCTGACATCCATTTACAGAGCAAAGCGCGGTCCCTGCGGAATGTTCACCTTCCAGGGTTGCCTCCGAACTTTCCTCCACCAAGAGGGTATGTCAAAAGCATGTACGCTTGGCCACTTTGATGACTTAGTTCTGCCCAGGAAGGCACCAACTCAATTCCTCAGTAGATAAGGCACCAAGCTAGCAAGGGGGGCCCCTGCTCTCGCTCACCTCCACTGCTGCATGAAAGGACCACGTTCTGCCCCAAAAGTGAAGTAGCGCGTTTGAAGGCAGGATGCTGTGCCCCTTCCCCAGGCTGACTTTGAAATAAATTCCCTTGCTTTGTACCAATCCTGGCTCTTTCTAATTGGGCTGTGCATGCGGTGAGCAGGTGACCCACATTTCAGTTCCAGATCCCTCAATGCCCTGAAAAAATGCAACGCCCTGAGAAAATGCCCAGGTGCCATTCTGACTCCTCAGCAGAATAAGCCTCTGTGAGTGGTTGGTCTGGGTGCCCTACGAGGCTCCTGCCTCATGCCCTTCTGCTCACATTTTTCTTGGCTCTATCTTCCCAGCACTGATTTTTCCAGGTGTGATCATCACTGCACAAATCATTTTACTTACATGGATCACAATTTAAATTTAGCCAAGTGGTTTCTCAACCTTCTTCAGCTGCACAGGCCATTCAGATCCAGGTGTCACCAACATGATAACTTTCTGCTGCCTGCAGCTCACGAGTCTGAAACTCAGTCCCCCATTTTGGGGATGCTGAACTCCCTCGGGATGGCATCTTACAGTGGATCCCTTCATTATAAATCATCCACTATTGTTTACCCTTAAAAACAAGTTATCTGTTTTGGTACCAGTACCATGCTGTTTTGATGACTGTAGCCTTGTAGTATAGTTTGACATCAGGTAGCATGATGTCTCCAGCTTTGTTCTTTTTGCTTAGGATTGTCTTGGCTATGTGGGCTCTCTTTTGATTCCATATGAAGTTTAAGGTGGTTTTCTCCAGTTCTGTGAAGAAGGTCATTGGCAGCTTGATGGGGATAGCATTGAATCTACAAATTACTTTGGGCAACATAACCATTTTCACAATATTGATTCTTCCTAACCATGAGCATGGAATGTTTCTCCATCTGTTTGTGTCCTCTCTTAACTTCGTTGAGCAGTGTTCTTCTTGAAGAGGTCCTTTATGTTCCTTGTTAGTTGTATTCCAAGGTATTTTATTCTCTTTGTAGCAGTTGTGAATGGCAGTTCGTTCTTGACTTGACTCTCTTTAAGTCTGTTATTGGTGTATAGGAATGCTTGTGAGTTTTGCAAATTGATTTTGTATCATGAGACTTTGCTGAAGTTGCTTATCAGTTTCAGGAGATTTTAGGCTGAGATGATGCAGTCTTCTAAATATACAACCATGTCATCTGCAAATAGAGACAATTTGGCTTCCTCCTTTCCTAATTGAATACTCTTTCTTTTTCTTGCCTGATTGCTCCGGCTAGAAATTCCAATATTATATGGAACAGGAGTGGTAAGAGAGGGCATCCTTGTCTAGTGCCGGATTTAAAAGGGAATGCTTCCAGTTTTTGCCCATTCAGTATGATATTGGCTGTGGGTTTGTCATAAATAGCTTTTATTATTTTGAGATATGTTCCATCCATACCTAGTTTATTGAGAATTTTTAGCATAAAGGGCTGTTGAATTTTGTCAAAGGCCTTCTCTGCATCTATTGAGATAATCATGTGGTTTTTGTTTTTGGTTCTGTTTATGTGGTGAATTACATTTATAGACTTGCATATGTTGAACCAGCCTTGCATCCCCAGGGTGAAGCCTACTTGATTGTGTTGGATAGACCAATGGAACAGAACAGAGACCTCAGAGGCAACGTCACACGTTTACAACCATCTGATCTTTGACAAATGTGAAAAAACAAACAATGAGGAAAGGATTCCCTGTTTAATAAATAGTGTTGGGAAAACTGGCTAGCCATGTGCAGAAAGCAGAAACTAGACCCTTTCCTGACACCTTACACTAAAATTAACTCCAGATGGATTAAAGACTTAAACATAAGACCTAACACCATAAAAACCCAGAAGAAAATCTAGGCAAAACCATTCAGGACATAGGCGTAGGCAAGGACTTCATGACTAAAACAACAAAAACATTGGCAACAAAAGCAAAATAGACAAATAGGACCTAGGTAAACTCCAGAGCTTCTGTACAGTAAAAGAAACAGTCGTTAGAGTGAACCGGCAACCAACAGAATGACAAAAAATGTTTGCTATCAACCCGTCTGACAAAGGGCTAATATCCAGAATCTACAAAGAACTAAAACAGATTTACAAGAAAAAAACAGACGAACAAACCCATTCAGAAGCAGGCAAAGGACATGAACAGACACTTTTCAAAAGAAGAGATATGTGAGGCTAACAAACAAATGAAAAAATGCTCATCATCACTGGTCATTAGAGAAATGCAAATCAAAACCACATTGAGATACCATCTCACGCCAGTTAGAATGGCAGTCATTAAAATATCTGGAGACAACAGATGCCGATGAGGATGTGGAGAAACAGGAACACTTTTACACTGCTGGTGGGAGTGTAAATTAGTTCAACCATTGTAGAAGACAGTGTGGCAATTCCTCAAGGACCCAGAAATAGAAATTCCGTTTGACCCAGCAATCCCATTACTGGGAATATATACAAAGGATTATAAATTGTTCTACTATAAGGACACACGAATGTTCATTGCAGCACTGTTTACAATAGCAAAGACCTGGAACCAACCCAAATGCCCATTGATTATAGACTGGACAAGGAAAATGTGGCACATATACACCATGGAATACTACGCAGCCATAAAATAGAATGAGTTCATGTCCTTTGTAGGGACATGGATTAATCTAGAAACCATCATTCTCAGTAAACTGACACAAGAACAGAAAACCAAACACTGCATGTTCTGACTCATAGGTGGGTGTTGAACAATGAAAACACATGGACATAGGGAGGGGAGCATCACACACTGGGGTATGTTATGGGGGAATAGGGAAGGGACAGCAGGGGGTAGGGAGGTTGGGGAAGGATAACATGGGGAGAAATACCAGATATAGGTGACGGGGGGGATAGAGGCAGCAAACCACATTGCCATGTATGTACCTATGTGACAATCCTGTATGTTCTGCACATGTACCCCAGAATCTAAAGTGCAATAAAATATATACATATAAAATAAATAAATAACACAAGTTCTCAGCCAGGCATGATGGCTCATGCCTATAATCCCATCACTCTGGGAGGCTGAAGTGGGTGGATCACAAGGTCAAGAGATCAAGACCATCCTGGCCAACATACTGAAACTCTATCTTTACAAAAAACACAGAAATCAGCTGGGTGTTGTGGTGCACACCTGTAATCCCAGCTACTTGGGAGGCAGGCGAATTGCTTGAACCCAGAGGTTGCAATTAGAAAAAAAAACAGGTCCTCAAAGGCAGACATTAGTAGTTTATTGGCTCTAAATGTAGTTCTGACTAATTCAAGCCTCCCTTTGCATATCCACGAATACCCAAATCATTCTAGGTTTTACCTTCATCTCTTGGCCTCTGTTTTGTGAATAAAATACTGGGTATCAGACCTGCATTTTTCAGAATCCCTCACCTCCCTGAAAAGATCAAAGAAAGAGCCATAGAGGTTACACACTGCACCAGATTAAATAGAAAAATAATTTGATCAAAGTACTTTTGTTCTTTATCATCTGAGGATCTGATCGTTTGAGACGGCACTCTTCCAGGTAAGAGGGGCTGCTGTCTTTATTTCAAAAATAAGACAAGTCTGATATTTCACACACAACTTTCATTTTGAGAATCCAATATCACTCTGTCAAAACCACTAATGCAATGTCATAATAAGCTTTTAAAAGTAAAAAAATTCAGGCAAAAAAAGAAATGACTTTAGAATGCCTCTTGATTCTCTTACAAATACTCATACAAATACGGCATATGTGAGTCACACAATAATACTAAATCTAAAGTATGTTTTTAAATATCCCATATTTTTTTAAATACACTTTTCTTTCAGTCTTATACTCTAGGTAAGATCTTCAGCCAAAGTAAATGCAGCCAGTTCTAAAATCAACAAAGCTTTCAAGGTCACGTTCCAGAACACTGCTACATGGCCCCAGTGTCCCAGTCATGTTGGGGATATCGGCTCATTGAGTATCAGTTAGCTGAGATTCAAAATAATGTAATGAGAAATGCATCTAGGAATTCGGGTCTCATTGCTGCTCACAAATATAAAGAGTATTAAGGTTGGCAACTTTGCTCCAGGAACCACCGAGAGCATGCTAGGCCAGCCTGCGGAGGAGCAGGGAGAGCATATCTCTCTAGAACCCTGCACATAATTGGTGACACACAAATGGAAGCTTGAGGAGCTCTCAGGATGGTGACAATCCAGCCAAACCCCTTGCCTCTTGGCGTTGCCCCAGGTCACGTCATCGCCACAAGTTAGCTTTCCAACTCATCTTATAGGAAGATTTGCCAGGTTATGATACTATATATCTATCATTGTTCATGATATTCATTAATATTCTGTCCTTGACACACCATCACCTGAGGCACCACTCTCCCTGGTCTCTCCTCCTCTGTAGGGCCTTCATATCACTTGGGAACTGATGACTCCAAACTTTTCTTTCCTATCCTGGCTGCTTCTCTCAGCTTCTGAAGGGACATCTCACCAGCACATCCCACAGGCATGACAGTTCCACATATTCAGAAGAGAATTCAGTCCCTTCTTTCTACATCTGTTCCTTCTCCAGCATTCTCTTTTCCATGAGGGAAATAATAACTCACTAGTCGCCCAGGCTGGAAAACAGAGCAATTCTTGGCTCTTTCTCTTAGCCTCCATGTCCAATAATTCACCGTGTCTCAATGTTTCTCACACTGGACCTTCCGTCTTTCATCTTCATTTATCAAGCTCATGTTTACTGAATCCCTAATATGTGCTGGCACTCCTAAAGCTGAGGTTGATTTGGCCAACAAAACAAAGCAACAATCCTGCCTTTCTTGAACTTAATTCTAGTTGGGGAAAACAGAAAATAAGCAGTAATAATAATACATGGGCTATCAGAAGCCAGTACGCAGGATAGACTAAGATAAATGGAACAGGGTAAGGAGGATTAGGAAATTAGAGGGTATTAAAACTTTAAGTGGAGTCTAGCTAGGCACAGGGGTGGGCACCTGTAGCCCCAGGTGATTGGGAGGCTAAGACAGCAGAATCACTTGAGCTCAGAAGTTTGAAGCTGGCATAAGCCTTGATCACACCGCTGCATTCAGCCTGGGTGAAGGAGAGAAATCCTGTCTCAGAACAAACAAAAAAATACCCCAAACTTTAAATTGGCTTGTCATTGATGAAGTGATAATTGAGCAAAGACTTAAAAAATGTATGATCCCCCGTCTCTACTAAAAATACAAAAATTAGCTGGGCATGGTGGCGTGCACCTGTGGTCCCAGCTACTAGGGAGGCTGAGGCAGGAGAATTGCCTGAACCCAGGAGGCGGAGGCTGCGGTTAGCCGAGATTGCGCCATTGCACTCCAGCCTGGGTAACGAGCGAAACTCCATCTCAAAAAAAAAAAAAAAAAAAAATGTATGATCTAGCCATGAAAAAAATGGGAAAACAGTGACCCAGAAAGCGAAGACAATGAAGTCAGGGTGTGTGTGAGGGTTGGAGGAACAATGAGGAGACAGTGAGGCTGGAGACCATGGCCTTGGGGTGACCATCCTTCTTACCTAACTTCCAGACAGTCTCGCTCTCTACACTCTGACCAGCCATCAGGGTTATCTCTCTCCAACTGGAATTATCACGGTTCCCCCCTTTTTAGACCTCTTAATGGCTACCCATAGACCACAGGAAGCAGTCAAACGCTTCCCTGGTATATAGAGGTTTCCATCATCTGGATTGTGTTTGCTTCTACGGGTCAGTCTCATTCTTTTTTTTTTTTTGAGATGGAGTTTCGCTCTTGTTGCCCAGGCTGGAGTGCAATGGTGCGATCTTGGCTTACTGCAACCTCTGCCTCCTGGGTTCAGGCAATTCTCCTGCCTCAGCCTCCTGAGTAGCTGGGATTACAGGCACACGCCACCATGCCCAGCTAATGTTTTGTATTTTTAGTAGAGGATCACCATGTTGACCAGGGGTTTCACCATGTTGACCAGGATGGTCTCGATCTCTTGACCTCGTGATCCATCTGCCTCGGCCTCCCAAAGTGCTGGGATTACAGGCCTGAGCCACCACACCCGGCCGGGTCAGTCTCATTCTTCCTCCCATCTACTTTATGTCCAATAATACCAAACTCTTGGCAGTTTCATAAATACTAGATTTTTGTTCCTATAACTTTACATGCCTTCTATGCAGAATTCCTGTCCCTATTCCATTTGAGTAAATAATAATTATTATACTTCATCATTAACAACCCCTAATACAGATTAAATTCAGTGTACCTCTTTTTCCTACCTATGAGTATCTTCAGCATTGCTCTTATTATGTCATAACTATGTTATAAATGTATGCCATAAATTTATGTCATCAACATATGTCCATATGAAAGTCTTTTTATCAGGATCTATCTAAGCTCCTCAGGTACAAAGACTGTGGACGTTGGGCATAGTAGATGCCCGGTAAATATTGATCAGGATCTATCTAAGCTCCTCAGGTACAAAGACTGTGTACGTTGGGCATAGTAGATGCCCGGTAAATATTGATCAGGATCTATCTAAGCTCCTCAGGTACAAAGACTGTGTACATTGGACATAGTAGATGCCCGGTAAATATTGTAGATGAATGACTATTATCATGACTAAATGTCTATAAAACAAAGTAGTGATATCTTGGTTGGACTTTAAGATAAACTTTTCCCCTATGGTTGCAAGATAAAATTACCGTTGTTTTCTGGCTGCCATAGGACTCAACCTCTTAGTCCTATTTAGCTGTCAAAGTGTGTGTGCATGTAAAATCATCTAGTTAACCATTTTTTACTGAAATTCTACTAGGCACAAGGCATGAAGTCTTTTTTTTTAAAGGGCACATGTGATTTTTCCTTTCTTCTTTTTTTTTTAACTTTTGTTTTAAGTTTAGGAGTAAAAGTGCAGGTTTGTTGCTTAGGTAAATTTGTTTTGTGGGGGTTTGTTGTACAGATTATTTCATCACTCAGGTTTTAATCCTAGTTGTTGCTCTTGATCCTCTCGCTCCTTCCACACTCCACACTCCAAAAGGCCCCTGTGTGTGTCGCTCCCATCTGTGTGCCCATGTATTCTCATCATTAGCTCCCACTTATAAGTGAGAACATGTGGTACTGGTTTTCTGTTCCTATATTAGTGTGCTAAGGATAATGGCCTCCAGCTCCATCTATGTCTTTGTAAAGGACATGATCTTGTTCTTTTTTATGGCTGCATAGTATTCCATGGTGTATACATACCACATTTTGTTTGTCCAGTCTGTCATTGATGGGCATTTAGGTTGACTCCATGTCTTTGCTGTTGTGAACAGTGCTGTGGTGAACATACGTGTGCATATGTCTCTATAATAGAATGGTTTATATTTCTTTGTATATATTCTCAGTAATAAGATTGCTGGGTCAAATGGTATTTCTGTCTTTAGGACTCTGAGGAATCACCACACCGTCTTCTATAATGGCTGAACTAATTACTCTCGCACTCCCAGTGTATAAGCGCTCCTTTTTCTCTACAATCTTGCCAGCTTTGCGATTTTTGACTTTTTAGTAAAATCCATTCTGATTGGTGTGAGATGGTGTCTCGTTGTGGTTTTATTTGCATTCCTGTAATGATCAATGATGTTAACTTTTTGTGTGATTGTCTGTCACGCGTGTGTCTTCTTTTGAAAGTGTCTGTTCCTGTCCTTGGCCCCCTTTTTCATGTGCTTTTTTCTTGTACATTTGTTTAAGTTTCCTGTGGTGCGGGATATTGGACCTTTGTCAGAAGCACGTTCTTTGCACTTAAAGAGGTTCCTGCATTCTATGCAAATACATGCTGTACACACTTTCCATTTATCAGTAACGTCTCTTCCATTTAGGGAGCCCCTTTCCGCCACCTTCCATAAGCTGACTGATAATTGCATCTTCCTTGTTCGCACAGACACACGGTGCTGACCCCACCCCTGCACCACTCCCCTAATGTTCTCTGCTCTTTCTTGGTGCATCAGCTTCTTCTTTCTCTATGTTAAGATTGATCTCCAAATCTTACCTATCTTATAAACACTACTGAGGCTCTGCTTATTCACTGAGCCCCCTTTGCTACTCAATCCTAGTGAGGTCTCTCGCTCCACCTTTATGTTTCTGTTTTCTTTTACAAAACATACTTTTGGGGTCGTTTTGATTTCCTATTTATCTTGTGTTTGGCTTCATCTTCTCCTGATTTAAAGATACAAGAAAGCAGAAATTATGTGTTATTTTCCACGTGGTCATCAGAGTGAATATTTGCAAATACTAGAAAGAGCTAAAGAGGTTTGTTAGTTATTTGCATTTGGAGATGATTAATAAAAGCATAAACAATCATTTTTCCCAAGCCAATCTGGAATTCACCTCTACATAAGAAGAGTAATGGGCAAAATAATTCACTGAAGACAATTCTAGTTTCCAGATCCTTACCACAAGCTTCAAAATAAAAGAAAGTAATGAATATATCTTAATGAAAGCGAAAATCAATGAGAAGAAAATGCCCAGGTGATTTTGTTTGTCCATCATAGGAAGACAGCTGTATTTCCTTTCTACTTTTTCTTTTGAGCAAGCCTAAATTCTCGTTAGTCTTTTCTAATTGCAGTTGCTTAGTATTGATTAATGGTGGTGCCATCCAAGGGACAAAGCCAGGATTTAACCTTCGTTTGAAGGTTTTATGCTTCAGTTCTCCCTTTTCTTTCTCTCCTGACCTTTTCTGTGGAAAGTGGAATACTCTATGGATCCAGATGTACCAGAATTTCTTTGTGGAATACGAGTCCTTGCCTTAACAATATGTAGAAATACAGTAAATCAGAGGGATTTGGCAGCATCTTTTCCCCAAGAGGAACATTATTATGTACAATAAACACGCAGAGAAGAAGCCACTGACCTGGAACCCAGTGAGCTGGTTTTCAACTGCCTGGATCTGAAGAGCTAGCTCCTCTTCTAACTACCACATTAGAAAAAATCTCTGTAGACAACAGTGGGAAACACTGTCCTACCGAGTGGACGTTGCTGGCAACCGGATTTTCTCACATAGTGAGTTTGTATTTTACGCCCCTTTATCATGTTCTAGTCTTTGTAAAGTGAGTTGATCCTAATGGCTATGTGTGTTTATGAGCTGATTAATTTGTCTTAAAGTGACTTAAAGACATCATGTTGTCCGTCTTTTATTGGTTTTAGATCGACTACAACAAACCCCTCTCAATAAGTCAGCTGTACTTACTCAATCTGTTATAGGTCCGAGTGTCACCCATAGAATTAGTTTTAGCATTAAGCAGTCTCCCACACACTGTGTTTGGGAGCCTGGTCATTCCTCTGCACAAATACCAAATGCTTGAAAATTTACCAAGGGAAGTGGTGTGGTCCCTAGATCAACCATACATGCTCTGGCATGAGGCTTTGGATGACATTCCTAGTTTCATTGCTGTTTACTTTCTCTTTGCCTTGCATTTCCCACCTGTGAAGGACAAAAGCATACTTATTCCTTAGGGTTAACAACTAAATAAAACAATATATGTAACCTACTTAGGACTATACCTGGTCAATAGTAAATACTTTAAAAATTTGCTACTATCATAAAATATTCATCTTTTAAAAAAACGTAAATTGTTTTAGAGGTGGGATCTCACTATGCTGCCAAGCTGGAGTGCAGCGGTATGATCATAGCACACTGCTTTCCACTCCTGTGCTCAGGCAAAGCTGTCTTCTCAGTCTCCCAAGTAGCTGGGACTACAGGTGCAGACCACCACTCACAGCTCTCAAATGTTCATCAGCCTAATTTACTGCATCTGTACCCCGTACTTAGTGAGAATAAAGCCTCAGACTAATTCACACCAACATGTTATTTTCCAATTCCATGAAATAACATTACATTGCTTTTGTAAACTGTAAAGTGCTCTGCGAAAATTTTTTTTATGTGATTAGCATTTGAAAGGACCATATGAGGACAGATGCAGTTTTGACACAAGGAGACTGTAGAAAAAGATGGAAGGCAAATTCACCTCTGGCATACTTTTTTCCAGTTCCCTCCTTCATAATGTAGATTGTATTTAGAGAATATAATCTAAGTTCATCTCGCTGTGATTATCCAATGAAAAAAGGTCCGGGAGAGATTTCTCACCAAACAGTCTGAACTCAGCAAATCCGGGCCAGTTAGTCAGCCCTTCACAGGGGGCGAAGGACACTGCTGCCCTGGGCACAGGCTTGGCCAAGTATATGCACATCCTGACCAGCATGTGCAGTGTGCCTAAGGGACCATGCAGGTGCCTGACCCTACGCAACACATGCCAGACCTGACCTTCACAACGTTTGTTGGTGCCCAGCGCCACTGAGAACAAATCTCTGTAGCTTTAGAGCGCTTTGCAGAGGGCATAACCCAGGGTGGGGAAAAGCGGGAGGGGCTTGGATCTCATTTAATGTTAAGTCTTAATGTAACTATTACTTCATTTGTGTCTTTAGCATAGAAAAAAGTAGTTACTAAGGTAGAGTTTTGTTTTGGGTTTTGCCCTAGCATCTCTTTTTTGCACACTATTTTGAACTCCTGGAGAAAAAGAATTATGCCATAGTCATTTCTTTTTTTCTCAGTACCTTGCACACATCCTGGCACACATAGCTGCTCAGTCATTTTCTTCAGTATGCAAATGAATACAAGAAGTTATGCAAAAGGCGGTCTTTAGCATTTCTTCCAAAGGTATATATGGAGTGACTTCAAAATGTGCTCCAAGCTCAGATTTGTCAAAGAGAAATCCGTAGCAACTTTCTGCTCTGCCATGATAAGGATGAAGAGGGGCCGTACAAAACAGTATGCTCCTTGTGAAGTGTCTAGCATTTCTGTCTCATTCGGAGTGGTTCTGAGAAGATTCTAGAGGCTTTCTTAAGATACCGTTATTATCTTCCTTTCCAGGGGAATCAGAAGATCTTGAGACTTTACCAATATTGTAATCCCAGGGAAAGATAATTATTCTATGAAGCACTATTCAAATGTTCTCATTCATGATAGGGCATTTATTATCATGCTATTTTCCAGGGAATTCATTCTGTTATTTCCCTGTGAATGCTGCATATTAAATACTCTAAGCAAACATACTTTAAACTGTATAACAGCATGCATATAATGAAGTGATATTCATTTAAAACTCTTAATGCATAGCCTGAAAACTCTTACAGTTATGCACAATAATATACTTAACTGTATTTTGGGTTCATTAAGCAAAATTAATAATTATAACAATTTTATATTTATGCACAAATATAAAATTGCATTCTATGCAGGATATGTGTATATGGACAAATGATCTATTGAGACTGACTCATCTCAAGAGGAAAACTCACTGTGAAGTTGGTATGAGTGGCACTATACAAATTATATTCTGATATATTATTCATTGATAATAGAGCTAAATAAAACTTGTTTTCGTGATGTAGAAATGCTACCTAGGTATATTTAGCTGTATTCAAGTATAAAGAGATGGTGTCCACTTGATTATTGCATACGGCTGTCATTCTAAGAGCAGCTCACATACGCTATTTGTGCTTTGGATGTGGATCACGTCTGCCTTGGAACATAAGCTCATCCTTAAAGTCTGTTCAGAATCTCTACAAATGGAAATTATTCCTTAATAATTTAAATTATTTGAATTATAATTTTACAAAACAAAGATATCATGACCACATATGAGTACATATGCACCCCAGCATGCCTTTAATTAAAAAAGAGAAGACAGAAGGTTTAGATCCAGCCCAAATTGTAAAAGAGATAATTAATATTTGGTTTCCTAGTTCACCTCAAACTGAAAATTTTCTTAATGTTTTAGGACACTTATAAAAATCAAATGTTCCTTATTTCCCTACTACAAAAACTTTACTTTTCTGACAATTGACAAAAGGAAAAAAAAACTTGCCTGGGATACAATTTATATTTTACTATGGATTTGAATCATATTAAATGTACTTTCTACTCTGCCCTACTTATCCCTGAAATTCGGTACATGCATTCGATGGGTATTAAATACCCCTCCTCCATCTGAGCTCAGCATTTCCCTCCCTCCCTCCTTCCTTTCTTTAACTCTCTTCCTCTCGTCTTTCTTCATGTTTTCTTCTCCTTACATTCATTTCTTTCTTCCTTCTCCCACCCTTTCAATCCTTTCCTCACTTTCTCCTGTATCTCTTTCCTTTCTTTTAATGCCTTATATTCCTTGCAGTCCACCCACTGTTTTCAACTCTCGAGCTAGGAACCACAGCTTAGTCACAACTTAAAGCTATCACTTTATACCCCTTACTCAAAAGCCTCACATTCCCCCTACCCCTTCTGCACAGTAGAATCACTGTAGGCAGTAGCACACTGTATATTTCAAAATGACTAAAAGAGTACATTTGAAATGTCTCACCATAAAAAATGATAGGTAAATGAGGTGATGGATGTGCTAATTAGCTCAGTTTAATGATTTCACACTGTTACATATATCAGAATATTACATTGTACCCCATAAATATACAAAATTATGATTTGTCCATAAAAATAATATCAATTTTAAAAATACAAAACACAAAAGCTCTCATTTGACACATCCCTAGCCCCAGTGCAAAGACTTTTGCTGAGATGAAAGTTCTCTTAGTGAATGGGAAAAAAAATTTTTTGCAGTCTATCCATTTGACAAAGGGCTGATATCCAGAATCTATGGAGAACTTAAACAAATTTACAAGAAATAAACAACCCCATCAAAAAGTGGGCAAATGATATGAACAGACACTTTTTAAAAGAAGACATTTAAAAATGTGGCACATATACACCATGGAATATTATGCAGCAATCAGAAATGATGAGTTTGTGTCGTTTGTAGGGACATGGATGAATCTGGAGAACATCATCCTCAGCAAACTGACACAAGAACAGAAAATGAAACACCGCATATTCTCACTCATGGGCGGGTGATGAGAAATGAGAACACATGGACACAGAAAGGGGAGTACTAAACTCTGGGGTCTATTGGGGAAAAGGGGGAGGGCCAGTGGGAGGGGGAGGTGGGGAGGGATAGCCTGGGGAGAGATGCCAAATGTGGGTGAAGGGGAGAAGCAAAGCAAAGCACACTGCCATGTGCATACCTATGCAGCTGTCTTGCATGCTCTGCTCATGTACCCCAAAACCTAAAATCCAATAAAAAATTTAAAAAATAAATAAATAAAAAATAAAATGTGAAAAAAAAATCTTAGCAGAAATTAAAACAGATTGTGATTTCAAAAAAAAAAAAGAAGACATTTATGCAGCCAACAAACATAGGAAAATTATGATTTGTCCATAAAAATAATATGAATTCAAAACCATTGAGATACCACCTCATGCCAGTTAGACTGGCGATCATTAAAAAATCAGGAGATAACAGATGCTGGAGAGGATGTGTAGAAATAGGAATGCTTTTACACTGTTGGTGGGAGTATAAATTAATTCAACCATTGTGGAAGTCAGTGTGGCGATTCCTCAAGGATCTAGAAATAGAAATACCATTTGACCCAGCAATCCCATTACTGGGTATATACCCAAAGGATTATGAATCATTCTATTATAAAGACACATGCACAAGTATGTTTATTGTGGCACTGTTCACAATAGCAAAAACTTGGAGCCAACCCAAATGCCTATCAATGATAGGCTAGATAAAGAAAATGTGGCACATATACACCACAGAATAGTATGCAGCCATAAAAAGGGATGAGTTCATGCCCTTTGTAGGGACATGGATGAAGCTGGAAACCTTCATTCTCAGCAAACTGTCACAAGAACAGAAAACCAAACACAGCATGTTTTCACTCATAAGTGGGTGTTGAATGATGAGAACACAGGGACACAGGGATGGGAACATCACACACTGGAGCCTGGGGTGGGGGACTAGGGGAGGAATAGCAGAGGGTGGGGGGATTGGGAAGGGATAGCATTAGGAGAAATACCTAATGTAGATGACGGGGTGATGGATGCAGCAAACTACCACCATGGCACATGTATACGTATGTAGCAAACCTGCACGATCTGCACATGTACCCCAGAACTTAAAGTGTAATAAATAAATTTTTTTAAAAAAGAAAGTTCTGTTAGTGGTCTGCTGAGGCAGTATTTTCGAACCTTCCAGATTATAAAAATTCATAGGGATCTAGTTGATACTCAGATATCCAGAACCAAGGGAAAATGTGTTTTAATAAACCCCCTAGATGATTCTTATGAGGAAAATGCTGGGAAAGACTAATCTAGTTCCACCGCTTGGTCCATCCCGGACTTTTCTTCTTGCCATTCTAACCAGTAGACATACAATACTAGTGTCAGCACACCTATAAATATTTCTTTTAGGAGTAAGCCTATTCTATTGTTAGAACACTCTAATTTGGGGGAAACAAAAGTCTTCTTATACAGTTCTTAACTCCATTTCCTCTTTTGCAGATCACAGTTTTATCATGGGCACATACTGCTATCATTAAAAAAGCAGATGATTTATAGGGGAAATCAAAAGCACTGTAATATATATGATCTGACATGAACAGGGCTTTGCTAGCAGGGAAGCAATGAAAATGGGATCAAGTCTTCCCCGCAAAGGAAATTAACCAACAGGAGTCTGACAATTACAGGCTTATTTTTAGAACGAGGTGATATGTTTTGAAGGTTATTAAGATGTAACCACTTATTCATCTAGAAACCTAAATGTTTCTCCTTGAGAAAAAATATTTAAGAAAGCTACAGAATGTTGTTACCTCTGACAGGTGAGTTCCCAGAGAGTAATGCTGTTATCATATGATTTTAATCAGAAAACTTCAGTTTAAATTTCAATTAAGACACAGAGTCATCTTGCCACCTTACGTAAATGATGAAACTTCTCCTAGAATTAGTTTTTCGTGTGAGTGATATAATAAGGCAATTCTGACATACTTAGTTATAATAAGGATAAAAGGTGCTATGAGGATGAAAAATTATAAACTTACTTCAGTAAGTCTGTAAATGTCGCTAAACACTGCACTACACTGGCTATGAAATGTATCTCCTCTGGTAGAATTCTAGTGCTGATTCACTGAAGAGAGAAAAAAACATAAGTTAATTGGCATGCATGTATCTAAAATTACCTATCTCTGGAAGTCACAGCTAGTGTTTTTGAAATATTGTTCTACTCACAGAAGATTTTTTTGTCCTTGCTAGGTTTCACATATTTATTGGTGTGGGAGAATAGAAACAAGAAAACCAGGGTAAGAAAAGACTGAGACTTCTAATTGAAATCAGTCCTCACTTCTTTATATTGTGGCCAAGCAAGACAATAAAACAATAGATTAAATTAATGCTTTATGAATGTAAAAGACAATATAGGAAGCTGAATGAATTATTAAGGCTCCTGAAGCATCTTATATATGTCTACCTGAGTAAAATGCATTCAGGACAATTGCCTTACTGTACTTTCTGTGTGGGCCATTTGTACTAAAAAGTCAATTGTTTTAGGAGACAAATTACATGTTCATTTTTCTCTTTATACACAATATATCAATGTACATATTCAGGAGAATGTTTAGTGTTGGATTTTTTTAATAGGAAAAAAAAAACAGAGCTCTTCCTGCCCAAAATTAAACCCTGCTTTGGACATTAGCTAGCTGTTTACTCTTGATAAAGACACAGAATTCAAATGTTCTCTGGCTTCTATTCAAATGAGGGATGATGGCAGTGATCACTGAAAGATGCATCTAGCTTCAGCCTTGATTTGTATATACATCTTTATTTAAAGAAAACATTTTAAAATATAAACGAACAACTTGAGCACTGAAGTAAAACCAAGGAAAGACGCAAAAGTAAACATGGAGTGATATTTTGAGTTCATCGTGTCAAGTATTCCTCTCAGAAAACAATGGCATGTAAAAACAGATCAGCTAAGATTTCCGATGTAACATTAGGACAAGTGACATCAAAATTCAAAAACAAATATTTACTTACTGCTGTTCCAGATAAAATATTTTTATAGCAAACCTGGTATTAACATTTCTCATTTAGTAAAACAAAGGCAAATTTGATAGTGGTCTTAATCTCTTTTAGCTTTTAAAATATTTTTAATATGTGTAAAAAAGAAATTTAACCCTAAATTATGTATCTGATTTTAGACATGTTATTTAACATTGCTGAGGTCTGCAAAGATAAGAAGAGATTAGGATTAATTTTCTGAGCACCTGTCATATCCAGGGTACCAGAGAAGAAAGATGTGTTCAAAGATCCATGTACTGCTTATTGAACAAATACTGAATGAGTTCCTCACATATGCCACGGAGATTGACCTATAGCAGCATTGTTTTATGTGTGCTGTAAAGGAGATGAACATGTCCTTTGGAAAAAAATAAAATCAAATTCATTTCACCTATGAGTCTCTGTAAAGGTTCTGGTAGGATGCAACTTATGAATGCATTCATGAACAAAATCTGAACAACTCGTCAAAATCATATCCAACTGAGCATGTAAATGAAGAAAGTGAGTGAGTTCAGGGGAATATACGGTCATGTTTCCCATAGCAATGTTTCAGTGAGGAACGTATCATAAAATTATAGTAGATACGTTTCGATACACAAATATTGACACCGTGTTACAATTGCTACAGTATTCAGTACAGTAACTTGCTGTCAGTAACATGTTGTGCAGGCTCAGCGCCTACGCAATAGGCTATCCCATGCAGCCTACCTGTGGATGTAGTGGGCTGCACCTTCTAGATTTGTGTAAGAATACCCTAGGGTGTAGGGTATTCTCTCCCACAAAGACAGAGTCCCCTAACAGTGCATAAACTGTACATACACCGTATTTAATTTCAGAATCTATATGAATAACATAATTGAAAATTTCCATATAAACTAGTTTGCTAGAGATTCATTTCGCCAAAATTTTGTATGTTTCAAAACAATTTCAACTTTTTGCTTAGGTTGTTTAATGTAAGTAAAATATTTTCTGGGAAAAACATTTTTTGGAAGAAGAGGCAATTTTCTTATTTATAAAATTAATATTTTGTATATGATTGACTGGGTTGGCTTTTCTTTGTAAAAAAAATCCATGAATATTTTTATAAACATATAAATATCAGATTTTACTGAGAAGTAAGTTGTTCTGAACAAGCAAAATGGTATACTTAACATTCGAGCAATGATTTTGACTCCATTCCTCAATTGTGAAGTCGGTGCACAACATGTTTGCCTGTATATTTTGTGAGAATAATCTGCATAGAAAAATATTGGAAGATTTGTATTTATAATTAACTTATTTCTTATTCGAAATTTAATTTCATTAGGTGACCTTACGGTATCTTCATTTTTATTCACCTTTTGTTCATAATACTAACACAGTCATCATCATATGCAAATTATTGACAGAGATAAAACTTCATTTTTAATTTTCTGTCACTAGACAGTTATGTCTTCATTTCTGGACTCTCGAGTAAATTCTAGCACTACCAGTCTGTAAAAATGTCAAAATTTGCTGATCTGATACTTCACCTCTGCTATAAAAATTAGATGGGATACTTCTCACTTGTATTTTAATATATCACCTCTCAAGTTTTTTGTATCAATTTCTTTTCTTAAATTTCCAAAGCAGTCTCTGGTAACATTTTACTGCTTAAAACTTAAAATCCCCATTTCTTTATTCTACACTTCATGCTTTGTATAACTCAAGTGTGACAACTCTAGATCCCAAAACTTACCTCTGAAAGGATTTATATGTTAGCAATTTTAAATTTTAATTTCTTCATGAACATTTATTGAGCACTTACTATATGCAGTGAACTTTTAACATCTTTCATCTCATTGTACTTTTCAGAAAATGATAGTCACATATCTTCTTAAGTGTTTAAATTATTGTTGCTTAAATGGCAGGTCATAAAGAATTAATGGAAAGTACAATGAGATGAAAAGTATAATGAGTACAAAGAGAAAAGTAATGTTTGACGCCTGGCATTTTGAAATTCGCTGGAGGCAGTCTGTCACCACATTCAGTCACTTTCCCTTCTGAAGTGTCTCTCAGATTTACCCTTTCTTCTCAGTTCTGACTACCAAGACTGAAGGTCAGGCTTCCATCCTTCATGCTTAGAACAGCAGCAGCTCCTTAAGTGCTGAGTCTGTCTCTACCCACTCCTTCTGGATCCACTGTGATAAGCTTTCTAAATCACTAATGTTGTCCTGTCACTCTTCTGCTTGCCACACCCTGTTTTCTTCTACATAAAGATCAGACTCTCTTAACCAGTCTTAATGGTCACTTAAAATTTTGTGCCACTCTACTAGTGAGGCTTCATTTTCTACTTTTCTCGGTCTACATACGCTACCTCCGTCAGATTTGACGACTCCCTTCCCAGCTGTATTAGTCAGGGTTCTCCAGCAAAATCTATCTATCTATCTATATCTGTATGTATGTATGCATGTATGTGGATGTATGTATGTGGATGTACGCGTGCATGCATGTGTGTATGTACATGTATGCACACAGTAATTAATCATGGGCATTGGTTTACATGATTATGGAAGCTGAGAAGACCTACCATCTTCCTTCTGCAAGCTGAGACCCAAGAAAGCCTGTGGTGTAATTCTGTGTGACCCAAAGGTAGGAGAGCTGATAATGTGAACCCCAGTCTGAGCCACGGCCTGGGTGGGGAAGCGGGGGATGTGTTGGTGTACATCCTGGAGTTAGAAGACCCAAGAACCAAGAGCTCTGATATCCAAAGGCAGAAGATGGATGTCCTAGCCCAAGGGAAGAGAGAATTCGTCCTTCCTCTGCCTTCTTGGTCTATTTGGACCCTTAATGGATTGGGTGATGCCCACCCACATTGTTGAGGGCAAATATTTACTTGATCTACTGATTGGATGGCTAACCTCTTTCAGAATCGCCCCAGCAGACACACCTAGAAGCAAGGCTTTCTCTGCTCTCTGCATATCACTTAACACAGTTAAACTGATGCATGAAATTAACCACAGTAGCAAGACACACTGTCTCCTTTCAAGTTCCTGCTCTGTACGTGTAATTTGCTTCTTTGGAATGTTTCCTTCGCCTTCCCTGCAGCTATCCAACCATTAACCCATTCTGTAAAGCCACAACTCAGCCTCACTCTAACAGTTCCAGGATTATCCCAATGTTCTTAGGTTTTCTGAATTCCAGTAAGATTATCATCAGAATCTCACGGCTTGTTACTCAATTGCTCCTGAAAAAGGTGCCGGCATCAAATGCAGCTGCACTGGGTTCATGGTTCAAAGACACACATTGTTCACGGTTGAGCCTTCAGACCGCGTCTGCCTCCCTTGCCCTCTGGCATGACAGTCACCACAGCCTCACGGCGATGGGTGATGTTTCCTTCTTCTCCCCGACTCTGGAAGGCCGTGGGACACACCCTGCCTGTGTTCGCTTCCCATTCCCAGTGCCCCTGAATCACTGCCAACACGTAGCAGTCTCTCAACACATGTTTGAACATTGAATGCCTGCCATGAAGAACTCTCTACTGATCTAGGGATGCCATATCTGTAAAACAGAAGTAAGCCCTGCCCTGCTTAGCTCACAAGATCACTGTGAGAAGTAAGAAAAAGAGGCGAAGTGCTTTGTAGTTGTAAGCACTATAGAAATATTATATCTATATGATTTTGCATATATAATGATGCTTTCCTAACTACTCTCTTCGAGGCTAGTAACTGTCTGATTTTGATACCAACATGCACACTTTGCTACTAATATTCTGTAGGCTAATGGCATACTTTTAGTAAAATGTATGCAAATTTGTCAATTAAGCATAATTAATATAATATTAAAATCATTCCTTTATAAATTGTTAGTGTATCTTCGTGTTTGTCTCCTATACATCATGGTACTTAAAACAATAAAATTATTGAAATTCTAATTATGAACAACCTGAGTATTTCCATGAATTATATTGGTATATGTTATATCCTCTGCACATCAGAATAAAAAAGGGACAATTTAAAACAGAAAATCATTAAGATAATCACCTCCTAGGATAGATAATAGAGCCAGGGAACTCTAGTTTGGCATTAGGAGGATTCATTTGAAAATAGAAAGTTTTAGAAGAACTGGATTTTGATCTCAGTTCTACAGACATACTGGCTAGATGGTGGTGAGCAAATGACTCATGTTCACAAAACTTCACTTTCTTTCTGGGGAAAATGTAAATTTCAATATAATTCTTGCTCCTATGTCAACCTCACAGATTAATGTAAATAAAAGGAGAAAATCGCTGTTGATATTTACTTTATGAATGCAAGTTTTAAAAAATTTAATTATCTGAATGTCTCACTATATACTAATATATCAACAATACTATTAAATAAAATATTTTTATAATGGTGACTAGACAAAAATAGTGACTACCTGAAAAACTTTGGGATGGAATATTCATATGTTTAGGGTTATGCTTCTGAGTACTTTTGGTGAAATACATTGATATGAGTAAATGATGTACAGACCTTTTTTACAAATCAGAATGCCTTGGACACAAGGATGTTTTCCTTTTGCTTAATTATCTTTCTAAGTGGATTTTGCAGGTTAGCCAGTAGCAATTTATTTTTGCCTTGTGTGAAAAGGTAGGCGTTGGGTGTGAAGGAGCCAATGAAAAGTAATAATCAACTTTTATTTTATTTCTACTTTTTGAGATGGAGTCTCACTCTGTTGCCCAGGCAGGAGTGCAGTGGTGTGATCTCAGTTCACTGCACCATCTGCCTCCAGGGTTCAAGCAATTCCCTGCCTCAGACTCCCGAGTAGCTAGGATTACGTCCTCTGCCACCACACCCAGCTAATTTTTAGTAGAGATGGAATTTCACCATCTTGGCCAGGCTGGTCTTGAATGCCTGACCTCATGATCCACCCACGTCAGCCTCCCAAAGTGCTGGGATTACAAGCGTGAGCCACCACACCTGGCTGTGATTGTCAGCTTTCAACGGAACAACTTTAACAGAAAGAAATGACTCTAACGCAACTCCTGCTGTAAGAATAATACAGGAAGTGAGTAAAACACTACCAAAAAACCCAAAATAACCAAAAAGTATGTTCAAAGTGTAGCCATGAAGCGGAGCTGCTGAAGTCAGCATACCAAACTTTATACTACCATTCATCAAAACAAGACTTCAATTTTGGAGTTGAGGCTGGGTAAACCGTTCCTCCAAGTTGTGGTCCAGTAAGAGCAAGCAGTGCCGTGTCTTCGGCCTTGCATCCATTGTGGGGAAGATGAGTGTCCTGAGTCATGGTAATAAGGGAAGAGTAGCAGATCCCACATTGTGGGGAAGCTGAGTGTCCTGAGTCATGGTAATAAGGGAAGAGTAGAAGATCCCACATTGTGCGGAAGATGAGTGTCCTGAGTCATGGTAATAAGGGAAGAGTAGCAGATCCCACATTGTGCGGAAGCTGAGTGTCCTGAGTCATGGTAACAAGGGAACAGTAGCAGATCCCACATTGTGCGGAAGATGAGTGTCCTGAGTCATGGTAATAAGGGAAGAGTAGCAGATCCCACATTGTGGGGAAGCTGAGTGTCCCGAGTCATGGTAATAAGGGAAGAGTAGCAGATCCCACATTGTGGGGAAGCTGAGTGTCCCGAGTCATGGTAATAAGGGAAGAGTAGAAGATCCCACATTGTGGGGAAGCTGAGTGTCCCGAGTCATGGTAATAAGGGAAGAGTAGCAGATCCCACATTGTGGGGAAGCTGAGTGTCCCGAGTCATGGTAATAAGGGAAGAGTAGCAGATCCCACATTGTGGGGAAGCTGAGTGTCCCGAGTCATGGTAATAAGGGAAGAGTAGCAGATCCCACATTGTGGGGAAGCTGAGTGTCCCGAGTCATGGTAATAAGGGAAGAGTAGCAGATCCCACATTGTGGGGAAGCTGAGTGTCCCGAGTCATGGTAATAAGGGAAGAGTAGCAGATCCCACATTGTGGGGAAGCTGAGTGTCCTGAGTCATGGTAATAAGGGAAGAGTAGCAGATACCACATTGTGGGGAAGCTGAGTGTCCTGAGTCATGGTAATAAGGGAAGAGTAGCAGATCCCACATTGTGCGGAAGATGAGTGTCCTGAGTCGTGGTAATAAGGCAAGAGTAGTAGATCCCACATTTTTCTTAACACAGCTAAAAATCTGCTTTTATTTCTTACAACTGTCTGGTGTTAAGCACCTAACTGAATTAGACAGTACAGATTGATTAATAAGGATTAGGACAATTGCTGAGAAGGCATCTATCATGAATAATCATCATCACTAAGGCCCTTCTGAATCACTAAAAATAGAATGTATTTATCCAGTAAAGTTTGAATTCTGTGTATTATTTACTTTGCAAAATGTGGCAACCCATGGCCTATATCACTTTTTGTACCAAAGACACAGAGTAGAAAATAACATGGTGTATAGCAGGGAAAATAGGAAAAAGTCCAGTCCTAAGCTTTGGATTCAGCTGGGTTTTCATTCATATTTAGTTTAGACTTTTCCATGGCAAGACATCTTATTACTGCCATTGATCATCCTATTGTCTCTTTATCATTTTCCTTCAATTAATGTGGGCATCCAAGACCCATTAGCTTTTTAACAACCTGCTTGGGCACATTTTCCTTTGCATTCATTTATATAGTGCTACGATTTGAATTTGCCTCCCCCAAAATTTACAAATTGGAAACTTAATCGCCATGACAACAGTATGAAGGGGTAAGGCCTTTAGGGTATAATTAGGATGTGCACGCCTTATTTTATTGCATTTCGCTTTACTGAGATTTTGAGATATGGAAAGTGGTGGCAGCCCTGCACTGCGTAACTACATCGTACCATTTTTCCGATAGCATGTGCTTAATTTCTGTCTCTGTCTCACACTTTGGTAATTCTTGCAGTACGTCAAACTTTTACTTTTGTATCTGTTGTGGTGATCTGTGATAAGTGATCTTTGATGTTATTTTGAGACAAACTTTGATCTTTGATGTGATTGTTTTGGGGCACCACGAATGGTGCTCATACACGTAAGTGTTGTATGTGTTCTGACTGCTTCATCACGCAACTATTCCCCCGTCTTTCTCCTTCTCCTCAGGCTTCCTACTACCTAAGACACAACATTATTGAAATTAGGCCAATTAATAACCCTACAATGCCCTCTAAGTTTTCAAGTGACTAAGTGTTTTTAGTCTACAAATGACTAAGCTTAGTGAGGAAGGCGGGACGAAAGCTGAGACATGCTGAAAGCTGGCCTCTTAGGTCAAGCAGTTAGCTAAATTGTGAATGCAAGCAAAAGGCTTTCGATGGACAGCTTTTCCACTGAGTACACAAATGATAAGAAAGCAAAACAGCCACAATAGTCCCTCGAATCAAATCCTAATTCAGCACAAGGCACTACTCTGTTCAATTCTGTGAAGCCTGAGAGAGGTGAAGAGGCTGAAGAAGAAAAGTTGAAAGCTAGCAGAGGTTGGTTCGTGCAGTTTAAGGAAGGACACTGTCTCCATAACCTGAAAGTGCAAAGTGCACGAGTAGTGTCGATGGAGAAGCCGCAAGAAGTTATCCAGAAGCTCTAGCTAAGATGATTAACGCAGGTGGCTAGGCTGAGCAACAGATTTTCAATGTAGACAAAATACCTTTCTATCGGAAGAAAACGCCATCTAGAACTTTCCAAGCAAAAGTCAATGCCTGACTTCAAAACTTCAAAGGACAAGCTGACTCTCTTGATAAGGTCTAATGCAACTAATGACTATCATTTGAAACAATGTTCATTTAGCATTGCGAAAACCCTAGGTCCCTCAAAAATATGTTAAATCTACTCTACTGTGCTCTAGAAATACAAGATGGCACCTTTATTTATAGCATATTTTACTGAACATTTTAAGTCCACTGTTGGGACCTACTGCTAAATAAAAACATGTTTCAAAATACTGCTGCTCATCGACAATGTACCTAGTTACCCAAGAGCTCTGATGGAGATGTACAAGGAGATTAATGTGGTTTTTGTGACTGCTAATACAACACCCATTCTGCACCCCATGGATCAAGGAGCAGTTTTGATTTCAAGTCTAGAAGAAATGCATTTTGTAGGGTGATAGCTGTCATAGATAGTGATTGATCATTTCTCTGATGAATCTGGGCAAAGTAAATTGAAAATCTCAGAAGGAGTCACCATTCTAGATACAATTAAGGACATTCATGATTCATGGGAGGAGGTCAAAAGATCAGCATTAACAAGAGTTTGGAAGAAGTTGATTCCAGGTGTCATGAATGATTTCGAAGAGTTAAAGGCTTCTTTGGAGAAAGAACAATGCAGATGTAGTGGGAATGGCAAGAGAACTAGAATTAGACCTGGCACCCGAAGATGTGATGGAATTTCTGCAATCTCATAATAACACTTCAATAGACAAAGAACGACTTCTTATGAATGAGCAGAGATAGTGGTTTCCTGAGATGAAATCTGCTCCTGATGAAGATGCTACAAACAAGGAAATTAGAAATTACATAAACTTAGTTGATGAAGCAGTAACAGGGTTTGAGAGGATTCACTCCAATTTTGAAAGGAGTTCTTCTGTGAGTAAATGCTAACAAATCGCATCACAGACCACAGTGAAATCTTTTGTGAAAGAAGAGTCAGTTGACGTGGGGAGCTTCATTGTCCTTATTTTAAGAACTGCTGCAGCCACTCTAACCATCGGGAACCATCATGCTGATCAGTAGGCAGCCACTAATATCAGATGAGATCCTCCATCAGCAGCCACTAATACCAGATGATACCCTCCATCAGCAAAATGAAAACAACTTGCTGAAGGCTCAGATGACTGTCAACATTTTTTACCAGTACAATATTTTAAAGTATCTATTTGTGTTGTTGTTTTTCCTCTTTATTTTGCTCTCCTGTGAGGAGCCAGTTAAAAGCCTGCTTGAGTCGTTTGAGGAAAGCACGAAGTTGGCTTGGACTATAACGGTATGGATGGAGACGAGAAAAGTGGGTAGATTAGAAGACATTCTGGAGGTAAAGCTAGCAGGACTTTTTAAAAGTATCTTTTATTTAATGTGATGATACTGAATACATAGTAGACTACAGCATAGCATATACATAACTTTTATATGTACTGGGAAACCAAACATTTTGTGTAACTCACTTTAATATCCACTTTATCGAGGTGGTGTGGAACCAGGCCAAAAATACCTCTCAGGTATGCTTGTATTGATGCTTGTTAACTCAGAAATAGGTTATCATGGGAGTCGGTTCCTGAAAACAAGGTGAAGTTCAGCTTCCTCCGGCTCTCCTACTCTCACACTCTCTCTCTCTCTTGCTCTTCTGCTGTGTGTGAGGTAGTCAAACGCTGAGCAGATATTAGTACCATGATCTTGGACTTCTCAACCTCCAGAAACATAAGCCAAATAAATTTCCTTTATTTATAAATTATTCAGCTTGTAGTATTCTGTTTAGCAGCAGAAAATGGATGAAGATATATGGTTTATACAACAAAGTGAATATAGAAGCAATGCACTCCTCTCTCAGACTTCTAGCAAACTCTAACATACCTGTTAGGGGAGACAGTACTGTGCGAGAGGAGATTTTATTTTATTTTATTTTATGATGGAATCTTGCTCTGTCACCCAAGCTGGAGTACAGTGGCACAATCTCTGCTCACTGCAACCTCCGTCTCCCCGGTTCTTGTGCCTGAACCTCTCGAGTAGCTGGGATTACAGGCACACATCACCAGGCTTGGCTAATTTTTGTATTTTTAGTAGCACAGGGGTTCACCATGTTGGCCAGGCTGGTCTCATGACCTCAAGTGATCCACCCACGTCAGCCACCCAAAGTTCTGGGATTACAGGAGTGAGTCCCCATGCCCGGCTCAGAAGAGCTTTTAATATGCTAAGGTCTGTACAGTCTACCCAGTATACTTGATGTATAAAGACACCGATGCCTATACCTATATAGGCAGATAAATATTTGATACAGAAAGACAGACATAAGAATAGATGTAATTATATATAGCAACAGGAAGATGTAACTTTCTGTTACTTTCATTAATACTGAATTGGGATTTCCAACGTTTCTGATATTCACATGACTATGACTAATAAAAATGACAGTCAACCTGGCAAAATATCATGTACTTAATCAGCTATAGGAGTAATTACATCAATATTATGTAAAATATTACAAATACTTTATGTAGATGTTATCTATGAAACACTAATTCTAAGCTAACTTCTGAATTCATCGGACACCTCAATTCTTAGCCGTGTGGAATCAGTGAGAGCTCACCCTTGTGCTCACGACGGCCCTTGATCAGTATTACTGATTTTGAATTTTACTTTTTCTTTTTTAATAGATCATCTTACTTTCCACCTTTTCTGTAGCTTTATTAGCAACGAACTTGAGCTTTGTTCTTACTCTGAGGTCCCTTGTACTGTTCTTATATTTCTGGTGTATCAACCCCTGTCTGACTTCACTTTTCTCCTTAGCTTAGGTTGTGAGAGCCATGTTAAGTTAATTTAACTGTCTTCTCATTGATGCTCTCAAATCTCTTACCTGTTGGACTTTTTGCTCCCTGTACTCTAATTAACCTCAACTCTGTGATCCTTATGGCCTTCCTTCACAGCTAGCAGACTATTTTAGCACTGCTGGAGAAAAGTGGGTAGGAAAAACCACACTACCTCACTACGGATCCCCAGTGTCCAGTTCTGATTCTGTAGCACTGTTACCGCATGTCTCCCGATTAGATATGACTTCACCTTCTAAAAGAGGTTCCTCCCTCTCCTTATACCCTAATCTATTTTCTTTTCCTCAGGCCGAGATCCTCATTTTTTTCATTTGACCATGTATCAACACCACCCCAGATAATCTGTATTAATCTTCTCTATACAGAGGCATCCCATATATCCAGCCTGGTCATCTTCTTTACTATCTCAAAGAAAGGATAGAAACAGACATACTGCCTTCCTATTTTAATGCTTAACTCACTGTCTGAACTTATATGTTCACTTTTCTTTCTATTCTTTATAACTTCTTTCATTAATGAATCATTGTCCATATTTCTTCTTTTTTTCCTGTATTCACTCTGCCTCAAATGTGCTTTCACTTTTCTGTCTCCTGAAGAAGACTTTGCCCACACTGGCAGCCTCACAGGACTCAGTCTGTCTTCTCTTGCTCCTACACCTTGTGAAAGAGTAGTTAGGATCTTTTCCCACAATCCTGTCATTCTTTCACATCTTGCGTAGTAACTTTCACTACAAATACTTGATAATAACCCTTTCTTCAGTCTTCAAGTCAATTGACTTCTCTTTAATATCTGACCATGGTCAACATCCCTTGTTTCTGGAACCTACTTCACCTTTGATTCTGCACAATAGTTTTAACTGTGACCGTTCCACTCTTTCTGTAAAAAGAATGGTCACTATCATTCATGAAGTTCTCGCATCAGCTTGTGTATTTTAAAATGTGCTCTAACAACTATCGTGCTCAGTTCCCGATAGCAGCCAACATCTTACATTCTCTGTTAATCGAACTCATTTCTTTTCCCATACTCTCAGGACCTCTCTCTCTCTTTCTCTCTCCGTCTTTTTTTTTTTTTTTTTTTCTTTTTTTGGTGGGGACAGAGTCTAGCTCTGTCACCCAGGCTGAAGTGCAGTGGTGCGATCTTGGCTCACTACAACCTCTGCCTCCCAGGTTCAAGCGATTCTCCTGCCTCAGCCTCCGGCGTAGCTGGGATTACAGGCACCTGCCACCACGCCTGGCTGTCAGGACCTCTCTTGACCTCCAAACTCCTATCTCTACCTACTTGCTCATTACGTCTACTTAAATATTTTGATATGACCAGCATAACCAAAACAAACCTTGTTATTTCTATGGCCCTTATCACCAATTAGTTTTTTCTTCTTGTTTTGAAAATGTTTATTCACAGACAATACTTCTTAAAGGAATCGCAACTTGAAACCTAGGAGCAAGTCTTGGTGCCACTGTCTCTTTGTTCTTCTCCTCTACAACATCTGGTTTTATTCTTTGTTTCTTTTTTTGATGACTTCCTTTTTTTAAAAAAAAAAATTTCTTGAGATATCACCCTGTGTCCCCAGAGGAATAGCATCAACTGCCCGCTCCCTTTTCTTTTTCCTTCCTTCCTTCTTCCTTCTTCCTTCCTTCCTTCTTCTTCCTTCCTTCTTCCTTCCTTCCTTTTTTCCTCCTTCTTCCTTCCTTCTTTCCTTCCTTCTTCTTCCTTCCTTCTTTCCTCCTTCTTTCTTCCTTCCTTTTTTCCTCCTTCTTCCTTTCTTCTTTCCTTCCTTCTTCCTTCCTTCCTTCCTCCTTCCTTCCTTCCTTTTTTCTCCTTCTTCCTTCCTTCTTTCCTTCCTTCCCTCCTTCTTCCTTCCTTCCTTCTTCTTCCTTCCTTCCTTCTTCCTTCCTTCCTCCTTTTCCACTCTCACTGCCACTTTCTTAGATTTAGTTCTCATTTTTCTTTACTTTGATAGTGACCAAATTTTTTTTTTTTTTTTTTTTGAGACAGAGTCTTGCTCTGTTGCCCAGGGTGGAGTCCAGCAGCGTGATCTTGGGCTACGGCGATCTCTGCTTCCTGGTTCAACCAGTTTTCCCACCTCAGCCTCCCAAGTAGCTTGGATTATAGGCACGCCACCATGCCCAGCTCATCTTTGTAATTTTGGTAGAGACGGGGTTTCACTATATTGGGCAGGCTGGTCTCGAACTCCTGACTTCATGATCCACCCACGTCGGCTTCCCAGAGTGGTGGGGTTACAAGCGTGAGCCCCTGCGCTCAGCCAGTGACCAAACTTTACAGCTTATGTGGTGTGGCTTTTATCAAGAGTCATCATAAATGTTCTATTCCTCTATCCCACTACATTTTTCAATTTATGCATAATTTTACCCTTTTACTTGCTTCAGTGAATCTTTTCCAAAAAGAGAAATATTTGTAGGACTCTAAGACTTCCGAAATTTCTTTTATTCAGTTACGTTGTTTATGTGTCCTAAGGCCCCCACGCTATTTGCTTCTGAAATATGTAGTGCCTTCTGGGCAAGTTTTCATGAAAAATTCAGGAAGCTACATTTGTGTTTTCTTCTTTGTAATGTAACTGTCTTTTAGGTATTTTCCTTTTATTCATGAGTAACTCTGTAGTGTAACTTAATTTACATAAAAATAATAAATATATATAGAAAAGGATGAATAACATTATCATTTTCCTCCCAGGGAAAACGTACAAGTGTGAATAATTAAAGATGAATCCCTGTAGGTAACAGAACAACAGACTTTCGTACTCAGCTTGTGGGTAAGGGGAGTCCACACGCCCTCACCATGTGATGTCCCCAAAATGAGCATTAATTGCCTTTTGTCAAGAGCTAACAGGTATCTTCTCTTAAAACCACTTTCCTGAGGCCCAAGCCCACGTATCAGCCTTGATCTGTCTCTTTTGTCTTGTTCCTTATTTAAAGATGAGTCCTGGCAAAAAGATGGGGAGCCAAAGAGTTTTGTTTTTAGCTGCAAAGCTCCTGGGATATGTGACAGAAACTGACCTTCAAGTACACCAGACTCTTAAAGAAATATCTACCTTCATTCCTTGTCAAGGATTGACTTAAAAGGTTTTCTGGGCTAATAGATTAAATTACGTTTTAAGGCCAAAGGGCTGAGGTATGGAATTATACCTGATGTAAGAAAGAAAGAAATTAATAAGAGGATAAGAAGGTAACAAATCTTCCTGTATGCTTAGCATGTGAAGTGCTGTTTTATTTCTGAGACTGAAATATTCACACCAGGTTTTTTTGGGAGGTGTGCACCTGACTCAGAGCTCTCCACATAATGCTAAAAAGATGACAGCTGATGTTCATTGGCCTAATACAGGTGAAATATTCCTGACGGTGCCACCTCTCGTGATGCATTATTTTTTATGAGGTACTTAATAACTTCAGTGGGCATAAGAAATATAATTGAGTGTACTCAAGAGCTTTAAAGGCTATTCTTTAAAGTAAGTACACAACTTCATAAAATCTGCACCATCATAAAATTGCCTTTATATAAAGCTTGGGCTGGATAGAGAAGAAAATAAAGAAACACAAATCTAGGAGATGCTGAACGGCCAAACTCTTGTTGATTTTTGCTTGCTGATTCTAGCCTGCTGTCTAGAGTACAGTAGGTATACCTAGGAATTTATTGAATAAACGAAACTAGAAAAATAATTTCACAATTAGCTTTCAAATATCAAAACCTAAGATATGCTAGATATTACTGCAGTGTCTCCTAAACTAATTTCCATGTCAAAACTCAGCCTAAACCTTCATTGAAAGACCCTGATTTGTGTTCCTCTCATGAAGTTACGTAAGGAGCTCTCTGCATTTCTATTTTTCCAGTGAAATCACAGTGGAATGACTTACTAAAGGCATAAAGAACGTTCTTTGACATATTTTTAACTCACCAGCTTTATAATTAATCATGCTGATGCCCCAGTTTCTGAAATGGAGCACTCAGCTCAGGGCCCAATGAGGCTTAGAGAGGCTGTGAGAACAAAAATCTCTTATCCAAATTTCAATTCTAGATAAACAACTCTGTAAAACAAATGTCATGCCATCAGTTCCATATTACTGATTTTACTCGTAATGAGCACCGAAGTGATATCAAGCGTCCAATTATCTCTTGTACGGGGACAAGAGTGTCTCTGTTTTAAATGCTAATGCACCATGTGACTCCTGACGATTCCCGAGCCCAGGAATGCCTCCAAGGTACTCAGCTGATGTATCACTCTTCATGAAGAAGCACCTGTGTACCGTGAGTTTCGTCTTTGCTCCAAAACCAGCCTCGGTGTTGCTGCGTGTGTCACATGCTGTGGCCCTCCCAGCCTTCTCTCTACCCATTCTTCCAGAATACATAACGCTTTCCCCAAGATGTAAGTTCTGGGTCTTGGAGGTTTCAGTGCAAAGATCTACCTGTCTTGTGGTTGCCCAAGACCGCGCTGCTGTCTCCAAGTTCTCTAATAAATGAATGGAAGAAGAAAACCTTTGTGGATCAACTGCACTTGTCCTGCTTCTTCCATTGGTCCCTTGCATTGGAGGGACCACTTTGCATTTACGACCCTTTCACAGAACACCTCATATCTGTATCTGCATCTTCTATATCTGCATCATCTCTGTCTCTATTGCTCTGATAGAGCCCTCAGCCTGGACTGAGTCAAATAAGCCAGCCCCGATAAGCCTCAAGCACCAGACAAAATATGGCTGATTCTGGTTTGGATGTGTACACCGTCAACTTCCAAGGAAAGCACTTCGTTAGTACCTAGAAGAAAAAGGAGTAAGTCTTTTATCTTTTAGTTAAAAAGGCAAATAATTTTCTAATCACAAAAAATGTAAAATTAAATACAAAAGCAGTCTTTTAGGGTTTTTAAACAATAAATATTGATTATGAAATTCTAGATCATGTATTAGCAGAAGATCTTGCAAAAGCTTTGAAGAAAAGTATATTCCTACTCACCTGAGAAACTATACAGATTCAGAAGTTATTAATTAAAACATTTTTAATTCTCTATATTTATTTACAATTTGAAGATACTATACGTAAAAATATTTGTCACAAAACAGAGGTACATTTTCTTCCTCTTACTCCTTATAAAATAAACTCACATATGAAACCAATTATAATCATTAAAAATATGTGTTAGGGCCGGGCGCGGTGGCTCACGCCTGTAATCCCAGCACTTTGGGAGGCTGAGGCGGGTGGATCATGAGGTCAAGAGATTGAGACCATCCTGGTCAACATGGTGAAACCCCGTCTCTACTAAAAATAGAAAAAATTAGCTGGGTGTGGTGGCACGTGCCTGTAATCCCAGCCACTCAGGAGGCTGAGGCAGGAGAATTGCCTGAACCCAGGAGGAGGAGGTTGCGGTGAGCCGAGATCGCGCCATTGCACTCCAGCCTGGGTAACAAGAGCGAAACTCCGTCTCAATAAAAATATATATATGTGTGTGTGCGTGTGTGTGTGTCTGTGTGTGTGTGTCTGTGTGTGTGTGTGTTAAAGGAAATCTAGAGTAAATAACAGTATAGATGATAATTAAGTTTAAGTTCAAACTACTCTGAGTAAGAATTGATTTTTATTTCTTTGCTGATTAAAAAAGGTCATCTAAAGGAAAGGTGAAAGTTAGTTTGAAAAATACATTGACATTTATTCTCATAAGAAAGAATTTCATATTCTAGGGAAAATTTAACATATAATCTATGAGGCTTTCAAATATAATGTCCACATGTTTTAATTTATGAATTTCATTTTCTTTATTTTTTCAAATGTCTCTCCTTATGTTAGTTCTGTCTCTAAAGCAGTGGACACTGGGTAAGGAAAGTTAGAAATCACATTACTATCCCACCATTTAAAAAAAAAACACTAAATGGTCAATACTTTCATATTGTGGTAATTTTTTTAATTTTATTTTTTGAGACAAGTTCTCACTCTGTTGCCCAGGCTGGAGTGCAGCAGTGTGACATGGCTCACTGCAACCTCAATCTCCTGGGCTCAGGTGATCCTGCCACCTCAGCCTTCCAAGTAGCTGGGACTACAGGTGCGCACCACCACGCCAGGTGAATTTTTAAATTTTTGTAGAGATGGGTTTCACTATTTTGCCTCGGCTGGCTTCATAGTGAGTTAAAAAAATCCTCTAACCTCAGGCTCCCAAAGTGCTGGAATTATCGGTGTGAACCATCACACTCAGCCATAAAACTTTTTTAATGCAATTTTCTGAAGAAACTATTTAATTGCAGTTAAAAAATACTATAAACTATATCTCTACATTTATTCTAGTTGTGCTGTTTCTTAAAATTGCAGATTGATTTTTATATATACACATACACTTACACATGTGTGTATATACACACATTTATATATATTTATATACATTCATACATGTATGTGTATATGTATATATATGTCTAAAATGTGTGTGTGTATATATATATAATAAATAAGTGCATGAAAAACGTTTGACTCTTCAGGCTAAATTTAAAATACCACCTAGATTAAGATTTATTGTAGAATATCCATCAACTCTCCATCAGACTACTTTCTTTTCTGTGAGTCTATCATAGGATGAGATCTAAAGCCTTTCTTCAGGAGAGTTTTGCTCTCAATAAATTTCAGAAAGAAGCTCTGAGGTCTGGACAACGGTCTGGTGGATCAGAATACTCCAGGTGTCGTTTAACATGTACCAAAGAATCAGTAATTCCCACATGACCATCTCAGGACCCGTTACTCCCAAGAAGCTTTGAAAACTTTAGCTCAAGGGTCACAGCCCCGGAAATTCTAAAAGCGATCACTCAAAGATCTGTGCTTGTTCAGGTTTTGCAGGATGATTGTTGCACACTGCCGAGGTTTGAAATCCATTTCACATTTTACGGTCCCACAAGAATCAGTTGCAGAAAATGTAGGGATGTTAAAAATAAATTGGAAATTAACTGCTGTTCGCCTCCCTCCCCCGGCCACCCTCACTTCCTTTTCGGCAATCACTTCTCAGGTGGGCTTCTCCAAAGTATCTTATCATCCTTCACTGTGCAACAGAAGCTGAGGCCTGGCCTCCAGATGAGCTCAAGGAAAGTGCACCTAGGATGTAACACAACAGAGTCTGATTTCCATAAAGCAATTCTGCTGAGAGTCTTCATATTGTACCGTTTCCAGCAAGGAGACATTTTACCCTCCTGTGTTCCATTTATGCAATTTGCTCCTGAATGGGTTAAGTTGCTCCTGAATGGGATAAGTTAATAAAAGTGCATTTCACTAGTCAGAGTCTGGCACTGACCAGCCTGGTTGACAGAATTAGAGCTCCATTAGACACCAGAGTGATGGGGAAGAGAGCTTGGGATAAATTAGAATGTTTAGAGGGAGGGGAAAACAGAAAGAAAGAAAGAAAGAAACAGGAGGCTGAAGATGGTACTGTAGCGAGGTGAGGCCAGACCAGGTTCAGGACAAGCCACCCCAAAACATGGCACCTGGGCATTTGAGAAAGGAACAGAAGCAGGAAGGCCATGCCCAGCTTCCCCTCACCCTGTCTCCCTGCATCAGCCATGAAACCTAGGAAGGCCATGCTCTGACCTGCTCCTGCTCTTCTCTCCTGAAGAGCCTCCAGGAGAGGTGGCTTGTCCCATACCTGGGAAGAAAGCATGTGACATGGGGACACCAAGAGGAATCCGAACGAACAGGTCTTGCTAAGCTCCTCTGTTTCCATTAGACATTCTCTTTGTCCTGCAGTTCAGTTCGGCACAACTCTCCAAAAAACATAGATTTCCTGTTTATGTGCATCGTTTCTGAAGGCTCTTGTGTCATGTAAAATGTATATTAAATAAATGTGTATGTTTTTCTCTTGTTAATCTGCCTTCTGTCGTTGGGGTCTCAGCCATCAATCTTGCGATGGGTAAAGGAATCTGTTACTTTTCTTCCCTAGAGACTGAGGGTCCACATTGGCTCTCATGGAATTTTGGTCTATGCAATTTCTGTAACAATCCCTTTTCTCTATGATTACAAATAAGCCTACAATGCAATTTAATTTGAAAATTCAACTGAACAATAATTTGAATAGAGTAGAAAGACAAGCACACATACAAGTAATTAAAACACGAAGAAGGGTGTAATTTTTAAGGCTACAATTCTGCTGTGTGCAATTGAAGACTATGTAGGAGGAAGTATTTGAGCTGAATGGGTGGCATTTTGACAGCCTGAATTTAGGAGAAGGGCGGAAAGCAGAGAAGGGGAAAATGGAGTCTACTTTAAGTCAAATCCAGGATGTTTTGTATGCCAAAAACTATTTGTGGTTTAGTAAGATCATGATGTGAAAAATAAGACAGAATCGTAGATCAAGTTAAAACGTGTGCATTTCATCCTGTAGGCAACGTGTTTCGTAAGAATACATGATCAGAACTGTGCTTTAGGAAGCGCTGAGAAACAATGGGGGCAAGAAAACCATTTTAAAGCCCAATGCTCTGCAAAAGAAACCTTACAATTACCAGCTAGAAACCAGCCAGAAACGCATACTATTATTTATGTGTAAGTCCAGACGCTGTTCGACTTACAATGGGGTTACATCCTGATAAATCCATCGCACTACTTGAAAATATCACCAAGTTCAAAATTCGTTCCCTACACTAGCCTGCCACATCGTAGCTCAGCACACTCACACTAGCCGACCTGTAGGCAAAATCATGGAACGCAAAGTCTATGTTATAATGAAGTGCCGAATATCTCACGTAATTTACTTAACATTGTACTGGAAGTGAAATGTTAGTGAAAAAAGGTTGTGTGGGTCCTGGAAGCATGATTTCTACTTAACGTGTATCACTTTCTCACCATCACAAGGCCTAAAAAATCATACTTTGAAACATCATTACTCAGGGACCGTCAGTACTGGACAGAAACTGGATGGGGGATCGAACTATGACTCAGACATAATGGATGACAAGACCGGATGAGATTTAAAAGGCAAGGCAGAGATAAAGAGAACAACATACTTTGTATATGCCTTACCCTGGCTTGCTTCAGAAAAAAAACAGTCCTATCTTTCTTTTTAAAACAGCTTCACTGAGATGAACTTTCCATATCATAAAGTACACCAACTAGCTTAAAGTGGGAAACAAGGGTTTTTAGTCCACAGACAGAATTATGCATCCATTACTTAATTTTAGAACATTTTCATCATTGCCAAAAGAAGTATCATAACCAGACTGGCTGCAGTGGCTCACACCCGTAACTCCAGCACTTCAGGAGGCCAAGGCAGGGCGATCGCTTGCTCCCAGCAATTCAAGACCAGCCTGGGCAACACAGTGAGACTGCCTCTACAAAAAATAAATCAGTAAATAATCAGCTGGGCATAGTGGTGTGCACCTGCAGTCCCAGATACTTGAATGGCCTGACATGGAGGATCACTTAATCCCAAGAGGTGGAGGCTGCACAGAGCCATGGGTGCACCACCACACTTCAACCTGGGTGACAGGGCGAGATCCTGTTTCAAAAAGACAAGACAGGAAAGAAAGACAAATCTCATACCCATTAGGAGTCGCACTGTATTCTTCCTCCCTCTTCTTCTGGCCGTAATGTACTAACGTACTCATCATTTCTTGCTTGTATTTTTTTATTGAGCTCCAAGCTATTACAAAAAAGACTTAGTCTTTTAATTAATACACAATTCCTAATGTTAAACATTTGTTTGTGTAAAACATAGCATTTGAGCTCATGTCCTTTCTCTCAACTTCCATCTTACACTCACACATACCCCATGGGTATTTGCAGTGGATACCATTCTCACCCTCTGCTTCTCTTGCTCTTGAGAAGAGCAGAAAGCCCCTGAGGTGGCTGCAGAGGCCTGCAGGAGCCACCAGTTTCTGCTGTAGGAACATAAGATGCTGGGGCTTAAAGGTTCCATTACTTTTTCAGTTTCCCGCCTTGGGGTTTGCAACCTTGACCTCTGTAAGGAAGCAGTGCAATATTATCAAATTGTGGATGGGGCTGGCTCTGGAGGCCCACACCAGACCATGAGACACACTGGAGCTGGCTAGAGTTGGGTCCAGATGAACCCGTCCAGACTAAGCCATGCTCGGTGCATGGTGAAAGCCTATCTTCAAGAGTGTGATAGACCTTCCATAACACTGCCAAAATTCCCAGCAGAATTTGAGCATCCAGAGGCTTCATGCTAAAGTGCCCTCCCCTCCCCTCCCCTCTCCTCCCCTCTCCCCTCCCCACTCCTCTCTTGCCCTCCCCTCTCCTACTCGCCCATCTCCTCCCCTCCCCTCCCCTCCCCTCCTCTCCTCTCCTCTCCCCTCCCCTTCCCTCCCCTCTCTTCTCCCCTCTCCTCTCCTCTCCTCAAGAAGGTGCAAGCTCGGGGACTTTCTGACCTCTCCAAGCTACTGCTTGACAGTAGGGTTTTGCAGAGCTTGATACATTTAGATACACTAGTACATATTTTATCATTCTACTGGTTGATTTTATGATTTTAGCTCAAAAGGATAAGTATTACAGACACTGCCTTTAACTTTAAGAAAAGTCATTAAGGAAGTCACGGCATCGACACTAATTCTTTACCGTCTTCCACATGAATTTACCAAGTCACTTAAATGTCCTTCAACTCTCAAGGATTTTCTTCTCAAGATTGCTTTGAAGATTAAAAACAACACAATGCAAACCTAATTTGTAGATGATGAAATGATACTTGGTATAAATGTGGTATTTCTGCATGAAATAGTCCAGGTGGCCTTGGACTTACTGACAGAAGAATTCATGTTTCGTTCCTTGAATTTTTCTGGAGTCTACGAAGCTTCCTACACGCACCACACTACATATCTTACTGGGGAAAAGGATGTTTACCAGCTCTGCAGATTCCTTCTGAGCCATGCCACTAGCTCCCTGCCACATTCGCCATTTACACTCCTCTCAGAAGCAGTCATTTGACACTTGGGTCCAAATTCTCTCAGCTGCAGGAGGCAACACGACTCCACAGTCAGCCCCTGTCTTCGTTAGCTTTGCACGCAGTGAGCTCTGTTGGGCCCTGCGTGTGAGCAGTCCTCGTCTCTGTGTTTCTGAGTCCAACGATTTGAAGAAGGTCATTTTATATTCCCTTGCAATTGTTCCTCCTGGTTTCCGTAAGAAATAAAAAAAAGACAGTATTCGCACATCGTTTACAATTATTCGCTGCTTAGAACACCTCTTGATGTTCAGCTTGTTCGCGACGTGACATAGGATCACAGCGAGTCCTGAGTTTAACAAGGTAAAGCGCCTTCTAAAATGTTTATCCAATAGCTGAATCGTTTTCACTTCTTCCCAGTGCTTGGAACCTAAGTGGTTCATATTCTCCAAAGAGCAAACTGTTTTGAGAACCGCAGGTTCTAAAAAATGTTATATTTTATTTTCTCAGATAACTCATTTTTCAAAATAGCTTTTCTGTTGTCTTGAAAGATAAGCCGGGAACGGCCAACTCTGGGCTTTTCTCTTAGAGACGGTGCAGTGAAGTCATTTCTTCTATGATTGTAGAACCCAGGATATACCAAGCAAATCATAATTAAAAACTTGTATGTAAAAAAATGTTTAAAGTATCAGCTCTACTTAAATATAAATACTTAATTTTATTCCTACTTAAGGTTTTCAGTATCAGATGTTAAACAGCTGACTTAGGGTTTCCATAAAGGTTTCAGAAGGAAATAAAAACAAATTGTTACCGCACTGTAGGATTAGAGTACAAGAGAAAATACCGTGTTTTTAAGTTTATATTTGAATGCCCATTGAATTTTTATCATTATCAAATAATCTTTATCACATGAACTTACACGTCTATTTTATAAACCCTTTCTACAGGTTCAGTGTAGAGTTCAGCTGCACAGTCACCTCTGAGAGCTTTTTCATAAATACTAAAGCTAGAACCCGATCTAATGCCGTTTCTATTTTTCCAAATGGATCTGTGATCTCCGCAGCACAGAAAGTTGTAGGACTTGGCTACGATTTCCACTTGGTTTCATTGCGAGCTACAGATGCATTTTTCTCTTAAGCGTTAGAGAGAAACAGGCATCTCTGCAAGCACCAAGCTAACATGGCTTTGGACAGCTGGATTGCCTCCGAGGCAGCAGCTCTGCGCTGGGGCAGTCACCAAAAGGAGAAAGCAGGACATCGCGTGGAGACTGCAGATTGCTTCAAATGGAGGCGTCTTCCAAGGCTGACCCCAGCAACATTCTCTAAAGGCTTTGGGTGAAAGGTGAGGAGGGGGGACTGGAATTAAATTTGCTGACAGCGTAAGAGCCGCCCGCCGGTTTACAAAGCATTAGGGACACTGTGTTTATTTGGAAATTGTCTTCTCTTCGGGAAAAAGAAGGTTTTCTGTCAATCTGCAGGGTTCTGCTGCCCGAAGTCTACATTTTAGAAAACGATTTCTATTTATTTGAAGCCATGTCTTCTGGTAATATTTCTGATCAGTTCTGTATTTGGGGAGTATATCGTCACATAATAGTGCCGTTTTTGTTCTGTGAGACTCTAAATGTTTTTAAATTGACAAATATTGATGGGGCCCATAGTGATGTCTCAATACTTACTTGTGGTGATTAGATCAGGGTCATCGGTATTTCCATTATCTCAAACATTCATCATTTCTTTGTGCTGGGAACACTCAACAAGCCTTTTATTCCCTTTTCCTGTTGAGTACTCACTTTGTCTTGAAAGCATTCCTTAACTAATGTTTTTTCCTACTCTCTTTCTCAATACAGATTTTTTTTTACAAGGCAATTCATATCCCTATGTTTTTTTCGATAGGTTTAATCACCTATTTTTTTTTTTTTTTTTTTTGATACTTGAAATTCCCCTTTCTGTCCCTTTGCTGGTACAAATACTCAGCTCTCCCTCAGATCCACATCCCTGTCCAATTAACCACACACCAAGTCTCAAATGCTGTTTTCCTCTGGAGGTTTCTCTAATAAATCAGGATTTATTTTTTGGCCCAGACTGGAGTGCAATGGCACAATCTTGGCTCACCACAACCTCTGCCTCAAAGGTTCAAGCAATTCTCCTACATCAACATCCCGAGTAGCTAGGATTACAGGCTGGCCCACCACGCCCAGCTAATTTTGTGTTTTTAGTAGAGACTGGATTTCTCCATGTTGATCAGCTGGTCTTGAACTCCCGACCTCAGGTGATCCGCCTACCTCGACCTCCCAAAGTGCTGGGATTACAGCGTGAGCCACCATGCCAAGCCATAAAGCAGGATTTTTAGATATGATATCAAGAGATTTGAATGTGACTTTCTGTCATCAACCCGGACAGAGCTGAAATCACGTCTCAAAACTGAAGGGAGGTGAAACCACTCAGCTTTGTATTCCTGAAGTTGGCTAAAGGGACACATTAAAAGAAATGATAGTCTATGTTTTTCAGTATTCATAAATCCTTACATTTTTAGGTAATTTCCCTTCAAGAACTAACCAATACAAATTACTAATAATTAGCAAGCAATGAAATATTTGTTTTGTTGATAAATACACGTTTATTCCAAATCTTATTTTCAGTTCCAGTGTATTCACAGAATGGAAAGGAGAGCTCCATAGCCTGAGGGCCGGGCTAAAGCAATCGTGAGGAAAATGCCCAAAGGGAAGAAGGACCTTTCCTGCAGTGTCCTCGGGTTAAAGGGACATTTTCGCTCTCTGCTTGTAATCCCAGATAGTCTGACCATCCTTCATTTCTGGGAAAAGATGAGACTAGTACCTGAAATAGAAGGAAGAAAGAAACACCCCAATGCATTCATTGACTCCATATTAAATTCTCAAAATTTGGTAATGATGACTTCGCAGAGACTGAGAATCTCCTTGCCAATGAAATCGGTTATTACCTTCATGAGAACTTTCTGGAAATTCATATTTTGCACTCATTCAGCAACAATTCCCTAACAACACAGCATCTGCTCACTTTCTTCCAAATGCAGTTATACGCTGGTTATTTGACTGATCATGCATCTCTAACTTTTTGTTAGAAAAAGGGAAAAGAACACCACCGTGGGGTTCCTTCCAGCCCTCGGTCCCGGCCTCCCTCTGCCCAGCACACAGGGCAAAACAAGGTCATTATCCTCCAAAGGTTTATGGCTGAATCAAAACATCTGTGGTAATGTGAGTATGTTTTCTGCTTTGATTCATTTTTCTCAGAACCAATAGAAAATTGCTAGTTATCCACCATAATTTTTAAAATAAATTGGTTTAAAAATATATTAGTAATGCTTTCTCAGGTGCAATTTTTTCTTTTTTTTTTTTTGTCGATCTCTTTTTTTTCAGATGGAGTCTCTCTCTGTTGCCCAGGCTACAGTGCAGTGGCATAGTCTCGGCTCGCTGCAACATCCACTCCTGACTTCAAGCGATTCTCCTGCCTCAGCCTTCCGAGTAGCTGAGATTACAGGCGTGCACCACCGCACCCAGCTAATTTTAGTATTTTTAGTAGAGATGGGATTTCACCACTTTGGTCAGGCTGGTCTCGAACTCCTGATCTCATGATCTGCCTGCCTCAGCCTCCCAAAGTACTGGGATTACAGGCATGAGCCACTATGCCCAGCCAATTTTTTCTTATGTCAACATTTGGGAAAGTTATCTAGTATTAATTTTCCTAGTTTCTTGGGCATTCTGAGTATTTTTTTTAAATATATCAAACATATTGTAACTTGTACACAATCCATCTTTCAAAATTGTTGATCAATAATCGGTGTCAACCCGGACAGGAGATGCCCAGCAGATCTGTCCTCAATCCTTTCTGGCTACCAGTCTTTATTAATGGCTAAGGAAATGGTAACAATGGTAGGCTTGGGACATTTTTAGTTGAAACAAATATGGACATATCCAGAAATATAAAATAGAAGAGAATCAGTATTCAAAAAATTCTTTTTTTTTTTTTTTGAGTTGGAGTTTCGCTCTTGTTACCCAGGCTGGAGTGCAATGTCATGATCTCGGCTCACTGCAACCTCCGCCTCCTGGGTTCAGGCAATTCTCCTGCCTCAGCCTCCCGAGTAGCTGGGATTACAGGCACGCGCCACCATGCCCAGCTAATTTTTTTGTATTTTTAGTAGAGACGGGGTTTCACCATGTTGACCAGGATGGTCTCGATCTGTTGACCTCATGATCCACCCGCCTCGGCCTCCCAAAGTGCTGGGATTACAGGCGTGAGCCACCGCACCCGGCCCAAAAAATTCTTAAATTTAACAGCTTATCAGATCTAACTAGAAAGAAAATGTGACAAAGGTAAAATATTTGGCACTGTTCTTGGTTCTAAAACACAAAGTTCAAGAATTCAGCATAAAAGAGTCGAGACTCAGGTTAAAAAACGCAACAAGTCTATAAAGGGTTTTAGTTGCATACAAGTTTAATATAAGGGATTACTGCGATGCAGCTTCCCCCCAATCATCTGTGAGTGAGAAAAGAAAGGGGGAAACACTCCCTGACATACTAGTTTTTGCGTTTCACTCTAAACACCACACTTTAAAGGTGACATCAAGAAACTTAAAACATTTAGGTACAGCATTAAAGATGGAGAGAGAACTTGACATACATTCATATTCAGAATTTATGATATTAACATTGAAAAGAAAACCAAAGACAGAGACTAATATTGTCTTTAAAATATTTACAGATCTCTCAGGCAGAACAGTAGTGATTCCATGTGGAATTCTAGATCAAAAGCGAGAAGTCCCAAGAACACAGATTTTCGATCTGAGGGATGGTGGGGGAGAGAGAGACAGTGAGACAGAAGGAGAGAGAGTCTGCTGTAGAATCGTGAAAAGGACAACGGACCACCTTGAGAAGTATTTCACCGAAACTGGAGGGGTTCGTGCAGAAGTCAGCGTCCTCTGAAAAAGAGTGATTAGAGAAAATTCTGGCATTAGATGACTGGCTGAACTAGAAAAAACGGAAAATCCAATCTAATGCTGAAATTTTATGGTTCAACAAATCTAACTCATGGCTAGATGATTTGTCTTTTTCTCTTTGAATTTCTATCACAGAGTTGAATTTGTATCCATTGGAACAGGATAGCAAAACGCCTACAATGGTTAAACGTCTAAATTACTCAACGGAAAATCGCATTAGACGTATATTATTAATAGACGCATTCCCAAATGCCAGAGAGAGACATGGAAGTGCAAGTGGCTGCCTTTGAGCAACGGGACTCAGGTGGGACTCGGGGTGGGACTCAGGTGGGACTCGGGGTGGGACTCAGGTGGGACTCGGGGTGGGACTCAGGTGGGCTAATAATAATACCATTAGTTTAACTTTATTCTCACATTATTATGATAATTTTTTATTAAAAGCAAAAAATAAAAATGACGGTTGTTGAAATGTCAATCAAGAAAAATAAATATTTTACTTTCAGATTTTTCTAACCCTTTCTTCTTATTTCAAAGGGACTTTGAATGTTATCTAGTACTTCTTAGCTTCTACTGATTTTTTTAAATATTCAAACTGTAATTTCAAATAAGTCTACAGTGTTTCATATGGAAACAAAACCAGGCCATACAAAATACATTATCTTCACCTGTTTGCAGAACTTGCAGCGGAGAAGGAAATACAGCAAGCGAAGAAGGAAATGCAAAAAGCTCAACAGTTGAGCCTCACGTTGCTTTTGAAAATCTGACTTGTTTGAATTTTAGCCAAATTTCTAACAAACACTGGTCGAATTCTGCCAAGTACAAATCGGGTAGAAAACTGGCTTCTGTGTAGTGAGAAGAACAGGATCATAAATAAAGGAAAATTACTCGCTACGTTTCCTCGAGGCTGCAACTTGCTCTGCACCGTAATGCTCCAGAGTTTCTCCCAGCCTGTGGCGTGACTTCAACCCCGCTTTTTCTCGTTATTTATATAGTAAAATACACAATGTCTCTTCCCCGGCATTGCTGTCAGATCTATTCAGAACGGGTGGTAAATGGTCAGATAACAAATAGAGAAGTGAAGTAGACAAGGGCAGACCCGGGGCTGTAGAGCCACACATGCACTCCTCTTTGAAAGCACCTGCCTGCCAAAGGGGTAAATTCTCCATTAGAAATGTATATTGTGAGTTGAACACGTTTCCATATTTGGGAACAACCTCTCAGAATATAAATGTTTTGGGGGACTCCTAACACCTTACACTATCATAAATTAAAACGCCACGAAAGAGTATAGAATCAGTAACATCAGTGAACCTCAGGAAAGACAGAAAGCTTTGATTGCAAGGACACTGTAGGTTTCAACTTAAGGTCCCTGTGTAGAAAGCCTAGGGAGGCGGGGTATGGGCGTAAGATGAAGGAGACACCTGCTGCCGCAGCCAGGACTGAGGAGGCAGCTGCTCTAACAGTGGCCCCACTACAGACGCCCACCTCTTATGAAGGGCAGAACAGCCCCAGTAAGAATGCAACGTGCAAGTGTGAAACAGAATTCAGAAAATCTTGGCCATTGGTGATAGTGGGGATATTTTCCTTGTGGCGGGTAACATGAGCCTGGTTTAAAATAAAACCCCAATCTGATCAAGAAAAAATGAGACCTGGGCTGATGTCTGTTGGGTTAGAAGAGGGGATATGAACAACAAAATGGAAACGGGTCAACCCGAATGTGTCTTACCTTTGTCCAGAGCTTGCTGATAGTTCAGATGTTTGTGCTCTGCAGCTCTCCTGCTGAAGTGTGATCCCTGACGCTGGAGGAGGGGCCTGGCGGGAGGTGTCTGGACATGGGGGTGATCCCTCACTAGTGGCTTGGTGCCCTCCCTGCAGCAGTGAGCTCTTACAAAGAGTTCACATGAGACCTGGTTGCTTAGAAGAGCCCGGCACCTCCCCACTCTCTCTTGCTCCCCCTCTCACCATGTGATGCACCTGCTCCCCCTCTGCCTCTGGCATGATTGTAAGCTCCCTGAGGCTTTCACAGAAGCGGACACCGGCACTATGCTTCCTGTATAGTCTGCAGAACTATGCACCAAAACAAAAAATAAGCTACCCAGCCTTAGATATTTCTTTATAGCAACACAAAACAGACTAATATACTGGCCTTCTGTTATCTATAATGATAACAGTTCAACTTCCTCCCACTGGTCCCTCCCACAACATATAGGAAGTATAGGAGCTACAGTTCAACATGAAATTTGGGCGGGGGCCGGGTGCAGTGACCCAGCACCTTGGGAGGCCGAGGCAGGAGGATCATGAGGTCAGGAGATCGAGACCACCTTGGCCAACATGGTGAAACCCCGTCTCTACTAAAAAAATACAAAAATTAGCTGGGCATGGTGACACACGCCTGTAATCCCAGCTACTTGGGAGGCTGAGGCAGGAGAATTGCTTGAACCTGGGAGGCAGAGGTTGCAGTGAGCCAAGATCGCACCTCTGCACTACAGCCTGGCACCTGGTGACAGAGTGAGACTCTGTCTCAAAAAGAAAGACAGAAAGAAAGAGAGAGAGAGAAATAAATAAATAAATAAATAAATTTGGGTGGGGACGCAGCCAAACCATATCACCCAATAAATGATGCTGCCTCCAAAACCCATGAAGATCTGGGCCTCTGTCTTAGTGACTGCAGGTGCAACAAGCAACCACTTCTCTACCCGTGTGGCGTGCCTCGATCCTCTAAGAACATCAATTTGTCAAGCCCCTGATTCTCCACGAGGTTCACCTCCCATCTTCCATGATGCATGTTTATTTCCAGGACATTCTGGGTTATTTGCACTTTCTTAAGGCTCCTAAAGACAATGTCATCATTTAGTGAATCAGCATGATGCCTGCCTCATATCCAGGTTAACAAAGTTCTCTGTAGATTGTATTTTCATAAGGAACAAGATTGTTAGCACAGGCCAGTGAACTTGTACTTCTGCCCTTACCAGGCACAGACAATTTGTTTTTCAACCTCCTCACTGACCTACATCACTCATCCCTGGGAAACACCTCTGGACTCGCTAATCAGTCGCTCCTCCCACTTGGAAATCTTCCCCTCGTCACACCCCAGGCTCTGTTTCATGCCTGATAAACTTCCTTCACTTCTTTCTTTTATCTTTACGTCATTCTACCTCTAACTCATCCTCGTCCCAAAATACATCATCTCTTTTAATTTCATATTGTATGTTTAAAATTTATTCAATCCAGAACTCAAATCATTAATAAAACAAAACTTGTTTTGCTCTATCCTCTTTCCTAGAGGGAAAGGAAACATTAATCATAGAATGCTGCAAGGAGTTTTTCTAATGTAGCAAGAAAAATAAAGAAAAAAAAGGCGACAAATTTCCATATTATACATATTGAACATTCATATTCTGTCACTGTTGTTTTAAATATTTTCTCTGCAGAAGAAATAGTTTTACAGAGTAGAAATGGTCTAGACTTTGGACTCAGACAGCCTTGGCTTTGGTTTGTAGCTATTTTACAGATTTCATAACAGCAAGTTATGTTACATAATATCCTGTCGCGTTGTTGCAAGAATAAATGAGATATATGTGAAAATCATATATCACATGGTAGCATTTCATCAAACTTTCCATCTACCTATGCATGTGTTCCCAATGCATATTAGAATTAATTATCAACGTTATACTGCTTTGTGTTTCTATAAGAAAAAATATCCTTTCTTAGGGAAAATATTATTTCATTCTCAAATATCATGCAAGCTGTGTAGTTTAGTATTTTCAGTCTAAAACAGAATCATAATCTGCAATGCTTAGAAATGACCCAGAAAAATTAGATCCAGAGATGTGACTCCTACGATATCATTACACAGAGTGTGTATATCACAATCTTGTCAAAAAGCAAAACCAAAAAAAAAAAAACCAGACACCTCCTACTGCATTTTAAATAAGGACAATTTAATTTTTATTTTTACAGATTTAGAAGTTGCAAGTGCCGTTTGTTACATGGGTAATTATGTGTTGGTGAAGGCTGGGATTTTAGTTGATAAATAGTTAATTCCTCGTCCTTCACCTCAGCCTCCCACCTTTCCAAGCCTTCAGTGTCTATTATTCCACCCTCTGTGTCCATGTGCACACATTGTTTAGCTTCCACTGTGAGAACATGCCGTATTTGACTCTCTGTTTCTGAGTTATTTTACTTAAAATAAAGGCCTCCAGTTCCACTTAAGTTTCTGAAAAAGACATGATTTCATTCTTTTTTATAGCTGAGTATTTTCTTAGCTATAAAAGAAATGTGTGTGTATATATATATATATATATATATATATATATATACATTTTCTTGAGCCAATTATCCTTTTGATGGACACTTAGGTTGACTCCACATCTGTGCTGTTCTGAGTAGCACACGTGAGAGTGCAGGTATACTCTGATGTAATCATTACTGTACTTTTGTGTAGATACCCAGTACCGGGATGACTGGCTCAAATGGTACATCGGTTTTTAGTTCTTTGAAAAGTCTCCATACTGTTTTCTATAGAGGTTGTACTAATTTATACTCCCATCGCAGTGTGTAAAGCATTCCCTTTTCTCCACATCCTCACCAACGTATTGTTTTAATGTTGTAAGATGGCATCTCACTATGGCTTTAATTTGACTTTTCTCTAATGAGTGATATTTGGCAGTTTTTCAAATGCTTGTTGGCTATTTGTGTGTCTTCTTTTGAAAAATATGTGTTCCTGTCATTTGCCCACTTTTCAGTGAGGCTATTTGTGCTTCTTCTTGTTGAGTTGTTTGATTTCCCTAGACAAGAGTAATTTAGAGTTGGGGAATGGCTGCAGGGGAAATAATGGAAGGGCTGAGAAGCCAATGAAGTCACTGAGGGGAAACCCAGATCGCAGGTTTTTTTCTAGGTAAAAATAACACCATATTACAAAATAGAAGAATTTTCTAATCACCATAGAAATTCTTTTAAATATGCTACTATCAATAATGCCTCATTTCCATAGTAAAAATTGAGAATATCAATAATAACCACGAAGATTTAAAAACTTCATGAAAACCCAAACTAGAAAATAGGAACTAGACAGAGAGAAAACCCGACGGCTTGATGTAAAGGGCAGTGCCTAGAAACGAGTACATGCCAAGTACAAGCTGATAAAATTTAAAGTTTAGTTTTCATTTTCGAGTTTGATACAAAAGTAATAATTGATTTTGAGGAACCAACAACTTCTTGTTCCCTCTGTTCAATAAAAAATAAATCCAAGCCACAAAAGAGCAGAAAAGATAGAATTCATAAATAGAAGCAAAGAACAAGGGCACGAATAGAAAACAAGTTTAAAAAGATATTAATCCAACTATGTCAATAATTGCTTGACGGATCAATGATCTAAATGCACCAATTAAAACACGGAGATTGGCAGAGTGGCTCAAAAAACAAGACTCAACTATATATTGTTTGCTAAAACTCCAATTTAAATATAAAGATACATGTAGATTAAAAGTAAATAAATAGAAAAAATATACCATGCTAACATTAGTCAAGAGAAAGCAGGAGTAGATACATGAATTCAGAGCAGACATCAGAGCTATGAGGAAAACACAGATAGAAATGCAAAGAGAAATAAATAAATTCACTATTATGGTTAAAAACTTTAACATCTCTCTACCACAAACGGACAGAACCTGCAGGCAGAAAATTACTAAAGACATAATTAAATTTTAAAACATTATTAATCAACTGTATATAATGAACATGTATAGAATATTTCGCCTAATAACAGCAGAATATACTCTTCTCAAACTCACATAAAATATTCACCAAGGTAGATCATCTTCTATCACAAAACACTCCTTAGAAATTTTAAAGAGTAGAAATCATACATCTGGGGCCAGGTGCAGTGGCTCAAGCCTGTAATCCCAGCACTTTGGGAGACCGAGGCGGGTGGATCACGAGGTCAAGAGATCGAGACCATCCTGGTCAACATAGTGAAACCCCGTCTCTACTAAAGATACAAAAACTTAGCTGGGCACGGTGGCACGTGCCTGTAATCCCAGCTACTCAGGAGGCTGAGGCAGGAGAATTGCCTGAACCCAGGAGGTGGAGGTTGCGGTGAGCCGAGATCGCGCCATTGCACTCCAGCCTGAGTAACAAGAGTGAAACTCCGTCTCAAAAAAAAAAAAAAGAAAGAAATCATACATCTGCTCTCAAACTGCAATAAAATTAAACTAGAAGTCAATAACCAAAATATTACACAATGAGAAATTCCCCAAATATGTGGAAATTAAAGACACACTTCTAAATAACATATGAGTTAAAAGAGACTCTCAAGAAAATTTAAAAAATATTTTGAACAAAATAAAAATGACAACAGAACTTGTCAAAATTTGTGTGCAGCAAAAGCAGTATTCAGAGGGAAACTGATAGCTCTGAATGTGTAGATTAGAAAAGAACATGGTGGCTCATGCCTGTAATTCCAGTATTTTGGGAGACCAAGGTGGGAGGATCACTTGAGGCTAGAAGTTCAAGACCAGCCTGGGCAACATAGCAAGATCCTGTCTCTACAAAATAGTCCTATCTATTTGAGATGATGTGGCAACAGAATTACTTGAGCCCAGGAGTTCAAGGTTACAGTCAGCTATGATCATGCCACTGCACTCCAGCCTGGGTGACAGAGACCCTGTCTCTGAAAAATAAAAAAAAGAAAAGACAATAATAAAGGTCTAAATGAATCATCTCAGCTTTCACCTTAGGAAACCAGAAAAAGAAAAGCAAATTAAACACAAAGTAAGCAGTTAAAAAAAAAAAAAAGGAAATAATATAAACTAGAGCAGAAATCAATGACACTGAAAACAAAATCAACAGAGAAAAATCAGTAAACCAAAAGCTAATTTTTCTGGGAATAACACAATAAGACTAATAATCCTCCAGCTAAACTAACTAAGGTAAGGAGAGATAAGACACAAAATGCTATTATCAAGAATGAAGGAGGAAACATCACTTCAGATCTCACGGTCAGTAAAGGGATAAAAGTGGAATAACGTTAGTAACTCTATGCCCACATATTTAATCACCTAATGAAATGAGCAAATTCTTTTAAAGACATGATTTTCCAAAACTCACACAAGAAGAAATAAACAATCTGAATAGAAATATTTATTAAGAAAATTTTAAAAAATAATTTATAACCTGCTAAAACAAAAAGCATCAGGCTTAAGTTCACAGGTGAAATCCACCAAACATAAGGAATAAATTATACCAATATTTTATAATCTCTTTTAAAATATAGAGGAAAAGGGAATATTTTCTATCTCATTATGTGAGGCTAACATGATCTTAATATCAAAGATATTATAAGAAAAGAAAACTTCAGATCAATAGCTTTCATTAACATAGATGCAAAGTCCTTAACAAAATGTTAGAAAATCAAATTAATACATTAAAAGAATTATGCACCACAACCAAGTGAGATTTAGCCCAGTTATGCTAAAGGATAATTTAACATTTTAAAATCAATTAATGTAATCTATCACATCAAAAGTTCACAAGAAATCACGTGATTATATCAACAGATGCATAAGAAGCATGTGACAAAAGTAAACACTCATCATGATAAAAACTCTCCGTACACTAGGAATAACAGGGAAATCTTTTCAGACTAATATGTGATATTTACAAAACATACAACTAACTTTATATTTAACGGTGAGAAAGTGGAAGCTTTTGTGCTAAGATCAAAAACAAGGCAAGGATATTACCTCTCAGCACTACTTTTCAACACCAGACTGGAAGCCCTAGCTAATGCAGTGAGAAAATAAATAAATAAATAATAAAACACACTGATAGAGAGAAAAAAAAGCTGTGTTTGTTTGCAGTTAACGTGATTATTTGTGTATAAAATCCAAAATAATCAACAACAATAACACCGACAAAACCTCCTAAAACTAACTTATCACAAGGTGGCAAAACATGAAGTTAATATAGGAAAGCCTATTGCTTGCCTGTATACCATCAATGAACAAGCACAATTCTAAATTATAAGCATAATACCATTTACATGAGCACATCCAAAATGAAATACTTAGATAGAAGTGTAAGAAAATATGTACAAGGTTTATAGGAGGAAAATGACAAAACTCTGATGAAAAAAAAAATCAAAGAATAAATAAATAGAGAGATATCTCATGTTCACGGACAGAGTCTAATATTGGCCGTTCTTCCCATCTGAAACTATGCGTTAAGTGCAACCGCAACCAAAATTCCAGCTAGTTATTTTTGTGGATGTTGAAACTGATTCTATAACCATCACAATACTGAAGGAGAATAACAAAGCTGGAGGACTGATATCACCAAACTTCGAGACTTACCATAAACCGACAGTAGGCAAGACAGTGTGGCATTGGTAAAAGAACAGACAAATACAGCAACGAAACAGAGTGCAGAGCGCAGACGTAGACCTACGTAAATAGCATCAACTCATCTTTGACAAAGGAGCAAAGGCAATACGATGGGGCAAAAATCGCCTTTTCTCCAAATGGTGCTATACCAAAAAAAAACCTACACATAGGCCTCATAGTCTTCACAGAAGTTAACTCAGAATGGATTCCAAAACATAAAATTATAAAACTCCTAGAAGATAACACAGGAGAAAAATCTAGATTAGCATGAGTTTGGCAATGACTTTTTAGATATACCAAAAACATAATCTCTAAAAGAAATAATTGATAAACAAATCCCATTGTAATTAAATATTTCTACTCCAAGAGAGGCATCGGCAGAGGAATCACAAGAGAAACCACACAGACTGGGAAGCCATAGATGATAAGGGACTGCTATTCAAAATACAGAAAGAATCCTTAAACCTAAACTATAGAAAAGAAGCAAATATGAAGAGGCCACGTGCTATGTGATTCCAACTATATAACGTTTTTTAAAAGGCAAACTACGGAGACAGTAAAAATAATCAATGTTTGCTGAGAGAAGGAGACTGAACAGGTGAGGCGGAGAGAACGTTTAGGACAATAAAACTACTCTGTATAATACCATAACTGTGGGCACACATCACTGTACAGTTTTCCAAGCCCATGGAATGTCTAACACCTAAGGTAAATTTGGGGTGAGAATGAGGTGTCAGTGAAGGTTAATCAGTTGTAATAACACATTTGCCACTCGTGTGGGGGCTTCTGATAATAGGGGAGGCTATGCCTGCATGGGGAGCGGTGGATATACAGGAAATCTCTATACCTCTGCTTAATTTTGATATGATCATAAAACTGGTCTAAAAAATAAAGTCTGTTAAAATCAAAAAACAAAGACATTCAAAAGATAATGCTGGATTTCACAAATCACAGTTTTCTTCCCTCTAGCAATTTGCTTGTGTGGGTTTTCACCTCACGTTCTGGGAGGCATCAATAACTACCACCCTGAGGCTTTGAGGAAATGCGTAGCATCCTCTGCAGTCGGACACAGATTTGCACATCACTGATATTTTCCTTATTCCTGCAGAAATGGATTAGTGAGAGCATTTTTTTATGAATTTAGCAAAGGTCACTAAAAATTAATAGCACAGTGTATCATTTGAAAGTTAATGCGGTGCCTGCTGTTAAGTTTTGGGTTTTTTTTTTAAGTTCTCTACCAGTTTCTTAGAAATATCAGCACTTTTCGTCAGTCAGAGAAAGATCAGAAATATCTACCAAATGCTTTTTTACTGGGTTGAGCAAGTGTTAACCTCCAATCTTATAGATTTGTCTTCTTCTCAAGAGCACTATCATTGCCCCTCTTGCACGACCGTGCAAATCCTTCACATTCATTTATTAAAAAACAGAGTAAATAAGGTAGATTCATGCTCATTTTACTGAGTACTAAGTTGTTTTTCCTGTGCGCTAAAGAATAGCTGATAATTAACTGTCTTTAAATTTAACACTTGAGAAGTGCTTAGTGCGAGGAAAAAAGGCAGACTTAGGTTTTTAAAAAAATAATTCTTCAACCGTATGTTCTTGTTTTGTCAGAGAACAGGCCAGGACAATTTATGTTTTCGAAAGCCCTGGTCCTTCCATCTGAATAGCAAAGGTCAGACAGAAGGTTGTGACCCTTTCTGCTTGTTTTGGCACAGTCTGCCCGGGTGAGAGAATTACAGCCTTACAAAAAAACTCTACAGAGAAAATAGCTGGAATGTGGAGCAAATACTCTGAAGGACAGAATAAAATTGCTTTTTAATATGTGTCATTATTATAAAAGTATCTTATCTTCATTAATATCAAGTTGAGAAAATAATAATTGTAATAAAGTAATTGTGCTTTTTCTAACTCTATGCAATTTTATAATTTAATTTAAATGAACATATCAATACGAATTCTGCTTTTTTCTGTTAACTTTACATATTAGAATTATGATTTATATCTAATTACAGTCATTGATATATTTCATTTTATACAAAGTTTATTTTTCTCCAATTTTGAGTTTCACAGAATAGTCTACATGCACAAATACCCACACACACGATTATATACATATACACATACATGTGTGTACACACACATATGGAAATATATACATTTGACCCTTGAACAACATGGTGCTACAGGCTCACAGTTGAAAATCTGCGTATAACTTTTGACTCCTCAAAAACCCAACTACTGATAGTCTGCTATTGACCTGGCCTTTCTGATAACGTAAATAGGTGACTAATGCATATTCTGCATGTTATATGTACTATATATACTATCCTCCTACAAAAAATTATGAGATTAGAGAAAAGAAAATGTTACTTAGAAAAATCGCAAGGAAGCCGGGCCTGGGGTCATGGTGACCTGCTTCAGCGTCGCAGCTCCTTGGGAGGCTGAGGCAGGAAGGTCGTTTGAGCCCAGGAGTTTGAGGTCAGCCTGGGCAAAGTAGAGAGCCCTCATCTCAAAAAAAAAAAAAAAAAAGAGAGAGAGAGAGAGACAGAGGAAATCTATTTACTAATAAGTGGACGTGGATCATCACAAGGGTCTTAATTCATTCTCTTCACATTGAGTAGAAGAGCATGAAGACGGCTTGGTCTTGGAAATGGAAAAAATCTGCATATGAATGGACCATGCAATTCAAACTCATGTTTTCCTGGGGTCAACTGTGTGCGAATATATGTATATATATATAAATGTATATCTGTCACCTTGCCTGGTTTTTCTTTTAATTTATATTTTGTGGGTGTTTTGTGTGTTCTGGATTTTTGTCATTGTTTTAAATTACTATTTATTGTACATATTTATGGGATACAACATGATGTTTTGACATATGTGTACATTGTGAAATAATTAAATCAAGCTGATTAGCATACCTCACATACTTATTTATTTATTTTTTGAGACGGAGTTTTGCTCTTGTTACCCAGGCTGGAGTGCAATGGCGCGATTTTGGCTAACCGCAACCTCCGCCTCCTGGGTTCAGGCAATTCTCCTGCCTCAGCCTCCTGAGTAGCTGGGATTACAGGCACGTGCCACCATGCCCAGCTAATTTTTTGTATTTTTAGTAGAGACGGGGTTTCACCATGTTGACCAGGATGGTCTCGATCTGTTGACCTCGTGATCCACCTGCCTCGGCCTCCCAAAGTGCTGGGATTACAGGCGTGAGCCACCGCGCCCGGCCTCACATACTTATTTTTGTGTGGTGGGAACATTTAAAGGTCACTTTCAGCGATTTTCAAGGGCACAGTACATTATTGCTACTACATCTGCCAAATAGATCTCCAGAACATCTTTCTTCTGACTGAAACTTTGTACACCTCCACTCACAGATCCCCGCACCTTTCTACTTTCTGCTTCTAAGCGTTCGACTTGTTCACATTCCACATGTACCTGAGATCATGCAGTATTTGCGTTTCTATGCCTGGTTTATTTCTCCTAGAATAATGTCCTCCAGGATCATCTGTGGGTTTGTGACTGATAGGACTTTCTACTTTTTCAGCTGAATTGTATTCGACTGTGACAAAGGGGCAAAGCCAAGACTGAATGGTACATGACAGTGTCCTGGGGGGCCTGTCACCGGAAGCACGCAAATGGAAAGGAAATACATTTTGAAATGCAATTTAAAAGTCTTCCAATATTCAATGAATAAGGTATGAATTGAAAATTTCCTCTCAAGTAAAGGAAATTCTCTCTTTTCAGAAAAGTATGATATAACAAAGCATGTACAAAAACAAGTACATTATCTAACTTTGGGGGGAAATTTCATAAAATAGAATGTATCAGAATTGCTGCATGTGCAGGACACAGTCTGAAGCAGTTACAAAAACTGTGAGTGTGTAAATAACAAACCCTATGTGAAAATACGAGATCAGCCGGGCATGGTGGCTCACACCTGTCATCTTAGCACTTTGGGAGGCCGAGGCAGGCAGATCACCTGAGGTTCGGAGTTTGAGACCTCCGTGGGCTTTGTCTCTACTAAAAACACAAAAATTAGCCAGGGGTGGTGGCTCATGCCTGTGGTCCCAGCTACTCAGGAGGCAGAGGCAGGAGAATCGCCTGACCCCAGGTGGCGGAAGTTGCAGTGAGCCCAGATTGCACCATTGCACTCCAGCCTGGGCAACAGAGCGAGACTCCGTCTCAAAAATGGCAACAAAAACAACAACAAAATGAGATTTTCCTAAATTTGAAAACAATCCTTGAAATTTTTATGTTTCACTAAGAAATTATAATGCCAAAAATACGTTTCTAAACAATGTTTAAAATAAATCAACCATACTAGCAGGAAAATAGAATTATCTTTCCTCTTTATAGAAAGTGACATTATGAAAGCACTGCATTTGAAGAGGAGATTAAGCACTATTCAGCCAAAAACACAGGAAAAGAAGGATTACGGAACAACATCCAGCATAAACAGCATAAAAACACTCTGTTTTCTAGACTTTGTGAAGATTAGGTGTTTGTTAGCTTTTAATTGTTATAATGTATTATTATTTCCTTTCTCATTCTAAATATGCATTTATGTAATTTGGCATTTAGGATTTTGTTTGTTGCAAACTGTGTAATAAACCCTATTAAAACCAAATCGAATGTATTCTGATTCAACGTCTCCTTAGCTGTATCTCAAATACACTTTTTCATATCAACTAACAGGTGATGAGTGGAAGAGGGGAAGTGAGAATGGAATGTCCTTTAACCAATCATGGTTAAAATATCTTATGTTGTGAATTTTGTAGCAGTATCTGACTACGTGAACCCTTTGCTAGGACGGGCCTCTCTCAGCCCCTGGAAGGCGCTTGGACAATGGAAACACCTCCATGTGTTCCTCAGTCAGCCCTCCTCAGCTGCACCTGAGTATCCGCCTGGCCTCTCTCCATGATTCCGTAGCCGGGAATACAGTCACTCAACTGTCACCGCGGTTAGTGCACATCGGGTACCTGTGGTTCTGGGACTGGGGTCTCAACGGCAAGCTAGACCAGTTCTCCGTTCTCATAGAGCTTTTCCATCAAGTAGAGAGCAAGCAAACACAAAAGTCACCAGCAGTGTGTTAAAAAGCTGCATAAGCCACGTGGAAAACAAAGCATGGCTTGACGGAGGTGACCAGGCTAATGAGCAACTTCAGAGGGTCTTAGCAGGTGACTCTCTCTGACAAGATGGTCCTCGGAGATTTCATAAACTGAGGCTTAACAAAATAAACCAGCCCTGTGGATGTCTGAGGGGAAATTGCTGCCAGTGGAGCAAACGGTAGGTGCAAAAGTTTGGGGTGGGACAGTTCTAAGGGATCAGGGAGGGCAGGAACGGGGGAGTGGGCCAGGGCGGAGTGAAGGGGGAGGCGGGAGAGGAGGCCTGAGCCGCAGCAGCAGGTGAACTTCGAAGGGTTACTCCCTTCCGAATGCCCCAAAGGCACTTCAGATTCAATCTATCTAAAACCAAATTCATCATCTTTCTACCACAGTTACATTTATGCTTCCAGGCAGCTGGTATTTGTTAAGAAAATCATCTCCCCTCAATTGGACACCCTAAAAAAGTTCCTCTTCCTCCCTGATGTTCAATTCTAGTCTATTACCACATGCTGTCGCTTGGTTCTTCCTCCTGGATGTCCTTCACCGGGGCTCTTGTACATGCCACTGCCAGACTCCAGCTCTCCCTCCCTTACGCCCGTCCCTCTCCCCTGGATGTCCCCTCACTTTCCTCTTAAAAGGCCACTGCTTCAGTGTCAGTGTCTTGAGTTTGGCCATCCACAGCAGCCATCACGAGCTTTTGAAACTAACTCCATCCAATGTCTCTGAGTGTAGAATGCAGTCTGTGCCTCAGGCCTGGAATCCGAAGTCCTTTATGTCTCCCTCTTACCTACAGCTTCAGTCTCCAACCTGTCCTACGAATTACTCTCCAACCTAAGTACTTCCAGGTTTCTTTATGCCCCCCCCCCGTTTCTAAACTCGATTTTTTGTGCATGCTGTTTCTGACATTTGGAATGACTCATCCCATGACACCCCCTGCTGTACCCCTGCAAAATTCATCCTTAAAAACTGAGTTTCACTGTCACTTTTTACAAATTATTTCCCTAAACAGCCACACTTTCTCTCCATCTCTCTTTCTGTCATCTTCTCTCTCTCTCTCTGTCTCACACACACATGCACGCACACACACACACACACACAGGCACACCACCACCTCCACTTGGCTCCTCTCTGCCTCTGTGCCACCTCTGCTGTATTTTGTGTACAGCATGATTTAAGAATTATAATCTCTTGGTGCTGATATCCCTTATAATGATTCTGTGCCCGTGCCTCAAGCCATATGTGATGAGGACCCTGCAGAGCTTGTGCCTGAGCAGTGCAACTATCAATCATCATAATAAAATGTTCAGCTTACAGAGAATTTAGAGACTATTTAGGCGATCCCTTTGTATTACAAATGAGGAAACTGATAACCAGAAGGTTTAAGCAGCCAAGGACACCACAGTTTTTTGAGAGCACAGAATGACCCCAAATCCCCTAACTGCTGAGCTTTCAGGTACCACTGCCTTATCTCTCATCTTTACGTCCATTTAAGATGGGTGACATCCTAAATGAATGGCTGATGGACAACTGCGGGTCCATTTAATTTATTTCTACAAAGAACTCGATCAATATTTGCAGAATGAATGAATGAAACAACAGGTTTGCTGGTAATAATCTAGTTGATCCTGCCAACACCTGAGGGTTGCTGTGCACTCACTGATGGCTTCACTCATTATTCTTTTGTGAAGCACTCATTCCCCACTTTTAATGTTTATTGCCAAATACCACACTTTGTGTAAAAAGGGAAAATCCAGCAGGGAACATGGTCTTTGCGCTCCAGAAAATCACAGAGAAATAGACACATATCCAAACATTAAAGCAGAGTTAAAAGTGTTATAATAGAAGCGTGAATAAACCAAGTACGTGAGTATTTTTAGGAAAGAGCAACCCAGTTTTTTGGAGAAGATAATATTTGAGAGCCAGGCACGGTTGCTCATGCCTATAATCCCAGCACTTTGGGAGGCCAAGACGGGTGGATCATGAGGAGATGGAGACCATCCTGGCCAACATGGTGAAACCCCATCTCTACTAAAAATACAAAAATTAGCTGGGCATTGTGGCATGTGCCTACAATTCCAGCTACGAGGGAGGCTGAGGCAGAAGAATCACTTGAACCCAGGAGGCAGAGGTTGCAGTGAGCCCAAGATTGCACCATTGCACTCCAGCCTGGGCGACGAGCAAAACTCTGCCTCACCAAAAAACGTAATAATAGTTGAGCTACCCATTTATTACTGCCAAGCACTAAACTTGTTAACAATAATAAAAAAGAGAAACAAAGCATAAATAATGAAGTGATCAACCAGTGTTGTTTATAGTCAGCTTGGACTGGTCTCATCACAACACTAACATTTTATCATTCTATAAAATTAAAGATGAGTCAGTGATATTCATGTGCCCATAACATTTAGAATTATGCAATTTTCACTTTATGCATTATTAATCTAGGTTAGTCTTGAGCACTTCATCTTTGAAGTTTACTTTTAATTTTCTTTCTGAACCCCTTGAAATGGGGATCTGTCCAGAATCCGTTTCGCATTCCCCCTCTGCTGATCGGAACGACATGCTGACTCCGCTTGCCACAGGAATGTTGCTACGACGAGGCCCGACAAAAATCGGTTTGGCAAACTGAAATAAAATACAGATTTTCTTCTGCTCTTAAAATAAGACTGTATCCTGTTTCACCACTTCACAAAGCCTGATAAACATTTTTCATTTGTTTTTCTATATTTGTTTGCTTGGTCTGTGTCCAAAGGTAACATGCACATGAGCTAACCCACTCTTGGTCGTGAATTTCTGGAAATCTAAAAGAGAAATGATTTCCGGACATCGCTCACTTGATTTCCCAACACTGAAGTTTATGGTGTGTGCATAAACAACCCACAACTCCAGCCGTGGATTTTACTTCGGCTTGTTTATGGTAAAGAACCTCTCATCATTCTTCAACGGTCATTTAAAAACACTTACTTCTCTCACTTGTTCTTACTACTGAAGAGAAAGATGTTGTGGCATTCTTCCTTTAATGCGAGAACTATTTCATAAGATTAAGAACTATCATTGATTCTAGTAATTGAACTTTTCAAAAGAACACATATAAATATATTTAATGTAGAAATAGAAAAGTATAACCATCATTAGAAATGCAGCTAAGTTATATCTATATACATATATAATACACATGTGTATAATGTAAGCATGTATAATAATGTTTAAAATAACGTATCATAAATTTGCTTTATTTTTAAAGTCCTTTGAAATGCATGCCTCAGTGTACCCTCACAACTCAGCTATTGTATGAAGACACTGAAACGAAATGACTCACCCGAGGTCACACAGCTAAGTTATTTCCTAAACTGGGCTGTATTAAAACAATGTTTAGATCATGTTTTAGATTATTTTTATATATGCAGATTTACTCCTTACGCACAATAATTTATTTTGTGACTAAATTTCCAAAGGGCATTTTAGACTTTTACGTTGGCTTAGTTCAAGTGGAAATTAATTTCCTCTTGACTAGCATTATGAGTTTTAAAATATCCCCTGTGCACACATTTGCTGAAAAGGTTATTTGTATTACATATGTTCATGGCAGGGATATCTAAGCTTTTATTATGCGTACATATCTTTATATAACCAGCACCGTGTGAAGTTAATGAGATCAGTATTCAGTTGTGACTTTTGGAAATGAGTTTACAGCTCTGTGATCTTGCTATGTTTTACATCTTATTCAAATGTTATTTTGGTCTTACATGTTTAATCCTGTACATTTGATAACTGTGTGATACAATTTTATAGAAATAGCCATATCGAAAAAAACTCTCAAAACACAACCAGTTGGTACTAATTCGTGTAATTAAAAGTAGCTATTCTAGTCTTTGCGATCGGTGTTTTAAAACGCAAGCCCAAGTGCGTGATGGACTGAGGTCCTCTGGACACACTGCAGGTGACGCCACAGCTGTCGAAAGCCATCAGCACGTGGCGACAGCACCCCTGTGGAGGAAGTCTCTTCATTCCTCAACTGTGGAAACGACCAAATTGCTGAAGCTTCTGGCAGGATATGTGGCAGCTGGAAAATCCCCGAAACACACAGTTTAAAGCCCTGAAGATGCTTGTGGTTTATCATTATTCCAACACCCACTAAAATAAAATTCAATCACACGTTACTGAATATTGACTTTATTCTGTATCGGAATGATTTCATTTGTCAAAATTTTCTCCAATGATGTCCTAGAACTTGCTGGTATGCTGAGCAGAAAACCTGGAGAATAATTGACCTTGTTTTCTAGTTCAGTAAAGATTTAAATAAACTAAAACACTTAAAAGTCAAAATTCCCAAAAACGGATTATTCTTAATTTAGCCTGGATTCTTCTTTTCTTAACAAAGATTTAATTTTCAAGGAGTATTTTATCTTTGCTTATAAAATGCAGTCTTCATTTCCAGGGCAGGTTTGTTTTTAGAAAGAGAGAAGATTTCAACTAAATAAGTTAAATATGCAAATATATGTATACGTGTGAACGCACACATTCAGTAAATAGCTTCAGTAAGCTTTTTTTTGGCTCATTTTTTTTGAAGAGGAAGAGAAAAGGGGTGTGTCTGTGAGTGTGTTTTAATCTTTTCAGCAGCTCCACAAAAACACTTGTTTTTCACTTAAATCATATCCAACCTTCACCCACCCAAATAAGGATATTTCCCTTTAAAAAAAAGGAAGCCTCCGCGTGTCCAGTGTAATGCCTCGTTACTCGGGAAGTGCTAAGCAAACCTGCACCGACGCGTGCAGCTGTTCTCCTTCCACGTGCGGCGCTCAGCGGGCACCTCCTGCAGTTTCCTGCTGCTGACTTCGGAGGCCATAAATCATTCAGGGCAGATGAAGGCGCCGTGAGTGAGCCGCACACATTGGACGCCACTGCGAAGCTGAGCTGCCCGAGACAATGGCCTTGGAGACAAACTCTTTTTTTTTTTTTTTTTTTTTTAAACGGAGTTTCGCTCTTGTCACCCAGGCTGGAGTGCAATGGCGCGATCTCGGCTCACCGCAGCCTCCGCCTCCTGGGTTCAGGCAATTCTCCTGCCTCAGCCTCCTGAGTAACTGGGATTACAGGCACGCGCCACCGTGCCCAGCTGATTTTTTGTATTTTTAGTAGAGACGGGGTTTCACATGTTGACCAGGATGGTCTCGATCTCCTGACCTGGTGATCCACCCGCCTCGGCCTCCCAAAGTGCTGGGATTACAGGCTTGAGCCACCACGCCAGGCCGGAGATGAACTCTGAAGACCCAAGTCAGCCCTAACGAATCTGATCCTTCCACCTTTTCACTCAACGTTGGTGGCAGAATTTAATTTTATTTTAAGTTGAGTGCTTTCAGTAGTGCTTTTAACAGTAGTTAAGCACTGTTAATTTTATAAAGTAGTTCCTTATTCCATTTCCCTTCTAGCAGTTATAAAATGGTTATTCTAGTCTGTTTCTGAGATGCCTTGTTTTCTTCTTCATTTTTATTGGAATAACGAGGGTGATAAACCTGAGTTTTTTTAATGAAAGAAATTCTTAAAATTTTAGATAGTCTTATAAAGTTCAAAATAAGTAACTAAGTGTAGCATCAGAAAATAAAAAAATAAAGAGATAGTTCTTGATAGAAAAATGTGTGCATACACACACACACAAACACACATATATAGCCACAATGTTACTAAAATAGAAAAACATGTGCACACACACACACATAAATATATAGCCACAATGTTACTAAAATAGAAAAACATGTGCACACACACACATAAATATATAGCCACAATGTTACTAAAATAGAAAAACATGTGCACACACACACACATAAATATATAGCCACAATGTTACTAAAATAGAAAAACATGTGCACACACACACACACATAAATATATAGCCACAATGTTACTAAAATAGAAAAACATGTGCACACACACACACACACACACACATAAATATATAGCCACAATGTTACTAAAATAGAAAAACATGTGCACACACACACACACACATAAATATATAGCCACAATGTTACTAAAATAGAAAAACATGTGCACACACACACACACACACACATAAATATATAGCCACAATGTTACTAAAATAGAAAAACATGTGCGCACACACACACACACACACACATAAATATATAGCCACAATGTTACTAAAATAGAAAAACATGTGCACACACACACACACACACACACACACATAAATATATAGCCACAATGTTATTAAAGGGAATCTTTCAGCCTGGATTATCTTTTCAAAAGAAAAGAGAAACATATGCCACTAATTTTATTTATATACCAGTTTTCCTTTTTTAAAATATTAGCCAAAAAGTAATAGGGTTTTTATAGTTTTCTCAAAAGAAATACCTAAAACCCGTGTCAAGATACCTTTTTTAATAAGAGGAACTGAAATCTTCACACTTGAATTGTCTGTTGCCAAATCACTCTATTTTCTATTTGCTTATTGAATCAATAGGACAATTAACAGTGCTATTTTATCTCACATGAGGCGTGGGAGAGAGAGGGTTTTTTTTCCTTAGACAAAATGGGTCTGGTTGGGAGTAAGAAGATTTTTGTTTCAGTTTTATTATTAATCAATTGTGAGAATTCCTTGTGTTCTCTGTATCTCAGTAATAAGACAGATCTTCTCATAAGACGATTATTCCCCAAAAGTGATACGTAGTTACAAAGTTGCTCTAGTTGTAACCCCTAGATGCCCAGTTCAGCTTCTAATAGATAAAGAGTGCCATTCAATGCATTCCGATGATATTACACTTGCTGAACTTTCCAAGCTGTTTCAACGACATTTGGGCTCTTTATGTCCTCAGGAAGCTCTGCTAAAAAGTCTATTGCCATGACACATGGACCTTCCAAGGCTGAGCTCCTCACCCACCCTGGAGAACAATGGTGAGCACTTCTGTTATTGTTGATGCCTCGCCCATTTGTCTCTCCTGCTCTGCAAATCATTTCATTCCTTTTGTTTACAGATTATCTAACATTTCAGACCCCATTCTCAGCTCTGAAAATAACAAAGATGAATGAGACACATTCCCTGAGTTTAAGGTATTCATGGACAATGGGACAGTCAAACCGAAACACATGACCCAAATCCAGTATTGTAAGTAAGGTGGCACCTGCCAGTCAAGAGACCTGAGGGCTACAGAGACTCAGAATACAAACCAGCAGAATCTCAACTGGTGAGATGACCAGTTCTGAGTTAACAGATGAAACGAGATTATCCAGTGAAGGCAGAAGAATGAGAGAAGACATTCTAAGTTTAGGAGAGAGCATTAAAATAACACGAACAGGTCCCTGTGAACCTGAAGTACAGAAACTGAGTATAAAAAGTAACAAGTGTCACTGTCGTACTGAACCAGCCACACTTGATGAAAGTGTCACACAGACCTCTTTACCGCTCGTTATTCACGTTTACCTCATGGGCCTGGTTCATCCTCTCCCTGTAACTGAAACTCAGATGGACCTCCTGATTTTCCCAGTCAGTTCTTCCTGTTCATCATTCCAATGACATAACATCATCCCAATTTCCTACTTGATTTAATGTTAAAACGTCTTCCCTTCCCCACCTTTGTTTGCAGATGAGGAGAGGGGTGTGCAAGCTTCTTTCAAACACGAGGTAAGAAAGATTGGAGTTAATTTTGATGAAAATGAAGAGCCATTGAAAAACACTTAAGAAGCATATCATTAGATTTGAATTAATACATCCGAGTTGTCTGGAAAATGGATTTGGAGAAAATAAGACGAGAGGCAGAAAGAGAACTGAGGAGACGTCCCCCCTTCTGCCAATTATCCATTTTAGTAAGGGTCTCTATTAGCCAGGCAGCAGAAATACTGGAAAGAAAGAAAAATAAGGAGGTAGAATCTGTGTACACTGGGTGAGTGTTTGGATGAGGGGAGATATGTATAATTTGAGATCAAAGGTACATCTCAGGTTCCCAGCTGGGATGAGTGGGTGCGATCTCTTGCCATCTATTTTTGGGGAAACACAGCAGGAGGTAGAGTGAGCTCACTTTTAAACATGTTGAGTTTGAGGACACAAGGAACAGAAGTAATGAAAGCCATTGGGCAATCGTATTTATTAGAATAAACCTCATGGTGGAAAATGCCGGCTGCGAGTACTGTATCAGTATCACTGGTATCACTGTAGATACAGTCATATGTTTGAAGGGCAGCCTGAGAGTGAGTGGTCTAAAAAGAAAAAAAGACGAGAATAATTAGAGATTATATTATCATACAAACCACACAATTATCTCTAACTTAGAAATTTATTGGTTTTTAAAAAATCCTTAGCATCTCAATTCTATCGACAAGATTATTTATTCATTTACATTTCACTGTAAATATCCTATATATGTGATAAAACCTTTTTTGTAAACAGAGTCTTCATTCTGTAAATTTAAAAAATATCTGGAATCAACCCAAATGCCCATTGATAATAGACTGGATTGGAAAAATGTGGCACATATACACCATGGAATATTATGCAGCAATCAGAAATGATGAGTTTGTGTCATTTGTAGGGACATGGATGAATCTGGAGAACATCATCCTCAGCAAACTGACACAAGAACAGAAAATGAAACACCGCATATTCTCACTCATAGGAGGGTGATGAAAAATGAGAACACATGGACACAGAAAGGGGAGTACTAAACACTGGGGTCTATTGGGGGGAAAAGGGGAGGGCCAGTGGGAGGGGGAGGTGGGGAGGGATAGCCTGGGGAGAAATGTCAAATGTGGGTGAAGGGGAGAAGGGAAGCAAAGCACACTGCCATGTGTGTACCTACGCAACTGTCTTGCATGCTCTGCTCATGTACCCCAAAACCTAAAATCCAAAAAAAATTAAAAAAAATATATATATATATATTGCAGTGTAAATAAAGCAAATAAACAAAACCTTGCTTTTTAATCAACTTCATGACTGCCCCTGATAAATATAGATTACCTCCTTTTTTGGAGGGTGAGGGGAGTGCACCTTTTCATCCTCTGCTCTGCACCGTATGTGGATTCAGCCATTTGAGAAGCTGATTTCGTTGTTGTTTTGAGTAGTAGGAAATCTGATTTTCTTACGGGCGTTCTCCAGCACATCCTCATTTCATGGTCACATGTAAAGACCTCGGATTGATTTCCTTTTCGGGAACACTGTGTCATTAGGAAGAGGCTACCTTGGAATCCTCACTATAAAGTATTATATTGGTGGTACTTGTTTGTTTTAAATAGCCTTTAGTGTTTTCTTTTATACAAGAAAATCGAAAGCTTCTTTATCTGAGTAATTAAATGAGGTACAAGTTGCTGGATATGAGAAGAGACATTTAAACCGTGCAGATAAAAGCCTTTCTGGGATGAGCCAATTATTTTTCGTGTTGAAGAAGTGCTGCAGGGTTTATTGCTATTAATGAGAATGTTATCAGTTTAGAACTTGAATTCTGATTCTGTGTTTGTAAAATAAATTCTTATCTTTTTCTTTATAATTTATTTGAATGAATTAATCATTGTGAACAGAAACTAAAGTGTTTATTTTATAATAGAACCTAAAAGTTTTATTTATCGAATGATCTATAATAAGGAGCCTCTACTATTTTTCTTTTGAGATGAGGTCTCGCTCTGCAGCCCGGGCTAGAGTCTGCACCTCAGCCTCCGCCATCCGGGTCCGGGTTCAAGCAATTCTCTTACCTCAGCCTCCCAAGCAGCTGGGATCACAGGCGTGAGCCACCGCGCCCGGCCGGGAATGCCCCCTTTATGCTGGTGTCCTCGCGTTCTGCGCAGCTGGTGGCGCTGGCTGCAGCCCGACTGGCGGCCTCGTGGAGAGCCCGTGGGAGGCGCCGGCGGGGCGGGACGTCAGCGCTGACCCTGTGAGCACCGTTCCCCGCTCCAAGTGCTGCTTTCACCGGACAAAAATCTTCGGGAGGCCAAGGTGGGCGGATCACGAGGTCAAGAGATCGAGACCGTCCTGGCCGGCATGGTGAAATCCTGTCTCTACTAAAAATACAAAAATTAGCGGGGCATGGGGGAGCACGTGCCTCTGGTCCCAGCTACTCGGGAGGCTGAGGTGGAAGAATTGGTTGAACCCGGGAGGTAGAGGTTGCAGTGAGCCGAGATCGCGCCATTGCACTCCAGCCTGGTGACAGAGCAAGACTCCGTCTCAAAAAAAAAAAAAAATATTGTAAGGATTGTCTAAATGAAAAAAATATATGTATGTTATTGTCATCGGTCTCGGGAGACTAATTTTTCATTTATCTTTCTTTCTATGTTCCTAGTTCTCCTACAAACTTCAGCGACCATGAACGTCAATTTGTTCCAATTCTTACGCGTTTACAAATGGAAAACAGTCCTGGGGGTGCTCTTTTAAGATTCCATGAACTGTAATTACCTGTCTCAAGTGAGTAAGACCTTAATTGCTTTTGAAATAAGGTGCCTGAATTATATACATTGAACATACATCCAATTTATTTTACTCACAAAATGACTAAGCAAAACAGTCAGTGACAGAAATACAATGTATAGTCTAATTAGCTATGCAGTGAATATTTTCAGCTGAGCTAACACAGTCTCCTAGAGAAAGGATTCATCTGCTTCTGACACCAGCACAACAGGTCAATAATTATATTTACATTTCTCATATGGCCCCTGCTATGCTCGACAAGAATAAAATCACCAGAAGATATTAACTACTTAGGCATGATGAGGTTTAAACATATAATATACCATTTATCTGTTTCTCAAAGCAAGCACGTAAGCTATTTCTGTGTTTCTTCCCTAATCAAAAAAAAAATAGGTACAGAGAGCTCAGGAATTTAAGCACAACATAAATCACAGCAGTACTGAAGCTGAGACTTGTGGCAAGTCCTTGTGTGAAGCCTACAGTTTAATGTGGAACTGTGCTTAACCCGAGCTTGCTGTGTGATGTGTATGAAAGTGTTTTGTCTTTTTTTTTTTGCCATCTTCATTGGGTTTCTAGTCTTTGTCTGATAAAAAGTTCAAAATTGAAAGATTAAATTTTATATTTTTCTGTTTTATTTCTGCCTGTTTCTTGTCTTTGTATTTTCACTTTCTGGCTGCCTGACTGGGTCCTGTGACGGCTGTTATACATGTGTCTGTCTGTGTGACAGCAACAGTGACTTCTCCTTCCTGTGGATATTAACTGTTTTTTCATCTGTTCTGTAGAAATGAGTCTCACGCTGTTGCCCAGGTTGGTCTGGATCTCCTGTCCTTAAGTAATCCTTCTGACTCGGTCCCCCAAAGTGCTGGAATTACGGGCATAAGCCACTGTGCCTGGCCAGTATTAACCTTAATGTGTTTCATTTTAGGTTTCTCTTCTCCCTTGGGTCACATTTTGAGTACATACTCCGACTCAGTCACTTTGAAGCATGCAGATTGTCTTACAAGACGGCATGGGCTGCTTTCAGATGGAATCTTTCTTCCCCACATCTCCCAGAGATAATTCCAGAACATTGACCGGAAGTCATAAACTGGCAGTCCATGAGCCAAATCCGTTCATCAGATGTACTTCTGCTGCATGGTTACTGTACACCGCACAGCTGTTTTTCTCTATAGCATGTTTGGTTGAATAATTTCACATTTAAAAATTAGGAAATTTCATGTAGTAACCTGGCTTTTTCTGGAAATTTGTGAGATTCAGCAATCCCGGTTCTACTTCCTCCACAGCAGGAATCTTCCGGAGGTGAGTGACTGACCCACAGCAAGTACTCACCGGCTTATCCCACACGCCCACCATCGCCCTTTTCTGACCTTGCTCCACTTCGTTCACGTGACACGCTTCTTCAAGCAGCCAGTGGAAAGTGCACTACATGATTCACGTGCATCAGGGAGCAGGTGAGGGGCAAATCCCAAGTTCTCTCTCCTCCCTCTGAGTTTCACACAGGGGAACTCATTTCTTAGTTAATGTGCCTTTACTCTGCCTCTCTTCTTTCTACTGAGACAGGGTTATTGTTAGGTTCAGGGCTGGTTTCTGACTATTCTGAAGCTGTTAAAGTGTGATTTACATTATCCCCCCTCCAATATTTATTATAATCCCCTTCTAATTTCTATACCTTATTTTAGTGTATGTGTGTACGTATTACATAGATGTATATATTTTATTCAGATGCAAACTCACATTCTGTTTTTGTTTCTTTGTCCTAATATTTGATTCATAAAATAATGTTGGACCAAGAAGATACTTAACGAAAAGAGATAAATCACTAATAAACCTGAAGAAATACGGCAGAGGCAAAATGGTGGGGAGAGGACAGCAGGTCCTCTAGAGTCCGTGAATTGTACGTATAGATGTGTGCAGCTGACCACCTTGCTCCGAGTTTAAATCTATTATTGAAATATGAGGCTAAATAGGGTTAAATCAACCCAAGGGAAGCATAATAGCAATGCTGATGACCCATATGTCGACATAAATGATGGCTGAGCTGTCTCCTGAGGTCAGGGTCCCCGATACCCATTCAAAAATTGTATTTAATGAAATGGAGTCTCGGGCCCTCTGAGGCCTTGAGTTTGCCATAGTTCCTTAGAAATGTCAGTATAGAAGGAGCTTTACAGGGAGATGATCTTAGATCTGGTTCTGAGTCATCCTCCTGGCATTGGTGAAGTCAGGAAATTCGGAAGTGTCACGTAAGTGATTGACAGGTGCTGAAACCAGCTGAGGTTGAGATGTGCTGGGGTGGAAGTCAGGCTCGGCCGTGCTCTGGGGAGTCCAGTGGTAGAGAACACTGCCTAGTGAGGCTCGGCCGTGCTCTGGGGAGTCCAGACGGCAGAGAACACTGCCTAGTGAGGCTCGGCCGTGCTGTGGGGAGTCCAGTGGTAGAGAACACTGCCTAGTGAGGCTTGGCCGTGCTCTGGGGAGTCCAGACGGCAGAGAACACTGCCTAGTGAGGCTCGGCCGTGCCGTGGGGAGTCCAGACAGCAGAGAACACTGCCTAGTGAGGCTCGGCCGTGCTGTGGGGAGTCCAGACAGCAGAGAACACTGCCTAGTGAGGCTCGGCCGTGCTGTGGGGAGTCCAGTGGTAGAGAACACTGCCTAGTGAGGCTCGGCCGTGCTGTGGGGAGTCCAGTGGTAGAGAACACTGCCTAGTGAGGCTCGGCCATGCTGTGGGGAGTCCAGTGGTAGAGAACACTGCCTAGTGAGGCTCGGCCGTGCCGTGGGGAGTCCAGACAGCAGAGAACACTGCCTAGTGAGGCTCGGCCGTGCCGTGGGGAGTCCAGACAGCAGAGAACACTGCCTAGTGAGGCTCGGCCGTGCTCTGGGGAGTCCAGACGGCAGAGAACACTGCCTAGTGAGGCTCGGCCATGCTGTGGGGAGTCCAGTGGTAGAGAACACTGCCTAGTGAGGCTCGGCCGTGCCGTGGGGAGTCCAGACAGCAGAGAACACTGCCTAGTGAGGCTCGGCCGTGCCGTGGGGAGTCCAGACAGCAGAGAACACTGCCTAGTGAGGCTCGGCCGTGCTCTGGGGAGTCCAGACGGCAGAGAACACTGCCTAGTGAGGCTCGGCCGTGCTGTGGGGAGTCCAGTGGTAGAGAACACTGCCTAGTGAGGCTCGGCCGTGCTGTGGGGAGTCCAGTGGTAGAGAACACTGCCTAGTGAGGCTCGGCCGTGCCGTGGGGAGTCCAGACAGCAGAGAACACTGCCTAGTGAGGCTCGGCCGTGCTCTGGGGAGTCCAGTGGTAGAGAACACTGCCTAGTGAGGCTCGGCTGTGCTGTGGGGAGTCCAGACGGCAGAGAACACTGCCTAGTGAGGCTCGGCTATGCTGTGGGGAGTCCAGACAGCAGAGAACACTGCCTAGTGAGGCTCGGCCGTGCTCTGGGGAGTCCAGACGGCAGAGAACACTGCCTAGTGAGGCTCGGCCGTGCCGTGGGGAGTCCAGACAGCAGAGAACACTGCCTAGTGAGGCTCGGCCGTGCCGTGGGGAGTCCAGACGGCAGAGAACACTGCCTAGTGAGGCTCGGCCGTGCCGTGGGGAGTCCAGACGGCAGAGAACACTGCCCAGTGAGGCTTGGCCGTGCTGTGGGGAGTCCAGACGGCAGAGAACACTGCCTAGTGAGGCTCGGCCGTGCTCTGGGGAGTCCAGACGGCAGAGAACACTGCCTAGTGAGGCTCGGCCGTGCTGTGGGGAGTCCAGACGGCAGAGAACACTGCCTAGTGAGGCTCGGCCGTGCTGTGGGGAGTCCAGACGGCAGAGAACACTGCCTAGTGAGGCTCGGCCGTGCTCTGGGGAGTCCAGACGGCAGAGAACACTGCCTAGTGAGGCTCGGCCGTGCTGTGGGGAGTCCAGACGGCAGAGAACACTGCCTAGTGAGGCTCGGCCGTGCTCTGGGGAGTCCAGACGGCAGAGAACACTGCCTAGTGAGGCTCGGCTGTGCTCTGGGGAGTCCAATGGCAGAGAACACTGCCTCTGATAACTGTCCGCTTGCATCTGGAGCAAAAGAGCTCAGAAATCACAGAAAGGGCTGGACAGCATAGAGTGGAGGGTCACTGGACTGGATTTAGAGGATGGAGACAGGGTCATGAGGCCGTGAAAGGCAAGTCAAAGGGAACATGAAGGACAGTAGGGGGTGATTAGCAGAAATAGCTCCCATGTCACGGGATCCTGTGATGGCGTTTCTGTACATGAAGCGATCACAAGAAGCTGAAGGGACCTAAAGCCATATGCAAGTTTCCTCCCCCTGTTTACCTCCTGTCCCTCTTCCTCCGAACCCTCCTCCTACTCCTATTCCTCCTCTTCCTCCCCACTCCTTCTTTCTTCCTTTCCTGTTCCTTCTTCCATATTGAGAGCTCAACATTCATACAAATACTACATGGAAAGGCCTCAGTTCCTAGTGAATTAGAATCCCAAACCTGAAGAGTAATGGGATTTGGATAAAGGGACGACAGGTGCCTGTGGCATCCTAGCACCCAGAAGAGCAGGTACTGGGCTAATTCTGTGAGACTGAATTACATGAATGGCAAATTTAAGTCTTTAGATGAATCCTCCAAAATGTTGGAGGACCATGCTTGGACTCTGGATACAATTTTACTGGCTTTCCACTAAATGATATACCTGCCTGATGAACAATGAACATCAGCACTCTGAGAAAACCTTCAAATTAAAATGTGAAGGCTTTTATCTACATAAAAATAGCTGTTCATTAATTAGAAAGGTAAGTATGGATTAAGCACATCTACATTTGCATGACAAGACAAAAACGCCATCAAAGTGAGACAGAGAAAAAGGAAAGCTGATCAAGCTCATTTTCACTTTCCTGCATGACTAAAATGTGTTTTTCTTACTGAGTGACGGAGCCTCTTTTACTTTACCACACACTGTGGCTCTGAATAAGAGAAGCCAGACTCAGCCCCTCCTATCAGGAAGTTCTGCTCTTGGCCCTGAGTCACACTGCCTCACTGCAGGGTGCATAAGCATCAGTTTCACCTGGGAGCCCCAGAGCCAGAGACCAACCATCGCAGAATCTTGACGACTGGGACTGAGGCTGACTCTCTTTTTCCCCTGAGTCCGCCTTAGATCTGCCCGCCAGGGTGAAGGCGGACCTGCTGGAGGTGGCCTGCCATCCCGGCCGCAGGCCTCCTGCTGGCTCCCTGAAGCTGTCTCCTTTTAGCTTTTCCAGATGCTCATTTCTCTTTACTCTGAATGCTCAGGTGCAAACCTAAACCCTCCCACTGCTCTGCATTCTCAGCAGCAAAGCATCAGCACTCAGCTGCTCCTAAGAGAATTTCTAATGGGATCTTCTTTGATGCCATGGATGAGATTTAAACAGTGTCTAACAGTTTCTAAACTTCTGTGTAATTTTCTTACAGTATTTATCGCCTCTTCTTTCCCTGGCCCTAAGGAGCACACGGCCCTGGCTGCCATCTACACTTGCTCCACATCCACCTCCTTGTTTCCCGAGGCGCTTCCTCCCATCTACAGTGGCTCCTATTACGACTCATTTGGGATCTGACTCTAGATGATTTTGCAGAGCACGTGTGTGAGCAACCTCGAGAACAAACGAGTGGGAGGAGATGCTGTGTCAACTGCAGGGAAAGGAAATGCCGTGGAAATTAGTCACAAGTGATGGCTACTCAAACTTTGACTGCTGAAAAAAGGGCCATCGACTGAGAGAAGCAGAGAGGCGGAGAATATTGATTAGAATCCTTTATTAAAATCATATTTTCATCAGGACGAAGTATACATAGAAACATCACATAATCTCTGACATCTTGTCAGGCTGGGAAATCAAAATTTACCTGCTCTCAAAGTATTTCACTTCTGTGTGTCTTTTTGATACATTCCGTCTAGAATGTACATGTCTTGAAATAGAGATTTCAGGGAGTGAACAAGCAGAATGATTGATTAGCTCAGATTATTAAGGGGTGGATTTCAGGCAACTTGGATAATATTTTTTGAAGATTACTTTTATTTAAATGTAGATCTACAATAGCAATGTGAACTGGAATAATAGGATAACTTAATTTAGCATATTTTAAAAATCTAACATATCTATCTTTTACATGAATGTTTTTTCCAGTGTCGCAAATTAATTTTTTATTTGTGAGTATAGTGTAACACACTGGAACACTGTAGTTAAGACTTTGAGGCTTTGCCAACTCAAATTCCCTGAATTTTTATTTTTCATTATTTGTATTTTAGGTTTGGGGGTACATGTGATGGCTTGTTACATAGATAACCGTGTGTCATGGGGGTCTGTTGTACATATTATTACACCACCCAGGTATTAAGCCCAGTGCCCAGTAGCTACCTTTTCTGCTCCTCTCCCTCCTCCCACTCTCCCTCCTCCCACTCTCCCTCCTCAGGTAGACCCCAGTGTCTATTGTTTCATTTTTTGTGTTCATAAGTTCTTATCATTTAGTTCCCATTTATAACATGAGAACATATGGTATTTCGTTTTCATTTTCTTTTTCTTTTTTTTTTAATCTGTCACCTAGGCTGGAGTGCAGTGGTGTGATCTCAGCTCACTGCAACCTCCGCCTTCCAGGTTCAGATGATTTTCCTGCCTCAGCCTCCCAAGTAGCTTAGATTAGAGGTACATACCACCAGGCCCAGCTAATGATTTTTGTATTTTTAGTAGAGATGGTGATTCACCATGTTGAACTGAACCTCAAGTGATCCACCCGCCTCAGCCTCCTAAAAGTGCTGGGATTACAGGCACGAGCCACCACACCCGGTGTTCATTTTCTATTCGTGCATTTGTTTGCTCAGAATGACAGCCTCCAGCTCTATCTATCTTCCTGCAAAAGAAATGACCTCATTCTTTTTTATGGCTGCATAGCTTTCCATTGTGCATATGCACCACATTTTCTTTATCCAGTCTGTCATTGCTGGGCATTGAGGTTGATTCCACGTCTTTGCTATTGTAAATAGTGTGGCATTGAGCACTCCCGGGCATGTGTCTTTATGGCAGAATGCTTTCTATTCCTCTGGGTACATACCCAGTAATGGGATTGCTGGCTCGACTGTCTTTAGGCTTTTGAGGAATCACCACACTGTCCTCTACAGCGGCTGAACTGATTAACACACCCATCAACAGTGTATAAGTGTTCCCTTTCTTCACAGGCTCACCAGCATCTGTCACTTTTTGGCTCTCTAGTCACAGCCATTCTGACTCCTGTGAAGTGGTATCTCATCGGGGTTGTGTTTCGCAAATCTAATGATCTAATGATCAGTAATACCGTACTTTATTTTATACGCTTGCTGGCTGCATGTATGTCTGTTCATGTCCTTTGCTCACTGTTTAATGGGGTTGTTTTTCACCTGTAAATTTGTTTAAGTTGCTTATAGATGCTGGATCTTAGACCTCTGTCAGATGCATAATTTGCAAATATTTTCTCCCATTCTGTAAGTTGTCTGTTTACACTGTTGGGATCATTTCTTTTGCTGTGCAGAAACTCTTAAGTTTAGTTAGATCCCATTTGTCAATTTTTACCTTTGTTCAATTGCTTTTGGTGTCCTTGTCATGAAATCTTTGCCCGTTCCTATGTCCAGGATGGTATTACCTAGGTTGTTTTCCAGGGTTTTTATAGTTTTGAGTATTTAATCCATCTTGAGCTGATTTTTGTATATGGTGTGAGGAAGGGGTCCAGCTTCAATCTTCTGCATATGGCTAATGTTATCCCAGCACCATTTATTGAATAGGGAATCTTTTCCCCATTGCTTGTTTTTGTCGGCTTTATCAAAAGTCAGATGGTTATACGTGTGCAGCCTTATTTCTGAGGCCTCTATTCTATTCCATTGGTCTGTGTGCCTGTTTTTGTACCAATACCATGCTGCTTTGGTCACTGTAGCCTTGTAGTTTAATTGGAGTCAGATAACATGTTTTCTCCAGCTTTGCTCTTTTTGCTTAGAATTGCCTTGGCTATTTGGGCTCTTTTTTTGGTTCCTTAAAAAGTTTTAAGTAGTTTTTTTCTAGTTCTGTGAAGAATGTCACTCATAGTTTGATAGAAATAGCATTGAATCTGTACATTTCTTTGCTCAGTATAGCCACTATAATGATACTGATTCTTCTTATCCATGAGGATGGAATGGTTTTCCATTTGTTTGTGTCTTTTCTGATTTCTTTGAGCAGTGTTTTCTAATTCTCATTATAGAGATCTTTCCCCTCCCTGGTTAGCTGTATTTCCAGATTTTTTTTTTTTTTTTTTGGTGACATATTGTCTGATTTGACTCTCAGTTTGGTTGTTGGTAGTGTATAGGAATGCTAGTGACTTTTGTACAGTGATTTAATATCCTACAACTTTGCTGAAGTTGTTTAGGAGCTGAAGGAGCTTTGAGGCTGAGTCTATGGGGTTTTCTAGATACAGAAACATGTCGTCGGCAAACAGAGATCGTTTGACATTCTCACTTCCTATTTGGATGCCCTTTATTTCTTTCTCTTTCTTGCCTTATTGCTTGGGCTAGGACTTCCCACACTATGTTAACCAGAAGTGGTGAGAGAGAACACCCTTGTCTTGTGCCAATTGTCAAGGGAAGTGAGTCCAGCTCTTGCCTGTTCAGTATAATGTTAAAATACATTCAGTATAACGTTGGATTTTTAAATGGACTATATCACTTACGAAAAGTGTCAGCTTCCACTAATCAGTAATGCCACTGGGGCTGTTCTATCCTTTTCAAAACAGTGGTAATAACTGCACATCCTTCGTATGTTGCAGAGGCTAAATGAGATATGCGTCCCCAGTAACAGGGACATATCAAGCCCTCAATTCATGTTAGCTAATATCGTCTTAATTCTTCCATTTAAAATACTTTAGAAAAACTGTCGTGAGAGAATATCGTATAGCAATACTAACCTAATGAGAAGAAGACTTACCAGATTGGTAACTGCTCCTGTTCATTCGAGTAATGCTTTCAATTAATGATTTTGGTTTATTCTTTCCCATAACCAATATCTCCTGGACACTGTGTTCAGATGCACTTACTGCAGGGCACTCCCTTCGTGTACACAGTGCCTGTCCCGTGGCTGCTGGGACACTGGCAAGACAGAGAACTCCCTTAGGATGGGGCTACAGAGCTGCTCATGGGGACCTTGACACTGCCAGAGTGGTGCCTGAGAGTTTCTTTTCTCTTCCAGTCCCTGGAGAATCTCCAGGATTCGTTGTCTCCAGTGATATCATTTGCTGTGCACTAGGCATGTGTGGCTCTTGCCACTTTAGTAGTTATGTCAGCGTTTGGTTCTCTCTAATACTGAATTTCTCCTGCTTATTCAGTGGCAGATGAATGTCAGGTTTCCATCCTGATGAGCCACTGTGTGTTCCGGACACCCAAACGCAGCACCCAGCAGTGGAAGCCAGGACGGTCACCAGGGAAGGTGCTCTCTCAACGGGTCCAAAAGGGGTCCAGTTTCAAGGGCAAGAACTTCCCAGCGCCACGCCCCCTTCCATCTCTCTCCATCCGGGAGATTTAACGGTTTATGTTTGAATTTCACGGGCGAGGGAAGAAACTAAGAGTCAGTCACCCCAGCGGAAGTTCTAAGGAACTCCTTTCATTGGTCCGGGTCTTAGAGAAGGGGGGTTCCTCCCAGGTCAAAGGTCCCCTTCTTCCACACCCCTTCGGACTCCATGATTGGGTCCCTTCCATGAACACTCCCTTCGTGGAAGCGTCTTTCTCTCTCCTGGATTCCCCTCTGGGGTCCCCTCCACACTCTCTCATGGAAGCCTGTCTTCCCCCTAGACTCCATCTCTGTTCCCTCCCACTCAGTGTGGAAGCGTCTTTCTCTCTCCTAGATTCCCCTCTGGGGTCCCCTCCACACTCTCTCATGGAAGCCTGTCTTCCTCCTAGACTCCATCTCTGTTCCCTCCCACTCAGTGTGGAAGCATCTTTCTCTCTCCTGGATTCCCCTCTGGGGTCCCCTCCACACTCTCTCATGGAAGCCTGTCTTCCTCCTAGACTCCATCTCTGTTCCCTCCCACTCAGTGTGGAAGCGTCTTTCTCTCTCCTAGATTCCCCTCTGGGGTCCCCTCCACACTCTCTCATGGAAGCCTGTCTTCCTCCTAGACTCCATCTCTGTTCCCTCTCACTCAGTGTGGAAGCTGCTCTCCTCTCCTGGATTCCATCTTTCTGGATTCTCTCACTCAGTGTGAGAGTCAGCTGATTCTCTCTCCTTCTCCAGTTTCTCTATCTCTAAATAAATCACTTTCTACAAACACTTTTGAGTCCGGTATTTACTGCGCACTGTGCCGTGGTCCCCTCTCTCATTCTTGGTGAGTGATAGACCAGGAACCTGGAGAAAAGTCCTCTCAATGGAGCTGAGGGCACCCTGAAACCCTGAACCTCTGAACCCCAATATTACAGTCACACTGAAATGGAAAAGTTCCCTTGACCCTCACAGGGTGTGCGATGGGGTGTGGCTCACTTCCTCTGTGCTGCCCGTCTGCTGAAACCTCGGGGACCACACAGACAGGCCGGCGGTGTCTGGGGGTGACTGTTGGCAGCTGAAGCCCCAGCGGGCAGGCGTTACGGGGGGCTCTTTTAGCTTCTCCATCCATGGGCGGCTTGTGTGAACCCGGTCAGTGAGACCCCCGCCTTGTCTCAGGGACTAGAGGGCCTTCTGCATCCCGGGTTCTCGCCTTGGTGTCTGGGGAGAATCGGTCACATGCGGGCTTGGAGAATGAGTGCAAGATTTTACTGAGTAAAAGCAGTAAAATCAGCAGATTTTAGTAGAAGCAGCTCTCAGCAGATGGGGGAGCCAGAAGGGAGATGGTTTCCCCTGGCGTCGGCCGCTCCGGGGCCCGGGCTCTCCTAACGCCACCTCCTTCTGACCGACACTCGGGGCCTGCGGGCTTGCTGGTGCCCGTCCCTGCGTCCTGCCCCCTCCAGCCGCCCAGCTGTTCCTCCACTCTGCTCCTCTGCACGTCCAACTGCCTGTGTGCCCACCTGCTAGCGTCTTGGGCTCTTTATAGGCACGGGATGGGGACGTGGCAGGCCAGGGTGGTCTTGGGAAATGCAACATTTGGGCAGGAAAACCTGTCCTCACCTAGGTCCGTGGGCACAGGCCTGAGTTCGGGGGGGGGGGGGAGCCCTAGCCAGGGACCACGCCCTCCTCTACCCAGCGCCTTCCTGCCCCCTTCTGCATCATTTAAACGATCATGGCCTTCCCTTCCCAGCACTTCCCTTTCCGCCTTCCATGTCAACGCTGCGGTGCCAGAGGGATGATCCGATTCCTCATGAGGATTATCTAAAGGCAGAGTTGTGTCCTGAAAGAGGCATGGGTTTGGTATTGCGTCCCTTAGAATACAGAAGCTTCCATTGCGTGACTAGCTGGGTTATTCTGAGCAAAGTAATTAACCTTATCTGGGTCTCATTTTTCTCTTTAGTAAAATGAAGTGAATATAGATGGATTTATAGGACTCTTGGAAAGATGGAAGAAAATCCATGACAGCTGGCTTCCGGTAGCCACCCACGGATTCCAGCAAAGCTCGTCAGCGCCCACGTCATTTTAAGGATGAAGAACCACCATAAGGCAACTGGCGAGTTCATGCCAGTAAGACACGGCTGCTCTGAGACCCCGCTGGCTTGTTTTAGTCTCAAAAGCATGAATAAAACCGTGTTGCCATGTGGGTGTCTGAAAATCTATCAACCAGCTTTGAAAGGGGGGTAAGAACGTAGGGTGGCCTCATGATGTGGAAGGTGTGAATCGGGGTTCTAAGTGATACATCTACATTGCCTCAAATAAAACTGAGATGTGGTGATTTTCCTCTATTCTAGACCAACATAAATATCAAGGCCAATGTTAAAATTCTCAAATTAGAAGGCAACAACCCTTCTCACTGGAGAGAAACGTGCCCAGTAAGTCGCAGTTAGCCTGAGTTAGGCCCAGATTTCGTTTGTTGTCCTGATATACTTACTAGTATTGCTTCCTTTTACTCTTAAAAATTGTCCAGTGTAGAAAATAAACCACATGGTCACAATATTAAATAATGGGATCATGTAGTCTGTGGCTACCTGACGTGGCACACTGAGAAAACATCTTGACTGATCAAACGTGATTTCTGAAACTGTACAATGGAGTTTTCTCATATGAGAGACTCCACAGTTTTCTGTATCTAGCTGAAAACCTTTGTAACTCTGAGACCCTCCAGCATATGAAGAAAAACTCTAACCTTACCAAGTGATATGAATGCAGGCTAGTGGCTTCAGTGACTGGCTGTGACCTAACGTGACAGAAAATATGGACAGCGATCAGACTGTGGATACAAAATAGCTTCATATACTACAGAAAAGCACTACATGCATATCCCACTTAGAGATAAAATACAAACTTCACTCAGAAAGAAATGAAGATATAATTGTTAATGTTTTTAAATAAATGTTTTTATATATATTTAAGGTTTACAACATGATGTTATGGGATACATACATATAGATAGTAAAATTATTACTATAATTGATAATTTTATAAACTATTAATTGTGAAAATATCTTTCTGGTTTCCATTACAATATCCCTACTACTACATTTAATTACCAAAGGGCATGTTCTTAGAAAGATATAAAATAGATGATGATTTATATAAAAGGCACTTATCCCAAAATCACCCAGAAAAACATCCTTTTACTTGGGCAGATTTATAGTTTTTTAAAAACTATACCCAAATATTCATATTCAAAGTATAATTAAAGTTTTAGGGATATTTACTACTTTTATGTTTTCTTTCTTTTTTCTTTTTGCTTTTTTTTTTGAGACAGAGTCTTGCTCTGTCACCCAAGCTGGAGTGCAGTGATTTGATTTTGGTTCACTGCAATCTCCACTTCCTAGGTTCAAGTGCTTCTCCTGCCTCAGCCTCCCAAGTAGCTGAGATTACAGGCACCCACCACAGTTGTATTTTAGTAGAGACAGGGTTTCACCATGTTGGTCAGGCTGGTGTCGAACTCCTGACTCAGATGTTCCTTGGCCTTAGGATTCCAGGAGTGAGCCACCATGCCCAGCCTACTTTTATGTTTTCTATTTCTTCCAAGCTGCGTGGCCTAGGAGAAAGGTCAGAGGGAGGTGCACCTTTGGAGAAAGGTCAGGTGCCTTGTGCTTACAGAAGCATCTGACCAGGAAGCAGGGAAAAGGCGTGTCATGATCATGGCTAAGAAAATCCTACAGAGCAGGCTGGGCGCACACTATAATACCAGCACTTTGGGAGGCTGAGGTTGGCAGATCACTTGAGGTCAGGAGTTCGAGCCAGCCTGGCCAACATGGCGAAACGCCATCTCTACTAAAAATAGAAAACGTACTGGGCGTGGTGGCATGCGCCTGTAATGCCAGTTACTTGGGAGGCTGAAACAGGAGAACTGCTTCAGCTCAGGAGACAGAGGTTGCAGTGAGCCGAGATCGAGGTGCTGCACTCCAGCCTGGGCACTAAAAGCAAAACTTCCTGAAAGAAAAAGAGAGAGCGAGAGCGAGAGAGAAGGGAGGGAGGGAGGGAGGGAGAAAAGGGCAGGAGGGAGGGAAGGAAGGGAAAGAGAGAGAAGGAGGGAGGGAAGGAAGGAAGGAGGGAAGGAGGGAGGGAGGGAAGGAAGGAAAGAAGAAGGAAGGAAGGAAGGAAGGAAGGAAGGGAAAGAAAGAGGGAAGGAAGGAGGGAAGCAAAGAGGGAAGGAAGGAGGGAAGCAAAGAGGGAAGGAAGGAGGGAAGCAAAGAGGGAAGGAAGGAGGGAAGCAAAGAGGGAAGGAAGGAAGCAAGCCAGCCTGCCTAGCAAAGCTCCTCTGTGCTAGTGTCTGACCACCTCGCTGTGGATCTGAGGCAGGGGAGCATTAGACCAGTGTTGCCCTCAGCATGTGATGCTACACTGAAGTGTTGCTCCTCCTGCTTTCTCCTCCTCAAACGGAAAGCCCCGGGGAAATATTCTCATTAATGAGCCATCTCATTGGCTGTTACTCCTCAGTACTCAATATTTTTCTAAATTTTCGAATTTTACTCCTTTTGTTGTTTAAAGTCTAACTTCTATTTGTAATACATAAAAATAGAAACAAAAATAAATAGTATCTTGAATATCCCTTTATATCTCTCTGACATTTGGAATTTGCTTCTTTGAAAGCAATTAATTATATAAAAGGGCATTTGAAATTTTTTATTTGGTTTTTCCTATATTGCTCCCCGTGGATGAAATGTTCTAGTTTTCCTTTTATTTTCCTCAGCATTTCAAGGACATCAAGTGAAATTGAAATACTGATTAAAATACATCATTTAAGTCAATTATAGAGACGAGCAACCTTTGGGGTAGGATTACTCATTTTAAGTAGCTGAATACAATCAGTGCAGGAGACCATTTAGATGACTGCATTACAGTTTTTAAAATCGGAATAGTATATTCACGTATAAATCTCACTCCTCTCTTTTATTCTATGTCAAGTCTTATTTATATGCTTCCACTTGCTCTAAAGATCTACATTCAGTTCATGGATTTTAAATACTTATTTCACTTTACCAATATCTCCCAAGAGGTCTAGCACTGCAAGAATATTTGAGGGTCATTAAAGTCCTTTCAACTTTACTACATGTTCTTTCTCTGATTTAAGTGCAGACAGAGTTCTCTCAGAGGGGGATGTGAGTACAGTTTTTCCTTTTTATTTTAAAGGCGGAAAACCTATTGTCACAGAATAACAAAGTCATGAGCCTACAGAATACTCCCTCAAAATATCACTATTGTTGATCTCTCATAATAATGTTTAAATTAAATCTCTATATTAATAATACCTGGAAAGGAACGCACAGATCTCTGTGCAGACATTTCCTTACAAATCACTTACATAGACTTTTCATGTCACCAGGAAAATAGGGAAAATCCTTCCTAACATACATAATTTAATTATGAGGCTTTGAGTCCACAAATAGAAATCATCTACCAAAAACTGCACCATCTCAGTAAAGATACAATAGCACAAAAGCTGTTACACAGTAAGCTTCATAATATGGCAGCCAGAAAAGCATATGTAAAATATTTTGACAAACAAAATTCCAGTTCTCAATCGTGTTCAAAAGAATGTACCTACATTTCTTATGTCTTAATCCTAGAGCTTTAGGATAACTATTGGTAACTGGGATGCATGCCACTTTCTACCGAAAACGAGACAAAGTATCCTTCACGTCAAAGATGGCTTGATCACTTAAAACCAGAAAAAGCCTTAGACGCAATAGACCCGTTTTCTGATGCCTGTGCATTGAACATCAGCCACAAAGAAAGTGAATTTGGACAAAATTTAAATAGGAAACACTAGGTTTTTCAACAGGACAGTTTATTTATCTGCCTGATGATAAATTTTGCTGGTATCGTGTCATTAACTGACTTAGGAAGACAAAGCTGAACTGCTAATGAAACGCTACAGAAACGTGGTTCCCCCCAGTGAAGGAAAGCTGTGGGAAAACTTTCCAGAAACAGTTATTAGACCAAATTTTTTTCTTTCGTATTCTTGTAATCCAATTAAATATTTGTTTAAGAAAATTCAGTTAATCTTCGAGAAAGTACCCGAGGGCAGGTTTACAGCCCACTCTGCAGAAATCAAATTACTCTGAGAAAGAGCCTGTCACAGTTTTTACATTTTTAATCATCCACAAACATTACTGATTCTTTGAACTTTACCAGTATTTTATATTTGACAGGTGCTTTTTTTTTAATTTTGGAAAGAGTCTAGAAGATATATAATCTTCTTTCCAGTAAGTGACATACCTACATGAGGCTACCTTGTTGCCTGAAGACATTTTATTGATGTATTTTCTGTGTTACTTTCTCAACTTATATAAAAAAGCAACATTTGAAAAGTCCATTTGAAGATACTTCTGAACATTTAATTTTTTGGAAAAGCTAACTTATCTATGCTATTGATCATCACTTATGTAGGCCCAGCATCCTGCTTAGAATTAACTGCTAGGAATAAACTTTCTTTATCACAAAATAGTACTTGTATATGTCCACGTTTCAGCTTTACATTCGTTATTAGAAAATTTGAAGTGAAATAAGGTATTAACTAACTGCAATAAGTGAATCTAAAATAATAAATTTGTTTATCTGCTTTTTGAAAAAGAATTTTCTTGTTTCTACTCAAAAGGCATACATATTTTCATATATACTTTAAATTTTTAATTTATCTCAACATTTTTTGTGATGTGGACAGGAACAATGTGATTTATTTTGGTACATATTGATCCCCAAATCCTACATAGTACATACATCATAAATAAGTGTGAGCATCCACTTGTAAATACATAGGAGTGCATTTCTGTCACGGGTATCTTCAGAGGACAGTTCAGAACATTAGGCTGACAACTATGAAGAACAATAGAGCAATATATAGATAGGAGTGAGGATTTCGTCTTGATAAGCAGTAAAATATTGCTAATGTGCAGAAATTTATTATACAATAGAAATGGCATTTCAAATCAGTGGAGGAAATGGCTTATTATATCAGATGGATTGTAATAAATGAATGACCATCTGGAAAATAAATAAAGTGAGATTCATGCCTCACACTTTACCCTAACCTAAATGGCAGATGTGAAATACAACATAGAAAGCTAAAAGAAACTGTGAAAAAAGAATTTTAAAGTTTGGAATTGGAGAAAGATTTTGCAATACAACAAAAGCCTCCAATATATAAAATAAACATGTCTAACTGCATGAAAATTAAAATCTACGTATAAAATAATTCCATAAACAAAACAAACAAATAAAACTTGGAAAAAATACAACAATTTTAACAGCGAAGGGGTTCATATCCTTAATGTGCCCAGCTTTTGTAAATCATTTGGGGAAAGACTAATAGTAACAGTCCAGTGAACACATGGGGAGACCATATGAAAGTGGGTAATCTCAACCTCGCAAAGGAAAAGTTACAAATTAAAACTCAATTATAGAACGCATTTTATCTCTCAGGTGAATAGAGTTCACAAGTTCTGATAACACAGTGTGTTGGTAGTGGCGTGAGGACAACATGCACTCATGTGTTACTGGTGGAAATACAGATTTATATTCTATCCACCAAGGCAATTTAGGAATATTTCTTAAAATTAAAAACGCATGATTTCTTTTGCCTAATAATTTTGCTTCTAGGAATTTATCCAGTGGACATACTACACACATTCTAAATTATGTCTGCACCAGAAGATCCATTTGCAAATACTTTAAATGTCCAACTGAGCAAATTAATTGTATTTTTATAGCCCTTAAAAAGAGGATGGTAACTCTGTGCTGCTGTGGAATAAAGAGAGGGGAGAAAAAAGCGTGTGTGCATGCACATGCACGTGTGTGTGAGTAGTTATGTGATAAAGGGCTGAAAATAACATGTGGGATGAAATCATATGTGTTAAGAAAAGAAAAAACAAAAAGAAATCATGCTGAATATTTTGTCTAGGGAGATGTAATTGTTTGGCTGGACTGTTCACCTGGCTACCAGACACAGGTGGAGATCATACTTTTCAACTCTGTACTTTTGTATCTTTGAAAATGTGTGTGAGTGTATGCATGTGTGTATTAACTTTAATAGTATTTCTGATCTTCCCCCCCGCCCACCTTTTTTTTTTTTTTTTTTGAGACAGAATCTCGCTCTGTCACCAGGCTGAAGTGCAGTGGCACAATCTCAGCTCACTACAAACTCCGCCTCCTGGGTTCAAGCAATTCTCCTGCCTCAGCCTCCTGAGTAGCTGGGACTACAGGCACGCGCCACCATGGCTGGCTAATTTTTGTATTTTTAGTAGAGATGGGATTTGACCATGTTGGTCAGAATGGTCTCAATCTCTTGACCTTGTGATCCACCCACCTCAGCCTCCCAAGTGCCAGGATTACAGGCATGAGCCACCACACCCAGCCTGATCCTTCCTTTTAGAGATTTACTAAATGTCGTTTACAGGAATTTGAATTACATTATTCTCACTTTGTTAAATTTATTTTGTTGTATACTGAAAGAAAATTTGATGCATACCCATACTAATAAGTGTTATGTATCAAAGGGTACCAAAATATTTGTATAGAGTCATAAAACAGATTTTTTTTCTTACACATAATACCTATGTAACTCAGGAAAACTTAGCATAGATACATGACCCACTTATTTAGCTTATTATGTATGTTAACTATGGTAGGTCACTGAAGCGCCATTTCCTTAATGTTAACCAGCTAAAACTTGCTCTAACACTTAATATTGAAGACTGCAATGATGAAATTTCTGTAAAATGTCTTTGTCATCTAAAAAGAAATACAAATGGAACCTATTGTTATTTGTAAATGTAAATTTCATAGAAGGAAAATTTAATAAACAGTATTAGTTGGTTTTGATGCTGTTGATAAAGACATACCTGCAACTGCAAAGCAAAAGAGGTTTGATGGACTCACAGTTCCACATGTCTGGAAAAGCCTCAGAACCATGGCAGAAGGCAGGGTGGAGCAAGTCATGTCTTACTTAAATGGTGGCAGGCAAAGAGAGAGCTTGTGCCAGGAAACTCTCTTTTTAAACGATCAGATCTCAACAGACTCAATAACTATCATGAGAACAGCACAGGGAAGACCTGCCCCATGATTGAATCACCTCCCTCTGGGTCCCCCCACAACATGTGGGAATTCAAAACGAGATTTAGGTGGAGACAACCAAACCATATCATTTTGCCTCTAGCCCCTTCCAAATCTCATGTCCTCACATTTCAAAACGAATCATGCCTTCCCAATGGTCCCCCAAAGTTGTAACTCATTTCAACATTAACCCAAATGTCCATAGTCCAAAGTCTCATCTGAGACAAGGCAAGTCTCTTCTGCCTATGAGCTTGTAAAATCAAAAGCAAGTTAGTTACTTCCTAGATACAATGGGGGTACAGGCATTGGGTAAATACAGCCATTCCAAGTGAGATAAATTGGCCAAAATAAAGGGGCAAGTCCAAAATCCAGCAGGGCGGTCGGATCTTTAAGCTCCCAAAATGACCTCCTTGGACTCTATATCTCACATCTGAGTCACACTGATGTAAGAGGTGGGTTCCCATGGTCTGGGGCAGCTCCGCCCCTGTGGCTCTGGAGGGTACAGCCTCCCTTCCGGCTGCTTTCATGGGCCGAGTGTCTGTGGCTTTTCCAGACACACAGAGCAAGCTGTAGGTGGATCTGCCATTCTGGGATCTGGAGGACAGTGGCCCTCTTCTCACAACTCCACTAAACAGTGACCCAGTAGGGACTCTGTGTGTGGGATCCAGCCCCACATTCCTCTATCACATTGCCCTAGCAGAGGTTCTTCATGAGAGCCCTGCCCCTGCAGGAAACTTCTGCCTGGACATCCAGGCATTTCCACACATGCTCTGAAATCTAGGTGGAGGTTCCTAAACCTCAATTCTTGACTTCAGTGCACCTGCAGGCTCAACACCATGTGGAAGCTGCCAAGGTTTGGGGCTTGCACCCTCTGAAGCCATGGCCCAAGCTGTACCTCGGCCCCTTTCAGTCATAGCTGGAGTAGCTGGGACATAGGGCACCAGGTCTCTAGGCAGCACACAACACGGGGATCCTGGGTCCAGCCCACAAAACCACTTTTCCTCCTAGGCCTTCCAGCCAGTAATGAGAGGGACTGCCATGAAGACCTCTGATACGCCCTGGAAACATTTTCCCCATTGTCTTTGGTAGTAACATTTGGCTACTCATTACTTAAGCAAATTTCTGCAGCCAGCTCGAATTTCTCCTTAGAAAATGGGCTTTTCTTTTCTATTGCTTTGTCAGGCTGAGATTTTCTGAACTTTTATGCTCTGCTTCCCTTTTAAAACAGAGTGCCTTTCACAGCCCCCAAGTCACCTCTTCAATGTTTTGCTGCTTAGAAATTTCTTCTGCCAGATACTCTAAATCATCTCTCTCAATTCAAAGTTCAACAAATCTCTAGGGCAGGGGCAAAATGCCACTAGTGTATTTGCTAAAACATTGCAAGAGCCACCTTTGCTCCAGTTCCCAAAAAGTTCCCCGTCTCCATGTGCGACCACTTCAGCCTGGACTTTATTGTCCATATCGCTATCAGCATTTTGGGCAAAGCCATTTAACAAGTGTCTAGGGAGTTCCAACCTTTCCCACACCTTCCTGTCTTCCTCTGAGCCCTCCAAGCTGTTCCAGCCTCTGCCTGCTACCAAGTTGCAAACTTGCTTCCACATTTTTCGGGAATCTTTTCAGCAGCACCCTACTCTACGATCCCCACTTTACTGCATTAGTTCATTTTCACACTGCTGACCAAGACATACCCAAGACTGGGAAGAAAAAGAGGCTTAATGTTCACAATTCCACACGACTGTGGAGGCCTCACAATCATGGAGAAGGCAAGGAGGAGCAAGTCATGTCTTACATGAATGGCAGCAGACAAAGAAAACGCTTGTGCAGGCCGGGCGTGGTGGCTCAGGCCTGAATCCCAGCCGAGATTTGGGAGGCTGAGGCAGGGGGATCATGAGGTCAAGAGATCGAGACCATCCTGGTCAACATGGTGAAACCCAGTCTCTACTAAAAATACAAAAAATTAGCTGGGTGTGTGGCACACGCCTGTAATCCCAGCTACTTTAACATAGGTTATACCATTTTAGAAAATGTGCACTATAGGCCGGGCACTGTGGCTCACACCTGTAATCCCATCACTTTGGGAGGCCAAGGTGGGTGGATCACAAGGTCAGGAGTTCGAGACCAGCGTGGCCAGCATGGTGAAATCATGTCTCTACTAAAAAACTATAAAAATTAGCCGGGCATGGTGGCATGCATCTGTAATCACATCTACTCAGGAGGCTGAAGCAGGAGAATAACTTGCGCCTGGAGGCAGATGAGCCAAGATCGCACCACTGCTCTGCAGCCTGGGGGACAGAGCAAGTCTCCAGCTCAAAAAAAAAAAGGAAAGAAAGAAAAAGAAAATGTGTAGTGTATTTCCAAGCTCTTAGAATAGTAGTACTCCGTGTACAAGCAGTCTTACCATTGAGTGGCTGCAATAGAGCTTCCTTTCGGTAGACAGAACACATCATAGAGCTGAGAACAGAATAAATGTGATTACATTGATCAGGCACATTCAAATTCAGTTCTAAAGTTTTAAATGTTCTCTTTTCAGGATTGGCAGCATTTATCTGATGTGTGGAAGTTTTGTTCGGGCAGAGGGTTCTTTGGAAATGTGATAACTTGCTTTTCTGCCGGCTAAAACTAACTCTCTCACACTAACAGAGGCTCAGGCTTCACGTTCGCTTCCTCAGCCGGACAGTCTCCATGTTAGCTTCTTCGTTTTAGTTATTCTCCCACCATCGAGTATGTAACTGCAGTATGTAGCTGGGGCAGACTGACACTGGGCACCTCCAGGAATGCATTTGCGGATAAGAGGCCGAGTTGAGTGGTACCAGCAGAGCCCGGGAATGCAGGTGCCCAGAGCCCCCCCATTATCTATAAGTTGTACGTCTTTCATGACAGCTTTACCCCTCGCACCTGGCACTGTTTTCTTTCTCATGTACTAGTTTATCTTTTTTATTTTATTGAGATGGAGTTTCACTCTTGTTACCCAGGCTGGAGTGCAATGGCGCGATCTTGGCTCACCGCAACCTCTGCCTCCTGGGTTCAGGCAATTCTGCTGCCTCAGCCTCCTGAGTAGCTGGGATTACAGGCACGCGCCACCGTGCCCAGCTAATTTTTTGTATTTTGAGTAGAGACGGGGTTTCACCTTGTTGACCAGGATTGTCTCGATCTGTTGACCTCATGATCCACCCGCCTCAGCCTCCCAAAGTGCTGGGATTACAGGCGTGAGCCACCGCGCCCGGCCACATTGTTATTTTCATCTTATCTAGTGTCTCAGGTCATTTCCTAAACAATCTCTGGCATTCCATTTGCTAGGTGACCCCCAGAGCCACCATCCACCCCAGGACTGCGGCTTTTTTAATGTTCTTCTCTCAGCCACATGGGAAAACCAACAGCTGAACTGCTGTCAAACGGAAACAGAAAATAGAGCTGAGTTGCTGTTATCTTTATTTTGCTTGTGTGGTAAGTGCTTGCTATTCATGCAGGATGTGTCTTCAATTTGTAAATACCATTATTTTAGAGACCGATGAGTCACTAAGAGCCTCTCATGACTCATCAATGCAGTGGGTCCCACCTACAAACTAGCCCACGGGTCATGTATATTTTGGGCATTCACATACATTATCATGAGAAACTCATAAAACAACCCCTGAGGTGAATGGTTTTGATACTATCCCAGTTTATTTTGCATCGTAGATTTCAGTGCTGCCTGTGAGAAGTAGAAAAGGAATTTTAGTCAGGCCTGGTGGCTCACGCCTGTAATCCCAGCACTTTGGGAGGCAGAGGCGGGTGGATCATGAGGTCAAGAGATTGAGACCATCCTGGTCAACCTGCTGAAACCAAGTCTCTACTAAAAATACAAAAATTAGCTGGGCATGGTGGTGCGTGCCTGTAATCCCAGTTACTCAGGAGGCTGAGGCAGGAGAATTGCCTGAACCCAGGAGGTGGAGGTTGTGGTGAGCCGAGATCGTGCCATTGCACTCCAGCCTGGGTAACAAGAGCTAAACTCTGTCTCAAAAAAAAAAAAAAGAAAGAAAGAAAGAAAAGGAATTTTACATCCTTAAAATCAAAGAATGTATAACAGCCTCAATATTCATTTTTTAAATTTTTCGGAGTAAAGCAGTTATTATCTTCTTTAGGTGATGAACATTTTGAGGACCTGATGAACTAACATTATCAGATGATCTCATGCCCAGAGCCCATTATCTCTAAATTATAAAGATCGATAAATATCCCCAAAGCTTGGCGGTTGACATTTGTATAACATTTTCTACTCCTGAAGGGGGCCCGAGGTCTTTGTTCTTCTGCTAAATATCAGCGTGACCTCCAGCAAATCACCGAACTTTTATTTGTCTCCTTTTTCTTATCAAGAAAATTATGCATTAAATATCTTTTTGGCTCTAACATTTTACGTTGTTATCGGCACTATCTTATTTGATCCAACATCCTTCTATTTCTCACCACTGTTTCCACAGATCCTGCTGACAATAATCCGTCCCTCTCTACATCTGATTCACACTGTGTAATTTAGAAATGACAATCCAGGAGCAAGTACTCACACACCACACACCCACACAGCCTCACACAGACAGTGCTCCCTGGCCCTTATTTAATAAATACACTTTTCCAAATAAATACTTGGCCTTAGGAATAAACACATTTTTTTTGCCTTTTGTCAGCAACCCTAAATTTTGCAGAATATTTCTCATTGAGATCTTGAACCCTGCTAGACTTCTGTGAGAGCCACCTAGGTAGCAAGCAAGCCCGGCTATCAGCTCAGTCTTCATTCCTTTACTCGTTAATGTCTGTATATTCAGTATTTGAATAGTGAAAAGTGATTTAAAAAAAAAGTAAAATTTTGTTTCAGTAGGAAAAAATATTAATCAGTTGAGAAATAAAGCTTAATACTTTAAAATTTTTAAAGAATTACCACGTGAAAAATAACGTTTTTTTGTTTTGCTTTGTAATGGAGTCTCGCTCTGTTGCCTGGTCTGGACTGCAGTGGCTCCATCTTGGCTCACTGCAACCTCTGCCTCCTGGGATGAAGCAGTTCTCCTGTTTCAGCCTCTCAAGTAACTGGGATTACAGGCATGTGCCACCACGCCCAGCTAAGTTTTGTATTTTTAATAGAGACCAAGTTTTACCATATTGGCCAGGCTGGTCTCAAACTCCTGACCTCAAGTGATCCACCCACCTCAGCCTCCCAAAGTGCTGGGATTACAGGCATGAGCCACTGTGCTGGGTCAAAACAACCTTTTTTATTCACCATTTCTAATCCTTGTCCACCCGAGACAAGTAAGAGTATGTCATGAATCCTCTAGAATTTTTGTTAGGGACAATTAGAAATATGTTTTGTGTGAAATGCATAGAATGTTTGTATACATGGCATCAAATTACCAGACTTTGCACCTTAATTTTTATAAGTGTTATGACTGCATGTCAGTACATATAGATCATTCTCATCCTTCTACATACTATAAACTCTTCCATACTGTATTTACCTGAAATGTCTTTGCCATCCCCCCACACATGGGCTTGCAAAGCACTGCGTGCCTGCTCCCTGGGAGACGTGAGGCACTTGTCTCTGACATTCATGGTGACAGATGGGACCCTGTGAGTCATAGAGTGTATACATAGTTCATTCTTCTAAATCTAATCAATTTTCTCCCAAAGAGGTTTTACCAACTCTCATTTTTATCTGCCGTTTAGGAGTACACATTTAGGCGGGGCACGGTGGCTCATGCCTGTAATCGAGCACTTCGGAGGCCAAGGCAGGTGGATCACCTGAGGTCAGGAGTTCAAGTTCAAGGAATACACCTTTCTCCATCCCACTTGTACTTGAAATTATCCAACAATAATATTTGGTAATTTGATCATCAAAGAAATTCCATTGCTATTTTAACAGGTGGTCCTCAGATTATTGGTGAGATTGAGCATATTTTTATAATTGTAAAAATAATTTTGTGTATCACTGTACAGGTCCTTCTGAATTTGCTCTTGGTATATTTACTCATTTTCCCTTATTTAGCTCATTTCCTTAGTAACTTACTATGTCACACGCAAAGCAAACATTATTTTCTCCAGTCCATTATTTGTCTTTAGTTTATGGTCTTCTTGGCCATGGAGAAGACTGTAAAGAAAAGGCAGTTAACGTGTAATGGCAGTGAAAACAGTTGTTGATAGAAATGCACAATAAACCCAAGAGCTTCTCAAATCATGTGGTTATCTGCAATACTGGTGATGTTCAAAGGTGTCACAAGGGAACTCCCATAAATATGAAATAATACACCATCCATGCATTCCTCTTTCTGAAGTTGTGGTAAGAGAGGAGAACCCTCACCTCCTTCAATTTCGCCTCTTCCCCCACCCACTTCCAGATGGGAAGGAGAGTGAAGAAGGGAAAAAAAATGAAATAAAACACCAAAGAGTTGGGGAATGACTCCCTCTTTAGTTCCCAGCATCTCTGCTATCTGTTAACCTTGAAAGAGTTGCAAATGAATGCTATCCCCACTGGTGGGAGCCCGGCACTATGTCATGCCCCTGTGTCTGCGTGACCAGGCTTCCTCTGGAAACACCTCTGCCAATAAACAGCTTGTTGCTTTTGTCTTGTCTCTGTAAGCTCCCCTCCCCTGCTGGTCCTCACTCGTGCTGTGTATGAATTAGCAAATCAATGAAGCCAAAGTATTGTAAGGTTGGACGTCCAGCAAATGGACAGTGACATAGTTCTGCCTCAGTTTCCCCTTTAGGGTTGTAAGCCTATAAAAGGGGAGAGAAGCTGCAGCTCGGTGAGCTCAGTGAATGAGGCTGTAGCCCCCACAGCTCCCAGCCAAATAAAAAGCCACTGCCTTCCTCAGTTCGGTGTTCGAGAGGTTTGCTCCCCGCCGCTCCTGCTACAGTAATATTTACGACCAACCTCTTAATATCAACATTATCCCCAGGTGAAGGAAAAGAATGGGGCCCAGAGATTGTTAAGTCACTGAGTCCGTCGTATTTTTCACTAAATCTTCATCATCATAGTAACTTTCTGTTATTTCCAACTCTGAAAATCCAGATTGTGATTGAACAGGTTTTCATGGAAACACGATTTTCACGGGTCAACATGAAGAAAGAATTTAAGTCTGAGGACAAGTAGCATGGGTGGACAGACAAGAGCGTGAGTGCAAGCTTGCGGTGGCATGCTGGTGACCTTAATGGAAGTCCAAAGCCATGCAGCAAATGACCTTGGTGTGTCCACAGAGGTGTCTGAGGCATGAGGAAGTATAGCATCGTCCCCACAATGGGAAGGTTGTGTCAGAGGATGGAGGCAAACGTCATGCCAGCTAGCAAGTGGGCCAGAAGAAAGATGCTGAACTCAGACTGAAGGAGTAGACATAACGAGGAGAGAACAGTTTCAGGACACATTTATGCCACAAGAAGAGCCCTTCTCCTGCTTTCCGAGGGAGGAATTGGAGAGAGATGAGCCCTGAATAAGATAAAAGGAAAATGCAGGTGAGGTGGGGGAAGTTTCAACCAGAGTTCTTTGCAACTAGAGTACTGTAGCCTTTGGCACTGTGTTCATGCCTTAGCAGTGGATGATTTTCCTGTTCTCAGTTTGTGTTTGAGTTTGGACCACAGTGAGGAGGTCCCAGGGGGTACATGAGTGAAAGCAGCTGGATGAAGGAGAAGAAACACTATCCCACCAGCATTAACTCAGCTGTGGAAAGAACTTAGCAAAGTAGAGAGCAGTCAGGCAAATGGTCCCCTTCCTTTTCATGTGTTTAGATAAAAGGTCACAAACTCCTTACCCATTGACTAAATCCTCCTCCCAGAATGTTTTTTTATCTGCACAATATTTAACCTTTGAGTCAACATACAAGAAATTCCAACGGGGATTGCACGGCTCTATTTAAGAACTGGAAGTTCTGGAAACACTGCCCACCCCCACCATAGCAGCAAGCAGTGAAGCTGAAGGGAGCTACTCTCATTCATTCTGGAGCTGGACTGAGTCCCTCACACCCAGCCTCACAGCTTCCTGCATATACTTCACTACCTGCGTGAGTCTCTGTTTGCTTCTTTGCTGTGGTTGATTTTGGGTTTTGTTCTATCTTCCTGACTTCAGTAAGCATTTGAGTCTAGACAGTCAGATAAGGATCAGTGTTCATCTTTGGGATGTGTGTGTATGTATAAAAATACATATTTAATAGTTACCATGCCAGGCTCTGTGGCTCACGCCTGTAATCCCAGCACTCCGGGAGGCCGAGAAGGGCGGATCACGAGGTCATGAGATCGAGACCAGCCTGGCCAACATGATGAAACACAAAAATTAATGGGGCGTGGTGGTGTGCACCTGTAATCCCAGGTACTTAGGAGGCTGAGACAGGAGAATCGCTTGAACCTGGAGGCAGAGGTTGCAGTGAGCCAAGATCACACCACTGCACTCCAGCCTGGTGACAGAGTGAGACTCCCTCTAAAAAAAAAATTTACCAATAAATACAAGATAAAGAGAAAGGTCATCCGCTTACTGTTACTCTCAAATAGAAGCAGGCTGTAAGTGGCTCTGCTTAACCTAGACCGTCTGTGAAGCCGCTCCCCACATCAGAAGTGTTCTTGCCAGTGACACTCAGGACCAGAAGTAGTTACAGATGCCCTGTGGAAGCCCTCCCCGCCACCACCGCCAGGGGCGCCCTCTAGAATAAATAGCTTGGCCCTGGGAACTGTGTCTGAAGCAGGGAGCAGAAGTCCTGAGAGCAGGTGCAGAGACAGAAACAGGCCTTCCAGAGGGCAGGGACCAAGGGTGGGGACCGAGTGTGTTCACTCAAAGGCTCAGGAATGTATCAACTCTTGAGATGTTTTGCCCTTGAACATTAGCACAAATCCTATGTCCCATACAGGCCTGTGTGTTTGGCGGTTTTGCCTACCTGCTTGTTTCTTACAGGCCTGGCTGCCTTTCAGTTACCTGCAAATATACCTTGGCCTGCTTCCCATATCCTCATGCAGAGAGCTGCCTTAGCAACGTTTTCACCCCTTCTTATACTCCAAGTAGGAAATGAATGTGCTATAACTTATATGACCAAGTTTTTTTTCTTAACAATGTAGGGACCGGAGCGGGAAGAAGGTCTCTTTGTTACTACGATGCTCCCCGATACTCAGTACATCTGTAGGAGACACTGGATGGGATGTGCCCTTCTAGACTGCAGGTTGGTTTTGTGACGGACAAAGCACCAAACTGAAAGAAGACGTGGGCCAGCCTCACAGCCAGCTCTCTTCTTGTAACATATTTGCACCCCTTCCTGGTGCAAAGTGTGTGCTGGTGTGATTCTCTGGGAATATTCGTAACTACTAACTGAGGTGGGTAAATGGACAGCTGCGGAAGCAAGGAAGGAAAGTGTGCTAGAAGCACCTCCAGGTTCTAGGCTTGGAAGATGCTGTATATTTGATGTGCTTCTGAAACTCCCTTCCTAAATGAAGAAGATTCAGGATTCTTCCAGCTCTCCAGGTCGAGGGACAAACATGGAAAGAGTGTTGTTCTGTCTTCTACACTGGGCACACTGCCGGAGTCACTTTCTCCGCACGGGATACAGTGAGATTGGGTCTGGGCAACACTCAGAAGATGAAGGTCCTTATTTCACTACGCTAGTCTTTCACGCATCTGTTGGCTGCTGCCTGCTTCCTAGTCTTGCCAGTCTCATTCTTCCCAGTGCCTGTGTATTCCTTCTGTGAGAACTGACCAGGGCTCATTCTCTGGAAGTGCCCCAGTGCCCCAAATTAATATCCACTTTCCACTGAAAACTCCAGTTGTTTCTTCTTCACAGATCACAGCTGAGAAGGAAGGTTTTTGGGAATGACCAGCATATCTTGTTTAAGCTTCCCAGAAATGCTTGCCCTTAATAGCCTACATGAATGTCGTCCTGTGTGAAATCTCTGGCTGTGCGACAGGGGAATAAGTGGTAGCAAAGGTGGAGAGACACAGCCGGGCTTTAGAAAGCCTCCCAACTTCTGCAAATAGACCCAAACTGAGGATATGATTCGGGTCCTGCTGGCTCCCATGACTGTGCTGGTCAGGGCTGACCCAGCTGCAAAGAGAGAATGCAAATATTAATGTTGGCCACTGTATGCTCACCCAACTCATCTGCCTTCTAGGGCACATTCTGCAGTTTCTACACTGTGCTGACACTTTGTTTATCGCCCCCAGTTCTCACTAAGTTCTTATTATTTCACTCTGAATTAACATCTTGGCAATAGGTCTAACAGGAACCAGAGCACAAGCCTGCTTCTGACGCCGCTCAGGGAGACACTCGGTAGCAGGAGGGCAACAATAACCAAAATTACTTTTGAGTATTTGCATATTTAAGATACACAAGTTATCTGAGTTCCCCATTTGGATAAGCAATCCAGAATTATTTACATTTGGCTCTTAGAATATTAAATCTAATCTTTTCTGGCCTAAGTGGTCTCAAGATGTGTGTGAGGTGTCATAGCAGTGATATAATAAATTCAGATGATTTGTATATTCGAAAAGGCTAGAATTACTATGTGAGAATTACAATGTAATTGCAAGAATGTGGTATCAACGTGTGAGGCTAAATTTTATTGACAGACCTGGAAAACAGTTACAATAACAACGTAAATGTATATAATAAAAACACTGACCTTGTTTGAAAAACAGAGAACATGTGTGACACATATGTGTACCAGGAATGTGCAGCACGTGAAGAAAGTTATTCTGACTACAAATGTTTAGAGTGCGTAACTACACAAATTCATGTATTCTGCAGAAGTTTCATGAGTTCAGGTTTGTATTCATATATAATTAGATTTTTTTTGTATTTTTAAAAGCCTGACATTTCAGTAAAGTGTTTTCTTTTTCATTTAGTTGGAACAAATTTTGGGTTTTTTTGGCCTCTTTTTGACTCCTAAAAAAAAGTCATTCCTTACAATGAATCACGATGGAACCCCTTGCACGTTTTTCCTTATGATGAATCACGATGGAACCCTTGCACATTTTTTTCAAAGTCATTTTCAATACTATTATCACATTTTTTAGAGATTTACATGTAATATACATAGTAGGGTATGTGTTTTCATTTTACAGATACAGAAATTGATGCCCAGAAAGCCATGTGTCTTGCCTGAGGCACTAAAATCAGTATTAGAATCTTATTTTCTCCTTTCTGACTGAAAACATTTTCCACTGGGTTATAATGTATTTTGAAATAGCATTTCATTAGAGAGAGAATTAAAATAGTATATGTATAGAGACCTTTTATGTCTATCAAATATTGTAGTTAAAATATACTATTTGAGCTATTGCAATAGTCTGTGTCTTCAAGAACACAAAAAAATATATAAACATTTGCACAAGTATGGAATATTATCTGACTTTGATTGGGGATAGAATTTAGTCATATTTTAGAAGACAAAGACAAATGTTTGTATCAGATCAAACAACCCAGCAACTTGAGATAATATGCAGAGCACTGTGCTTGAGATAAATACAATACTGTTACTAATTATACAACTAGATCCATCAGTGAATGGCTCCTCAGCATCACGAGGTATTTTAAAAACAACATCTGTAATGCCATTAGAAAGGAACACCTGTAACAGAATAAGCTGAGCTATAAATGAATTTTGTGTGTTTTTTTCTCTTCAGTCAGCTCCAAAATCTAGGACAATATTACTTTTTACCTGAACTGGCTTCCCTAATTTCCTCATTAGTTCTTTCTAAGATATTCTTTATACTGGCCCTAGGATGATTTCTGACAATTGAAAGATGATTCTGTCACTCTTCCTCAGTTGTAAGTCTCAACATCAGGCTGAACTCCACATCGAGTTTTCCATCACAACGACCAAATGCACCTTGAGCCATCCTGAGCCAGTGGCGGCCTCCGACTGGAGCATCCTCTGTCTTCAAGGACCTTATGCCAGTTACCTCCTATCTGGACACCATGGAATCTACAATACCTTTCCCTGAAAGCTGCAGCATGGGTAGAAGTGTGCTGGGGACACACAGAATGCTTTGCTATCTCGTAGTTTATCTTAATCGGAATTATTTGCTTACCTTTGCAGCCACTGGGCTATAAGCTTCTCATGAATACACAATGACTTGTTCATCAGTATATCATGGGATCTAACAAATACACACTCAGTAAATATTAGATTAATACATGAATGTCTACAGTCACATTTGATTTCACTGTTGCGAACTGTGAAAACCTTAGCAAGTACAATTGCTATCAGCATCATGGACACTGCGTAGAGAATGTAGGTCACTTCTGGTCAGTTAAATTCGTGCATATTTATGAGACAGAGAGGGAGAGAGAAGGAGGGAGGGGTAAAATTAAAATAATATATGTATAGAGACCTTGTTTGATATGTGTATCAAATATTATATTAAAATCTACTATTTGAGCTATTGCAATAGATAAAATAGTTGTAGGTTAATTCTAACTCTGAACTTTGGATGTATGCTATGCACATTACAGTTCCCAAATTATTGGCTTTAATTATAACATAGAAGATTCTAAAACTAAAGTAAATATTACATGAATTCATAATATAATATACTCAAATAGCATGAGACCGTATATTTTAAAACAGGTATTTATTGCTTAATAATAGTATTCCTGATCAGGTTTCTGTCAGGACTAAACTGAAACTAGTATAATAATATGTCTGCTTTATGGAGGAGGATTGATAAACTATTTTTATGATTGATGATAAATTTGAGCTATCGGTGGCTCACGCCTGTAACCCCAGCACTTTGGGAGGCTGAGGCGGGTGGATCACGAGGTCAAGAGATCGAGACCGTCCTGGTCAACATGGTGAAACCCCATCTCTATTAAAAATAGAAAAAATTAGCTGGGCATGGTGGCGCGTGCCTGTAATCCCAGCTACTCAGGAGGCTGAGGCAGGAGAATTGCCTGAACCCAGGAGGCGGAGGTTGCGGTGAGCTGAGATCACACCATCGCACTCCAGCCTGGGTAACAAGAGCGAAACTCCGTCTCAAAAAAAAAAAAAAAAAATTGAGCTATCTTCCTAAAAAACAGATTATTTAGCCACACAGTGATGCTCCCAAAGAACATATTTGCATGATCCTCAAGTTCACTACCAGAAAGACACTAAATAATAATAAAGTCACAAAGCCAGGGAAAGGCATTTTAAATTGCCATGTATTAATAATTTGCACTGAGAACTTTGAGAATTACAATAGAGCTGAGCTTTCGTCATCCTTCTGGGGTAAGAATGGAAATAATTAGGAAGGCTTCCAACAGTCTGTGCCTGTAAAAGTTTAGTGCCCTAAATGGGAGAGAACACGGAGAGTTGTTTAATGGCTTCGTGAACAGAGTTTCACCCTCTGACACAAACTGGGTCTCTGCTGATGAAAATCGAAGGTCCTTCTGCAAAGAGCATTTAGATGCTTGCGTACTTTTCACTTGCTTGGACAAATCGTATTGCTAAGTAGTGATGCACCTGCCTTACATCACTCGGCCTTTCTCATCTGTTATTCATTTAGAAGCAAACTGGAAATCTCTTCCAAGTGAGCAGAAAGACAACATTTCAAACGTTTATATTAATTTTATAGTATTATAACTTTCCCATGTTACATATGGAAATCATATTAAATATATATATGTGTGTATAGTCAAGGCAGAATCCTGATTATATTTGAAAAACAGTCATTCAGTTGTCAGAGTCCTGAACCTCATCGTCAGTCTGAATTTCTGAAATATATCACTGTAGCTCCCACTGAATTATATACGTCTTTAAGATATTTTCCACTGAACATGTCTACAGAATTTTTATTTTATTACGGTAAATAAAACCCCTCATCTGCAGTTTTGCTTTTTGAGGTTTCAGTTACCAGAGGTCAGCCATGGGCTGGAATAGGTCAGTACAGTACAATAGCATACTTTGAGAGAGGGAGATCACATTCTCTAATTTTTATTGCACTTTATGTTATAATCGTCCAATTTATTAGATCCTGTCAGTCTCCTGTGCCTAATTTGTAAATTAAACTTTATCATAGGTATGTACGTATGAGAAAAACACAGTACATGTAAGGTTCAGTACGGTCCGAGATCTCAGACATGGATAAGAGGGGGCACTGTATCTACTCCAAAATGATATTTTCCAGGACTGGGAAGAACGAAACCAACTTGAGTTAATGTAGGGAAACCACTCTCTTGAACATTTGCTTATCTGCTTTTTCGCACCATTGGCAACTTCGGAGGTGTGCTCCAGGTTTGTGAGCAAGAGGACAATAAAATCAATTCCAACTAGTACTTGACGTAACTCACACCCAACCTGGAAAGCTTATGAAGAGCATCCAGTCACCCAGAGCAAGGCCTGCAGCTGCTAAGGGACCTTTTCTGAGCAGTAGGTTCACCCCCAAGTCTACTGAAACCGGATTCCGAAAGGCGTTTGTTACCGTGTGTAATTCACTCAGCACACTCAGCAGCTCAGATCCCTGAAGAACGAGGCATTTTTAAAAGTCTTAAAATCACTATTCATTCAAACTCACAATGCCTGCAATTTGACTGTTACACTTTAAGCTCTCTAATAAGTTTGCGTGATGTGCAGAATGTTCAGATTTATTGCAAATATTTAAAAGTTGCAGAAAGCCTTTCCACATGTCCTCAAAAACAGGACAAGGCAATTTTGTAGAACCACTTCAGTAACTTTCAGGAAGGCACTTACTGAAAATATTCAGGTTGAGAATTGTTCCTGTGCTTTTCTAACAAAGACTAGTCTCAAGTACATGAGCGTATCCTTCCTTTCTTCTTTCTTCTGAAAAATATAGGTAGGGAGATGAACACTTGACCCTCAACAAACTCCGTGTGTGTGTGCATGTGCATAAATTTTAGAAACACACGTTGGTTTTAGTTTCTGGACGTAACTAAACTGTTGAAATCAGTAAGTGATTCAGAGGCATTCTTGTCTGACACGTGATGTCAACTGAAAGCTTACTGGATTCAGCCAGTATTCAAGGAAACACAAACACACGTGTGAAAACACACTAAGGGAAAGAGAAGAAACGAAGCAAAAGCAAAGGAACAGCAGCAATGGATTTTTCTATTTCCCACATAAATTAATCAGTTACTGTAGAGTGCCTAATCCTTCTTTGGATAGTAAGTCTCATAATTCCAATAAAGTCTTTATTTCACTATGAGATCTGTTACTATTTTCAGAATTTACCGAGATTTTGCAGTGCTGCTTTCTCTTGCTACTTCTTGAACATGACTTGTTTATGGCCTCTCTATTAAATTTCTTATATTTCAAATATGTAGGTCATTAACATTCAACTGATACCTGACCAAAATCTCTAAGTGTGATTGTCTACAGGACTAAGAATTGTACCTATTCTAGTTCAATTATTTTTCACAGTATAGGACCCATGGGATCTTTGTTATTGCATTTCTTCCAAAATTATGAACAAAATGGCTTGAGAGTTCTTGTTAGTCCAGTTTTAAGAGCTGTCAGTGTTTTATAACTACTGATTCTCTGCCTTTCTATTGCTCCTGAATAGCTTCAGAGCATACTCAGGAATATCATCCTTCTCTTACTTCTGAGTTAGAACTGACTGAACAAAGAGCTACACAAACACTAAAATGCTCCTTTTTTTTTTTGAGATGGAATCTTGCTCTGTCACCCAAGCCGGAGTACAGTGGCGCGATTTCAGCTCACCGTAACCTCTGCCTCCCAGGTTCCAGTGATTCTCCTCAAAAGCTGGGATTAAAGGCATGCACCACCACATCCTGCTAATTTCTGTTTTTTTAGTAGAGAAGAAGTTTTACCATGTTCCCCAGGCTGGTCTCAAACTCCTGACCTCGTGATCTGCCTGCCTCACCTTCCCAAAGTGCTGGAAATACAGGTGTAAGTCAGCCCGCCTGACTAAAATGCTCCCCGAGGCTAAAAACACTTCCCACCATGTTGCCCTGAAGCTAAAATAAACTTCCTTAGCAGATCTGAAACGTCACCATTGGTGTGAGTCTTTTGAGAAAACAGGACCGAGTGTCTTTCGAACGTTATTATGAATGTAGAATAGACGGTGTATACGGGGATACCTACACAAACTCTCCACCCATACGGCCCGCTCTAGCTGGAGGCAAGTCTGACAATTAGAAAGCTTTTTGATCCTTTGAATATAAATCCTAACATTTTCTTTCCCATTCTCCGTGTCGTCCTGTCCTACTTCACTCTTCTTTCCTTCTTCTCCTAGAGCGTTCAGCATCGTGCACTCCCTTTATTCCACAGCCACCATTCTGACACGGTGTTCTCTGTGCATTCACCAGCACCCTCCCTCCCCAAATCCGGCCCTTCCCCCACCCTCTTAGGACCACCTTCCAAGCCAGGCAGCGTGCTCCTGCTCAGAGGACGCTCCTCATCTATCACCCTCTCCAGGGCTCTTGGTTAGTCACCCTCCCCGCAGGAAACAGGACTCCCTCGTGCTCTGGACTCCCAGCCTTCCGGCTTTGGCTCATTGGGCTCTGCCTTCTTACTGGCAAACCTTTGTTTCCCGCTGTCCTCACCCTTGGGAATCTTACAGGATCTGCCCTTGGCCAAGCAATCTGTTTCCCCTAATAGTACATCCACTTTCTTGACTCAAATGACTCAAATACCATTTTTGCCTCACCCTCACATCTGGGCCCCTTTATAACATTTCTTTCTTGGTTGACTACGACGTTGAGAGTTCAAGCTCAGCATACCCTAGCAACTCATTTTTTCCATCCCGTATCCATCTCATCTTTCTAATCTCTCCAGTTTTTTGTTTTTAGTTTTACTTGTTTGGTAATTCTATATTCCTTAGATTCACAACGTGTGACTGTGCTGATCGCGTTTCGTCACGTATATCCCATTTGTTCCTGGGTCCTGTTGTTTGGTCCTTTAAAGTTCTTTTTGGAATCAGGCTCTTTTCTTTACTCTCCATTGCTGCAACCTTGGCATCATATGCCAGTTATGCCCGTCAATTGCCATCACTCTGCACATGTGCCCAAATAATCTAATTTAAAAGTCCACTTTATTTAGATCCTCCTCAGGGTTCAGTCCCCTTTTCTTAGATATTAAGACCTTGGCCAGGCACAGTGGCTCAGGCCTGCAATCCCAGCACTTTTGGAGGCTGAGGTGGGCAGATCATGAGGCCAAGAGATCAAGTCCATCCCGGCCAACATAGTGAAACCCTGTCTCTACTAGAATAGAAAATAGCTGGGTGTGGTGGCGCCTGTAGTCTTGGGAGGCTGAGTCATGACAATTCCTTTTTTTGAGACAGAGTTTTGCGTTACCCAGGCTGGAGTGCAATGGCACGATCTCGGCTCACCACAACCTCCCCCTCCTGGGTTCAGGCAATTCTCCTGCCTCAGCCTCCCGAGTAGCTGGGATTACAGGCACGCGCCACTATGCCCAGCTAATTTTTTGTATTTTTAGTAGAGACGGGGTTTCACTATGTTGACCAGGATGGTCTCGATCTCTCGACCTTGTGATCCACCCGCCTCAGCCTCCCAAAGTGCTGGGGTTACAGGCTTGAGCCACCATGTCCAGCCAGGACAATTTCTTGAAGCCAGGAGGCAGAGGCTACAGTGAGCTGAGATCGGGCCACTGTACTCTAGTCTGGTACCTTGTGAAAGAGCGAGACTGTCTCAAAAAAAAGAAAAAGACCTTATCCTTACTCAGCACAGAAAATTTTAAACATGCAACCTCACTCTGAATAATAAAGGCACATTTCTGGAAGAAAACACAGGAAAAATTCTTCCTGTGCTAGGGTTGACAAAAAGTTCTGAGACATGACAGCAAAAGCATTAAAAGAAAAGAAAATTGATAATATGGTCTTTGTCAAACTTTGAAACTTCAGTTCTAGGTAGGACTCTGTTAGGAGGATGAAAAGTTAGCTATTGCCTGGAAGAAATATTACAAATCACATATCTAAGAAAGAACTTTTATCCAGAACATATAAAGAATTCTCCAACCACAACAACAAGAAAATCGGCAAAACATTTGCTGACACCTCATCGAGGAAGGTTTACAGATGGCAAGCAAGCACATAAAAAGACACTCAGCATCATTAGCCATTAAGGAAATGCAAATTAAAGCTACAGTGAGACATCCACACACCTAACAAGTGGCTAAAATTAAAATATGGACAGTACTGTGTGCTGACAAGCATGCGGAGCACCAGGGTTTCTCACATGCTGCCGACAGAAATGGAAAGCGGTGTGGCGGTTTCCTACAAAGTTAAAAACATAAACTTACACTGCAGTCCAGGCCTCCTGGGTGTTTATTCCACAGAAGTGAAAACACGGTCACACAGGAGCTTGTCCACAAATATTCACAGTTGCACTCAACAATCCTTCAGCTTGTGAACAAACAGACAAACTGTGATACAAAACGAAGAAACAAGCATAGCTTGATACAATGAGGGCAATGACTTCCGTGGATTTGTGGGGCTTTATGCTGATTTTTTTAAAATCTCAAAATGTCACATCTCTATTATTCTACGTATGTGCCATTCTTGAAGTGTTAAAATCACGGTGTGAAGACCTAACACCTGCTGCTAATGGTGACTGGAAGGACGAAGGAATGTCTGGACACTGCTCCTTTCCACCACACCTTCTTATGAAACTGATGAAACAGTTCTGTACCCTAATTCTGACCGGGCCTGGGTGCTGGTGGCTGAATAAATCTACAGAAATCTGCAGAGGAATCTTTATCCAGAATTTCAAAGACAGACAGAAAAAGAACTATACACACAAAACAAGAGACAAAAAGAAAAATGTGAATTTAAATGCTGTTGAAATCTGTATGTACATGTGTTAGTAGTATTGTACCTATTAACAGCTTCTTCATTTGGAGCATGCACTGAGGTCATGGAAAACATTTTCATTAGGAGACACTGACTTAAGAATACGCCAGAATTAAGTCTGGGCACAGTGGCTCATGCCTGTAATCCCAGCGATCTGGGAGACGGAAGCAGGAGGATCCCTTGAGGCCAGGAGTCCTAGATCAGCTTGGCAACACAGTGCACCTCATCTCTACAAAAAAAATTTTTAATTAGCTGGGCATGGTTATGAGTGATTGTAGTTCTAGCTACTTAGGAGTCTGAGGCAAGAGGATCGCTTGTTCCTGGGAGGTCAGGGCAACAGTGAGCCGTGATCACATCACTGCATTCCAGCCCAGGACACAGAACAAGTCCGTCTCTAAAAAAAAAGACAAAGAAGGAGGAGAAGGAGGAGGAGAAGGAGGAGGAGGAGGAGGAGGACGAGGAAAAGGGAGGGAGGGAGGGAGGGAGGGAGGGAGGGAGGGAGGGAGGGAGAAAGAAGAGGAAGAAGGCACCAGAACTCACTATACCATTTTGCAATGTCTTGGAAGCAACATATATTTCAAAAGAAAAGCTACAATTAAAAAAAAGAAGAAAGGGAAAATGAATACTTAGGGACAATTAAGAGTCTACCAGATTCAATAAAATGACTTTGCTGACCAACAAGATCACATTTTCAATTTTCATATTTCCCTGACACTTAGTACAGCAGCTTAAACAAAATGGCATTTAATAGTATGTGAGTATCAGAGAAAACCAGGTAATTTGAAATTAAATTGCCAACTAAGTATCGTAGTAGGATGCCAAATAGTAATTATCCTATTATCACCTTTTTATTACTTCTTAAGTTTAGTTTTAAATTTTACTACTTAAAATTATTAACATAGATTCCTTAAAGTCAATATATTACTAAATGCTTTTCTGTTTCTGAAGGAAGTAATTCTTCTTAAGAAAAAAATAGTTGAAAAATTTAATATTTCTGTATTAATCAATCAGATAATAAGACATCAGATTTTGTGAGGAATACTTTACTCCTAAGATTCTAATATATCATGTTAAGCTTTATCCACAAAGATTTTCAAAGGAAGACAGAAAAAAATCTATTTCACATTCAACATTCTGTCAATTACTCCATATGAACTTCTCTGAAATGAAACATTTTCATTTTCAGACCATCTGAATAACTGGTTGAATGTGGACACTAAAGCCCGACCTCCAGTCTGTAGATATATTTTGTGTGTTTCAGATGTGATTGATTGCCTGTTGAATTCAATTATTACTCCAGTGCCTGTGGGATTCTTAAGAACCCTAACATTTGCAGGAAGTGACCTTCGTCCCACTCCATCATGCAACAGCTGTCGGAGATGTTTCTGTGACAGAAAGAAGAGGATTTATCTAGTAAAATTTCTGCTGTTGGACAGTGAAATTGTAGGGCTTCCTTCTTTTAAGTCTCTTATTTTGACACTAAAGAAGATTCCAGGTGACAATAGCAAAGATAAGTGTTAGTGGTTACAACGTGAGACTTATCAACGGTCTGTGTCTCACGGTAGTGCAGATAGTTGAAAGATATATAAATCCTACAAATCCTACATTTTTGCTGTATTAATAAATATTTGGATGGAAACCAGGAAACGTTTTCATTGTCGATTGCTTCACATTGGACTGAAAATTCTTCATGGACAAAACATCTTATGAATCTAGTTGCCCCAGCCTTGTGCACACAAGATGGCACTACCTTGGGGTCCTGAATGGGATTGCCCTGGTGGTCAAACTAAGGAGAGGAAACCTAAGAGAAAAGGGGTTATCAGTTGCTTTTTCTCCCCAGCACATGAAATGTACTATTCAGTTTCAACTCAGGTAAGGAAGAATATATACCTTGGTGAATATATACCATTTCCATTAAAAAGTAAACGTCTTGCTGGGCATGTGGCTCACACCTGTAATCCCAGCACTTTGGGAGGCCAAGGCAGGCTGATCACAAGATCAGGAGTTCGAGACCAGCCAGACCAACATGGTGAAACCCTGTCTCTACTAAAAATACAAAAATTAGCCTGGCATGGTGGTGGGTGCCTATAATCCCTGCTACTTGGGAGGCTGAGTCAGAAGAATCACTTGAACCCAGGAGGGAGAGGTTGCAGCGAGCTGAGATTGCTCCTCTGCACTCCAGCCTGGGCAACAGAGTGAGACTCTATCTCAAAAAATAGTAATCTTAATGCTTCTTATTTTTTTTGGCGAGGGAGTTTCGCTCTGTCACCAGGCTTGAGTGCAGTGGTGCAATCTTGGCTCACTGCAATCTCCTACTACTTGGTTCAAGGGATTCTCCTGCCGCCGCATCCCGAGTAGCTGGATTTACAGGCACCCACCACCACACCCAGCTAATTTTTGCATTTTTAGTAGAGGCAGGGTTTCACCATGTTAGCCAGGATGGTCTCGATCTCCTGACCTTGTGATCCGCCTGCCTCGGACTCCCAAAGTGCTGGGATTACAGACGTGAGCCACCGGCACCCAGCCCTGCTTCCCTTTCATACTGCTGGTTTTCCTCAAGCATTGGGTGTTTTCTGCCTACCTGTCATATTGATAACTAAGCGATTAAAAAGTATGGCATATGTAACTGACATAGGTCTCCTTCCTCATACTCCATTCCCAGAATGAGGGTCCTGGCAGCAGCTCTCTGAAAATGAGCATGTGGAGCACAGGGTGTCTTACCTGTAGGGTGACTGAATGAAGAGAAGCAGCCTGGGGGCTGGGAGTCCATAGAGTTTCCAGTTCCAGGAGCACTTTTCCATGTGGGCCAGGGCTTGAGTGCATTTCCTCTTCAAAGAGAGTTGCTCTGCACAGGTTTTATTTTTTCCCTCTTTGGCTTCCGAGGAAGTTCTTCACTGCCCGAGGCTGCGCTCAGCCTTTCTCAGAGTGCAACATCCGCACCAGGAGCTTTCTACATGCAGAGCACCTGCTTTACGCAGACGACGACTCTCCAGGTTGCACTAGCCAAGCACCATTTTCAATCAGTACCAGCCTTTGTGCTGGAGTGCACTGGCCTGATCTCGACTCACTGCAACCTCTGCCTCCCAAATTCAACCTTAGTTTTAGTAGTTCAGAGAGGCAGATTTTGACTGAGTTCTCACATCCTCAGCTGCAGTGCTGGATTAAAGTCATCTTTCTTGGCAATATGCATCATCTAAGTCATTGCCTTTCTGTCTGGAGAGCAGCAGGACCCACCTAGACTGAGCCCCTGGTGTTTCAGTAGCAAAACCACTATTGTAAAAATGACCATATCGTCCAAAGCAGTTTACAAATTCAATACCTATCAAACTACCAACGTCATTCTTCACAGAATTAGAAAATACTACTCTAATATTCATGTTGAACCAAAAAGAGCCTGACCAGCCAAAGCAATCCTAAGCAAAAACAGCAATGCCAGAGGAATCACTCTTTTCAACCTCATGCTATATTATAAAGCCACAGTAACCAAAACAGCATGGTGCTATTACAAAAACAGACACATACACCAAGGCAAAAGAATAGAAAACTCACAAATAAAGCTACCTACCTACAACCATCTGATCTTTGACAAGGCTGACAAAAACAAGCAATGGGAAAAGAACTCTCTATTCAATAAAAACAGCTGGGATAACTGGCTAGCCATATGTACACAAGTGAAACTGGACCCCTACCTTTCACCACATGCAAAAATTAACTCAAAATACATTAAAGATTTAAATGTAAGACCTTAAACTATAAAAATTCTGGAAGACAACCTAGGAAATACTCTTCTGTTCATCTGCCTTGGCAAAGAATTTTTAGCTAAGTCCCCAAAAGCACTTGCAACAAAAACAAAACGGACAAGTGGGACCTAATTAAACTGAGGAAATTTCACATATGAAACAAGGAGAAAGGAAAGATTAGCAAAGTAAACAGACAGTCTAGAGAACGGGAGAAGATCTTTGCAAAGCGTGCCTCCGACAAAGGCCTAAGATCTAGAATCTATAGGGAACTTAAACAGTTGAACAAACGAAACCCGACTAACCCCAGTAAATCACAGGCAAAGACATGAACAGACACTTCTTCTCAAAGGGGACATGCATCCAATGTGTGGACAAACGCTCGGCATCCCTACTCATCAGGGAAATCCAAATCAAAACCACAGTGAGGTATCCTCTCAGACCGGTCAGAATGGCTGCTGTAAAAAGTCAAAAAATCAGACGCGGCCAAGGTTGCGGAGTGAAGGAGACGCTTATACACCGTCAGTGGGAACGTAAACTAGTCCAGTCCACTGTGAAAAGCAGTCCGGAGATTTCTCAAAACTTAAGACAAAGCTACCATTTGACTCAGCAATCCCATTACTGGGTATACACCCACAAGAAGACAAATCGTCCTGCCGAAAACACACGTCCACTCAGATGTCCACTGCATCGCTACTCACAATGGCAAAGATGTGGAATCCACACAGGTGCCCCTTGGTAAAGAAACTGGATAAAGAAAATGTGGTACATAGACACCGTGAAATACCGTACCCTGTAAAAAAGAATCAAATCATATTCTTTGCAGCAACATGATAGAGCTGGAGGCCATCTAGGGTAAATGGAAGCTAAGCACTGAGCACCTGCAGACATAAACATGGGAAGCAATAGACACCGCGGACTACTAGATGGTGGGGGGAGGGGGAGGTTAAGAAAACTACCTCTTGGGTACTGTGCTCCCTACCAGGGTGACAGGATCCATACTTCAAACCTCACCAGCAGGCAACAGTCCACTGTGACAGATCTGCCCTTGTACCTCCTGTATCTAAATTGAAGGCTGAAAATTTTTAAAAAAGAAAAAACCTTATACAATAAAAAATGTTTGGTTTGAGATAAGTTAAATATGATCTGGCATGTTAGTTAATTTAGAAAAATATTTCACTATTTAAGCATTCAAATATTATTTTAGTTTTGCATGTGATATAAAAAAGGGAATCTGATGTGAGTATGTATCTTAAATATTTGTCCAATTTCCTCCCACAGTTTATTAAAATTTTCATTTTCCATGTGTCTAAAATGCCACCTGCACACTACACATATGGCATACATCTTAATATTTTTCTAAAATGTATCTTATGTTCCATTGACCTATCTATCCTCCAACTAATGTTACTTTTAATATTGTAGGTTTTTGTTGTTGTTTGTTTGTTTGTTTGTTTTGACAGAGTCTTGCTCTGTCGCCAGGCCCCAGGCTGGAGTGCAATGCTGGGATGTCAGCTCACTGCAACTTCTGCCTCCCAGGTTCAAGCAATTCTCCTGCCTCAGTTTCCCAAGTAGATGGGACTGTAGGCGCACACCACCATGGCCAGCTACTTTTTTTGTATTTTTAGTAGAGACGGGGTTTCACCATGTTGGTCAGGGTGGCCTTGATCTCTTGACCTTGTGATCTGCCTGTCTCGGCCTCCCAAAGTGCTGGGATTACAGGCGTGAGTCACCTCACCCCTCCCGTTTGTTTGTTTTGAGATGGAGTCTCACTCTTAGATAAATTTCACGGAATAAGAAGAGGGGAACGCCGTGTATGAAACTGAACTCTGCAAGTGTGGGCAAAGGAAAGGGAGCATAAAAATGTGCCTGACAAGCAGTGGTCAGAAACTCAGCAGTAAAATAGCAGTCATTATCACAAAACCAAGCAAGATGAAAGGACTCAAGGAGGGAGTGTTGTTGTGAACTGAACACGAGCCTGGGAATCTTGTCCAGCGAGAGGGTCCCAAACCTGGAAGAGAGCATGCGCAGAAAAAAAGGAGAAAGAAAAGAGCGGGGTCTGGAGGACTGGATGGGCTATGCCCAAGCAGCAATTGTATTTGTGCAGTAGGTTCCATTATATACTTTTCTACTTAATGTTGTTCACGTCAGATCAAAGCATTTCTCAAATAACAAAAGAAACAAAACAATTCTGGGAAACTAGTAAAAGGAACAGATACTGATTTAAAAGGTCAAGGGCGAAGTAGGTGATGCTAATTATCAATATTATCAGTACGCCCAGTAAATACTTAACAATTGCAAATACTTGTTAAGTCACAAGGTAAGTAAGTTACGCCCAGTAAATACTTAACAATTGTAAATACTGAAGTGAATATTTTACGAATGTAGCAAGGATCCAAAAATGAACACAATGAAGCAATAAACCATAAGGAACCGAAAATGAACACAATGCCTCCCAAGTGCTCGTATCCATAAGGTAATGTCTGTTAATTATTTTGAATAGCATATTCCCTCTCTCGGTTCCTGCTTTCCCTCAGCTTGACTCCCCCAACCAGGGATCTGTGTCCGGGCTCAAGCTCACCGTATGTCGAGGCCCATTTCCTAGGGGGCCTCACATGGGAGCGATCCCCACAGATCTCCCTCAGGGTGACAAACAGCGTCAGATGCAGATGGCATGTAACAGGCCACTCTAAAGTTACATCGGTGACACTGGAGGAAGGGCTTTCTGTAAAACTACTCAGAGAGGAGGCGGGATTAGAAGCAGGCATTGCAGGCTGTTCTTTGATTAGAGTGCCTGCATTAGTAGGTTGAGGGGGAAACTTTTATCATGAAAAAATAAAAAAGACCTTGTTTCTATACCAAGTAGCATAATCTACCTGTGAAGCAGAGACTGCAGATTTGGAAGGAAGTGAGTATCATGAGAGAGGCTATTCACCCAGGAAGTCCAGATGAGGTACACAGAGAACAAGATGAAGGGAAGGATGGCAGCTCCTCTGAGGCCCCAGGAATGATCTGGCATTGATGATGAACGGAAGAATGGTAGCCTTGTAAAGAAGAAGGATTTGATCTTTAGCAATAGGGGTAAGAGAAAAACTGTGTCATCAGTCCTAAAGTAAAACTAAGTGACAGTGATGAGAAGTATGTCATTAACAGACTTATTCATTCATTCAAATCGCTTAATGATCTACCATGTACCATGTCTGCTATTTAGACACAACAATTAAAATCTCACCTATAAAATTAATGATAAATTAAAAATGAAAAATAACTTTGTTTTTGGAGACAGAATTTCACTCTTGTCACCCAGGCTGGAGTGCAATGATGCAGTCTCATCTCACTGCCACCTCTGCCTCCCGCACTCAAGCAATTCTCCTGCCTCAGCCTCCCGAGTAGCTGGGATTACAGGCATGCGCCACCACGCTCTGCTAATTTTTGTATTTTTAGTACAGACGGGGTTTCACCATGTTGGCCAGGATCATCTCGATCTCTTGACCTCATGATCCACCTGCCTCAGCCTCCCAAAATGCTGGGATTACAGATATGAGCCACTGAGACTAGCAGAAAAATAACATTTTAAAATAACAAATCTTTGGTGTGATGAGTGTTACAAAAAAAAAGTATGAGAAATCAGGTTTGATGACACATTTTTATAATTTTTTAACTGGGAAATAATAGTGGTATATATTCATCATGTACCACTTGATGTTTTGAAATATATACACAGGGCCGGGCGCAGTGGCTCACGCCTGTAATCCCAGCACTTTGGGAGGCCGAGGCGGGTGGATCATGAGGTCAGGAGATCGAGACCATCCTGGTCAACAGGGTGAAACCCTGTCTCTACTAAAAATACAAAAAATTAGCTGAGCATGGTGGCACATGCCTGTAATCCCAGCTACTCAGGAGGCTGAGGCAGGATAATTGCTTGAACCCAGGAGGCGGAGGTTGCGGTGAGCCGAGATCGCGCCATTGCACTCCAGCCTGGGTAACAAGAGCGAAACTCCGTCTCAAAAATAAATAAATAAATAAATAATAAAATATATACACATTTTGTAATGGCTACATCCAACTAAAATAATTCCAAGGCCACCTCTTTCTTTCATATTTTTACCACAAGGAGGACAGTTGGAGCTGAATGTTTGCTCTTTGCACTAAACTCTGTGCGTCCAGTTCTCAAGCACAACAGTCATAGGCAGAGTGAGACATCTGAAATCATGGAAATGTCTGAAATAGTTCCTGGCCCAAAACTACTTTGATGAGAGAACAGATGGGTGACAGCCTGGAGTTTCTATAAGCAGTTAAGAAAAATAGTCAATGTTAGCAAACAACATCCACAGTAACCAGCCTGAAATCACCAAGGGAATTTTTTTTCACTACTGATGTGTAAACATTTGCCAAAGTCATGATGAGCAGAAGCTGCTTCTCCTAACCTCATGGTGCCCACTCTGCTGAGTGTCTTTCAGAGAGCATTTCATTGAGCTCGTTGTACCTGTAACACATCTCATCCACGGAGCCTTACTTTCTCAAAGAGTCTGCGACACTTCATCTAATGGGTTGTGTTTCTAGGACGTGTCCCAGATCATTCACGTTTCTTCCTTTCAGATTCCTGAGGGAGACTACAAAAGCTCGAAAACACAATCCGTTTTGTTTACAAATCAAGATTTGAGAACGAAAGAATAAGAAGTAATTATTTCTGTTTGTTTGATATTTATGTGAATGGCTCTTCTGTCGGTTTTCTACTGATGCTGGAACCAATCACAATGGACTTTGTGACACAAGCCAACACAATTCACTATCTCCCAGTACTGTAAGGCGGAAGCCCAGGAATCTCTTGAGCTAAAATAAATGAATTAGTTGGACTGTGTTCCCTTCTAGGGGCTTTACGGAAAGTCGATTTTCTTGCATTTTCTGAAGGCCAACATTGGCTTGGCCAACAATTCCTGGGCTCAAGGCCCCTTTCTTCCGTCTTCAAAGACAGGAACAGCGTATCTCCCTGACCATTCTCACATCACCCCATCTCCTCCTGACTCTGTGTTCTGCTTCCTCCCTATGCCTTTAAGGGAGCTGTGATTCCACTGGGCAGGACCAGCTCCCTATCTCAACATCATTAAATTTAATTACATACAAAAAGTCCCTCCTTTCGTGTGGGATGACATATTCACAAGTTCTAGGGAACATCCTGCCTACCATGGCCCCACTGCTTAATTAAAAACTTGACAACAGGTAAAAAGGAAAAAATACAAAAATAATGTAGGCGTCGTGATTACTTTAGCATGCATGTTAAATGTAGATTTTTATCAGTGGGATGAAGCCAAGCTGCTTATGCTACGTGGCCTGTCAGTACTCCCCTACTCGAATGATGGCTGTGGAAGCGGAAAAGCGTATGAGAAGATGGTGTAGGAAATGGTCAGTGCACAAGAGCAGAAAATTACACCCCTGTGTGGTGGGACTGGCTTTTTTTTTTTTTTTTTTTGAGACGGAGTCTCACTCTATTGCCAGGCTGGAGTGCAGTGACATGATCTCGGCTCACTGCAACCTCCGTCTCCCAGGTTCAGGCAATTCTCCTGCCTCAGCCTCTTGAGTAGCTGGGATTACAGGCACGCTCCACCACGCCCAGCTAATTTTTGTATTTTTAGTAGAGACCGGGTTTTACCATGTTGGCCAGGCTGGTCTCAAACTCTTGACCTTGTGATCCACCTGTGGGTGGGCAGAGGAGTAGACCAGCAATCCTGACAATTTGAAATTAGATTTAGTGTTTGCTTTTGTTTAGTGTTGAAAAAAAATGTGCAGCATGTAGAATTATGCCAATATAATGATATCTTTTATACAATGAAGAAAACATTCCCACATCGTCACAGAAGATAAGAAAAGATGCTCAATAATAATAACTAGCTACTAATTATCAGATAAATGCAAATCAAAACCAATGATCTATCACCTTGCTCTCATTAAGAGGAATGCTATCAAAATAAATGAGTGAAATCACATGTGTTGACAAGAATGTGGAGAAACTGGGACTCTCGGGCACTGTTTGGATTGAAAAATGGTGCAGCAGCAATGGAAGGTGGGGTGCTGAGGAGCTACCTAAGCACACTCAGTTACTCCAAAGTAACCATTTAAAATCTAATGGGGGGAGTGTGTTTTAAATAGACTCCGTATTTAAACTGAATGGAGACAGTTGAAACTGGAAAGAAACTGTAATATTGTTCATTTAAAATTCTAAATTATTCAGTTATCTGTTGAAACACTGACTCAAAAGCTATAGTGGTTTTTTAAAAGTTGAATATATGATCTAGCAATCTCACTGCTGAATATATATCCAAAAGAATTAAAAAAGGATCTTGAGGTATTTCACACCTATATTCACAGCTGTGCTATTCACAACAGCCAAAAGGTGGAAGCAACCTGCATGCTGCCAGCAGATGGGTGGATGAACAAAATGTGGTACAGACTCACAGTGTGATCTTATTCAACCTTGAAAATGAAGGAAATTAGGGCCAGGCATGGTGGCTCATGCCTGTAATCCCAGCACTTTGGGAGGCCGAGGCAGGCAGATCACAAGGTCAGGAGACTGAGATCATCCTGGCTAACATGATGAAACCCCATCTATACTAAAACTACAAAACATTAGCGAGGCATGGTGGCGTACACCTGTAGTCCCAGCTACTTGGGAGGATGAGGCAGGAGAATAGCTTGAACCTGGAAGGCGGAGGGTGTAGTGAGCCAAGATGGCGCCACTGCCCTCCAGCCTGGGTGACAGAGCAACACTCCATCTCACACAAAAAGAAAAGAAAATTATTTCACACGCTATACATAAGTGAACCTCAAAGACTCTGTGCTAAATGAAATAAGTCACTTACGAGAAGGCAAATACTATATGATTCCACTTACATAAGGTATTTAAACAAACACAAGGTACACTAGTGGTTACCAGGGGCTAGGAGAGTTGACAAGTGGAATTGCTGTAACAGAACACCACAGACTGGGTAACTTACGATGAAGAGAAATGTGTGTGGTTCTGCAGGCTGCAAGTTCCAGATCATGAGTCTGGCATCTGACAAGGACCTTTCTGCTGCATTAGCTCGTGATGGAAGATGGAAAGGTAAAAAGACTAAGAGCAACAGGATGCTGAACTTGCTTTTTTTTTTGAGACGGAGTTTCGCTCTTGTTTCCCAGGCTAGAGTGTAATGGCGCGATCTCGGCTCACCACAACCTCCGCCTCCTGGGTTCAGGCAATTCTCCTGCCTCAGCCTTCTGAGTAGCTGGGATTACAGGCACGCGCCACTGTGTCCAGCTAATTTTTTGTATTTTTAGTAGAGACGGGGTTTCACCATGTTGACCAGGATGGTCTCGATCTCTTGACCTCGTGATCCACCCGCCTCGGCCTCCCAAAGTGCTGGGATTACAGGCGTGAGCCACCGCGCCCGGACTGAACTTGCTTTTATAACAAACCTGCTCTCTTAATAAGGAACCCATTTCCATGATAACGGCATTTATTCACTTATGAGGGCTCTGCCCTCTTAACGGTCACACATCTAAAAACTATTGCACTGGCAAGTAACTTGCCAACACATTCAGACCGAAGAAGTGTCCTCAGAGCAACCCAGAGTCCAGAGGTGCCCACTGCAGAGTGGGCAGTTTGGTCTCATTTAACCCTTTGGTGTGACTTGCTGGCGCCTGTTCCCAGAGCCCATGGCCCTGGCCATTTGACATGCACTTGAAGTCCTTACCAGTAGAGCCCTCTCATTGTGACAGTGGACGTGGCAGACAGAAAGAGAGATAGAAAGTGTGCCAGTTTGGGGTTCATCTTAGATGCTACCCAGGAAGACCACCCAGAAGGACTTGTCAAGAAAAGGGTGAGTCTGCTGGGCATGGTTGCACACACCTGTAGTCCCAGCACTTTGGGAGGCTGAGGTGGGCCGATCACAAGCTCAGGAAATCAAGGCCATTCGGGACAACATGGTGAAACCTTGTCTCTACTAAAATAAAAGTGAAGCCAGGTGTGGTGGTGCACGCCTGTAGTCCCAGCTACTCGGAGGCTGAGGCAGGGGAATCGCTTGAACCCGGGAGGCGGAGGTTGCAGTGAGCCAAGATCTCGCCACTGCACTCCAGCCTGGTGACAAAACAAGACTCCATCAAGAAAAGAAAAGAAAAGGGTGAGTCAGCCACCTCCTAGGAGGTTAATGAATGGTTGGGGCAGAGAGAGATACAACCCTGCATTTCTAGCACCAGGGCCAGAATATAAGTGATACTTGCTTCACTGAATGTTCGAGGGCACGTGCTCTCTGTGACACTGGGGTGAACAAAGAAAGGGTGCAATTATTAGGATTTAGCAGCCACTGGAGCTGAGCATCATGGCGTGCTCAGTTCCTGGGGAGGAGAGGTCTGCCACGCTCGCATGGCGACAAAGCGTTTCCTCTTCTCTCTGCCCACTAGACAGAGCTAGAAGAAGGGAAAATGCTGCATGGAGAAAGTGCTGGAAGGGTTAAGGGAAGCAGAGATTTTACTATGTCTCCCAGAGAAATAATCTGTAGACTGAAAATAGCTACCAATGTCCGCGTTGTGAATTAGCATGAACCACCCCAATTAAAGAGAAACATTTCAATGGTGATTTCAAATTTACATATTACATCGAATGTGTCCATGTAAATGTCAAGTAGTCTGCTCTCCAGAAAGCACCACGAGCTGCTTTGCACAGCACCATAAGTGGCCTGAATGCCAAAAAGTTCTTTCAAAAACCACAAAACTACTTGATATACAGTTTATCTGAAGAAGATTCCCACGAGGTATAAATTGAATTCCTCAAACACACTGCCAACAGATGAAGAAGAATGGCAGTTTAATAAATGCTGCATTCCTTTCCATAAAACTATATCCAAAAGGAAAAAGTTGGAAATTCAAGATGTTATATTAAAATGTACCATTGTAAGTTGAAACATTTTTGCATTAAATTTTAAAAATTCTCATATTCGGAGAAAGAAGTATGTGAGAAATTATCCTCAAAGTGGCTAATACAGCATTCTAAATTTTAAAATTGGATGTGAAAAAAACAAGTTATTTTAACTTCAAAATGACTATTCTTAAGGTTAAGCCCACCTTATACACACAAGACTTGAAAATTTTGGGCCCATGAACAAAAAGGGAAAAGTAGATTTATTCAATCAGTCCATTGGTTGCATTTGATTATTTTACAAAAATTTTAAAATCAGAATTGAGGTTGCCTTTTTAAAAATGATTCCTGGCCCAGCATGGTGGCTCACGCCTATAATCCCAACACTTTGGGAGGCCGAGGTGGGCAGATCACGAGGTCAAGAGATTGGCCAAGACGAGGGTGAAACCCCATCCCTACTAAAAATACAAAAAATTAGCGAAGCGTGGTGGCACGTGCCTGTAATCCCAGCTACTCAGGAGGCTGAGGCAGGAGAATTGCTTGAACCTGGGAGGCAGAGGTTGCAGTGAGCCGAGATCACGCCACTGCACTCCAGCCTGGGCGACAGAGAGAGACTCCATGTCGAAAAAACAAAAAAAAAAAAGTCAAAAAAGTATAATTTTCTAAGAACCATGAATTGGAAGTTATTTTCCTTCTGCAGTAACTTATCTTGGCCAAAGGAAACCTTCAGCTTGGCAGGACCCATGGTATCACAGATCCATGCCCTTGGGCATAAATATCTAAAATGTTTCGACTACCTCTGGAAACAAAAGAGCTGAGAAGTCAGGATGGAGTGGAGAAGGGGAAAGAATTGAGGAGAGACTTTGCTACTATTATTGGAAAAATCTTGGTTGATTGCTTTCTTTGTTTTAAAGTAACTTCACAACAAGTAATAGAACAAAAAGTACATAACTTAGGACAAAAGAAATAAAAAAATCATATTTAAAATAAAATTTGGGTCAGAAGCTGATTTCCCCTCCTAGTACCAACCTATGTTGCATATTTTTCAAATGTTAAACGTGAAAAATAAGTATAGTTTATCTATTAATGATAATTACTAAACTGGTCTCATGCAGAAAAAGACGTAAGTAAACTGCATTCTTCAACGTTACTGTGAAGAGCTAAACATAAATACTTTTTAATAGAACAGTATTTACTAGTTTCAGAATTTAAAAAAAATTGACAGTCTTCAGCACTAAATAAACTAAAGTTTAAAGTATGACATTAAGTTCTAAGGCAAGTGAGACACCCCATTCTGTCTTTGTGAACAGAATTTTTCTTTTTCTTTTCTCTTTTTTTTTTTTTTTTTTTTTTGAGACGGAGTTTCGCTCTTGTTACCCAGGCTGGAGTGCAATGGCGCGATCTCGGCTCACTGCAATCTCTGCCTCCTGGGTTCGGGCAATTCTCCTGCCTCAGCCTCCTGAGTAGCTGGGATTACAGGCACGCACCACCGTGCCCAGCTAATTTTTTGTATTTTGAGTAGAGACGGGGTTTCACCATGTTGACCAGGATGGTCTCGATCTCTTGACCTCGTGATCCACCCTCCTTGGCCTCCCAAAGTGCTGGAATTACAGGCGTGAGCCACCCCGCTCGGCAAACTTTTTATTTTTCTCTGATTTTTCTTAATGTGACTGATAATATTTTGGAGAATATGCATAACTTAACTTTACTAAAAATTAAAAACTCATACAAAAGTTATCTCATTTGCATATTTTTCATTCCAAAAGCTGATGAATGAAACATAGCTTTGCTCTTGAACTGCAATTTTTCAAAATACTTAACCAACAAAAATCAATACTTTCATTTTACAAATTTGGAAACAAAATCTGCACACCCCAAATTAGTGATGAGAATACAACTTCTGTTATTTATTGCATAAGATTACACTCAGATATCAAGACGCATGGAAATTTCCACCTTAATGAACATAGCGGGTTATGAGACACAGCATTTTTAAGGCATAATGCACTCAATTTCATAACGGAACCCCAAATTATATTTCAGATTCTGTCTCTAATAAGTCACATGCGATAAGCATTTCACCACTCTTACTTAAAGATTTTTTTTTAATTTGCCTTAAGACAGAGTCTTGCTCTGTCGCCAGGCTGGAGTGCAGTGGCTCATTGCCATCTCTGTCTCCCGGCTTCAAGCCATTCTCCCGCCTCAGCATCCAAGGAGCTGGGGCTACAGTGCACATCACTGCACCCAGCTAATTTGTGTATTTTAGAGACGGGGTTTCACTATCTTGGCCAGGATGGTCTCGATCTCCTGATCTCGTGATGCACCCACCTCAGTCTCCCAAAGTGCTGGGATTACAGGCGTGAGCCAGCACACCCAGCCTAAAGAATTCATTATCTCTTCTTCAGCAACCCAATCCCAGAGTCAGACTCTGGGTAATTTCATCACCGACTCGCCCCGCCTCTTATTACTCGCCTTCTAACTTCCGCATTTCCTTCTGTTTTCCATGAAACCACTGAGTCCTCCACTTTCTCCTGAGCTGTCAAGCCCTATTACGTTCACCTGCTTCTGCACTCAGCCAGGACCAACGATCTACGTATTATTTCATCCAAGCGCACACAGGAACCCTCGATATCCTTAGTCCGTCACTACGGTATTCCTGAAAATTTCCAGTCCTAGAGCCAATAAAATGCAGTTAAAAGTGGAGACGTTTTTGATTGACTTAGACCGGGTTTGTATCTGCCTCGCCATTCAGCAGGGTACTTCCCCGCCACGGTTCTCACCGATTGCCCAGAGTGGTGACAGTGCGTGCGGATCACAAGAACTCCTGCAGAGATGAACCACGCCAGCTTGTGCGCATATTCTCCAGTGACGCGACAGCCGCTTGATCAAGAACAGCCCCTTTCTACTTCTGTTTAAAATTCTCCAGACGCTAACTCAGCACAAGAGGAGCAAGGCGCACGAGGATTCTCTGACAGTGCCGTGACAAAGGCATTGCTTCGGGGCCGCGTTCCTGACTCTGGAGGGTTTGCTTAGTTACCATCTTTCCTGATTATCTCCAGCCGTCTTATCAAAGCTTTTCCTCCTCAGTCTCTCAGCCTCAGCAGGCGTGGTTAACGTATATTTTACGAAGATAACCGGCACAGCCTTCAAAGCATCCGAATGTCTTCCTGCAGGCAGCCCCCGCCGTGGATTAATCCTGTAACTTCCCACCTCTGGTGTCTGCTGAACCTACAGGAAAGTGTCAATGCTAAGGAATCTGTGTTTATTGAGAAATATATTGTCTTTGTCTTATAAAGACTGTCAGGCTCCCTACGTTTTCTATCAGAAGAGTTGAATGTATGTAATGTTAAGAGTTAGGAAATTTACATCTGAAGTTTAGATGTTCTTCGGCTCGTTCCACGGTATTTACAGGGTCCAGGGTAGGAATGAATACGGCCCAGCAGTGAGGCCTACACTGACATGCATAAGGTTTATTTTATGTATTGAAAACACAGAACACTCTGTACATTTTCGGTCGTTAAAATACTATTTTCAGAGACATAGTACGGTGAAACTGAAGGGATAATTTTGATTACAGCCGAAACATTGGAGTGCTTGGTTCCCTTAAGTTCGTGCGTCCTTATATATCAAATGGGCACATTATGCAGAACTGGGACTGCAAATACAGCCTGGGGGCTGCCCAGGGCCTCCGACGTGCTGCCTCCTGTTATTTACTCCTTTCACCACTCCAGACGCCAGTGACTCCGAATGCACTTTTGAGGAACGATTGATCCTAATGAAAACGGCGGCCCTCGTTCCCGGCTGTGTGGGATGATACCAGCACCTAAGGCCGAAGGACCAGGAGGAAACGCTCCGTGCTGCCCTCTGGAATCTGACCCTATTTGACCTTTTTTTTTTTTTTTTTAAATTTTTTATTTTTTATTGCATTTTAGGTTTTGGGTTACATGAGCAGAGCATGCAAAACAGTTGCGTAGGTACACACATGGCAGTGTGCTTTATTTGACCTTTTCTCAGGCTTTACCTACCGTGGGCGTCTCCACCATTGAAAAGGAAGAGAAGAATGTGGAAATACAGAAAAGCAGGCGCTTCTGGGGTCTGGATCGTGACCTGGCCTCTGATTTCTTCTTTGATTATTGAGGGGCTCGGCATGTAACCGTCCACACGCAGCAGATGCTGCAGTAATGCGTGAAGCGAGCACAGCCAATTAACCAGCGCTCTCATATGTGCCTCTGCTACTGCGGACGCGTGCTGGGCTGTCCTCTAACCACAGAAAGATCTAGACTGCCATCATCAAGTAGGCACATTTCTAAGGCCATTTTGGAAGCCAATTCAAGTATCTGCTAATGATGATAAACTATCATAAACGGTGCGATTACTTTTCTAAGAGTCTGTACAAATTGTAATAACCCAAATACATTTATAGCTTCCTGGAAGAATAAGATATTATTATTTATATCCTGCCTCTGATATTCCCTATGCAGACAGAAAGAGTAAAAATTGGTAGAGAACTGGTTGTAAAATAATGTAGGAAACACTGTGAAAAATATCTGACAAATACAAGAACACATGGACCAAACTGAAGAAGCAAAAAGAGCAAAAGCCTTACCTTTTAGACACTGAATGCAGCACCAATTTTCCTGAGACCTCCAGGGAGCCAAGAACCCAAAGAATATCCTAATTAGAAAAGAGATTTCGGGGTGTGGTGATGCTGGTGGAGGAGTGGAGAACAGTGCTGTGGAGCTCTCAGTTCTGAGAGACAAACGGGTGTTATCTGGATTTAAGGGAGACTCCACAGATTATTATAATTCCTTTTTTTTTTTTTTTGAGATGAAGTCTCGCTCTGTGGCCAGGCGCCAGGCTGGAGTGCAGTGGCATGATCTCGGCTCACTGCAACCTCCACCTCCTGGGTTCAAGCAATTCTCCTGCCTCAGCCTCTCGAGTAGCTGGGACTACAGGCACATGCCACCACGCCCAGCTAATTTTTGTATTTTAGTAGCGTTGGGGTTTCACTATGTTGGCCAGGAGGGTCTCAATCTCTTGATCCACGAGGATGGATCTCGTGATCCACCCACCCGAAGTGCTGGGATTACAGGCATGAGCCACCACGCCCAGCCTACAGTGCTTTACTTCAACACAAATCCTAATTTAGAGGTCAAGCACAGAGAAGAAAAATTGCAAAAATTGGAAAACTTCAAAAGAGAAGAAAAACTGCAGTCGGCTTTGCACTGACCAGAAACAACTGAACTGAAAAAAAAAAAAGGCTGTGGATTAAAGAGCTTCATTGAGCCACATGCTGACATTTTGACTGAGGGTTATCTGCTCAAAGCGAAGGAGGCTGTAACAATCTGCAGACAGAAGTGTCCCTAGAAAACAGGTCCAAGTCACTATGCCTGTCAATGACAGACTGGATAAAGAAAATGTGGCACATGTACACTATGGAATACTATGCAGCCATAAAAAAGGATGAGTTCATGTTCTTTGCAGGGACATGGATGAAGCTGGAAACCATCATTGTCAGCAAACTGACACAGGAACAGAAAACCAAACGCCACATGTTCTCACCCACAAGTGGGAGCTGAACAATGAAAACACATGGACATAGGGAGGGGAACATCACACACTGGGGCCTGTCAGGGGTGGGGGGCTGAGGAGGGAGAGCATTAGGAGAAATATCTATGTAGGTGCTGGGTGCAGCAAACCAGCATGGTACGTGTACACCTATGTGACAAACCTGCATGCTCTCCACAGGTATCCCAGAACTTAAAATTTTAAAAGAAAGTCCCAAATTGAAGCGCCCTGGATCATTCCTACATCCCACTGAAGTGTCTATATATTAATAAACAAAACTTTTTTTTTTTTGAGACAGCCTCTGTCTGTCACCCAGGCTGGAGTGCAGTGACGCAATCTCAGCTCACTGCAACCTCTGCCTCCCAGGTTCAAACAATTCTTCTGCCTCAGCCTCCCAAGGAGCTGGGACTACAGGCATATACCACTACGCTCGGCTAATTTTCATATTTTTAGTAGAGACGGGGATTCACCATGTTTTCCAGGCTGGTCTCGAACTCCTGACCTCAGGTGATCCGCCTGCCTCAGCATCCCAAAGTGCTGGGATTACAGGCATGAGCCACTGCACCCGGCCAAAAAACAAAGCATTTAAAGACAGATAAATTACAGCAAATATGTACAACATAAATTAAAAACAGAACTAGTTTCCTGATAAATTAAAATTTCGTGAAAGTCAGCAGTTATTTAATTATAAATCTGGTCAGAAGGCAAAACCAAGCAAGATATATAAAAGTAGTATTCGGCTGGGCACAGTGGCCCATGCCTGATTCTTAGTACTTTGGAAAGCTGGGGAAGGAGGATCACTTGAGCCCAAGAGGTCGAAACCAGCCTGGACAACATAGTGAGACACTGTCTTTCTAAACAAACAGACAAACACACAGTTAGTGGGGCATGGTGGCTCACACTGCAGTCCCAGCTACTTGGGAGGCTGAGGTGGGAGGGCTGCTTGAGCCCAGGAGTTCAAGACTGCAGTGAGCTATGCTCACGTCACTGCACTCTAGCCGGGGCAACAGAGTGAGACCCTGTCTCAAAAATGAGTGGCAGTGTATGAGAAGATGATTCCTTCAGAAAGTGAGATACGTTCAGTAGCAGCGTAGAAGAAGATGGTAGTTCTCATTCACACATTGAGATCCATTCATTTAAACATCCATCAAGCTTATTGAAGTCAGTCATTTGGCAAAGTCAGAATTCCGATGCGTGATCGTGCTAAACGGGTTGTGGGACAATGGGCACTTTGCTATTCTGTTGATATTACCATGTGGGAACGGAAATTGAAACCGTTTTGGAGAAACAGTTTTGGAGACAAAGTTGGTTCAATCTTTAATCCAGGGATTTCACTCCTAACTCAAGCTGGAGCTGTCCTTGCAGACTTGTTATCAAAAATTACGGTACGTTCATATAATAATACAATATCTTGTCACCAAAAACTAATTAATTGTGCCTAATTATGCAAGTATATATGTGATACTTGTAAGAGTATAGATATGTGAGACATTCGAGATGTTGTTTAACTTGAAAATAACTCAGGCTGGGCAAAGTGGCTCACACCTGTAATCTCGGCAGGTGGATCATGAGGTCAGGAGTTCAAGACCAGCTTGACCAAGATGGTGAAAACTCATCTCTACTAAAAATACAAACATTAGCCAGGCGTGATGGCACATCCCTAAAATCCCAGCTACTCAGGAGGCTGAGGCTGGAGAGTCGCTTTAACCCAAGGGGCGGAGGTTGCAGTGAGCCGAGATCACATCACTGCACTCCAGCCTGGGTGACAGAACCACTCTGTCTCAAAAAAAGGAAGTAACTCTCAGAGTGTGTATAGAACAGTTCGTTCATGATAAATTATATACCATTAATAGAATACACTTTCTGTGTATAGAAAATAACTGAAAGTCCATGCAAAAAACTTATTTTCTGAGAACTGGAGTAAAAGGGGACATTCATTTTTCATTGACTCCTTCACTTATAAAAATGTTTCTTACCAGCATACAAAACTCTCAGAAGAAAAACTTTTTGTGGGAAATGTTTGATGTACTTAAGATAGTTGTTTTTTTTTTTTTTTTTGAGATGGAGTTTCTCTCTTGTTGCCCAGGCTGGAGTGAAATGGCGTGATCTTGGCTCAACTCAACCTCCCCCTCCTGGGTTCAGGCAATTCTCCTGCCTCAGCCTCCTGAGTAGCTGGGATTACAGGTAAGCGCCACCATGCCCAGCTAATTTTTTGTATTTTTAGTAGAGACGGGGTTTCACATGTTGACCAGGATGGTCTCGATCTCTTGACCTGGTGATCCACCCGCCTCGGCCTCCCAAAGTGCTGGGATTACAGGCGTGAGCCACGCGCGTGGCCACTTAAGATAGTTTTAGGAAGGCATCATTAAGTATTACTGTCTTTCACTTTTATAATTTCTATCTGAAGTCAAACTTGGGGAAAATAAAACACGTGAGCGTTGAAGTCCGTTGTCTCTGCTTAGACACGCAGATGCACAGGAACGAGGTTTTTATGTAAGCGGTGAAAGCAACACATTTGATAATTAGGTAAAAGCTTTTTTCTCTTAAAGGAAAATATATTTTGCTATGGCAAAATACTAACAACAGACTTTTATTTCTTATTATCTTCTGTGAATTTGCAGCCACCGCAAGGCTGCTTCCTTTTTTTTATGGTAATAATATCCAAACAAACCAGAAAATATAGAGCAGGGCCAGGATTTGAAACTTAGCACACTAATGATGAATTTCTATTAGACTATAAAATCCCAGTAGAAAAATGATACTATGTAAAATAAAATAAAAATTTGTATTTATTATTTAAATTATCATCTTCCTTCAAAGGGGAAAACATGGTAAACCAATTGACGTGATACAGGTTCCCGGCTCTTGCTTTCTGCTGTTTCCAGATAGGGAATTTTAGAAACCTCTTTTACAAGTGACATTATTTCTTCTTAAGTACTTTAGAAATCTTGGCAAGAAGGCCGAGCTCGGTGGCTCATGCCTGTTAGCCCAGCACTTCGGGAGGCCGAGGTGGCAGTTCACAGGGTCAGGAGTTCAAGACCAGCCTGACAAACATGGTGCGACCCCATCTCTACTAAAAATATAAAACTTGGCCGGGTGTCGTTGCACACGCCTGTAATCCCAGCTACTTGGGAGCCTGAGATGGGAGAATCACTTGAAGCCGGGAGGGCGCCATCGCACTCCAGCCTGGGCAACAGAGCAGGCTGTCTCAAAAAAAAAAAAAAAAAAAAAAAAAAAAGAAAAAAAGAAAAGAAATATTGGCAAAAAGAGTTTTTGCTTTCTTTTCTTTCTTCTGCTTTTTTTCAAAGCACCTTCATTTCGACTAGACGTGATATGAATCAAAGAAGAGCTGTGCTGAATACAAATCCTGGCATGGGCCTCTGGTTTTTGCAAAACCGCAATAAATGATAATCCTACTTCTCTCTGGTAGCAACTGTTACATGATGAAATGTACTACATTGTTCCAGACAGCAGAAACTCTTCAGCTTCTGCATTTGCTGAATAATGAAATTGGTAACAAAGATATTTATTAAGAAATATGAAACAACTGACATTTAAATCATATTTTTATTTAATCACATGTATTTATTCTTACCCTCACCAGTCTTAATAATTATTACTCCCCAAAATGAGTAAGATGAGGCTTTGAGCATGTCTGATGTTATACAGCTAACAGCAGCCAGGGTCTGTCTGGCCCCAAAGCATCTGAATCACGGGGCCACGTTCATGGAGACTAAGCCTCCGTCTACAAACCTGGAAACGTCTACTTTAGTTCGTAGGAAAACAAGAACTCCAAGTGCTCACATGTGTTCTGATTATATGCCAATTAAACCTATTTTTCTTCTTAAAGAATTTTTCCCTTTATCTGCTGGGCGATCCATTTTTTTTAATTTAATTTAATTTAATTGTATTATTTTTTTTTTTGAGACGGAGTGTCGTTCTTGTTACCCAGACTGGAGTGCAATGGCGCGATCTCAGCTCACCGCAACCTCCGCCTCCTGGGTTCAGGCAATTCTCCTGCCTCAGCCTCCTGAGTAGCTGGGATTACAGGCACACGCCACCGTGCCCAGCTTATTTTTTGTATTTTTAGTAGAGACGGGGTTTCACCATGTTGACCAGGATGGTCTCGATCTGTTGACCTCGTGATCCACCCGCCTCAGCCTCCCAAAGTGCTGGGATTACAGGCATGAGCCACCGCGCCGGCTGGGCAATCCATTTTTATCTCCCATGTCCCATATTGGTATGTTATTTACTGTGCCTTATACTTTTTTCAGAATAAATGAAGCTTAAATGTCCAACTTGGGGTATGTTTTGCATATAATAATGTAAATTTAAGCATAAATTATAGAATAATGCTTTAATCATATTTATAACTAAGCCAGACTTTTAATTACATTTAAGCTTCCAGTAAACTTTATTACTTAAGATGTCCATATAATTCTGGACGAATCACGCTAGCTAATTACCAAAATCCACACTGCTATTGGCATGCCTATGTTCATAGTATTTTTCAAAAAGTTCATTAGCACGGATTATTACATAACATTCTTCTTGAAATAATCCATTATTGCTTCTTCCTTTAAGGAAACTGGATAAATTCATTGCAACAAAATATTTCTGTATAATGTGAGTAACAGTTGATACCAAACCGTGTCAAATATGTATAAAAGTAAAAGTAGGTAAGTGTGATTTTCCTAAAAAGCAGGTATCTAAGTCTGTGTGAATAAAATGAACCTAATGTTTCAAAGACTTCCTCATTTGCTTCAGGCATCAGAATTAATTACCACAGTCCATTTTGGTCCAGTAAGAGTTAACACCTTTCTTGATGTATAAAAGCAATTCGGTGTGAATAAAGCCCCCAGTGTGTACATAACGTTGACACGAGCTAGATAGAAGTCACCAGCATAATTTCCAAATGATCCTTTTTATTAGATAACTCAAGTACTATTAATCATTATTAGTATATTTTTTTTGAGATGGAGTCTTGCTCTGTAGCCCAGGCTGGAGTGCGGTGGCTCCATCTTAGCTCACTGCAACCTCCACCTCCCGGGACCCGGTTCAAGCAATTCTCCTACCTCAGCCCCCCAAGTAGCTGAGATTACAGGCATGAACCACCATGCCCAGCTACTTTCTGTATGTTTTAGTAGAGAAGGGGCTTTCACCGTGTCGTCCAGTCTGGTCTTGAACTCCTAGTCTTGAGATCCGCCTGCCTCAGTCTCCCAAAGTGCTGGGATTACAGGTGTGAGCCACCCCGCCAGGCCAACTGAAGAATTATTAAAGAGAATGGTCTAGTCTTTGAAGTGTGTCTGCCAAACCAGAAGCCCTGCCCTTTAATCTGCATTTAATTACATTTTCTTAATGGTCCCTTACCCTGCTCTTTCTCATAATTAAGTAATTTTATTAGTTGTAAGGCATCGTGAATCTAAGGGTAAATCCGGATATGAAAGTATCACTAAGAGCTATTTCGGCTTGATTCTTTTCCAGGTTGACCCGACATAATTTTAGCAGCTGGGTTTCTCTGTTTTCAAAATATGTCACAAATACATTTTTATAGCTTCCGGAATTGCATAATTAAGTTGTCCTAATTTTCTGTTCTTACTTTATGAAGCACGCCTTAGGATAAAAAATCACGGCAGCTTTTCTTCAGCCTCCTCGTGGTCACCCGTGTTTCATTACAGTGGACTCTCTATTGCTGTCCAGTTAATTAGTCTAACTTACAACACTATTTGGTTTTGACTTTGGAAATTTCTGCACAGTGGAAGTTCTTGTATTTGGGTTTGCAATTTGAAATCACCAAATATTCACCTAACATAATAAAAGTCAAAATATGTTTTAGGAGTATTCATCAGAATGATGGAATATACTTGATAATTTGCACTAATCTTATGGAGTAAATTCATCTTTGGCATAATGATCTCAAGATTTTCCTTGAAACTTAGCACTGTCTTTAAAAAAACCACCCTGTAACAATACAATTTGAGAGTAATCAAAATTAATATTAATTGGCCTAAACTTACTAAAATGAACTTTTGCTATTAAATAAATTATACCTCAATGTTAAATCCATCCATCCACCCATCCATCCACCCACCCACCTATCCATCCATCCATCCATCCATCCATCCATCAGTCCAGTCATCCACCCATCCATCCATCCACCCATCCACCCACCCATCCACCCACCCACCCATCCATCCACCCATCCACCCATTCACCCATCCATCCATCCACCCTCCCATCCATCCACCCATTCATCCATCCATCCATCCATCCATCCATCAATTCATCCATCCATCCATCCACCCATCCACCCACCCATCCACCCATCCACCCATGCATCCACCCATCCATCCACCCATCCATCCACCCATCCACCCGCCCACCCATCCACCCATCCATCCACCCACCCACCCACCTATCCACTCATCCACCCATCCACCCATCCATCCATCCATCCATCCATCCATCCACCCACCCATCCACCCATCCATCCACCCATTCATCCATCAGTCCAGTCATCCACCCATCCACCCATCCACCCATGCACCCACCCACCCATCCACCCATCCATCCATCCATCCATCCATCCATCCACCCACCCACCCACCCATCTATCCCAAGTCCTCTTCACTGGAGGTCAGTGTTTGATCACAAGCCATCCAGAAATTCCACTCAAATCTGCCTCTGGTTTTGGGCACAGTGTATGCTACTGATGGCAAGTTACCAGCATCTGGGGAGTCTGCTGTTGGCTGTGGGAGCTTTATTCTGCTCAAGAGAAACCCCTCTTTCCTCTTGGCCACACACATCCCCAAGTAAAGGCAGCCTCATTTGGAATGAGGTTGGCTGTAATTAAGGAAAGGGGAAGATCATGCATTGACTGCATTTTCATAAACTTTGTTCTCTTCTTCAAGGGCCCCTATGAAAACTCAAATGCGAGAACTGCACGCACCTTACAATCTGGGACTGAGTTACCACACCTTATAAACCAGTTGGCTTCAACGGTCTGTTTCTCGTTTTATGCCTTTCCTAGTTAAAATTGTTCTTTTTTATAGATAAAATAAGCCTTCTTAATTTCTAGCTTCATGCAGATTTCTGTCTTACTGAGCATGGGGTATGTAAGCGCATTTAATGATCAAAAATATAAGTTAAATAAAAGATAATTTAATCAAAATTTTCAGACGAGAAAACTAAGAGTCAAGTACTTGAAATGTATATACATAAATAGAATAGCATTTGGAGAGAAAAATACTAATTGACCTGATGTTATGAATATATTTTTATACTTTTCAAAGTCTGCACACGCCCCACTTTTGCACATAAAGTTTAAGCGACACTTGCATATGCACCAAATACTGTTTTATATGCTTTGCAAATATTAACTCATTTAATCCTCGTGATGGACTAGAACAGCAGTCCATCCATCCATCCATCAGTCCAGTCATCCACTGGTAGCTTTACAGATGGAGGTGTGAAGAGCTTGCCTATGGTTATAGAAACGAAAAGTGATTTGAACCACTATGTCACACTGAGTATCATGGTCTAGAGAAAGTAATTACAACATAGGCAGGATAAATATTATCATCTTCATCGGAAAAATGTAGAAATCCAGGCAGGAGCATTTAAATGTTTGGCTCAAGGGTACTTGAATGGATAGGAGCTAATCCAGGAACTCATAATGAAGGTTAGTTCTGATTCCTGTCCAGTTTTTTCCTGTCTCACAGTGTGAGACTCCATCTCAAAAAAACAAGGTTAAGATGATAACTTACGACTTTTTTTTAAATTATATTATATTGCCAAAGTTACTGCAGTTGTGATAACCACACCAAGCAAATAGGAGTTTGTTAAATTATTTCTCCAAATATAATTTTTGATATTAAATTTTATCATTAGAATAAATGTTTGTGAAAACACAATCAGAATGTAAACTAAAAAAAAACTTCATACATAAATGATATGAAGAAAATGCATAAAGCACCAAGCTTCAAATGCAGTATTTCAGATCAATATCAGATCAATTTCAGATCAATAACAGATCAATTTCAGATCAATATCAGTTTATACCATTTTAATCCAACAAATGCCTGTTGAATGCTTAATATATTCGTGGGCTATAGAACAAAACTGAAAAACAGAGTAGATGCAATCCCTGACTTCAAGTTACTAATCATCAGACAAGCACATAGGATTCTATCGTTTTATTTATTTATTTCTTTGTTTGTTTTGAGACGGAGTTTCGCTGTTGTTACCCAGGCTGGAGTGCAATGGCGCGATCTCGGCTCAACGCAACCTCCGCCTCCTGGGTTCAGGCAATTCTCCTGCCCCAGCCTCCTGAGTAGCTGGGATTACAGGCACGCGCCACCATGCCCAGCTAATTTTTGTATTTTTAGTAGAGACGGGGATTCACCATGTTGACCAGGATGGTCTCGATCTCTTGACCTCGTGATCCACCCGCCTCGGCCTCCCAAAGTGCTGGGATTACAGGCTTGAGCCACCCCGCCCAGCCTTCATTTTTTTTTTAATCTTGGGAAGGGAAATAAACTGATTTTGAAGACACTCAGCAGCAGGTGTGGTTTAAAATAGGGCTTGGATTATTTTTCCTTTCCTAGCTGTACTGTGTAAATAACAACGAAATTGAAGAAAACATCGTGTTGAATCACAGTAATATATGATCTTAATCAAATCCTGCAATCTCTTCAATTCAGATCATCCATGTTTAAAATATGGTTCATAATGCTTCCCTCAAAAGTTAGGAAAATAAAATACTATGTGAAGTCCTGTGTAAACCATAGCATGCTGTTTAAAAAACTGAATCAGAGCATCTGAGTTAATATTTACATTTAAATCACAGAGACCTATTTGCAGTCCATTACACCTTGCCATTACCGAGGAAAACGCAAAGGAAGAATCATTGCAGTGTACCTGTGGAGAGCCACAGGCTGTGCCAGAGACTGTAGATACACAGTCTCAATTACTCCTCATCATACCTCTACAAGTGGCCATAGCATAATATGAGGAAGCTGAGTGTCAGAGTGACCATATGATGTCTCTGAAGCCATAGCATTAGAACCTGGCAGAACCTGGGTCTCATTTCAAACGTAGGTCTTGAAAAGCTCTTTCCACATGTACATGCTATCTCAGCAATTTGTGTTGGCTGAATTTCTTAAGATGTGTTAATACGTTTTAATTGTGATTAAATACACATATATAAAAGTTACGTAAGTTACCTGAGGTCAGGAGTTTGAGAACGGGCTGGGCAAAATGGTGAAACCTCATCCCTACTAAAAATTCAAAAATTAGCCAGGCGTGGTGGCAGGCACCTGTAGTCCCAGCTGGTTGGGAGGCTGAAGCAGGAGAATCACACCCTCGGAGCAGAGACTGTAGTGGCCAAGATCACACGACTGCACTCCAGCCTCGGCAACAGTGTGAGACTCCATCTCAAAAAAACAAGGTTAAGATGATAACTTACAACTTTTTTTTTTTTTTTTTTTTTTTTGAGACAGAGTCTCGCTCTGTTGCCCAGGCTGGAGTACAGTGGTGCAATCTTGGCTCACTGCTCACTGCATCTTCCACCTCCCAGGTGCAAGTGATTCTCCACTTCAGCCTCCTGAGTAGCTGGGATTACAGGTGCACGCCACCACACCTGGCTAATGTTTTGTATTTTTAGTAGAGAAAGGAGTTTCACCATGTTGGGCAGGCTGGTCTTGAACTCCTGATCTCATGATCCACAAGCCTCAGCTTGTGGGATTACAGGCACAAGCCACCATGCCCAGCCTATCCTAACCATTTTTAAAAGTACAGTTCAGTGAACAACATTACATTGTCATGCAACCACCATCGACATCCATCTCCAGAACCCTTTCAATCTTGTGAAACTGAAACTCTGTCACCTTTCAACAAGAACTCCCCATTCCCCTCTACCCACTGCTGACAACCCCCACTCTATTTTCTATCTCTAAGAATGTGACTACTCTAAGTACATCGTGTAAGTGGAATTATTAGTGAAACGCCAGGAGTTCAGTCTAGGTTCTTCTTTTGGCTGCACAGAAAGCCAAGGACTGAGACGATGAGTATTGCCAAGGAAGAATCTTTAATCGCCAAGGAAGAAAATTTAATGCAGCCAAGGAGATCGGAGCTCAGTCTCAAATCCGTCTCCCTGACCTGCTAAAACTAGGGGTTTATACAGCAGGGAAGGAATGCAACAACGTGTAAGGAAACAGGAACTGGGGAGAGGCAAGGAAGCCACGATGAATGACGTCTGGCATCTTATTATCCAAATGTGGTAACTGGTTATCAGTTCTTTGATGCTTTTTTCTGAGAGACCCAAAGGTCATTTCCTGAAGAAGGAACTCAGAAAAAACAAATGTAAGTTTCAAGCTTCAATACCAAAGGGGTCAATTTCTATGTTCATTGAAAAGCTTTTTTAAAAAACTGTGGGACCACTGGGTCTGTGTCAGCATCATGCAGTATTTATCCATTTATGACTGGCTTATTTCACTTAACATAATGACCTACCGTTGTAGCATGTGTCAGAATTTCCTTCCATTTTAAGGCTGAAAATATTTTATTCTAAGTAATATATCATATTTTGTTTATTCAGCCAGCAACAAACACTTGGCTTGCTTCCACCTTTTGACTATTAATAATGCTGCTTATGAACATAGGTGCGAAAATATCTGTACGAGTGCCTCCGTTGAATTATTGTTGATATATACCCAGAAGTGAAATCACTGCATCATACGGTAACTATTTTTAACCATCATACTGTTTTCCATAGTCACTGAACCATTTTATCTTTCACCAACAATGCAAACGTTTCCCAGTTTATCTACATCCTTGCCAATGTTTGCTATTTTCCGTTTTTGCTTTGCTTGTTTTGTTTTAATAGCGGCAATCCTAATGGGTATAAAGTGGCATCTCAATGTTTTGCAAGCCAGCGTTTTGACCTGCATTTCTCTAACAATGAGGGATACTGAGCATCTCTTCACGTGCTTATTAATGTGTGTATTGTTGTAGAGATGTCTATTCAAGGCTTTTGTCAATGGTGTGTGTGTGTGTGTGTGTGTGTTTGAACTTTATGTATTCTGAATGTTAACACTAATGGGATGCAGTATCTGCAAACGTTTCCCATTTAATGGGCTGCCTTTTCACTCTGTTGACTATGGCCCGTTTTGCGCAGACGTTTTTAACTTTGGTGTGGCCCAATTTACTTACTTTTCTCTGTTATCTGTGGCTTTATTCTCATATCCAAATAATCGTCGCCAAATCCAGTGTCACGAAGCTTTCCCCTTATATTTCTGCCTAAGAAAGTCACGGTTTTCTCTCTCATGGGTCAGGTCTTTGATGCAGTTTTAGTTAATTTTTTGTGTATGGTCTATGGAAACGGTCCAACCTAATTCTTCTGCATGTGGTTACCTCATTCTCTCAGGACCATTGGTTGAAAAGACTGCCCTTTCCCTACTGAATGTTCTTGGCGCCCTTGTTGAAAATCATTTGACCAGGTATGTCCAGGTTTATTTCTCGGCTCGATATGCCATTTCATTGGTCTATATTCCTGCCTTTATTCCAAAAACCACCGGTTTGATTACTGTAGCTCTGCAGTGAATTTTTAAATCAAGAAAACCTCTAACTTCGTCTTTCCCTTTCAAGATTATTTTAGCTATTGTGGATTCTTTTAATTTCCATATGAATTTAAGAAAGAATTTTTCTATGTCTGCAAAAAAAGGTTGAGATTTTGACAGGGATTGCACTGAATCTGTGGATCATCTTGGATACTGATATCTTAACAATATAAGTCCTATAATTCGTGCATATTTGTGTCTTTCCACTTGTGTATATCTTTCATTTCTTTTATAGTTTTCAGTATCCAAGCCTTTTGCCTCAGTGGTTAAGTTTGTTCTTAACTATTTTACTCTTTTTAATGCTATTGTAAATTGAATTGTTTTCTTAATTTCCTTTGGGTTGTTCATTGCTAATACATAGAAATGCTATTGATTACAGAGTCTCACTGTGTTGCCCAGGCTGGAGTACAGTGGCACAATCTTGGCTCACTGCAACATCCACCTCCTGGGTTCATGCGATTCTTCTCCCTCAGCCTCCTGAGTAGCTGGGACTACAGGCATGTGCCGTCATGCCCAGCTAATTTTTTGTGTGTTTTTTGTAGAGACAGGGTTTCACCATCTTGGTCAGGCTAGTCTCGAACTCCTGACATTGTGCTCCCCCGCCTTGGCCCCCCAAAGTGCTGGGATTACAAGCATGAGCCACTGTGCCCAGCTGACAAAGATTCCTTCTATTACTAGTTTGTTGAGATTTTTTGTAGTAAGAGTGTAAGGCCCGTTGCCTCACCGGGAGTCAGACGACACATCCATCCCTCTCTGTGCCTGATAACTATGTCATCACAAGCTCCTTGTCTGGCCTCCCCACATGGCTTCCCCGCACTCGCCTCTGCATATCATACCCAGGGCCACACTCAGCATTAAACTCTGCATCCAACCCCCAGCCCGCTGTTGAAAAACCTACGAAAGATTTTTTTAAAAAGGAGCCCCCACCAAATCCTGCCCAGTAGCGGTCTGCCCTGGACGCCCCCAGAAGGCCCACTTACCCAAGGTCCTGCCCACCTACCGATGACAGTTAGCTCCAGGCACTTCCTGCCTCTCAACAGCCAATAAAATTGCCTTCACTTTGTTTCCCCTATAGCCAATCAAGGCCCACTTACCCAAGGTCCCGCCCACCTACCAATGACAACTAGTTCCAGGCACTTCCTGCCTTTCAACAGCCAATAAAATTGCCTTCATTTGTTTCTCCCATAGCCAATCAAGGCCCACTTACCCAAGGTCCCACCCACCTACCAATGACAGCTAGCTCCAGGCACTTCCTGCCTCTCAACAGCCAATAAAATTGCCTTCACTTTGTTTCTCCCATAGCTGATCAAGGCCCACTCACCCAAGGTCCCGCCCACCTACCAATGACAGCTAGCTCCAGGCACTTCCTGCCTCTCAACAGCCAATAAAATTGCCTTCACTTTGTTTCTCTCATAGCTGATCGAGGCCCACTCACCCAAAGTCCCGCCCACCTACCAATGACAGCTAGCTCCAGGCACTTCCTGCCTCTCAACAGCCAATAAAATTGCCTTCACTTTGTTTCTCCCGTAGCTGATCAAGGCCCACTCACCCAAGGTCCCACCCACCTACCAATGACAGCTAGCTCCAGGCACTTCCTGCCTCTCAACAGCCAATAAAATTGCCTTCACTTTGTTTCCCCTATAGCCAATCAAGGCCCACTTTCCCTCCTGCCTGCCTACCAATGACAGCTAGCTCCAGGCACTTCCTGCCTCTCAACAGCATATTGCCTTCCCTTTGTTTTCCAATAGCCAATCAATTGCCTTCCCTCCCCATAAAACCCCCACTCCCTAAACAGCCGGCGTGACTTCTTTGGCCCCTTCCTGAACCACAGAACCTCGCTGGGGAGCTGAATAAATTAGCTTCTCATTTTCTTATACTTGCCTCAGTTTCCCCATTTTACCTCAGCAATAAACCTTACAAGGAGCATCTTGTCAAACGTTTTTTTCTGCATCAGTTGGGATAATCACAGGATTTTTGTCCTCCACTCTGTGAATGTAGGGCATTACTGGGATCTGTTTGCATATATTCAATCATTCTTGCATTCCCGGACTAAGCCCACTTTGTCATGATGTAAAATCCTTTTAATGTCCTGTGAATTCAGATTGCTGGTATTTTACTGAGGATTTCTGCAACAGTATTAATCAGGGATAATGCTCTGTACTTTCTTTTCTTACGGTGTGTTTGTGTGATTTGGCTATCAGGGTATATCTGGTCTCATAGACTGAGTTTGGCAATACTCCCTCCACTCTGACTTTTATTAGAGTTTGAGAAGGATTTGTTTTAATTCTTCTTCAAATGTTTGCTAGAATTACCCAGTGAAGCCATATAGCCCTTAGCTTTTCTTTGCTGAGAGGTTGTTATAGAGTTAATCTCCTTACTATAAGTCTGTTCAGATATTCTATTTCTTCATGATTCAGTCTTGGCCATTTGAGTGTTTCTAGGAATTTGTCTGTCTCACCTAAGATGTTCAACATGTTGGCATACAATCGTTCATAGGACTCTTTTATAATCCTTTTTATTTCTGCAAAATTGGTAGTAATGTCTCTTTTTTCACTTCCAATTTTTAGTTTATTGGGTGTTCTCTCTTTCTCTCTTAAGCATTCTAGCAAAAGGTTTCTCCATTTTGTTAATCTTTTTAAAGAACCAATTCTTTGTGTAAAAAGTTTAATATTTATATTAACTGTACTATTTTATGCTTTTATTCGAATTTATTAACTTGTAAATACATTTGTATATTAAAATTAAAAGATATGGCCAGGCACAGAGGCTCACACACTTTGAGAGGCTGCGGCGGGCCAATCGTCTGAGGTCAGGAGTTCAAGACCAGCCTGGCCAATATGGCAAAACCCGTCTCTAATGAAAATTAAAAAAAAAAATAGCCTAATGTGGTGACTTATGCCTGTAGTACTAGCTACTTGGGAGGCTGAGGCAGGAGAATCACTTGAACCCAGGAGGTGGGGGTTGCAGTGAGCTGAACTTGTGTCACTGCTCTCCAGCCTGGGTGACAGAGTGAGGCTCCATCTCAAAAAGAAAATAAGAAAGACATACATAAGTAGAATAGAACTAACCATACATCTAGTAAATGGCACACCCAGGAATAAGCGCAAGCTTTCTTGACTTGAGTTCCATTTTCTGTTCACCCAATATGTGGCATGCAGTTTTCTAACCCCACTTTTAGAACCTTAAATATCACATATAACTGATGGTAAGAGACGAGGTTGTTTACAAAGTGAATCATCACTCAGGGGACATGCTCACTTTTAACATACACTGAGACAACAGGTAATTATGCGACTACCCTGCTATGTGGATCCCAGGGAAGAAGAGGGACCAACAAGTTAGAAAACAGATGGGCGAAAATGTTGCTGCTGAAGAAGGACTATACTAAGAAAGTCTGTGCTAATATGCCCACAGGGAACGGGAGAAGCTGGTGGGACTCAGTTTGCCTGTGCCATTTTGGGGCTCCATCCCCAGTACCACTTTTCTTAGCAATAATGGACTTACTCCTATGTAACGTCAATTTGTTCTACGGAGCAATTTCTCTCCGAAATTTTATAGACCACGTTTTCCAGGATAAAATGAATAGTTATAGAATAAGTATTAGAGGGCCAAATCTGTAAAATGCCTCTTAAAAGTCAGGCAAGCCTCCATCCACATATACATGTGCCAGACCTGTCATTTCCATCCATATCTGTCAAAGGGTTTCCAGACTATTAGCATAGCTGGCATTCGTTTAATTAACACTGAAGCTTAAATGAACCCTGTGAGACTTACATTTCTCACTGCTAAGAATGATTACACTTTCTAAAGAACTGAAAATTGGCAACGAAGAGTACAAATTTGGATAATTTGGCAATAGTTGTTATGCCTATTATATTCTTTTAAAGAAAAACATAAAATATTTTATTATCTACAATTAGTTGACACAAATTTTATAGAATTGGGCATACTGATCTTTTTATCTTAAATCCTACATATTTTGTTTTTATTCATATTACCCAGCAATTATATTTAAAAGTGGAACTTAATTCTCTATCATAAAATCACATAATCGTTTAGTTAGGAGGAAGATTAGTGGCTTTCTCATTCTGCTTTGGAGAGATCTACCCATTGTTTTAATATAGTCTTATTTTAAAAGCTCGTCGGTAACCCAAAACTTTCATCCTCTTTTTCTTTTAATCAGTTCTAAGTCATTTTAAGATCAGTTTTGGGCCGGGCGTGGTGGCTCACACCTGTAATCCCAGCACTTTGGGAGGCCGAGGCGGGTGGATCACGAGGTCAAGAGATCGAGACCATCCTGGTCAACAAGGTGAAACCCCGTCTCTATTAAAAATACAAAAATTAGCTGGGCGTGGTGGCGCGTGCCTGTGATCCCAGCTACTCAGGAGGCTGAGGCAGGAGAATTGCCTGAACCCAGGAGGCGGAGGTTGAGGTGGGCCGAGATCGCGCCATTGCACTCCAGCCTGGGTAACAAGAGTGAAACTCCGTCTCAAAAAAAAAAAAAAAAAGGTCACTTTTGTACTTTTATCCGGTGGGCATTCTTTCTTCATATTATTTAATAACACGTTCTCTAGTTTTTTGAGATTTCACGAATTTATCAGAGTACCCAGTTTTGGCAGCGCGCTGCTCATGCCAGCGCACGTGATCCAGGGGCATCGTTCAGTCCCAGAGCCTGGCTCCAAACTGTGCTGGAATGTGAGGGACTGTGAGGGACGTGAGCTTGCTCCAAGGTCACCCTCCCCCAGATCCTGCTCTTCCTTTGGGTTCAGTGGCGCAAGTCACAGGGCCGCCATTCTCCCACTCATCAAGCTCGGGTTCAGCGTGGTCTCTTCTCCTGTGGAGCCATATGTCGTTGGCTCTAAGTTACCTGATACTGCCTCCCGCCCGGGTGCTCACTTTGCCGTTTCTTCAGTAACACTTACATCTCCTGTCTTCACCTCATGTCTCTAATCAGGCCTTCATGCTTCTTAGTGTGGATTCTCCCTTACGCTCTACTTTTGCCTTTATTTGGTTGGTAGGTCTTATTGTTCTCTGGAGGCAACAATACGTGTACATTTGAAAATTAATTGCTAACTTGAAATTCAAGTGTTTTGCATGAAATTCTAGATCTTTAGGTTCTTAAAATGTAACCAAGTACCCCCATTTTTCTACAGGTAGTTTAATTGTATTTTCCCCTCCCGCTCTCTCTTTTCTCCTTTCTCCATTTCCCTGGCCCCCTGCTTTCTACTTAGCTCTGCTGAAATGCAAGTATAACCTCTCACCTCTCCCTCAGCAGACACTGCTTACAGGGCGAGTTCGTTTAACTCTGTGCTCCAAGACAGATTGCTCCTTCAGAGGTGACAGTGCGTTTACAGACCATAGCATGCCCCCAGGGAACTCTCACCTCCAGGGGTTGCCTAGGAGCTTCCATCCTTTGGGGGTGACCTAAGAACTCATACCCACTAGGATAGCGTGTTGAAAGCATGACCACTTGGATACTTTTACAACTTACCTCTGCACAAAAAGGTGCCAACTCAACTTCTTGGTAGGTAACTGACCAGTAGCAGGGTCAGTTACAGCCCTTGATTTCCTCCCCTAACCTGTGAAAATGTCCACTTTTTCATAGTGGTAAAGGCATCAATGCAACAAGAAGAGCTAAATATCCCAAATATATATGCACAGATTCATAAAGCAAGTTCTCAGAGATCTTTAAAGAGACTCAGACTCCCAAACAATAATAGTGGGAGACTTTAATACCCCACTGTCCATACTGGATCAACCAGACAGAAAACTGATATTGACATTCAGGACTTGAACTCAGCTCTGAAGCAAGCAGACCTCATAGACGTCCATAGAACTCTACACCCTAAAGCCACAGAATATACATTCTTCTCAGCACCACATTGCACTTATTCTAAAATTGACCACATAATTGGAAGTAAAACACTCCTCAGCAAATGCAAAAGAACAGAAATCCTAACAAACAGTCTCTCAGACCACGGTGCTGTCAAATCAGAACTCAGGATGAAGAAAGTCACTCAAAACCACACAACTACATGGAAACTGAACAACCTGCTCCTGAATGACAACCGGATAAATAATGAAAATAAGGCAGAAACAAAGACGGTCTTTGAAACCAGAAACCAAGAGAACAAAGACACAATATACCAGAATCTCTGGGGAAAACTTAAAGCAGTAGTAGAGGGAACTCTCTGGCCCTAAATGCCCACAGGAGAAAGCAGGAAAGACCGAAAATCGACACCCTAACATCATAATTATAAGAACTAGGGAAGAAGGAGCAAGCAAATTCAAAACCCAGCAGATGCCAAGGCATAACTAAGATCAGAGCAGAACTGAAGGAGACAGAGACACGAAAAACTGTTCTAAAAATCTATGAATCCAGGGCCCAGTTTTTTGAAAAGATCAACAAAATGGAATGACCTCTAGCCAGACTAGTGAAGAAGGAGAGAAGCATCAAATAGGTGCAATAAAAAGAATAAAGGGGACGTCACCACCGATCCCACAGAAATACAAACCACCATCAGCAACGCTATAAACACCTCTATGCACATAAGCTAGAAAATATAGAAGAAATGGATAAATTCCTGGACACGTAAACCCTCCCAGGACTAAACCAAGAATTTGAATCCCTGAATAGATGAATAAAAAGTTCTGAAATTGAGGCAGTTATTAATAGCCTACGAACCAAAAAACGTCCAGGACCAGATTGATTCACAGCCGACTTCTACCAGAGGTACCAAGAGGAGCTGGCACCATTATTTCTAAAACTATCCCAAACAACAGAAAAAGAGGGAATACTCCCTAACTCATTTTATAAGGCCAGCATTATCCTGATACCAAAAGCTGGCAGAGACACAACGAAAAAGGAAATTTCAGGCCGATATCCCCGATGAACATTGATGTGAAAATCTTCCACGAAACACTGGCAAGCCTTCAAAAAGCTTATCCACCACGGTCAAGTCGGCTTCATCCCTGGGATGAAGGCTGGTTCAACATATGCAAATCGATCAACATAATCCATCACATAAACAGAACCAATGCAAAAACCACGATTATCTCAGTAGATGCAGAGAAGGCCTTCCACAAAATTCAACAGCCCTTCATGCTGAAAACTCTCAATAAACTAGGTATTGATGGAATGTATCTCAAAATTATAAACTCTATTTATAACAAATCCACAGCCAGTATCATACTGAATGGGCAAAAACTGGAAGCATTCCCTTTAAAAACCGGCACAAGACAAGGATGCCCTCTCTCGCCACTCCTATTCCACATGGTCCTGGGGTAATCAGGCAAGAGAAAGAAATAAAGGATATTCAATTAGGAAAAGAGGAAGACAAATTGTCTTTGCAGATGACACGATTGTATATTTAGAAAACCCCATTGTCTCAGCCCAAAATCTCTTTCAGTAAAGTCTCAGGATAAAAAAAAAATCGATGTGCAAAAATTACAAGCAAAGCAGAACCTCCAGCTTGGGGCACCCACAGAGTTGTCTCCTGTCAGAGCCGCATTTCAATGGTGCACGTTGTGGTTTGAGTGTGTCCCCAGAAGTTTCTCTGTTGAACACAGGAGTAAATTCATTACGGGGAGAGTGGCCTTGTTGTAAAAGTGAGTTCAGCTTTCCCTTGCCGTCTCTCTCACGTGCTTTCTTGCACTGCCACCTGGCACCATGGAAGGAGATAGCAAGAAGACCCTCAGCAGATACTGGCCCCTAAATCATGCACTTCTCAGCCTTCAGAACTGTGAGAAAGCAGATTTCTGTTGATTATAAATGACCCAGCCTGGGGTATTCTGACACAGCAGCACGAAATGGATGAAGACAGCGTTCCTGAGTGCCCACATTGTCTCCTGATCCAGAGGAGCACACTGTCTGTCCTCCCTCAGGCACGAGTAAAGCAGTCTACTTTCTGGCACGATGGCTCCTGGTCCTTTGGCATTAGTGGGAAAAGATGGAGCAGGGAGCCCCTGAGTGGGCTGCTTCACGGTCCCCAGGTGCTGGGAAGCGCTGACAAATGAGATCGGAGGGACAAATGAGAACATGGGGACAGGTTGGGAGATGAGGAACCTGCAGCTCTGGAATCATATTTCTGGGAAACTGCAAGCAAGCTGTGTGTGTGCGTGTGTGTGTCTGCGTGTGTGTGTGTGCATGCGTATGGGTGCGTGCGTGTGTGTGTGTGTTTAAAATAGAAATAGAGAAATTCAATCTGCCAGGCATGGCGGCTCATGCTTGTAATCCCAGCACTTTGGGAGGCCAAGGCGGGAGGATCACCTGAGGTCCGGAGTTTGAGACCAGCCTGACCAGCATGGAGAAACTCCATGCCCACTGTAAACACAAAATTCGCCAGGCGTAGTGGTGTATGCCTGTAGTCCCAGCTACTCGGGAGGCTCAGGAGAATCGCTTGTACCCAGGAGGTGGAGGTTGTGGTGATCCGAGATTGCACCTTGTACTCCAGCCTGGACAACAAGAGTGAAACTCTGTCTCAAAAAAAGAAAGAAAAAATTTAATCATACTAGTATCTCCAACTTGTTCTGAGTCTGTGACTAGACCAATGATACATGATAAAGAACTACCATGCATTTGCTTATTCAAGAAACCTGACCTCATTCAAGTAAAAGGCTCAATGGTGGGAAAGTCACATATTAAATAAATTCCGTTTTTGTTACACAGAAATGCAAGACTGTCGTTAGAGAATACACAGGAGGACCTGGTGTGTCTGCTCGTGAGGGTAGCTTCTCCTGGTGTCTGCTCGTGAGGGTAGCTTCTGCCAAAGTGTCATGTTTAAGATGAAACCTGTCACGGGAGGGAGGATTAGAGGAGCACTACCGTGAATGGGAACTCGTTGCATCAAGAGCCATTAGATTTTTATTGTGGTTGGAGGAGAAAATAAGAAGAATGAGAGGACCAAGGCGGCGTGTGGACGGGCACAGAAGCCGCTCGGGAACACACTGGGCCTGTGTCCCCAAGGAGGTGGGAGGCCACTAGAGGGTGCGCGGCTGGGAAGTGACGGGGCAGGCTAACCTAAGTCACTCCAGCAGGAGGACAAAACTGAAATGACGTGTCAGAAGCTGGATGGCAGCACGCTGGCAGGTCTGTGTGACCTGCGGCGCCATCCACGCCTCTTGCTCCATCGCACTGTGACCGTCTCGCTGTCCTCGTACACATCAGACTAACAGTGCGCTTGCCCGGCTGCAGGGCTAGACCCTGAAAACGTGTGCTCAGCGGGCACATACGAGGTGGGAATGGCAAGGTACTAACAGGACTCGGTTTAGGTGAAATGCTTTCCCAAGTTCCTCGTTTCCTCTCAAGATCACGGTCCAGCTCCCCTCATCCAATGTATTCGCTCCACTCATTCATATGAATGAGAAACCTTTATTTCATTTTGAGCCCACCCATTACTGATTATCTGTAGGCTTAAGGAACGTATCCCAGAAACTCCTCTGCTCAGTGTAAGGGTCAGATAACAGCTATGAAATCATGACTGACTGCAAAAAAACTACATGTTTCCTGCCGGAGAGAGTGTGGCGGTCCCAATCCGATCTCCTAATATAGCTATTAGAAAAAGAATGAGTTTTCTGCTCAGAAAATTTTCTGTCTTTCAATAGCTAACTGTCCACTTGTACAGCAGAAGTTAATTCGGTCCAAGTCTTTCAATCTGGCAGAACAGACTTTAAGGCCAACATAATTTAGTAGTAGAAAATTCACTAATCTTCCATTTAACAGCAGGGAATACTGAAGATCAATTGATTTAAAAAAACATCATAAACGCTAGGTAACAAATATCAGGAATTGAACTGTGTGATTTGTTAAGGGAATTCACGTGCGCCTTATTTCATCTTAGAAAGGGAAATTCAACCACAACTCAGACTTGTAAAAATAGAATTTTAAAGATTATCGGATTTATAATAAACAGAAACTGCAGAACAGGAAATAGAGAATCCTGACATTGAAACAAATGACCGCCAGTCCAGCACCCTCTGATACTGAATCTTCTCACAGGGATCCTCATCCATTGGTACTTTTTTCCTGTGTTTAAGTATTGGAAGTGTCAGAGGTCTCCATAATTTCAGAAAAGGACTTCTAGAGACAGCTACTATCTCTTCAGTTACCCCCCGGATCAGGCGAATCGAGTCCACTTTCCAAACACCCCCGCTCTCCACCTGGGTCACATTGGACACGGTGGTTACTTCCCCTTTCAACCTGGCTGTGGTCCTGTGCATGAAAACTTCATCTGTTCCCTTCAGCTTCCCTGATTTCGCCAGGCCTGACTTTTAATGTTTACTTAAAAGCAGTTCACAGGATTTGAAAGGTCAATGGGAAACTGATCTTCAAGAGCATTCTCGAAATACCACCACCCCGCGAAGCGCTTTTAAAATGTGCAGGGTCGCCCTGTAGATACTCTGACCCCAGTCAGTTATTACGGGTATGATGAGAGTCCAAGCAGCATTTATCAAACTGACAGAAAAAAAAAAAAAACAACAACAAAAACCCTGAACTAGTACATACCTTTTTATAGCAAGTTCTTTTAGTATAAGAAGTTTTGCCTTGGAAAATTTGGAATGAAACTACAGGTTCATTTTTCCAGTGAGAAAATTGAATAATACTGAAGGGGCCGCTTTTTACGGAAGATTTCCAATAGCTTCACTTCGTCCTGCTCCTCTTTTTCACCCTGACTCCTAAACCAACTCCGAAGGTAAATTAACAGCACTGGGCAAATAGTCTCCCAGACTCTCTTCCGCTACAGGAAGAGAGAACATGTAGGGGCTTCCTCACGGCGTGGCCCTCTGGGACACCTGATGTGTGCCCTTGGTGTCGATTAAAAATTCCCCTTCCATCCTACAGCACCCTTAGCCTGGGGTTATTTTCCAATTATACCTGACACTTTCCCAGTTGAAAATGGAATGCAGTCTATAGACCCTTTTTTCTGTTTTTAGCATGGTGTCATGATTTAATGAGAATCGCTGGGTTTCAAAGGCATAGATTACTTTCTTTTTATTCTTTTTTCTCTTTGATAAAATTATCTCATGAGAATGTCACTAATACTCTAGTTCCTTTGGGGAAGTAGCGTGTCTTTCTGCTGATCAGAATCACTACTTTCAACTTTGTTATCACCCTAGTACCTCTGTAAGCTGCTGTCATCCAGTATGTATCTGAACCCCTCAGTTTACACAGTCGTTGTGATGAGTTTAATGGAAACAGTGCCTTAACCTCAAAAATTGTTTAACATTTTACTGTTCAATATGTTCTACTACTCATGGGAGTACCAAGAAATAAGATTTTAGAATCATTATCAGAAGAAAGATGCTCACCAAATATATAATCATTCTTAAGGAGAAATAGTAGATGGATTTTTTTTCTCATTTGAAGCATTGACTCCAGACTCATTTAACAAAATGATTTATTTATCGTTGCTGAGCAGAGGAAATTGCTTTTTAAAAGATAATAACACTCCTTTATTTTCTAAAAATAAATAATGGTGGTAACACACAAGACACTAATAATTTTCACTGTGGCCCTAATTCTCCCTCTCCACCCTCAGAACCTGCTGTTTCCCTGAGAGCTTTAAGATCAGCTTGACTTGACTTTCTCAAGAGTTGCTTTTCTGTCTTTTCCCCTAATTTCCTGAGGTTTCTGTGTTTATGCCTAAAAGCCAATAATTTTCCTGAACAGACCGAAGTAAAAATAAATGAGTTGTCTACAATTCATTTTTATCTCATCAATGTTACACCTTGTCAATTAAAACAAATATTCCTTTTCTGTGCCAAGAAGACATTTTCCGTTACATTCACAATCTGCTTCACCTGCCATCGGGTACAAGAGAAACCTCTAACAGATGGGAATCAGCAAATGGCAATTGCAACTAGAGCCGACTATATGAATAACAAATGGAAAGTGTATTCTGTGAATTACCTCGGAAGGCAAATATGGTTATGGGGGCTTTGGAAGACGTTGTGACATCGATTCTGAGAATAAGATTGAGGCCTGCAAATCAAATCAAAGGAAATGTTACATACATGTAAATCCATGTGGTATATATGCATGACACGCATAGACTTCATATACATACATGTAAATCCATGTGACATATATGCATGCACATGCATAAACTTCATATATATACATACACACATATATACACATCATATATATACACACACATATATACACATATATATACACACAGATATAGGCATCATATATACATACAAACGTATATACACACATATATACACACAGACATAGGCATCATATATACATACACACATATATACACACACACATATATACACACATATATGGACACACATATATATACATATATACACATACACATATATATACATGCACACATATATACACATATATACACACATAGGCATCATATATACATACATATACACACATCATATATATACACACACATATATACACACATATATGGACACACATATATATACATATATACATATACACACATATATATACACACATATATACGCCTCATATATACATACACATACATACACATATATGTATACACACATACATACACCTCATATATACATACATACACATATATACACACATACACATCATATATATGTACATACACATATACACACACATATATACACATATACATACACCTCATATATAAACATACACATACATATATATGCATGTATACAAACATACATATGCTTCATATATATACACACACATATATGTGTGTATATATGTATGTATATATATGATTCACCTCCTCCTGCCCCTCTTTTTCACCCTGACTCCTAAATCAACATACATATATGTGTGTATATGCATGTGTATATACGTGTGTGTGTATATATATGATGTGTATGTATGTGGTATATATGTGTACATATGTGTGTATATGTATGTGTGTATATATGATGTGTATGTATGTGGTATATGTGTGTGTATATGTATGTGTATATTTATATGATGTGTATGGATGTGGTATATATGTGTACATATGTGTGTATATGTATGTGTATATATATGATGTGTATGTATGTGGTATATATGTGTACATATGTGTGTATATGCATGTGTATATACGTGTGTGTATATATACGATGTGTATGTATGTGGTATATATGGGTACATATGTGTGTATATGCACGTGTATATACGTGTGTGTGTATATATACGATGTGTATGTATGTGGTATATATGTGTACATATGTGTGTATGTATGTGTATATGCATGTGTGTATATATACGATGTATATGTATGTGGTATATATGTGTACATATGTGTGTATATGTATGTGTATATATACGATGTGTATGTATGTGGTATATGTGTGTACATATGTGTATATGCATGTGTATATACGTGTGTGTGTATATATACGATGTGTATGTATGTGATATATATGTGTACATATGTGTGTATGTATGTGTATATACGTGTGTATATATACGATGTGTATGTATGTGGTATGTATGTGTACATATGTGTGTATATGTATGTGTATATACGTGTGTGTATATATACGATGTGTATGTATGTGGTATATATGTGTACATATGTGTGTGTATGTATGTATATATACGTGTGTGTATATATACGATGTATATGTATGTGGTGTGTATGTGTACATATGTGTGTATATGCATGTGTATATATACGATGTGTATGTATGTGGTATATATGGGTACATATGTGTGTATATGCATGTGTATATACGTGTGTGTGTATATATACGATGTGTATGTATGTGGTATATATGGGTACATATGTGTGTATATGCACGTGTATATACGTGTGTGTATATATACGATGTGTATGTATGTGGTGTGTATGTGTACATATGTGTGTATATGCATGTGTATATACGTGTGTGTATATATACGATGTGTATGTATGTGGTATATATGGGTACATATGTGTGTATATGCATGTGTATATACGTGTGTGTGTATATATACGATGTGTATGTATGTGGTATATATGTGTACATATGTGTGTGTATGTATGTGTATATATGTGTGTGTATATATACGATGTATATGTATGTGGTGTGTATGTGTACATATGTGTGTATATGCATGTGTATATACGTGTGTGTATATATACGATGTGTATGTATGTGGTATATATGGGTACATATGTGTGTATATGCATGTGTATATACGTGTGTGTGTATATATACGATGTGTATGTATGTGGTATATATGGGTACATATGTGTGTATATGCATGTGTATATACGATGTGTATGTATGTGGTGTGTATGTGTACATATGTGTGTATATGCATGTGTATATACGTGTGTGTATATATACGATGTGTAGGTATGTGGTATATATGTGTACATATGTGTGTATATGCATGTGTATATACGTGTGTGTATATATACGATGTGTAGGTATGTGGTATATATGTGTACATATGTGTGTGTATATATGGCTCTTTATCTCACATTACATAAAGTCGTCAAGGTTGTCAAGACCTTTCTGTTCTTAGAAATATTTTCAAGCAGTGAAAGAGGTACGACAGTGCTCAGAGTTGGAAGCATCATACGGTCATTCTAAATGCATGGGTTACAGTGTTCCTACATTAACCTTTAACTTCACTTTTCATGAAAAATGGACAGGAATGTCGGGTGAGTACAGTGATTATTCTCTTTCTGGGAGCACAAACTCCTGTAAACTCGGGGCCTAGAGGAAGGCTTAGATCAAAGCCAGTGGAGACAAGGAACGTCTTAAATGTTTGATCCCGACGTTTAAAAAGACTCAATAAAGTGAAGTCAGGGCAAACGGTAAGACTGTCCATGTCTGCTCTTCCCTCCTCACCTAAACCCACTGCCCGCTGCTCCTCTGACACTTTCAAGTCTTCCCAGCGCTTGCTTAAGAATACCAATGGCAAGCGGAGTGTGTCGTGTGAAGAGAAGCCCTGGGTGGAAGCTGGATGCGGGAGGAGAACAGCATGTGTGCGTTTCCCCCATTCCCCTGTGCTTAGGTAATCACAGCCTGGAGTTGTCACCACTGGTCTCACAGACCGGTCCCAACCTGAACTCGTTCCCACCCTTTCAATGAGAAGGACGCAGTTCTGGGAGAAGGAATGAGACAGGAGACACAGGTTTACTTTTCTCTGGGACCTTGTGTTTGTTTTCAGAAATGAAAGGAAAAAAACAATAACCACAATCATATAAGATGTTTATATCCAAGATATGAGCATGCTGTTACTTTCACTGATCTTTGAAACTGATTCACAGTGGAACACGATTTGGGATGAAAATTTCTCCAAGTGAGATTCAAATTATCATTATGGCTGTCAGGGATCTAGAAATTAGATTTTTTGCTGATTGCTCTTCAGTCGTTCCATCAACAAAAAGGTACGCTGGGAATATAATGAGTTAACCTCAAATTGACGACAAACATCCGTTTATTTATTTTTTTTTTTGGTTTTGCACAACATCATAATTGAAGAGATCATCACATTCGAAGTATGTTTGCATTCAGAATCATCATCATCATCATCAACACAAAAAAACCTTTTTCAAACTTTACCACGCTTTTCTACGCCTGTGGCACTCATGTATGCTGAGTCACACAGATGAACTAAACAGAGCCCCTGATTTCCCCATCGTCTCCCTGGTGTTTTGATTTTCAGTTTCTTCCCTTGAACAAGTCGCCTTCTATTCCCAGGGGCCCCCATCCTCATGTGAGTCCCTGACTCCCCAGATCCCCTTTGGGTGCCTCCTCCCATCTCTCTGTGCCCTTCATAGGGTATTGCCCAAAGACTCAGCAGAAGATGCTTTGTAGAGCTTCATAAATGTGCAACCTTGCTCAATTGTATGGTGCTTTTGGCCAAGTGAACATTTTTAGGAACTTCCTTACATTCGCACGATATGTTTCTCCCACCCCATCTGGGAATGATCTGCTAGACGGCGTAGGAGACATTCTTTATGTAGCATCCTCCCCCATGTAGAGCATACAGGCACTATACTTAGAGCAATGGTATAACCCTAAGTCCACGTGGCTGTGGGCTGAGTTCCTTCTTTACCCACGGGTGCAGGGAGCGCTGCAGCTGCCAGGGGCTCACACTCCTGATACAGCAAGAGTCAGGGCCCAGGATTACTGGTGCTCATGAAGTCGTCAGAGCAGCCGCTGCTGCCGCCATTGGAACTGAGCCACGTAAGAGAGGACCTGGGCTTGCACCTACCTGTCACTGTGGCCGCTGCTGCCAAAGAGACTACCAGAAAAAAAAAATGACTAAAAATATGGATTTGCCCTTCCTCCCACCTTTCTATTTCTTGCCAGTGCCTCCCATTATCAAAATCTTATTAAAAATCAGCCAGAAGGGAGTCTGGGAAATGTAGCTTGCAGATATCCAGCCCCTGTGTTACAGAAAAGAACGCAGAACAGAAGGAGAGGCTGCGCAGCCACAGACACATCCCGGCCCGGCGCTGTGTGTGTGGGGCTCTGAAGGTGGAAAGCTCTGTAAGAAGCCTGGCTGGGCACGGGTCCCCCTCCCCAAGGATTACAGCTCCTATCACTACCAGATGCTCTTCCCATTTCTGTGGTCCCTACTCTTCTCTCTCTCCTGCTCCTCTCTCTCTCTCTGCTACCATTCTCTATCCCTGAATCTGCCTGGATTTCCACCCTTGTTCAGGTGCTATGTCAGCCACTCTAAGACACCTGGCGGGCCCAGTGGCCACTGGCCACATTTTCTCTTACTCCGTTTTCCAGAAAGTATGTGAATCCTCACAAAAACTGTCGTTTTTGTTTTGTTTTGTTTTGGTTTATCTGGTCGGTTCCCTCACAAGAAATTCACCTTATTATAGTAAGAAAATTGGAATTGGAGATCAAAGACTGGCTCTAGTATTACATCCACCGATCATGTGTACCATTAGCAACAGAGCTTTGAGTCAAGGAAAATGAGTAGTTGTTAGACAAAAGGCTTCTTGACAGAGCGACTGTCCTTCTGCGCAGAGACGCGATTCTCGTAGGCGGTCACTACAAGGGCATGTAGAATGAAGGAGGGTGAAAGTTTTTATTCTTTTCACAAATGTTGGTTTTGTGACTTTTCTTCATTGGCTGGGGTCAGACTGCGCAATTTGGGCTAGACTTGATTAGCTAAACGTGCACTTTTTTTTTTTTAGATCAGGTGGGCATGTAAGGGAGAGAGGGGAACGGGAAGGGGTCATCTGCGGTGAGCTGGAGAGCTAATGTTTCAATCAAGGAGAGGAATGTGAGCTAGTGCTGATGACACCAGTGCTGTGGCACACCTGGGCACGCCTGGGCACACCTGGGCACGCCTGGGCAAGCAGCAAAAGCCAAAAGAAGGAGAGGAGAAGAAAGAGGAAAGGGCACTGGGAATTAAGGGCTCCAGCTGTCTGAAGAGAAATCTTGCCATGTCTTACATGTAAGATAAACTTGAGAAAATCTTTTCACATTTTCACCATCACTTTCTTCATGTGTAAGATTGAGGAGTTGACTGTGATACTTACATTTTTTTCCCACTCAGTGTTAAGAGGGTTTGTGAAATTCAGTTGTTTAAAATATCTGATTACTATCTTATTAATTTAAAAAATATTTACTACTAAGTCTATAACATCTAAGAAGAAAAAAAAAAACACAGAGATCTATACCGAGAATAAAAACTATAAACCCATCATATAATCAGACACATGGATGGTCTCGAACTCCTGACCTCATATAATCCACCCGTCTCACCTTCCCAAAGTGCTGGGATTACAGGCGTGAGCACCGTGCCCAGCCGTTCTCTGGTTTTTCTTTTTCTATCCATCTCAGAAGTCCTGTCCTTCAGTCTGAAAGTCCCCCCAGGCTTTCCCTTGGAAGGCCTAGTGAATGGTCTCAGGAGGTTGTGTCCATAGAATGAGGGGAGATTGACAGCCATCTGCCCTTTCTTTTAAGGCTTATAAGAACACATCTACCAAGCAAAGGACTGTTTGCCAATGTGGGCACCTTACAGCACAACCTCAGGGTATTACTATCCCTCTGGCAAAAGGCTTATTTATTAGTTTACATTTCTGTGACTCATGATGCAAAAGAACAGGTCACGATAGGAAGGGAGGATGAGAAGAAATTCTGACCTACCTCAGTGCAGAATGTGAACAGGGTTAACTACATCATAAATTGTAAACCTGGGAGCAACAGACTTCTTTCTTTTTAAGTGCAGAACACAAGTAAGGGGGTAGGAGAACAAGTTTAGCATCCTTGACTCCTTGGCCTGTAAGCCATACATTTCTTTTTTTTTTTTTTTTTGAGGCGGAGTTTCGCTCTTGTTACCCAGGCTGGAGTGCAATGGCGTGATCTTGGCTCACTGCAACCTCCGCCTCCTGGGTTCAGGCAATTCTGCCTCAGCCTCCTGAGTAGCTGGGATTACAGGCACGCGCTCCCGTGCCCAGCTAATTTTTTGTATTTTTAGTAGAGACGGGGTTTCACCATGTTGACCAGGTTGGTCTCGAACTCTTGACCTCGTGATTCACCCACCTCAGCCTCCCAAAGTGCTGGGATGACAGGCATGAGCCACCGCGCCTGGCCCAAGCCATACATTTCAATATGCATGCTTATATCATCTTTCCTCTTGATGGCAAATGCATGCTTCCGTGAAATGTGTCAGTCAAGGGAGCTGAGAAAATGAAATTAGGACCGTTGTGAAAGGGCATTGATATTTATTGGTAACACTTAGATCAGAATTATATATTAACATGAAGTTCCTAAACTAATTTCCACATTTGACTTGAACAAAAACAGCTTATTTGCAAGACAATGCCACACATTTCCAGAGCTTGCCCAGGATTTCCAGCGGGGCACGTTCTGTGGTTTAGAATCCGTATTCTGGTCACTGCATAAATCAATACTTTAAAAAATTGTTTCTATTAAGAAACATCATAAAACAAATGCTCATTTTTTTACATGTCCAAAGGCCTTGAGAAATTCTGAGCAAAAATAGAAGGAAGGAAAATTATAAAAACAACAGCAATATGTTCCTTTCACATATTTTGAGGTCCACCTGTTTAAATGTTTCCAACGCCATTAAACACATCTGTTACTTTTTCCTCTAGACAAAAAAATTATGTGAAAAAGTAAATATACAGTTTCTAAAGCCAATGCAGACGGGCTTTGGCACTGGGTGCTTACCTCCCCGTGTGCTTCATCTTCGCGGTCTATGAAAACAGGTTCTCCTTGTTTACCTCTGAGTCCTGTGAAGTGCTCCTGAGTCCATGTAGCGAAGGACGAGGCACAGAGCCATCCCTCAGTTAACAGTGGGCATTATCGTCAGAGAGGGAACAGGTGGGTGTAGTTCTCCATGCAGGCACGCACGCGTGGTTCCTCTTTTCATGTATTTAACCTTGTGGAATCTCAACAGGCTGCAGCTCCTCTCACTAGAATATTCAAAAGAACATTTAAAATTAGGAGATGGTCTCTAACAGGCCTCGTACCTCTGATACTCTGGGAATCTTTGAGGCTGTATCCTATACACTATCATTTTTGTTTTATTTCTACATAACTATTACCTGTCTTCTACCTGTGGAGGTATTCCACAGTCAGAAACACATCATTTTTTGAGGCATAAGGCAAGACTCCTGAGTAGCATTCTTGCGTTAGCATTTATAAGCATCGCCTCGATACTAATTGTGTTAAACGTCTGTGGGGAACGTTCTAGTTAATATCACTGCATCATCTACATGGGACTCTGTCCTATGGGCAGCCTCTCTTCTGAAGAAGACATTCCTGAACAGTTCTCCTTGTCTCACTTTGTCCCTCCCCTCAAGAAAGAAGACCTCGTGCCTGTAATCCCAGCACTTTAGAAGACCAAGACAGGCAGATCACTTGAGGTCAGCAGTTCGAAACCAGCAGCCTGGCCAACATGGTGAAACCCTGTCTCTATTAAAAATACAAAAAAATTAGCTGGGCATGGTGGCAGATGCCTGTAATCTCAGCTACTTGGAAGGCTGAGGCAGAAGAATCTCTTGAACCTGGGAGGTGGAGGTTGCAGTGAGTCAAGATTGCACCATGGCACTCTACCCTGGGCAAAAAAGTGAGGCTACATCTCAAAAAAAAAAAAAGACCTACTCCAACCAGCATTGGTGAGAAATGCATATTTTACTGAATATATCTTGAAGAAACATGAATGATTGAAGGGTACATCTCTAACAACACAGCAATCCACCTCCCTGCAAAAATAAAAATATCCATTAGATATTATGCCGGTCTGGACCCTCTGAGAAGCTGATATCGGCACAGGATTAAACATGCAAGGATTTTATTAAGAAAACTACTGTAAAAGAAAATGGTGAAGGAGCCAGAGGAGTCTCTGAGAAAGCATCTTAGGCTGCTTTCCGGTCTATGGAAGGTTGTCCATGAGCCAACCTCAGCCATCAGAGGAGCTCATGTCTCCCAGGACAGGCAGCACTGCTTCCACCTCAGTCACTGGCCGGAGAGCAGCCCATGGGAATGTGTGCAGCACAAATGCCCGGTGGATTTCAGCTCAGTGGCCAGGCTCTTTGTCTCTAACACGTGGAGATCTGCAGGGAGGAGTCTCTTCCACCACAAATCTCTCTTCCCGAATTCTGCTCTGCTGTCCACTGCAAATTCTACCCACTGTGCCAGTGAACTTTTCCTTAGTCTTTCTTTCTTTCTTCCTTCCTTTCCTTCCTTCCTTCCTTCCTTCCTTCCTTCCTTCCTTCCTTCCTTCCTTCCTTCCTTCCTTCCTTCCTTCCTTCTTTCCTCTTTCTTTCTTTCTTTCTTTCTTTCTTTCTTTCTTTCTTTCTTTCTTTCTTTCTTTCTTTCTTTTTTTTCTTTCTTTCCTTTCTTTCTTTTTCTTTCTTTCGAGACAGAGTTTCACTCTTGTTGCCCAGGCTGGAGTGCAATGGTGCAATCCCGCCTCATCACAAACTCCACCTCCCAGGTTCAAGCAATTCTCCTGCCTCAGCCTCCCGAGTAGCTGAGATTACAGGTAAGCATCACCACGCCCAGCTAATTGTTTGTATTTTTAGTAGAGACAGGGTTTCTCCATGTTGGTCAGGCTGGTCTCAAACTACCAACCTCAGATGATCTGCCCGCCTTGGCCTCCCAAAGTGCTGGGATTACAGGCATGAGCCATCGTGCCTGGCCTCGTCTAGTCTTTCAAACATCACACACTCAAGAATTTTCCCTTCAGAGCCTTTCTACATCTCTTCCTTTCTCTAGTCTCTTCTACAAGCGTGTCCAAATTTGCATCATCCATCATTATTCTCAGGTATATTATGAGCCCTCAGGAAATTAAACATCCGTCAGTTACCAGGCGTCACAGGCCACAGAAGACAGAGGGCAGGAGGGTGCCCCAGAACACATCGTGTTTCCTGCCGTGTCAGAGCAGGGCTGCATTGTCATCAGCTGCGCTCTTCCACTTACAACACCGCGCCGTCTCATCTGCACCAACATACTGAAACTGCTTCATAAAGTCATCAGTGTATTTTTAATTGCCAAATTTATTGGACGTTTCACAGCCATTATTCTTGACTTTTATACGCACTGGACATGACTGATCATTCATGTCTTGAAATTCTATTTTTCCCAGATGGCCGTGATAAAACACTCTGAACATCGTTCTTGTGCCTTGACGGCTACTCCATTTCTCTTCTTTCTGATGTCTTTTGTTCCTCCCCATTCCTTAAATATGGCTTTTCCCGGACTTCTTGCTTTAGTCATGTGCTCTAAATACATACTTTCCCTAGGAACTGCATTCCCTAATGCAGAAGAAAATTTTCATTAACTTATGTATGTTGTATTTATCAAGCTCTTAGTATGACGACAACATGTATTAAGTTCTGAGGATAATATACAGTGAAAAATCTCTGTCTTTAAGGAATACACTGTCCAATGTGAGAAACATAAAAGAAAACAAGCAATTGCAAGAGAAAGGGCTGCTGTGATGTGGGGACGGCCAGGGTTCAGGGCACACACCAGAGGAATCTGACTCATACTTGGGAAATAAAGAAGCTTCTCAGAGGAAGAAAATCACCAATGTGTCGTACTAATAACAAGAGGAGCAGGAGGGCATTCCAAACTGAGAGCTCCGCATCTGCGGAGCTGTAATTCAGGTACATAGTTCAGTAGATCAGCTATTGAATCAAGGACAATGGGAGAGGCTGGGTCACAAAGATGCTGAAGAATCAGGCTGCTGAGATGAAGGAGGCCGCGTGCAGCGTCGCAGCCTTTGGTTCCGTGCTGACAGCCATGAGGACTCAGACAGGCTTCAAAGAGCATGACTTACGTTTCAGAAGATTTTTGGAAGCTTACTTCATACAAAAGAAGGATTAGAAGTAGGGTATACAGTTGGCAATCAGCATCCACGGCCTCTGCATCCATCGATTCCACCTCGTGCAGACAAAATGCAGTGAGTCCTGTGATCATTGTGTCTCCACTGAAAAGTGTATGGACTCGACGTTACTCCCTAAACACCACAGTGGTCCAGCTGTTTCCCTGGTGCTTACATCGTGTCGGGAATGACGGGTAGTCTGGAGACGAGGTGAAGTGCGCGGAGCACGTCTGTCAGTGACACGCGAACACGACACGGTTTTGGGTAATGGACTTGAGCATCGGTGGATTTGGCGAAGCCTGGGGTTCCTGGAAGCCATCCCTAGCAGATCCCAGGGGATGACTGAATTTGAGGCAAGAACAATAACTAAGAACTCTCCAGCTCAGGATGATAAAATATTACTTGAGCCTACTAGGTACCAGGCACTTCAAAGTGTTAAGTGTCAAAGGCTTGCTTAAGAGTAACGTGTATGGGGCCAGGCGCGGTGGGCCTGTAATCCCAGCACTTTGGGAGGCCAAGGCGGGTGGATCACGAGGTCAAGAGATCGAGACCATCCAGGTCAACACGGTGAAACCCCATCTCTACTAAAAATACAAAAACTTAGCTGGGCACGGTGGCGCATGCCTGTAATCCCAGCTACTCAGGAGGCTGAGGCAGGAGAATTGCCTGAACCCAGGAGGCGGAGGTTGCGGTGAGCCGACGTCACGCCATTGCACTCCAGCCTGGGTAACAAGAGCGAAACTCCGTCTCAAAAAAAAAGAGTAACGTGTATAGGACAATCCCGTTAAACCCCAAAATCAAAGAAAAACAAAACAAGTTTAATGTTCTTTCAAGTAGGTGTGTAACCTGTGTTTACACACGTAGTATTATTACAGAGTAAGCTACTGTAACTCAGTCACCCAAACCAAAAATGCTTCACTCTTTCCTTCCCTCTTCCCCGTATCCAGTTATCCCACCTGTTCCGGTTCTAAAGAAGCCCCCGTGCACCTATTTTTCCGTCTCCATCGCCACCACCCCATCTACCGCACCACCCTCTCCTGCCCAGCCTCTGCAATCAGCTTCTTCCTCCCCAGGTTCCACCCGTCTTCCCTAGGATCTCTTCTCCACGCGGTAGACAGAATAATCCTTATGTTAGTGAGTCCGACTGTATCATTCTGCATCTGAAATCCTCCAGTGGCTTCTCACCGGATTTCAAACAAAGCGAAACTCTGTCCCACACCCTATAAGGCCTCATGTAATCTGACTCCACGTGCTTCTGGACTCTCCTCTTACCGCCCACTTCCGCGACTATATTCACCCCATGATTCTGCAGTTTTTAGAATAGGCTGTGATTTTCTCACATATTTCCATCTACAAGATACATACTTCTCACAGCCTCAGCGGTCACCACGCTGAGCATTAGTCACACACCATTTCCTGACTAGCTACTCAGTTTCTTACCTGGGCTTCCTGCTATTTTCCATACAGCAGCCAAAGTGATTCTTTCAAAATGTAAACCAAATTATGCTGCTCTCCTGCTAAAATCCTTCAGTAGCCTCCCATCACATTTAAAATAAATTTCAATACCCTGACCCTAATTAACCAAACCTCACATACCTACCGGCTCCTGGCTAGCCTCCCCTTCGTCCTGTGGACCACATTCCACCTCCCTCCAGCCATCTGGACTTCAGACACAGCAATGCGCCTAAGAACCCCACTGCTCCCTCCCCAGAGCCCTCTGTCCCAAGATAATCTTCAGGGCTCTTGCCTTCCTGTCAGTTTTCATTCAGATAGTATCTCCTTCAAAAGCCCTTTGGGTGACTGCCCTGGCCACCCCCACTTTCCTTCATCACTTCTTTTTTTAAAAAAAAAAATCAAAAAGACTTCAAGGGCTGGGCGTGGTGGCTCATGCCTATAATCCCAGAATTTTGGGAGGCCAAGGTGGGTGGATCATGAGGTCAGGAGATCGAGACGATCCTGGCTAACATGGTGAAACCCCGTCTCTACAAAAAAAGAAATTATATATATATATATATATATATATATATATATATATATATATATATATAGTGTGTGTGTGTGTGTGTGTGTGTGTGTATGTATATATATATATGCACAAAAAAACTGGCTGGGCGTGGTGGTCCGTGCCTGTAGTCCCATCTACATGGGAGGCTGAGGTGGGAGAATAGCTTGAACCTGGGAAGCGGAGGTTGCAGTGAGCCAAGATCGCACCACTGCACTCCAGCCTGGGTGACACAGCAGGACTCCATCTCAAAAGAAGAAGAAGAATAAAAAAAAAAGGCCTTTACTGAGGATGGGCATGGTGGCTCACACCTGTAATCGCAACATTTTGGGAGGCTGAGGAGGGCAGATCACTTGAGGACAGGAGTTGAAGACCAGCTTGGCCAACAGGGTGAAACCCCATCTCTACTAAAAATACAAAAAATAGCTAAGCGTGGTGGTGGGCGCCTGTAATCCCAGCTACTCGGGAGACTGAGGCAAGAGAATCAGTTGAACCCGGGAGGTGGAGGTTGCAGTGAGCCAAGATCATGCCACTGCACTCCAGCTTCAGTGACAGAGCGAGACACGGTCTCACAAAGATTAAAATAAAATGAAATAAAAAGACCTTTATTGAGATATAATTTAGATATCATAAAATTAATCTAATTTTAATGTATGATTCAATGATTTTTAGTCAACTTGCTAAGTCTGTGACCATCCAGTTTTAGGGCATTTCCATCCTTCCAGCAAGACCCTCGAGCAGTCAGCAGTGAATCGCCATCCCTCTCTCAGCCCTGGGCAAATGAAATTGACCTGTAGGTCTCATAGATATTTTTTGATAAACATAGAAAGAAATTGGCCCTTCTAGTCTTAAAGCCTGAAACTTATATTTGTTTTATCTGAGTTCCTTCCTCAGGAAATGACCTTCAGATCTCTCAAAAAAAAAGGATCAAAGAACTCACCAAATCACCATATCCAGACAGAGATGCCAAACCTCTTATTCCCCCTAATTGCTGATTGCTTCCTTGCCCCCTCCCCCAGTTCCTGTTTTCTTTTCTTTTCTTTCTTCCTTTCTTTTTTTTTTTTTTTTTTGAGACAGAGTCTCACTCTGTCACCAGGCACCAGGTTGGAGTGCAGTGGTGTGATCTCAGCTCACTGCAACCTCCACCTCCCGGGTTCAAGCAATTCTCCTGCCTCAGCTTCCCGAGTAGCTGGGACTACAGGTGCATGCCACCATACCCAGCTAATTTTTTTGTATTTTATAGTAGAGGCGGGCTTTCACCATGTTGGCCAGGATGGTCTCCATCTCTTGACCTCGTGATCTGCCCGCCTCGGCCTCCCAAAGTGCTGGGATTACAGGTGTGAGCAACCTCACCCGGCCCTGTTTTCTTATACACTGTTACGTTTTTTCCCCCTGTTATATAAACTCCTGGTTTTAGCAGGTCAGGGAGATGGATTTGAGACTGAGTTCCCATCTGCTTGGCTGCAGCAGCAGATTGAAGATTCTTCCTTGGCAATGCTTGTCTCAATCACTGGCTTTCTGTGCAGCGAGGAGCAGGATCTAGACCAAATCCCTGGTGTTTCTGTAACATAAACACTAATCTACCTTCTTTCTCCATATAGTTGCCTTTTCTAAACATCTCGTGTAAATAGTAGATTTACTTAACTAATAATAGACTGGAAATATTGAAAGTATAATGAACTACATAGCATCGTTTTATGTTAATAACTTCTTTAAATTTGTCAGTGATTTTTGTTAGTGACACCCTTTGACTACTATACCCATTTCATTTTCTTTTTAACCTCATAGACTAATTTCCTAAATGCGATCAGCTGAACGTAACTTAATAAAGCTGTCACTTCCAACATTTAAATCTTGTCAGGAAGAAAAATATGACTTTCTCAGTTATTTTCATAAAACAAGATGACTTTCTGTGGAGTAATTCTCATAAAAGAGTAAGTATTGGATCACGAGGTCAAGAGATCAAGACCATCCTGGTCAACATGGTGAAACCCCGTGTCTACTAAAAATGCGAAAACTTAGCTGGGCCTGGTGGCGCGTGCCTGTAATCCCAGCTACTCAGGAGGCTGAGGCAGGAGAATTGCCTGAACCCAGGAGGCGGAGGTTGCGGTGAGCCGAGATCGCGCCATTGCACTCCAGCCTGGGCAACAAGCACGAAACTCTGTCTCAAAAAAAAATGCGATTTAATTATCAAATGTTATATATAGCTACATAAAACCAAATCAGACCTGGCCCCACGGTTCCTCTTCATGCGGCTGGTAGCCATGTTCAACTCAGGGCAGAGGTAGAAGAGATTCAAGACAACGAATGCTTTTCGTTTTGCTCAATATCATTGATCAAATAGTTTGTCTGTGCCTATATAACAGGCCTGATAAAATGGTGTCGTTTTATTAGAGGCAACTTTCCAGAATCAATAACCTTCCTAATGACTATAAAGCCTGGGTGCCTTGCAGCCCAAATTCGTGCGATCTGACAGCTTGTTGTAATCAGGCACCGGCACTGGCTTTCTGGTGAAGTAAGTGCTCTGTGATTTAGCCTTCAAGTGCTTCTGGCATTTCCCCTCTTTGTTGGCACATAAAACGTACATTTCTCCTGTAGTAAAGAGTAATTTATTGACTTTTTAAAAAACCTTTATCACCTGTGATGAGCAGACTATTGGCCTCCTAAGCCTTTCTATTCAAACGTTACTGGGCAGAAGTTGGCTTGTTCAAACCTTAGCAAACTGAAATTCAATCCAGATCAATGAGGGTTTTTTTTATTCGATTTGGTCCTGGAATGGAAAGAATCATCACATCTTTAAATGAGCATGTCTAATTTCAATTTTCATCCTATGCATTTATTCTGTATAATCAGATAACTACTGGTCTCGTTCCTTTGAGGTGACAAATGCATAGAATAGATACACCAGCAGGTAACTGTTTATTTGGGAGCCAGTGAGGAAAGACTGTGCTTAGACTAATAATGCAAATTTGATCAGTGTCAGCCTAGAACTTGTGTGTCTAGGAATTTAAAACAATTCTATTTCCTCAGTGTCTACATAGGTGACAAAAACGTTTGCATAACGGTGCCTTATTTTACTTAAATAGCAACTCGTTTTTCTCTATGAAATGCTTCCAACAGAGAAAAATATAAAGGACTATGAATTAGATGAAGTAGCTTAGCTAAAATGTTCTATGATGGGTTATCAGAACTGAAGTCGTTAAATACACTGTGTCGGTTAGGTTTTGCTGCGTAACAAACCAGCTAACCCCACTGGTTTAACGTGAATACAGTGTGTCGGTTAGGTTTTGCTGTGTAACAAACCAGCTAACCCCACTGGTTTAACGTGAATACAGTGTGTCGGTTAGGTTTTGCTGCGTAACAAACCAGCTAACCCCACTGGTTTAACGTGAATACAGTGTGTCGGTTAGGTTTTGCTGCGTAACAAACCAGCTAACCCCACTGGTTTAACGTGAATACAGTGTGTCGGTTAGGTTTTGCTGCGTAACAAACCAGCTAACCCCACTGGTTTAACGTGAATACAGTGTGTCGGTTAGGTTTTGCTGCGTAACAAACCAGCTAACCCCACTGGTTTAACGTGAATACAGTGTGTCGGTTAGGTTTTGCTGTGTAACAAACCAGCTAACCCCACTGGTTTAACGTGAATACAGTGTGTCGGTTAGGTTTTGCTGTGTAACAAACCAGCTAACCCCACTGGTTTAACGTGACACCGTTTATGTAGCTCATTCTATGAAAGCAATTTCAGCTACTTTGCTTGGAAGTTCTGGTCTGGGCTAGACTCATGTGAGCATCTGTGATAACCTTGGTCAGCTCCTGGATCATCCAAGACCTCCTGGCCACTCAGGTAACTGGCAGTCAAACCATGGTTGGCTCAGGGCTGAGCTCAGTGGCTCACGCCTGTAATCCCAGCACTTTGGGAGGCCGAGGCAGGTGGATCACCTGAGGCCAGGAGTTTGAGACCAGCCGGGCCAACATGGTGAAACCCTGTCTCTACTAAAAATACAAAAATTAGCTGGGCATGGTGATGCGCACCTGTAGTCCCAGCTATTCAGGAAGCTGAGGCAGAAGAATTGCTTGAACCCGGGAGGCAGAGGCTGCAGTGAGCCGAGATCGCACCACTGCACTCCAGCCTGGGCAACAAAGCGAGGCTCCATCTCGAAACAAGCAAACAAACAAAAAACCATGGTTGGCTCGGTTGTTGGGGGCAGTCACCTCAGCCTCCCGAGGGCTGTCGGGGCGTATTTGCGCAGGGGTCTTGGGACTCTAAATGGATCAGTAAACATACTTCAGTGCATGAGCACTTCTCAAGTGGCTGCAAGTCTCATATTTGCTAGCGCCCCACTTGTCAAAGCAATCTGGTTTCCAATCCCAGCGGCTGTGTCACAGTGAATGGGACAGAGTGAGAGCAAATCGGAGCCGCTGCTGCCGTCAACCCACCCAAGCCTGCACTGCCGCCCGAGCTGTCCCCCAGCGCTCCCGCCTGCCCGTCAATAGAGGCACCGCCTCCTTATTTCTAGAGTAGGGCTGTACTTGTGAATACTCCAGTAGACTTTGCCTAATTCCTGATAACAAAATAAAGTTACCTTTATGAAAATATTTTCATTCCCTTACTATAATTTGAAAGTTCCAAGATTTTTCTAATATACGAATTTTAGGTTTTCAGTTTATTCTCTGTAGCTCTTTTTCTAGCTCTAGAGGTATATGACTGCACAGATTTTCTAAATATTCTAGACATATTTGCAACATTCTGAAATTATTTAAAGTTTTGACTCTAGGTAAAACTGCAATCCCAAACGTTGTAGTTCCTCTCCTCCTCACCTTTCACTATTTTCTTCTCGTGACATTCATCCTCCTTTAAATCCTCTGAAATTTATTTGATACTGCGTTTGTCGTCTAGTTTCCCACATTGGATGCATGTATTTATGCAGCCCAGAGCCTGAAATGGGCCATGAGCTGGTGTGTGCTGACTAGATGCTTTTTGAGATGAATTAAATTGAGCATTGCCAAAACACCGTATACAAACCAGTTCATTCTTTTTTTTGAGACGGAGTCTCATTCTGTCACCCAGGCTGGAGTGCAATGGCACGATCTCGGCTCACCGCAACCTCCGCTTCCCAGGTTCAGCGATTCTCCTGCCTTAACCACCCGAGTAGCTGGAATTACAGGCACCAACCACCATGCCCAGCTAAGTTTTTGTTTTTGTTTTTTTTTTTGATATGGAGTCTTGCTCTGTCTCTGTCTCCAGGCTGGAGTGCAATGGTGTGATCTTGGCTCACTCCAACCTCTGCCTTCCGGGTTCAAGCGATTCTCCTGCCTCAGTCTCCTAAGTAGCTGGGTCTACAGGTAAGTGCTACTAAGCCCAGCTAATTTTTTTGGTATTTTTAGACAGGGTTTCACCATGTTGGCCAGGATGGTCTTGATCTCTTGACCTATGGATCTACCCACCTCAGCCTCCCAAAGTGCTGAGATTACAGGCATGAACCACCCGGCCTTTTTTGTATTTTTCATAGAGACGAGATTTTACTATGTTGGCCAAGTGGTCTTGAACTCCTGACCTCCTGATCTGCCCGCCTGGGATCACAGGTGTGAGCCACCACGTCTGGCCATAAATCATAATTTTTGCGGGCGTTTCTGAATGTGTTCCCAGAAAAAAAACTAGCATTTGACTTGGCAGACTGAGAAAAGAAAATCACTTTCACTAAGCAGTGACCGCATCCCATCCAATCCACTGAGGGCCCAAATAGAGCAAAAAGGCAGAGAAAAGGAGCATGTCCTCTCTGTGAGCTAGGACATCCATCTTCTCTTGCCCCAGAGCCCTGGTGCTCCTGATTTTCTTTTTTCTGTTTGGAGACAGGGTCTCTCTGTGTTGCTGAGGCTGATTTCAAACTCCTGGGCTCAGGTGACCCTCCCGCTTCAGCCTCCCACGTAGGTGCGATTACAGACACCAACGCCACACCCAGCTAGTGTGGGGGTCCTCATTTCTGCACCTTTGGACTCAGACCAAATTATACCACCGTCTTTCCCGGTTCTTCAGCAGACACGGGACTTCTCAGTCTTAATAATTATGTAAGCCAATTCCCATAATAATCTTAAAATAAATCTCTCTCTCCCTCTCGTTCTTGTGTATGCACTCTCTCTCTCTCTGTCTTCCTTTGTATCTGTACATGGAGTCATGTGTCACTTAACAAGGGGGGACACATTCTGAAAAATGGGTCGTTAGGCAATTTTGCCTTCGTGTGAACACTCCAATAGCTGGCACAGTCTCCTACACACCTGGAGTGAGTATGCAGTGGAGCCTGTGGTTCCTACACACCTGGAGTGAGTATGCAGTGGAGCCTGTGGTTCCTACACACCTGGAGTGAGTATGCAGTGGAGCCTGTGGTTCCTACACACCTGGAGTGAGTATGCAGTGGAGCCTGTGGTTCCTACACACCTGGAGTGAGTATGCAGTGGAGCCTGTCGTTCCTACACACCTGGAGTATGCAGTGGAGCCTGTCGTTCCTACACACCTGGAGTGAGTATGCAGTGGAGCATGTAGTTCCTACACACCTGGAGTGAGTATGCAGTGGAGCCTGTCGTTCCTATACACCTGGAGTGAGTATGCAGTGGAGCCTGTGGTTCCTACATACCTGGAGTGAGTATGCAGTGGAGCCTGTAGTTCCTACACACCTGGAGTGAGTATGCAGTGGAGCCTGTGGTTCCTACACACCTGGAGTGAGTATGCAGTGGAGCCTGTCGTTCCTACACACCTGGAGTATGCAGTGGAGCCTGTCGTTCCTACACACCTGGAGTGAGTATGCAGTGGAGCCTGTAGTTCCTACACACCTGGAGTATGCAGTGGAGCCTGTCGTTCCTACACACCTGGAGTGAGTATGCAGTGGAGCCTGTGGTTCCTACACACCTGGAGTGAGTATGCAGTGGAGCCTGTCGTTCCTACACACCTGGAGTATGCAGTGGAGGCTGTGGTTCCTACACACCTGGAGTGAGTATGCAGTGGAGCCTGTGGTTCCTACACACCTGGAGTGAGTATGCAGTGGAGCCTGTGGTTCCTACACACCTGGAGTGAGTATGCAGTGGAGCCTGTGGTTCCTACACACCTGGAGTGAGTATGCAGTGGAGCCTGTGGTTCCTACACACCTGGAGTGAGTATGCAGTGGAGCCTGTGGTTCCTACACACCTGGAGTGAGTATGCAGTGGAGCCTGTCGTTCCTACACACCTGGAGTATGCAGTGGAGGCTGTGGTTCCTACACACCTGGAGTGAGTATGCAGTGGAGCCTGTGGTTCCTACACACCTGGAGTGAGTATGCAGTGGAGCCTGTGGTTCCTACACACCTGGAGTGAGTATGCAGTGGAGCCTGTGGTTCCTACACACCTGGAGTGAGTATGCAGTGGAGCCTGTGGTTCCTACACACCTGGAGTGAGTATGCAGTGGAGCCTGTGGTTCCTACACACCTGGAGTGAGTATGCAGTGGAGCCTGTGGTTCCTACACACCTGGAGTGAGTATGCAGTGGAGCCTGTGGTCCCTACACACCTGGAGTATGCAGTGGAGCCTGTCGTTCCTCGGCTGCAAACCTGCACAGCTGGTTACTGTGCTGAATACTGCAGGCGACTGGAACGCAATGGTAAGTGCATGTGAACCCAAACATAGAAAAGGCACAGCAACGTTACGGCATAAAATACAGAACGTGGTGCACTCACATGAATAGAGCTTGCAGGACGGGAAGCTGCTCTGAGTCAGCGAGTCGGCAGTGAGTGCACGCGACGGCCTGGACATCACCGCACACACTGCGAGCTTCCGGAAAACCACACACAGGCCACACCAAACCGGGAAAACAGAAGCGCCCTTTCTTCCATTGTAACGTTGGCTGATGTAGCATTTTCACTTTATAAACTTTTAATTTTTTAACCTTTTGACTGTTTTATAACACTTAGCTTGAAACACAGGCATAGTGTACAGCTGCACAAAAATATCTTCTTTCTTTTTATCGCTATAAGCTTTCACCTGTGTTTAGTATTATTTATTTATTTGAGATGGAGTCTTGCTCTGTGGCCAGGCTAGAGTGCAATGGCGCGATCTCAGCTCACTGCAACCTCCGCCTCCTGGGTTCAGACAATTCTTCTGCCTCAGCCTCCTGAGTAGCTGGGACTACAGGCACCTGCCACCATGCCCAGCTAATTTTTGTATTTTTAGTAGAGACGGGGTTTCATCATGTTGGCCAGGATGATGTCAATCTGTTGACCTCATGATCTGCCCCCCTCAGCCTTCCAAAGTGCTGGGGTTACAGGCTCGAGCGACCTGGCCTGTGTTTTTAAAGTAATACACAAACCCACACAAGCCACACAGGGTCAGGACCATGCAAATCACTGTCTTCCACCTCCACATCTCCCACTTGCAGGAGCCAAACATGCATGAAGCCATCATCTCCTGCGACAGCAATGCCTTCTACAAGAGCTCCCGAAGGATGTGTCTGAGGCTGTTTTACAGTTAACTGGTTTTTTTTCTTTTTGTTTTTTTTGAGATGGAGTCTCACTCTATCACCAAGTTGGAGTGCAGGGGGTGCCATCTCAGCTCACTGCAACCTCTGCCTCCCAGGTTCAAGCAATTCTCCTGCCTCAGCCTCCTAAGTAGCTAGGATTACAGGCGTGCACCACCACACCTTGCTAATTTTTTTGTATTTTTATTAGACACAGGGTTTCACCATGTTGGCCAGGCTGGTCTCAAACCCCTGACCTTGTGATCCGCCCACCTTGGCTTCCCAAAGTACTGGGATTATAGGCGTGAGCCACCACGCCTGGCCAGTTAACTGCTTTTATATGTAGAAATGCACTCTAACATAATGATAAAACATATGATATAGTAAATACATAAATAGATAATAGTCATTTATTATTGTCAAATATGTACTGTACATAATTACATGTACTATACTTTTTTTTTTTTTGAGACGGAGTCTCACTCTTGTCCAGGCTGGAGTGCAGTGGCACGATCTCGGCACACTGCAACCTCTGTTTCCTGGGTTCAAGTGATTTTCCTGGCTCAGTCTCCAGAGTAGCTGGGACTACAGGCACGCGCCACCACGCCCAGCTAATCTTTGTATTTTTAGTAAAGATGGGGTTTCACCTTGTTGGCCAGGATAGTCTCGATCTCTTGACCTCGTGATCCGCCAACCTCGTTCTCCCAAAGTGCTGGGATTACAGGCCCGGCCAGAAGGGTACAATGTTTTAAAAGAAAGAAACAATCTTATGGCCAGGCACAAAAACGCTTGGAGTCCAAAGGACAGCACCAAATGTGACTTCCCTTTTGCTCTCCCGCAGACAATGGTTTGCACAGAAGCCCACCCAGGTGGGAGGCACCAGGAGCTGGGCCGCACTGGGTGTCGCCCTCCACTCCCCGTCCTTGCTCTCATCCAGCTTCTCCTCCCTGCGTCACCGCCTCCTCGGTCATTTCCACTCCTCCATCTGTGCGAAAGCGCAGTGATGCCTCCAGGTCATGGGTAGAATCCCCAAATGGGTTTGGTGAAGCTGGGCACACAGGGTGTGCCCGAATCCTGCTGGAGCCCAGGAAAAGCAGCCGCACCCTGTGACCGCATGTGGCCCAGGAATCAGCGAGCAGAGCGTCTGTTCTTGTCTCAGCTGTCAGTGAGAGGTTCACAGGTGCCTGGTGTCCTTGGAGCCCTGGAGGGCTGGGGAAGTCGTGAAGTACTTCAGCAGAGAGGGGCGGAGAGGCTGCTGGCCAGAGACGTGAACATGAAGCGGGCAGGTGGCTGAAAGACAGGGCTCCTCTGGGAACTGACAGCTGAAACCAAACAAAATGACAGACACCTCCAGACGCCCCTGTAGAGAGGTGACTCTCACCAAGGCCAAGAACCCTCTCCGCCTCACACACGTGGTGCCAGGAGGGCCACCAAGAGTCTGACTTGACTCCGGACCAAGAGGGTGTTTAAATTGCCAGAGGAGAATTTGAATATTAATATGCTGAGTTTTCACTACTTGATGGAAAAATCCAGAAAATAAAAGTGACATTCAGCAATAAAAGAAATAAAATGGCCACTTTTCACCCATGAAATTGGTCTGGGGATTTTTATCTGCTCTGCCCACAAAGCCTCTCCTTGTGCCTTTGCGCTTTTGTGCTCTCTCTCTCTCTCTCTTTCTCTCTCTCTCTCTCTCTCTCTCTCTCTCTCTCTCTCTCTCTCTCTCTCTCCCCCCTACCAAGAGCCCACTCTACCAAAGCAGAAGGGACATACAGACAGTAGGATGAGATGCCTAAAAGGCCAGGCGTGGTGGCTCACACCTGTAATTCCAGCACTTTGGGAGGCTAAGGGGGCGGATCATGAGGTCAGGAGTTCAAGACCAGCCTGACCAACATGGTGAAACCCCATCTCTACTAAACAACAACAGAAACAAATTAGCTGGGCATGGTGACGTGTGCCTGTAGTCCCAGCTACTCAGGAGCCTGAGGCAGAAGAGTCACTTGAACCAGGAGGCGAAGGTTGCAGTGAGCTGAGATCACACCACTGCACTCCAGCCTGCGTGACAGAGCAAGACTCCGTTTCGGAAAAGAAAAAAATCATCCTGCCAAATTTGAGCGATGGAAAGAATATTTCTATGATCGTTATTGCATGTATGCTTTGGTATCGTATTCAAAAGCTTATCTCGGCTGCAATAATTAACGTAACATCGTTAGGGAGCAAACCCTCCTCTTCCTTTCTTTACTCACGGAATAGTGGAATAAAAATGTCTGTGGATAAACTCATTGTTTTGCCAATGATAAGAAAGCATTTTCTTTAGAAAAGTTAGAATCCTCCATTTTCCATTCCTGCTAATTATTTGAATTTAACTCTTGGAGGTGCTTTCTAAATTAAAGTCTACCAGGATACACTGAAGGAGAATTTGACAAAAAATATCATTAGTTAATCTAATTCCAAAGAGCAGAACTTTCTAGGAGAAATTAATGGTGAAAGGAATATTCTATCAAAACACTTTTTATTTTAAAATGCTGAAGTCAAAAAACTGATCGTGTCCTAAAATGAAATAAAGAATCATCGGCAGCTTTACTGACTGCGTTTCCTTAAGTTTTATTATTGTTGTGAAAAACTGTTTTACATATGTTATCAGAATTTGAGAGAAAATATTGATTTACTATCTTGACTTACTCAAGCTAAAAATATATTACTGAAACTATTTTAATCAAATGTTTGCAAGTTATATATTGCTTAAATTTTCACGTTTTAGTAAATATTGATCTTAACAAAAGCATTTTATTGCTTGAAAGTTGAGAGATACTTTTAGTATCTTTTCTTAAAGACAATTAAATACAACAAGCTTTGTTGAAAGAAAACAATGGCAAAATTCAATTAACTATAAATACATCCAACCTCCTGAAATGAATATTATGAAGACTAACACCGTAAGAAACAAGCATCACACCTGCAATCCCAGCACTGGGAAGCCGAGGCGGGTGGATCACGAGGTCAAGAGATCGAGACCATCCTGGTCAACATGGTGAAACTCCGTCTCTACTAAAAATACAAAAATTAGCTGGGCATGGTGGTGCGTGCCTGTAATCCCAGCTACTCAGGAGGCTGAGGCAGGAGAATTGCCTGAACCCAGGAGGCGGAGGTTGCGGTGAGACGAGTTTGCGCCATTGCACTCCAGCCTGGGTAACAAGAGTGAAACTCCGTCTCAAAAAAAAAAAAAGAAAAGAAAAGAAACAAGCATTGCACAATGATTATTATTCCAGTCCAAATTATGACTAGAATTGTGTACAATATCCTAGTCAAAACAAATTTCTTATTTGTTCCCAATTCCGGATAGAAACCATAAAGTAAATTACAAACAGGAGCTACGTTTATTTTGCCTGTAACGTCTGGCAAACAGTCGCCTTGTGGTCACTGTGGCTGATCAATCTAATGAGATGTCAGAACCCGTGACCCACAGGCCAGTCAGGTGAATCGCAACTACGAAGTTCGGCCCTTTTTCCAAGGCAGAGATACGCTGATTTTAAGGTGTTTATTGTTTTAGCTTTCCATGATATAAGATGATCATCAGAGGTCATATCCTTCTCTCTTTCGAATCTATGGTTCTGTGGTGCCTACAAATTGTAAATGACAGACGAAGCTTTCACAGATTTGCTCTGAATTATTGGGTATACAATCCAAGCCCATGTGGAACTTTCCCTTATAGAACTCCTCAGGGCTGAGTGCTCCCCACATATCTGCCAGCATGATTGAACTGAGATTGTACAGGGAAGTGAGAGCCTAGAAATATAATGGATGGACTTCAGCCACCACCTACCTGATATGAGCACAATCCAGAGAGCACCAGAGCCAGTAAGTCAGGCTGATTAATGGAAGTGAGCAGCTCAGAGTCAGTGGCAGTTCAAAGACAACAAATCTCACAGTGTAGCCAAGTTCTAGGCCGCTCTTTTGAAGAAGATGGGAGGCAAATATTCGGCACAGTGACAACTGTGAGAAATAAAACTGTCCCAGACAAGTGTGTGTAATCTACACGCAAGGACAGAAAACATCCCAGACTACTAACAGAAACGAGGAAAAACACCAAATCAGAACATGGGACACTGCGACTTCTCATTTTAGAAAAAGACAATGTAGTTACTTGAAGTAAAAACATTTTCTAATTTTCAATGTGTTGTTTTAAAACACACTGAAGACAAATGTAAGAATTTAACAAAATCACGTCAGTTAATCTGATTCCAAAGAGCTGAACTTTCTTGGAGAAATTAATAATCAAAGGAATATTCCATCAAAGATATTTCTAATTTTAAAATGCTGAGGTCCAAAGACAGATTATGTCCTAAAATGGAATGAGCTATACCTCTTTTAATCTTGAGACTGGAAAAGTTTTTCAGAGATGAGAATTCTTTCTGAAAAATTACCGTGTCTAATCTTCAAACACACACGTGCACATTGCTCACTGCTCTTCTGTTGATCTGGGCTTCTCCAAATGCTGCGGTGATTATAATAATCCATCTGCGGAAAGAGGATCTTCAATTTCATTACATTCTGAACAGGGGTTCATAGATTTCACTTGGCTTCCTAAACACTGAAATTGGGAGATCCAAACTTTCGGTGGAAGTGATTTGAAGGGTAGAGCGCAGTCCTCAGTACTAGCTGAAACACAGTAAGGCTGTGCACAAGGCCAGAAGCCCAGGGATACTGCAAAGCAGGAAGACTGCAAGTGCTGACCACCACGCCCGTGGCCCTCTCCCTCTCTTCCTAGACAATGATGTAACGCCCGTGGCCCTCTCCCTCTCTTCCTAGACAATGATGTATCATGTGGTTATTGGAAGTCATAGATGGGAGGTTGGTAGGGTCTCCTCTCAGACACAGAGAATAAAGAGCAAAAATAAAGCCACTCATTCTCTTTGAAAATCTTTTTTTCTTTCTCTCTTAAGAGCCAGAACAGCTGGAAAATATTTAAGCAGGACTCAGTCAGCCCTGAAATATCTTTTCTGTGTCCTAGGGAAGTTTTATAGAGCAGATGTATGAAAACAGCACTAGATTGCAGAGTATAGAATCCTAGAATATCCGGCAAACTTTACACAGATGATAAAAATGGCCACTACCTATGGAGTGCTTCTTATCTACCAGGAACTGTAAGTACACTGTATCATTTAATCCTCAACCCTTGGAGATAGGATCCCTGTCTTACAGATAAAGAAGTAAAGTGAGTTTCCTACTTTCCCGAGATTACACAGCTGGCGAGAGGTGGGGCCTACATTTAGGATCACAGCAGCTGATTTCAAAGAATATGTGAAAAGATGCCTATGGGTTGGGGGAGCCATGCTCGGGTCAGAAACCTCTCCAACCTAAAGCACTTGGAACTAACATTTTAAAATCAAGCCAGAGAAAGATTAGTCCTGTGCTTATTTTTTTACATTTTAACTTTAATTTTGTGTTGTCAGTTTCTTTTTCCTTTTTTGGAGATGGAGTCTTGCTCTGTCGCCAGGCTGGAGTGCGGTGGCACGATCTCAGCTCACTGCATCCTCTGTCTCCCGGTTCTAGCGATTCCCCTGCCTCAGCCTCGTTGTGTTGTCGTTATTTCTGTACTCTCCTTCACCTTTAAAACAATCGACAGAGCCCTAGGCAAAAAAGAAGGTAAGAAAGCTCATCTGTTGCTGGCCTGACTGAGGTCCAGATCCGAGGGCTGCAGGGAGCATTCTAACATGACAGAAGCAGGTGCCTTCAGACCCAGGGATGCCAACACACCCTCCAGGACGGCATGATCACTGCAAACAGCAGACTGCAGGCTATTCAGTGAGCAAGGGTCGGGGTTTCTGACCAAAGCAATTTACATTTGAATTACCCATTTTGGACAAAATGAATACAAATAGAGGGAAGAAGGGAACAGGATACAAGGTTAATAACCTCAACTTGAGATGTCCCCAAAAGGTAGGCTGAGCAGATAGAATGAGGTGACAGTAGGGAGGGTAGGGCTGGTGGCTACACCTCAGGAACTCTTGGTTTAGAATCAGATTTCACTAATTGAAAGCAATAAAATGAGGCAGTAAAACAAACGCTTCGGGAAGAAAGGAGGAACTGGTATCGGGTAAAGCTCAAAATCCTAGTGATGCCAAGATATTGAGTTACTGAGGTTAGGAAAAAAGTACTCATGAATAGGGTAACTGAACACCACAACGTTGTAGCTTTTTTTTCCCCTGAGAGTATCTGAACTACAGTTTATCATTTGTAAAATCTCCTATCTACCAGGGGAAATGAAACAGGAGAGTTCCCTGACCCCCTGTGCAGGACGTGCGACAGGGTCATGGCTCATATGCTCTGCCACTGCACACTCAAGCCCCTTATGGGAGGGGGAGCACACAGGCAGGCAGGTGCAGGAGCCAGGGGGCATGTGTTCTGGGCTCCAGCCCCATGGTAGCGTCTAAGGGTGTGTGCCTGCAACTCCCAAAGCCCAGGTGGATGTGTGTTACAGTGCACTCTTTTAGTTTTGCTGGCTGCAGACAGCTTAAGTGTTAACCAGCTCAATGCCCTCTTGGTATCCAGGTCCTTGTCCAGAATCCAGGAACAATCAGGCTGTACATGGACTGGAAGGATGAATGTGGGGGTTTTACTGAGTGGTGGAGGTGGCTCTCAGTGGGATGGGTGGAAAGCTGGAAGGGAGATGGAGTGGGAAGATGACCTTCCCCTTGAGTTTGGCCATCCAGCAGCCCATCTCCTCTCCAACCATCCCCAGCCAAACTTCTCTCAATGTTCAAATGTTCCGTCTGTTCTCTCTGCCACGCCATTCTGCTGTTCTTCTCTTTGTCATTTCCTCATCCACTTTTGGAGCCTGGGGTCTGGGGTTTATATGGTATGAGACAGTGGGGCACGGCAGGTGAAAAGGCAACTTTTGGGCAGGAAAACAGGAGTGCCCGTTCCCACTTAGGTCCGTGGGTTTCCAGGCTTGAAGGCGGGGCCTTTGCCAGGGCACCATCATCTTCTACCCAGTATTTCCTTGTCTCCTGTCTGTATCAGAAATATAAATTTTAGTTCTGTATTAATTCAGTGGGGGAAAAGGCATTAGTTAAATCTTCCAACCTTATAGTTTATTGTTAACATTAATTTCACTACTAAAATAAATGATTAATATCACTACCCTTAAACTTGATACAGTTTAATTTTTTTTTTTTTTTTTTTTGAGATGGAATCTTGCTCTGTCCCCCAGGCTGGAGTGCAGTGACATGATCTTGGCTCACTGCAACCTCCACCTCCTGGATTCAAGCAATTCTCCTGCCTCAGCCTCCTGAGTAGCTGGGACTACAGGTGCACATGGCCTCTGCCTGACTAATTGTTTGTGTTTTAGTAGAGATGGGATTTCCCTGTGTTGCCCAGGCTGGTCTCCAACTTTTGAGCTCAAGCAATCCACCTGCCTCAGCCTCCCAAAGTACTGATATTTAATATGATATCTCACAAAGTACTAAATTTTAATATGATATCTCTGCACTCACACAATTACAAGTAATAAATATACTAATTTTTTTAAAAAGGAAACTATTATATAAAATTTTCTTAAAACTATTCCTGATTAAAATTTTGGTTAAATGGGGTAGTGTAAGCACAAATGTTATCTGCTCACCCTTAAGAAAATCAACTAAGAGGAGAGCAAATTAATTTAAACCTGCATGAGCCCACTGGGGCAAAAAGAGCAGGAGAAGTAATATTAGATTAAAAATTTAACATTTCTTTGAAATTTAACAGACTGGTGGGCATTAATATAGTAGAATAAAGGAAGCTGCAATGTAAGAAGAAAAGAAATGTGATTCACTCAGAGAATCTCAGAAAGTTTCATACCTTGGAGTTAGCAAATAAGCAACCATGGTGGGTTGGGTGAGACAAGTGAAGTGATAACACGCATTGTAGTTCACGGAACACACGGCTGTCCCTGTGGCCCCAGAAGCCTGCATTCAGACGTTATCGCCCAGGAGGAGATTCTGCTTTAGACACTGGAGTCAGGTGACGTCGGACTAAAAAGGACCACTCTGTCAAGGAGACCACTGGCCAGTACGCCCACTCCCATCCGGACCCCCAGTCATTTCCCAGTACGTCGCACCTAGTCATCAATGGAGGCATTTGAGACAGTTTTCATATGAGCGGAACAAAATCCATCTGACAGATTAAACGGAACACAGAAGAAGGGAGAGAATGCAGAAACAGAAAAAGTTACATTTCAGAACGCTCTTGCTCATATCTTGGAAGATACAAGACCTACAGCAAGAAAAAGGTAGCAAGGAGAAGCCGCTGTTTCGTAATGCATATAGATGGTGAAATTATAAACAGCTAAGGCAGATGACACTAAGGCAGAAACGTGTTTGACTCCTGGGAGTATCAGGGCGGGGGCATGGGGAAGAGTGTGGTGATGGGGAGGGACTCCTGCACGGCTGCTAGGTTTGGGTAAGACTTTATTTCTTCACCTGTGTGGTTGCTGCATATTATATGGCTTTATAACTACTTGCTAAATATGCATTAATTTTTGCACATCTTTCTATAGTCATGCTGTATGTCACACACACACACACACACACACACAATGAAAAAGGGCAAAAATGGAGAAATTGAAAGGGCTCTTGGAAAATACAACTCTGACAATACCTCACCCAGCTTCCAAAAAAAGAAAAGACTGAAAGTGGAAGATGGAAAGTAGGCGTGAGAAATGAGGGAGCCTATCTGCAGACAATATAAAGAAAACACGCTCCCAGAATCACCCAGAGAACTCAAGATAGAAAGGAAAAGTCTACTTTTGTGGGTTTTTAGTTTTTGAGACAGTCTCACTCTGTCGCCAGGTGCCAGGCTGAAGCTCAGTGGTGTGATCTCAGCTCACTGCAACTTCCACCTCCCAGGTTCAAGCAATTCTTTTGCCTTTGCCTTCTGAGTAGCTGGGACTACAGGCTTGTGCCACCGTGCCCAGCTAATTTTTGTATTTTAGTAGAGACAGGGTTTTACTATGTTGGCCAGGATGGTCTCGATCTCTTGACCTTGTGATCTGCCCGCCTCGGCCTCCCAAAGTGCTGGGATTACAGGCCTGACCTGGAAAAGTCTACTTCTATGGAAAACAGCAGTGAGGTGAAATGGCAAACCACAAAACAGAGAAGGCACCTGCCAGTCCAGGGCTGACTGAGCAGGGCTGTGTGTGGGAAGGAGCAGAGCACTGACCCTCAGGCTGCAGACACCAGAAAGGCCAGCAAGTGTTTTCCAACAGGAGGGGCCCACCCTAGAGGGCTCACCACTGCAGCATGGGAGGCATGGGCTGGCTACTCTCCCCGGGTCCTGGGTCACAGTCTAGAAACAGAGGTGAAGTTAGACATGGGCCACCAAACCCAACACAGCCAGGTGGCAGGCTGGGGCGGCACAATGGCTGCTGGAGACCAGACTCGATTCTGCGGCTCTCCGTTGTCCTAGCCAAGGCCCTGGCCCTCCATGAAATGCTTCCCTCTATGTACAAGAAAGAGATGGTAAAACATAGAAAAGAAGAATCAAAATTAATTATAAACACCTTAAAGTAATGGAAAATAAGCAGAGTTACACCAGCCGAAAAGGGACGTCCCATCAAGAAAGTGCATCAGAAACTGTAAAATGCGGCCATTGAGAAGCTAACCAAATATTGTATCACTATTAACAACAACACGCCAGGTGCGGTGGCTCACACCTGTAATCGCCGTACTTTGGGAGGGCGACGTGGCTGGATCATTTGAGACCAGAAGTTGGAGATCAGCCTGGCCGACGTGGTGAAACCCCATCTCTACCAAAAATACAAAACTTAGCCAGGCTGTGGTGGTGCATGCCCGTAATCTCAGCTACTTGGGAGGCTGAGGGTGGAGAATCGCTTGGGCCCAGGAAGCAGAGGTTGCGGTGAGCTGAGACGCGTCATTGCACTCTAGTCTGGGTGACAGAGTTAGACAGACCCTGTTTCAAACAACAACAACAAAAGAATCCAACATAATGAACGAATCAGAGGCAAATGGCCAACCGCCAGACCACAGGTAGCTATGAGGGGCCAGTTGTCCTCTGCCATCCTGCTAAGGACCACAGACACGTGAGCAAGCCTGGGAGAGAGGAGCTGGAGGCAGCCCAGACTATGGGAACTCTTCAGCAGATCCTTAGGTTAATAAACCATTGCTGTTTTAAGTGACTAAATTTGGGGACAATTTCTTAATCAGCAGAAGCTATCAGACACATTTGGAAACTACAGATTGGAGCTAGATGTGGAATGTGTCCCTCATCACCTGTGTTCCATTGCCCTTGGAACAGGGGGGCTGTGAATTAATATGTGGCTTGTAGCTTTGTGCCTAAACAGTATAAAAAATTGTTGGGAAATCAAGGCAGTGGCTTCTGAGTCTTCAGGTGTCCCACAAGCACCCCAACTCTTGATTGTGGCAGCCACCCAGGCCCTGGAGAGCTGAGAGGAGAAAGGGAGCTGTGGGCAGCCCAGAGCACCAGCTGTGCCTCCAGGCCTGTGCCCGGCTCTAAAGCCCAGTAAATGTGCCATCAGATTAAAGCTGTCCATGTTTTCCGAGTCGGAGGGCCAGCTTGAATCTGTCCTCAGTGTGCAGCAGTGTTCAATACTGGAAGAGTTGAGACCCATGAAATTTTGCACCAAGAAAGTGCAACCCAGATATTTTATACCAACTCTTCTTTCATTCAAGTATAGAAGCAGCACAAACTGAGTTTTGAATGTTTAAGGGTTAGGGAACACTGTTTACACGGAGCTGCTTGAAAACCCTACCGGGCGTCAAACGTCAGTGAACCACATGTTGATGGAGTACGAGAAGCCGCAGCCAGGGCCGGCTGATGAGCAGTCAGAGGACTCAGCGAGAGAGGCAAGAACAGGACCAGAGTCTCAGCACTACACACCTCGAACCATCGCTGCGACCTGACCACCACGGAGTGTTTTGTGTGGCGTCACTGATTTTCCTCCCTTTAGTACACTGGGCAGGAAGAGCACAGAAGTAAGAAAAAGGAGCAGAAAAGAAAAAAGTAAGCATGATTTACAAAGAAGATACAGCAGTTACGGATTCTGGAGATTACACAGCAGAGCTTCGAAGTTCTTAGAGCAGAAAGCACGGCATGCAGACGGAAAGTCACAGGGGCCCGGCAGGGAAAACCGCACCTCCTCAGGCTGTGGCTGCTGAAGACAGCAAAAAGGAGGCACCATGTCAAAATGAAACTCACGTGGGTTTCTCTAACTGATAGATAACACACTCGGCGCCTTAAAAATATAGAGCGCTCTTTTTATTTTCAGATTCCGCAGAGCATGAAAAAGACTATTTTAGACCATAAAACTTCAGTGATTTCTAAAACGCATTTTTTAACTCTTGAATTAAAATGCAATGAAATCAAATAGACAATAAAACATCGTTTTTGAAAGTTTTCTTTTATCATTAAGGGCCGAGGAGAAAAGCGTCGAAGAATATTTTTAGAAGAACTGACCAGAGATGGAAATATCTGTCTGATCCACTCACATCTGCACTAGAGCCCTAAATAATCATATGAACAGAAACAAGAAAAACTTGAAAATATCAACAAAATACAGACAAAATTATAAAAAACAAAAGAGCATTAATAGCAGCAGTATTGTTAAATTCAAGAGCTGCATCTTTGGGGAAGAATCCAACAAGTAAATTACCTTATTCAAGAAATACACCAGAATATAGATAAGTACATAAAGCAAGGAATAACTGAAGATCAGTCACAGATACAGCCCCCTGCAATGGACCACTAAGACTGCCTAATTTCATGCAGGAACCAACAGAGGCTTTGTCTAATCTCCGGGCTGTGGGGTGTGAACCTGAGAGAGGGAGGAGTCCCTTCTCCTGGACCAGACAGTCTAGGGGAATCTGTGGGTCGAACGCTCCATTCACACGTTCCTATCTCACGACTCAGAGCCCTTGTTTCCGTGCTCTCACTTTGTGTAGGACCCCTTTTAGGGCTGAGAATTTAGCCTATAGTGAGTTAAATCATGGTCTCCAAAAAAATGCATCTGTGTCCTGGTCTCCCAAAGCTGTGCCTGTGACCTTATTTGGGAAAATGTTCTTTGCAGATATAATGAAATTAAGGATCTCAAGACGAGATCATCCTGGGTTATCCAGGTGGACCCAACCTTCAATGACACACTGAGAAAAGAGACACAGGTATCCAGGATCATCTCCCCGTTGACTTCCACACTGCATTTCAGTAGAAGGAAAGGCTGGCCAGCAGGAGCCTCCTAAATCGCCTTCCTATATATAGCAGGTGCAGTTTGGGGGAATCTTTCCAGAAGGCATTGTTTTTACTTAAGATCAAACCCCGGCCCCACGCCTACTCCATGGACCAAGACCCTTTCACGTGTCATATCTAGAGTGTGAGCCTGTGCAAAGGCAAGGCTTCTCTTCCTTAAAGGAGCTTGGCTGATGGAGAACTATGCTGCCTCACTCCCGGCCAAAATCAATCACCTCCACCTCCCTAGTTCGGCGTCCAGAGGTCTGTTTCTCGAGGCTGCTCCTGCTTCAACACAAAAGAGAAGACACACAGAGAGGACGGCCATGTGACGACCCAGGCAGAGACAAGCGCTGCAGTCAAGAGTGCAGAGAAGAGAAGACAAGGGTCGTTCCAAGCACACGTACCCAGTTTCTTATTCTCGGCAATTCTCTGTATTGCCCTCCACCAAGGCAGAACAAGAGTATCAGGTATTGCTGTCCCTCGGGGCCACGGCCTCCACTGACCACAAAACGAAGCCTTCGTGGCTTCACTCTCAGCCCACACTCGATCAGGTGGATGCAAGGCAGGAAGAGACACGGAAAGATAAAGTGAAAAGGGGCCTCTTAGTCTCCAATCCCAGGGAGCTGAAATCATGGCTGAATGGAGGCCGCTAGGGAGGTCGTTCCGTGTCTTAGTCCAGCAACCTCGAATTGAGACCTTATTCGGAAAAAGGGCCATCAAAGATATAATTAAGCTCTGAGGTGGGGTCATCTTGGATTATCTGGGTGGACCTCAAATCCTTCCAGGACACACGGGAGAGAGTGATGTGGCCACTTTTAATGTGGAGACTTATTTTCATTCAGGTATGGCGCGGCTGTGAAAGGGACATGAAAGTCTCAGGACCCTGGACTCGCTATGCCGAGGGAAAAAGTGAAGCTTAGTAGCCCAGTCAGGCAAAAACTGCCTTCCGTTTTGTTCCTAAGCAGAGCTGCGAAGATGGAAGCCTCCGTGTCTACCCCGAGGCCTCCTGCACGAATCGCTCACAAGGAAATTCCCTCGGGAAAATTTCCCCAAAACAGAATTCTGTTCTATTTCACCTCGACGATGTAAATTAACAGCTTACCTTCACAAGTACCTTGACAAAGACGGGCCCAGAAGTCAGCCCTTGGTTCACCTGAGAGGAACGCACATCTGAGCGCTTCCTCTACTCCGCGTTTATCTTACGCAGAAACGCAGACCCACCGAGCACTAGGGGATGCACAACTGAGCGTTCCTCTGCCTCCTTTCACACGGAAAATGTAGATTCAGTAAGTGCCGTAACCCTGTGCCTCTTTTGTCTACCTTCTCTTTTTTCCCCCCGCTTTTCCTCAACTGCCCACCCTTCTTCCCAAAAGATTGCAATCTTTTGGCATCGCTGGGCCACACTGGAAGAATTGTCTTGGGCCACACCCAAAACCCACTAACACTAACAAAGCTGATGAGCTAAAAAACAAAAATCACACACACACACAAAAACCATCATTTTAAGTAAGTTTCCCAATTTGCTAATCGGCGTTGGGCCTCATTCAAAGCCATCCTGGGCTTCCTGAGGCCCGTGGGGCTGTGGGTCGACAAGCTTGCTTTAAACGTTGAAGTCCTCAAACCCGCTTGGCATCGCCCCGCTGGTGAGAACCTTGCTTTATTTACGAAGTTAAGTATCAGGCTTCCATGTGCAAGCCCAGACCCAGAAAGTCTGAAGTCCTGCCTGGTCTGGCTGCTCACCCCCAGCCCCCGCCTGCGCTCGCCATCGTCCCTGACCGCCCATCCGAGCTTCTCCCGACATTCAGCTTCTCTCCCCACCCCGCCAACTTAACTGTTTTTATGATAATGTGGATACTCCTCACCCCAACCCCCCATCTTAACTGTTCTTATAATAATGTGAATCCTCCTCACCCCACCTGCCATCTTAGCTACTCTCACTCCTTACCCCACCTGCCATTGTAACTGAACTTACCGTAATGTATACTCCTTGCCCCTACCCCCAGCAAGGTAACTCAGCTTGCTCTGTAACGCCCCTGGCTCCCAAAATCTTGCCCCAACCCATGAAACCAATTCCCACCCCTTCTCCCCTCACCAGTCCTTTCTTGGACTCGACACGCTTGTGCCCAAGTGTGAAATAGAACAGCCTTGTTGCCCACACAAAGCCTGTTTGGAAGGTCTCTTTATTAAATGCATTTAATATCCAGTACTATTGGATGCAAATAACAGTAGGTTTGTAAATATTAGTGACTACATTTCACAGAGCGAGGCTCTGACTCCAAATAAAATAAATAAATAAATGCTATTTACTTATAGCATTTGCATCTAGAGAATGCTTTTTTTTTTAGACGGAGTCTTGCTCTGTCGCCAGGCTGGAGTGCAATGGCTCAATCTCAGCTCACTGCAACCTCTGCCTCCTGGGTTCAAGTGATTCTTCTGCCTCAGCCTCCCCAATAACTGGGACTACAGGTGTGTGCCAGCATGCCCGGCTAATGTTTTGTATGTTTAATAGAGACAGGGTTTCACCACGTTAGCCAAGATGGTCTTCATCTCCTGACCTGGTGATCCTCCTGCCTCAGCCTCCCAAAGTGCTGAGATTACAGGTGTGAGCCATCAAGCCCAGCTGAGAATGTTTTAAGTCTTAATTTGTTAGCCAATGGTATAGTCACTAACGGTGTTTTCAAATTTTAAAATGCTACTACTGATAATTTGTGACTGCTGATCTGGCTCTAAAAATGTTTAAACTTACGTATTTTTGTCCTAGGAAAATGGTGATACTTTTCTGGTTATGGAACAGAGACATGCGTATTCATTTCCCGCTTGTCATAAAGATCTACAGAAAGCTGGTATTAGATGGAAACTATTTTCAGGAGCCATTATTGCTGTGACTGCATAAGTCCATGAAATTGGCAGGCCACTCTCAAGTTTTATAACTGATGAGCAGCTCGTATTCGAAGTGGAGATTTCCCTGCAGTTACATCCCTGTCCTGTCTGATAGCTCTCTGTTAAATACCGATCTTTCTCTTCTTCAGGGAAGAATGTGATTAAAGAGTTCTTGTCTGCATATTAGAAACCGGTCCTGACCAGACCTCTGAGGACCGCAGCAGCACACTGAAGTATTTTATAAATAATTGATGAACCTCAGAGGTCTGGTCTGGGGAGATATTCACCTGTTCTCCACCTGTGCACCACACCTCATTCATCAACAGCAATACCAGCGCATGCAGTTCTGCTTCTGCACGGGTACAGCTACACATTAAACAAACACGTGCACCAGTGGAGCTCTGCCGCCGCACCACCACCGCTTTCGGTCATTTGGAGCGAACCGTGTGGACCATGAACGTTGGCAGATAACACACAGAAGAGAAGCGTTGGCATTCCTTTTTATAAATGATAAATATTACCACAAAATGATAAAAATGGAAGGTGGTTTTGAATATTGGCAAAACTGGCCCCAAGAACTGTAATTAGGACAGTATCTTCCCCACGACCGCTCTAAAAGCCGTAACGTTTAAAATGCTCTGGGCACCGCATGTGGCCGGAGTAGCTGAGACTAGGGGCACCCTCCACCACGCCCGCTAATTTACGCATTTTATTCTCACGCATGCTGCATGAGACTTGTCGATGCCATTTCCAGGATATCAAACAGCCTCAAAAAATAAATAAATAAGCTGCACATGCATTACATTTGCTTTTTAAATTATATAGGATTTAAAAGATTTTATGGCCAGATATATTGAGCAGAGCAAAAACTTTTAACAGAATACAGAGACTAAACAGAAACAATCTATTTCTACGTTATTCACAAATATTCCAAGTTCTTGCTTGTATCATTTTGCCGTTCATGAAAAGGCTAAACAATAACACAGTGTTAACAGAAAAACTTCAGTTGAACTAAACTTTTGGGTTTTTTGGAGACGGAGTTTTGCTTTTGTTGCCCAGGCTGGAGTGCACTGGCGCTATTTCAGCTCACTGCAACCTCTGTCTTATGGGGTTCAAGCAGTTCTCCTGCCTCAGCCTCCCAAGTAGCTGGGATTACAGGTGTGCACCACCACACCCGGCTAATTTTTGTATTTTTAGTAGAGATGGGATTTTTACCATGTTGATCAGGCTGGTCTTGAACTCCTGACCTCAGGTGATCCACCCTCCTCAGCCTCCCAAAGTGCCGGGATTTTAATAGGCATGAGCCACTGGGCCCTGCCAGCTGAAATAAATTTGAAGGAGTTTAATTGAGCAATGAAGGATTTGTGAATCAGCCCCAGAATCACAACGGATTCAGAGAGAGTCTGCACAGCCACATGATGGAAGAAGACTTGCAGACAGAAAAAGGGAAATGACGTACAGAAATCAGAAGCGAGTTACAGAAACAGCTGGATTGACTACAAGTTCGCCTGGCTGGGACACAGTCTGAACACTCAGCAACGTGTGAGTGTCTGAAGTGCGGCTGCTGCACTGGTCAGCACTCAGCCACCGTTTTAGGTGCAGCCTCCAGGCTCAGCCACCGTTACAGACCCCTCTGAGTTAGGTCTTCGATCTTGTCGGCCTGGTGAGTTAGGTTACGGTTCATCTACAAGGACTTAAATATACAAGTATCGAGTCCTTCCCAGACCATATTAACAATAGTTAACTCTTTTTTACAGTTTTCTACAGTTTGAAGTAGATGTGTTCTTAAGCTATTCCTTACATTTCTTTATCTTAGAAATTCCTAGCCTTTAAAGTAACAAATACTACTTTAAATTTATTTTTATTAGTGCTTTCTGGCCAAGACTACTATAATATTTATTAGAAGTCATAAATTAATTTTATCTTGAATAATTATCTGATAATAATGCTTATTTGATAAAATGTGATTTTACATGTAAATACACATTAAAATTGTAAGTGCCTTAACATACATAATAATGGTCTATACTTATAAAAACTATGTTTTTATAAATATAGGCCATTATAAATATAGACCATTTATAAAAACTATGTTGGTGGCTCACACCTATGTTGGTGGCTCATGCCTGTAATCCCAGCACTTTGAGAGGCTGAGGTGGGTGGGATCACAAAGTTAGGAGTTTGAGACCAACCTGGCCAATATGATGAAACCCCGTCTTTACTAAAAAACACATTAAATTAGCTGGGCGTGGTGGTGCGCATCTGTGGTCCCAACTATTCAGGAAGCTGAGGTGGGAGAATCACTTGAACCTGGGAGCAGAGTTTGCAGTGAGCTAAGATCACAGCACTGCTCTCCAGACTGGGTAATAGACTGAGATTCCATCTCAAAAAAAAAAAAAAAAAAAGAAACAGTTATAAGTTAGCTGGACATGATGGTGTGTGCCTGTAGTCCCAGCTACTTGGGAGGCTGAGGCAGGAGAACTGCTTGAACTCAGGAAGTGGAAGTTGCAGTGAGCCGAGACTGTGCCACTGCACTCCAGCCTGGCCACAGAGCAAGACTCCATCTCGAAATACATAAATAAATAAATAAATAAATAAATAAATAAATAAATAAAACATACTTATTAAGAAATGTCCAAAAGTACATTGAAAAATATTGGGCATTTTTTTTTACAAAGTAACTTTCATAATTGCAAGAAAATCAGACATGTCTATTTGGGTATTCACCTATTACGTGAGCAAATCTTTATTGTGACAATTGCAGGATAAGTAAAAAGGAAGTAAGACATGACTCATCTTAAAGATGTTCACAGTATATTAATAAGCAGACTATAAATAATGTTATAATGTGATAAAATGACAAAACAAAACTATAGGTAAAGTTCTGCAGGAGCAGCCAGTAGAGAGTGATTGATTCTAACTAAAGTTTAGGGAAGTCTTTATTGTAACACCATCATTTGAGGTAGTTTTTGACAAGTCAGTTGCGTTTCATACACAGAGAAATCGCAGAGAGGAGCGAATACCATAGAGATGAAAAATAAGGTGTGTCTTAGTTACTACGAATATCGAATTTGAGTTAATGCCTGCTGTAACATTTGCGCGTGACCCACCTGACGTGCGCAAGCGGACGATTGAATGAAAGGGCGGGCTAAAGAAACAGACAGTGGCAGAAGCATTACATTATCTCAGCAGCTGGTGTGTTTATTCCTGGATGGATTTCGTGGATTCCACTCTATCTCCTTTTACTCTAACCCATGAAGGCATATCTGACTGATCTGTAAGTGCCAGCACGTGCATCTTCTGCACGAGGGCTTTTTCTGACTCTGAAGCCCTCTTGGCTACCTTTTCTAGGCCCGAAATGCCAGAGAGTGATCACTCATCAGTACAGCTGCAATCAATGGCTGATGGTAATTGGTGTGTAAATGTTACAATTCCCTTGGCCCGTGGGTGGGATTACTCAAGGACGCATTTTACCGTGTGTGTAAATGTTACAATTCCCTTGGCCCGTGGGTGGGATTACTCAAGGATGCATTTTACCGTGGCTTCTAGATTTCCACAGTAGGATTAAGCTCCAGTTGCCCATGGTGATAACACCCTTGGAAATAAAGCCTTTTTTGTCAGTATTTTCTTCCCTATCTCACTTCTATTCTTTACGGATTGTCTACTAAATAAACCGCTTTCACTTGAATGGCCATTTTGGTCTGGGTCCCAAATTGAAATGTACATTGGGATAAAAGCACATGAAATAAAATTAAATTACACAAGCAAGAAATAAATTTTATTTATTGTAAGCCAGTGAAACTTTGAGGTCATTTGCTCGGAAGAATAACAGGGCCTGTAATGACTAAAAAATAATATATTAGAGAAAAGAAGTCAACGCTAAAATTGGAACAAAAAGGATTGTGTTATAAATAACAAAGAAGGCACCTGGAATATAGGTGCTTGAATTTACTGTCCGAATTCACCGTGGAACATGGGTTGGGCCAAGATGTGGACCCGCAGAAAAACATCACAACCACATTTTGCATGAATGTGTGGAAAGAAAATTAAAAGGAAGTGAATCTATATAAAAATGAGTTCAATTTCTTTTTTTTTTTAATTCAGTCTCCATAGAGACCATCAAAAATTGCCAATGCCGACTATACTGAAGCTGTCACGGTGGGGTATTGGGAAAAGTCTTCAATGAGCAACGATCGCGCCTCGGATAAACCTCATGGGCTACGACACTGCCACTGGCAGTTATGAGTTCAATTTCTTAATAGAACCTGCCACTAAAATCTGCTCATCAGCTGAGTCTCTTTTCTCATTAAACATAACCACTGTCCTCCCAGTCACCCAAACACAATGCGCACCATTGACCTCTCCCATCCCTCTGCTCGTGCCTCTCAGATCCGCTGCCCACCCCTAGTCAGTGGGCAGATCTTACCGATTCACCTGCCTAAATATTCTCAAATCTGTCCCTCCTTTTCACTCCATGGCTGCCCTCGGAGTCAGATCCTGGCTTTCTCTTGCTCAATCCACTATAATACCTCAGTTCCTCCTCTTCCCTCCATGAATCCTGGGTGCCTCAACTTTATCTTCCACTGTGAGGAGGGATTGAAAACAAATCTGACCAAATCACTCCCATGTTAGCACCTGTGCACAGCCCAAATGATGGCCCTCAAGGAGAGCGAGATACACAGTTGAGCTGCAGAAGAAAATACTAGAAACTTTCTAGATTTTCATTTCATTCTATAAAATAAAATACATGGAGAGACCACACAACGTGTAGAGAAATTATAAACTCATATAGATACATTAGAGGTGACTGGGAAAGTTTCACTAAATCAGTATATAATCGAAAAAGTCTGGAGCAACCAGCGAAGAGACAAATCTGAGTTCCTTCACTCAGCCTGCATTGCAGCCTCCAGCTTCAGCGTCCTACCACCCCACACGAGGAACTCCACAGCTAGTAACACCAGTTTTCCTCCCACCCAGCATTGTGCACACAGCAGCATGGTGAACAGCCTCAGAAGTAGCTTTTCAAACTCAGTCTCCTGCTACACCATGTTCAGCGACCATCACCTTCAGAATCCTCCCCTAAACTTTCATGGCAGGCTAAGTGCACCTCAGCATGTTCTCGGGGCACCCCTTAAATGTTGCCGTCATTGGCCAGGTGCGATGGCTCATGCCTGTAATCCCAGAACTTTGTGAGGCCGAGGTGGGTAAATCACGAGGCCGAGAGTTTGAGACGAGCCTGGCCAATATATGGTGAAACCCCGTCTCTACTAAAAAATACAAAAATTTGCCAGGCTTGGTGGCCAGTGCGTATAGTCCCAGTTATTTGAGAGGCTGAGGCAAGAGAATCACTTGAACCCAGGAAGGGGAGGTTGCAGTGAGCCGAGATCGTGCCACTGCACTCCAGCCTGGTGACAGAGCAAGACTCTGTCTTGGAGAAAAAGAAAAGAAAAGAAAAACACTGTTTATGTGTCATGTGTCTTTATGCACTGTTTCTTCTCGTCACTAGATGCATTTTGGGTCAAGAATCATGTTTTATTTATCATAGGATTTCTAGGATCTATAAGAGTATCTGTTAGAAAACTGGGACCCAGTAATTGTTTGCAGAACTTCTTATACGCTAAAGAAGAAATAGCTAGAAAGCTATTGCAAAAAGCCCAGATGTGAAATATAAGGAGAAAAAAAAAAAACAAAATTCGAGGTGCCTTGATTTTTCAGTTTCATGTAAACAAGGCAGAAACACTGTTAACTGTAAAGGGTCTACGGTTTCCGCTACTCGCAATCTAATGAGTTACGTATCATTCTTTCATCGACGTTGGCAAAAGACACAAGACTCCCAGGTTCAAAAAGGGAAACGATTTACACTGAGTTGGAATTCTTTCATAGCTGCAGAACCTGGAGCTTAGGAAACTCCAGTCTTTTATAACGGACCTCGTATCTGTCTGTTTTCACGCTGCTGATAAAGACGTACTGAGACTGGGTGACATACAGAGGAGAGCTTTCATGGACTCATGGTTCCACCTGGCTTCTGCCTCAGCATCATGGCAGAGGGTGAAAGGCTCACTCACAGGGCAGCAGACGAGAAGAGAGCTTGTGCAGGCAGAGACTCCCCTTTATAAAACCATCACATCTCATGAGGCTTATTCCCTATCACAAGAATAGCAGGAAAGACCCGCCCCCATGATTCAGTTACCGCCCACCAGGTTTCTCCCACAACACATGGGAACTGTGGGAACTACAGTTCAAGATGACATCTAGGTGTGGACACAGCCAAACCACATCAGACCTCAAGTGAGCTTGCTCCAACTTTGCCCTAAAAGCAGTCATTATTTTAACTTTCTGAGACACCAAGAAAACCTGCTGTCTACCCGAGACGGAAAAGCGACCTTAACTTCCAAAGCTGTTCACGATGCCAATATCCTTGAAAAGATCATTTGAAAGAAAAGCTGCCAGAGTCTCTGTTTTATTTTTGTTGGTTTGGTTGGTTTTTGAGACAGAGTCTTGCTCTGTCACCAGGCTAGAGTGCAGTGGCACAATCTCAGCTCACTGCACCTCCGCCTCCTGGGTTCAAGCAATTCCTTTGTCTCAGCCTCCCGAGTAGCTGGGACTACAGGCACGTGCCACCACACCCAGCTAATTTTTGTATTTTTAGTAGAGACAGGGTTTCACCGTGTTGCCCAGGATGGTCTTGGTCTCCTGACCTCGTGATCCTCCTGCCTCAGCCTCCCAAAGTGCTGGGATTACAGGTGTGAGCCACCGCGCCTGGCTGAGTCTCTGTTTACATAACATGTGAATATATGAAATACTCCTGGGGAATCACCTCTCAAATACAAGTAAAGTATTCTAAAATATACAAGAACGTTCTAGAGCATTTGATTTGAGCAAGCCCGTGAAAGGGCTACTTAAAATGAACTGTCCTTATTCTTCTGATTTAACTGGACTTTCACTCGTTTGTTACATTTAAAAATAATCCTCCCAATGACCCAAAATTATTTAAAGCTTTGAAAAATGAATGACTTTTGTGCTTGAAAACAATTATTTTTATTTCCCTTGAACCCAAGTTATTCCATAACTGTATTACCTGCGTATATGTTTAGATGCTGAGGAGCAGAGATCTCTGACTCCCTCAGCACGCATAGAAAAGAGGCTTTTCCCTGAAGAGTTTGTATCTGAAATGGACATGTCCCGTGAAGTCAGTGAGTGCCAAAAAATTAAGACCCTTGAAAATCTGTATCTGGATTTTGATGATTATATCCAAGAACTTGAAACTCGTGGAGTGACCGTCACCAAAGCCTCAAAGTCACCAGGTCCAGCAATACTCCCACAGCCCCTGACACGACGGACCCTCCTGCAGCCCCCATAGCAGCAGCTACACCTGTGGCACCAAGCGCACCAGACATTCCTGCTGATTCTAGACGCTCATCTCAGCTTCTGATGGAACAATTGCGAAAGGAGAAACAGCTGACACTGTGTGAACGGTGGCCCTGAAGAGTGTAGAAATAAAGATGATCGGGGATTCGAATCACCTGGGGAAAAGGTGTCATATTCGGACAAGTCTTTGAAAACATCTGATGCCTGTTAGAAAATTCTCGGGAAATTGAAACTTCTAATAAAAATGATATGACTGTAGATATGGTACATGCTGATGGCGAAAGACCCAATGTTCTAGAAAACAGACAACTCAAAGGAAAAGACTGTTACATCAAAAGCAGCTAGAAGTGAAGACACAGTTCTCTGCAGCAGTGATACAGATGAGGAGTGTAAAAATAACAGTGATGGAGGGCCGGGCGCGATGGCTCACACCTGTAATCCCAGCACTTTGGGAGGCCGAGGCGGGTGGATCACGAGGTCAAGAGATCGAGGCCATCCTGGTCAACATGGTGAAACCCCGTCTCTAAAAATACAAAAAATGAGCTGGGCATGGTGGCGTGTGCCTGTAATCCCAGCTACTCAGGAGGCTGAGGCAGGAGAATTGCCTGAACCCGGGAGGCGGAGGTTGCGGTGAGCCAAGATCGCGCCATTGCACTCCAGCCTGGGTAACAAGAGCGAAACTCTGTCTGAAAAAAAAAAAATAATAAAAATAAATAAATAAATAAATAACAGTGATGGAAAGACAGCTGCTGTGGGTTCTAACTTAAGTTCTAGACCAGCGAGTCCAAATTCTTCCTCAGGACAGGCTCCTGAATGAACCCAGACTAATACTGCTTATGGTCCTGAAGGTCGTGTGTTTAAAAAAATCCTATCAACCAAGTATATAAAAAATTTGATCCAGTTGAAGAGATTTTAAAAATGCAGGATGAGTTCTTAAAGCCAATTTCCATAAAAGTACCCTCGAATTGCCCTTAATGAATTTAGAAAATTCTAAACAGCCTTGTTTCTGAGCAATTGTCTGTCCCTTCAGACACCTGTAGTTGGCTGAAATCTGGTGGCATTCTGCATCTCAGAAGCCAAAAGGACAACTGCCGTATGAACTTCAGCACTATGTTAAAAATACACGGGACACCTAGCTCCTCAGGAAGGAAATTTTGTTTATAAGCCATCAGCATGCAAGACCTGTGGTTACTCATGTGCTGGAGTTTCCAGAGGTAGAGACAAGACCACTTTCTAAAAAAAAAAAAAAAGAAAGAAAATCAGAAGACAATTTCCAGTTTATGTAGCACCAAGTCCAGACCATCAAGCGCTGCTAAAAGTGAACTTTGTCACCTGTGAGCTGGACGTTTACTGCATTCCAGCAGCTCATTTTGTGTCGGGCATATCGACGCTTCTACTTCAAAGCTTTTTCTGCTGGAAGAAAATACCTTGGAAGAATTAAAAGAAGAGCTTTCAGCACTCAAGATTTCCAATTTGTTGAACGTCCTCCAACACATTCTAAAGAAATTAAGCAGCTTCCACGAGGGTCTGACTTGTTATCTCACGCAGCAGAAGATTCTCCACTGCTGAGCTATGAGGCTCTGATGGAAACGTCACTAGCACAGTATATCATGTGTATAAACACATTACGGCCTCCCTCATGTACCTTCCAGTCTCTCAGTTCCCTGATCCCATTAGCTCCCAGCCCATCATCACCGTATCATCACCAGACACCACACCTGCCGGCACCTGGATCTCAAACTCTCCAGCCTCCAGAACTGTGAGGAATGCATTTCTATTGTTCACAAACCACCCAACCTGTGGTATTTTGTTACAGCAGCTAGAATAGGCTGACAGATGGTTTACATGGGTAGAAAGATCACCAGGAATGAGGACGATGAGAAAAACAGCAAGCTAGATGCAAGAACCACACACGATGAAGAGGATGGGAAATGACAAGGGAGAGTGACGAGGCTCCCGACATGAGCTCTGATGGAACTGGAGCTTTCAGCAGGAACCAGGGCAAACGGGCTTGAGGCAGCCCAGCAGTGTGCAGGGGTGCGAAAGGGAAAAACAGCCGTCAGGTGACAGTGTAGTCCTTTCCTAGGGCTTCTGTAGCAGAATACCACAAACTCGGTGGTTTCAATCAGCAAACATTTATTCTCTCACAATTCTCGAAGGCAGAAATCTGCAATCAGTATTCCTGGGCCAAAATCAAGGTGTCAGCACTGTCATGCTCCCTTGGTGGCTCCAGGGGGAAGTTGCTTCCTTGATTCTCAGCTGCTGGTGATTGCCAGCATTCTTTGGCTTGTGGCCACATCACTCCAATCTTTAAGATTAACATGTTTTAATCTCCCTCTGCTCTGTCTTCATATTCCTTGCTTCTATGTGTGCACTACTATCTCCCTCCTCTTTTTTTTTTTTTTTTTTTTTTTTTGAGACAGTCTTGATCTGTCTCCCAGGCTGGAGTGCAGTGGTGCCATCTTGGCTCACCAAAACCCCCACCTCCTGGGTTTAAGCGATTCCCCTTCCTCCACCTCCTGAGTAGCTGGGACTACAGGCACGCACTGCCACGCCAGGCTATTTTTTTGTATTCTAGAAGAGATGAGATTTCACCATGTTGGCCAGGATGGTCTCAGTCTCCTGACCTCGTGATTCACCCTCCTCAGCCCCACGAAGTGCTGGGATTAGAGGTGTGAGCCACCATGCCCGGCCCCTCCTCCTCTCTTAACAGAATATGTCTGATTGCATTCAGGCTCCATCTGGACGATCAAAGATAAGCATCTCAAGAACTTAATCACATCTGCAAAGGCTTTGTTTTTCTGCCATGTGTTACGTCACCTGCAAAGACATATGGGCCCTGAGGTTTGGATTGAATGATGAGGCCGATGATGCTGCATACCTGCTAGGAAGGTACACCTGTAATCCCAGCTACTCGGGAGGCTGAGGAGGGGGAAATTGCTTGAATCAGGGAGGTGGAGGTTGCACTGAGCCGAGATCACACCACTGTACTCCAGCCTGGGTGATAGAGCAAGCCTCCAACTCAAAAGAAAAAAAACAGACAGAAGACCAGTGGTGTCCTCTCACTCTTATGACCAAATCCAAATAAACATGGCCACAAGTATGACCAAATCTAAATAAACATGGCCACAAGTCTTTTAAAATATGGTGACCTCTCCAAATGTGTGCTTTGCTTTCTCTCTCCCTCCTGCACTGGCCTCCTTGCTGTTGCCGGGCAGCCGTGTTCTTCTCTGAGGCGTCCGTGTGACCAGCCCTTCATTTGAGTCCCTGCCTCCCCTCAGGGAGACCTCCCTGACCCCGACTGTTTCTAAAACAAAAAGCGTTTTCGAGAAATAACATAAGAGACATAAATCAAATGTATTTAAATATCCCAATAGGCAGGCACTTTTCCAATCAAATCCTCCTTGAATAAACCCCAGCTAAATGTCAAGCAAGGACATAAAATAAAGGATAGGGCTTTGGGTGACACAAACTGCTAGGTGTTCACATGCTCTGGGAACCATTTTCTTCTGAGATTAAAGCTGCACTTCTCTTTTCTTCAGATCGCGAGATTGAACATGATTTCCACTAACTTGCATCAGTTATTTGTCAAGTTAAGGAAGTGCACTGTGCAGACGGGCGCAGGTGAATGGGGACTCTGCGTTCTGACCACACTGGCTGGAGTTTTCATTGTAATAAGCTTCCCGGTAGCTCTCGGAGAGCGTCGTCAGAGACCAAGAATTCCTCAGAAGAGCCCGCTGTATGAAGACAGAGATTTGATAAGGTGTTTGTTATCTTTGTGGCCAAACTTTAAAGACTCAGGTCTGGCATTGGTTTAAGTGGTCAGAATGTGCTTTATTTCTAAGTGTCTTCTGTTATGTTCATCTGATATTATTTACAATTTAAAAAAATCAGATTACGGAACTATGTGCTTGGCATATACCATCAAGGGCCAAATCTCAATAGTCAGATTACCAAGAAAATACGCTCAGGTACTGAAATGCCCTAAAGGTGAATCATTTTATATCTCACATGTACACAGAACACTCAAGCCTAGAAAACATTCGAGCATCAAAAAGGAATAGACTTATTAGTAGTCTTCATGCATAAGATTTGCTTTAACTCTAACCTCTCTTTTATATTTGGGCAAATTCAGATTGTGAGTCATTTTCTTTCTCAGAATAGACTTGCTTTTTGAAAAGTGCTATAACTTTAAAAGGGAGACTACTACAGACATCACCGAATCCAGTCACCCTACTGTAAAGTGAACTAAATAGGTCTTGAAAAGCAGGGAACGTCCTGAAAGCCACGGAGATAATGGAAATTAACCAACCCGTGCTCCATGGAGACGGAGGTCCGGTGTAATAACTTCTGGTTATTGTGTTTTCATGAAGCCATGGTATTTCAGTGTACCAGTTGCAATCAAAAATGATGAGCTCGTGTCCTTCGTAGGGACATGGATGAATCTGGAGAACATCATTCTCAGCAAACTGACACAAGAACAGAAAATGAAATACCGCATATTCTCACTCATAGGCAGTGATGAACAATGAGAACACATGGACACAGGGAAGGGAGCACTACACACTGGGATCTATTGAGGGGAATAGGGGAGGGACAGCGGCGGGGGCGGGGGGAGCTGCAGAGGGATAGCATGGGGAGAAATGCCAGATGTGGGTGAAGGGGAGGAAGGCAGCAAATCACACTGCCACGTGTGTACCTATGCAACTGTCTTGAATGTTCTGCACATGTACCCGAAACCTAAAATACAATAAAAAAAAATTCAAATTAAAAAGAAAAAAGAAAAAGCCAGTGACTCAGTTTTCTCCAAACACATGTATACAGCATACCTCACACAAGACAAAGGTTCTGGCTCAAAGGGCTTTGAATTTAATTTAAAAGCTAAGACACAGTCACAGAAATTAGTAACAATAAAGTGATGTGGTGTGATTAGTATAGGTGTCGTGACACCTACGTTATGTAACTATTATTCTAATGACATTTCAAATACAGAGAAATGCAAAGACGTAGAATATCAAGAACAGTGAGAAGTCTGGCGCCGTGGCTCACGCCTGTAACCCCAGCACTTTGGGAGGCTGAGGCGGGTGGATCACCTGAGGTCAGGAATTCAAGACCAGCCTGGCCAACATAGTGAAACCCTGTCTCTACTAAAAATACAAAATTTGCTGGGCGTGGTGGTGTGCATCTGTAGTCTCAGCAACTTGGGAGGCTGAGGCAGGAGAATCACTTGAACCTGGGAGGTGGAGTTTGCAGTGTGCTGAGATGGAGCCACTGCACTTCAGGCTGGGCAACAGAGTGAGACTCCATCTCAAATAATAATAATAATAAATAAATAAAAATATAGTGAGAATAACCATGCAAGACAGAGAAGAACTATTTTGGTTCTGTAGGCTGCCACCACAAATATTCCAGTGTGAAAGGTAAAACCTTCTCTACCTGATGCACATTGTCTCTGCTTACCTGCCACGATAGGGTGACTGCCTTCATAAATAAGGCAGAAAAAGTGGACGCTTTTTTGTGTTGCTCTGTTTCTATTTTTGGTTATCTGTAAATAATCAGAAAAGTCATGTGAATTTTCATCCAAGAGATAGAGGAGAAATGGCTAATTAAAGCAATTTAGGAAATAATGGAGCTAGGGCTGGGCATGGTGGCTCTCACCTGTAATCCCAGCACTTTGGGAGGCCTGGAGGGCAGATCATGTGATCAGGAGTTCAAGACCACTCTGGTCCACGTGGTAATACCTCATCTCCACTGAAAATACAAAAATTAGCTGGGCGTGGTGGTGGATGCCTGTAGTCCCAGCTACTTGGGAGGCTGAGGCAGGAGAATCGTTTGAACCTGGGAGGTGGAGGTTGCAGTGAGTCGAGATCGTACCACTGCACTCCAGCCTGGGAGAAAGGGCAATACTTGGCTCAAAAAAAAAAAAAAAAAAAAGAAAGAAAAGAAAAGAAAAAAAAGAAATAATGGAGTTAGAAGAATAAAGTTATTGTTTTACCTTAATGTTCTGTTTTTTTCCCATTAAGAGTACACAATTACAAGCTTTATGTGTGTGGTAAAATACTGTCTCAGAAAAGAGAAAATACGAATTCTTTTCACATAGAATATTTATATGCATGTATGCACACACACACAGAACCATGTATTGGAGCCATTAAAAAAAATCAAAATTAAGGCTCACGTCTGTAATCCCAGCACTTTGGGAAGCCGAGGCAGGCGGATTATGAGGTCAGGCAATTGAGACCACTCTGGCTAATACAGTGAAATCCTGTCTCAACTTAAAATACCAAAAATTAGCCAGGCATGGTGGTGTGTGCCTGTAGTTCCAGCTACTTGGGAGACAGAGGCAGGAGAATCGCTTAAACCCGGAGGTGGAGGTTGCAGAGAGCAGAGATTGCACCACTACACTCCAGCCTGGCAACACAGGGAAACTCTGTCTCAAAAAAAGAAAAAGAAAATCACAATTAATTTACAAAGCTAAAGTCATACAGATCATATTCAAAGAGCATAAAGCAATAAAATTAGAAAGTTGAATATATTTTAAAAACACACAGACTCCCTGGTAAAAAGCAACAACAGAAAAAGAAAGCAGTTAATACTCCCTGGTGATTCTTAAACATTTTTTACTAAAAAAAACTCATTCTGCAAAATTGTAATAAATAGTTATGCCCATTCTAAATCAAAATCCATGTTTTATCCACTGACAGATTCAGGCCAAATTTCATGAGGGGTTGAGCACTGAAGCTCACAGAACATCTGTAGACTTATGCTTCTCAGAGTCTGAAATTGTTGTATGGAAATTTCAGGGGGGCGGGCTGGGGACTCGCCATACAATCAGAGAGGACCCCAAAGAAAAGAGTGGGTGGCATGTGTTCTAGACCCAAGAAGGGAGGGAAAGTTGAGCTGCATTTTCAGAAGTGAGATGTTTAAAAGGCAACAACGGGCAAGGCACGGTGGTTCACACCTGTAATCCCAGCACTTTGGGAGGCCCAGGTGGGCAGGCACCTGTAATCCCAGCACTTTGGGAGGCCCAGGTGGGCAGGCACCTGTAATCCCAGCACTTTGGGAGGCTCAGGTGGGCAGGCACCCGTAATCCCAGCACTTTGGGAGGCCCAGGTGGGCAGGCACCCGTAATCCCAGCACTTTGAGAGGCTCAGGTGGGCAGGCACCTGTAATCCCAGCAACTCAGAAGTCTCAGGCAGGAGAATCACTTGAACCCGGGAGGCGGAGGTTGCAGTGAGCCGAGATCATGCCCCTGCACTCCAGCCTGGGCGACAGAGCAAAACTCTGTCTCATAAATAAACAAATAAATAAAAGGCAAGAACGTGCTCTGGGAGGAATGCCTGATAGAACGGAAGGAGTTCCCTGGCTGAGCGAGCGGGCTTTGTGTGCCAATCCGTAATGTGTTTATACAGCCAGTCAGTGGTTTGCTTTCCTCATTTGTAGTACACTTTCTCCTTGCTCACGTGCATTTTACAAGAGTTCCTAGTATTTTTTCATGAAAAATGAGTCATTTTGTAATCAGTCACATTTTATATTCTAACTTAACCCAGAACCCACAGATTAAGGAAATAGATACTATGTCATCTGGTCAAAGAAACTCCATTTATATTCACAGATATATTGATAAACAGAGCATCAGATACTTTTTTTTTTTTTTTGAGACAGAGTCTTGCTCTGTCACCCAGGCTGGACTGCAGTGGCACGATCTCTGCTCACTGCAACCTCTGTCCCCTGGGTTCAAGTGATTCTCCTGCCTCAGCCTCCTGAGTAGCTGGGATTACAGGTGCCTGCCACCACACCTGGCTAATTTTTGTATTTTTAGTAGAGATGGGGTTTCACCATGTTGGCCAGGCTGGTCTCAAACTCCTGACCTCAGGTGATCTGCCCACCTTGGCCTCCCAACGTGCTGGGATTACAGGTATGAGCCACCGTGCCTGGTCTATAAAGTACTATCTTTGAGGTAAGTAGAGTTATTATCCCTGTCTTACGATTGAGGAGTCAGGGCTTAGACAAAGGACAAGCCTTCGATGCCACCCGAGGTCACAGAAGTACAGACTCCAGAAACTGAATTCAAACCTTCCACCTGTCTCCAGAGACTGCACGCTTAAGCGCCACACGTGCTGCTCTCCTGGACAGGTAAAATATGTTGAAAAAATAACCAGTGATTCATTCTGAATTATAATAGATGATTATAATTGCTCATCTTATGATTGATAACCTTTGTTAACATAAAAATATTATTGAAAGAGTTCACTGAATTCTCTATAAACAATATCAAAAGTAACAGCATTTCAGACAGCAACACCCTACTGCTTCTTTTCTTTGCTTTTAAGTTACTTTAGACAGCAGATGAAGATGAGGCATGAGCTTCTCACCTTCTTGACAAAGTATATTAATAGTTAAATCTAATCAGAAGGAGATGGTCTATGTTCATTGAAAAATAGCTATTAAAATTTCCTTTACAGTAAACCCAGCTCCACCGAATCCTGTCATTTAAAGAGGCTATATTTCCACTTCAGAACATATATACAACCATGACCTAAGGAAACCTGTGCTCTGCAAATCAGGATTCTTGTGAAACTACTTTTTCAGCAAACTGGTAACTAGGTGATAAAATGGTATGAGAAGAAATGAGGAAAAAGCATATTTGTGATGCCGAAATTACTTTGTTTTAAAGGATGAGTTTTTAAGATACGGTTGCAACATAAGCTTTGTCTGCACATATGCCATGAAGTGGTCAGTAGACTCTATTACACACATTCCTGAAGAAAAATGTCACTTCCTTCCATCACACGGATATTTCTAACAACCTGCTTTTTCTTGCCTGGAAATTTGAAGCAGTTGCTGATCTTCGTCCCTTTACGGCCCTTTTGCCATCTTCCGTTTCCAGAAATACAAAAGTGAAAACAAAATTCAAAACTCGGAGAAAATAGAACGGTGTAGAATGCCTGCTTCTCCTAACCTGTGTCTGTTGCTGCCCGCAGCCTAAGCGCATTTCTACATTTAGCTTTACAACACTGTGTTTTTGTACAGTGGACACGGCATTGGCTGGCTCCAAACAGAAGCTGGAAACTTGTGAAAGGCACACACGGTTGACGAAAGCGCCTCGGATTTAGAAAGACTATCCCAAGCTGCAACATTCCTTGTCGGGGTTTCCGAGAATCTTCACGTATTCCCTAAACACTGAACAGAAAGCTGACCAAGGGGGAAAAGGCCAAGTGCAGTGAAACAATATGAATAAACACTATGAGAATCAAGAAGAAAAGAGGACTTTCCGTCAGAATGACCAGAATCCTTCACAAATAAGGAGTTGGATTATCAGCTTCACATCAGATAAATCAGATGTGGATGAATGAGAACAAAAAGATCTTGGAGAAGGAAGCAGAGGCAGGAGTGTGAGAAAGGTGGTGTTAGCTACAGAGCGTGGATTGTGTCAGCCTGTGTATCACTGGGTTAAGACACTGAAAACAGACTCAGTCTTACAGGAAGACTATCACTGGATATCGCTGAGTGAGGGGGCATCCAGTCCTGTGCAGGTCAGGTGCACCGAGGAGGGGTGAAGAAGAATGGCAGGTGACCCGCCAAAGACATCCTCTGAAAGCAGAAGACTGAGCGTCTTCAGCGTCACGTGAAGGACTGTGACCTTCACTCAGCAGGCAATGGGGACTTGGAAGCTTGCGAGAAGTTGTGTAAATAGAACTATGCTTTAAAAAATGAACTGGTTACCATAGATAAGATGAATTACAGCCTGAAGAAAAAATTGAGCATCTAGAGAAAAAGCCCAGTGAAATGAAACCAGTTTATACCAACGTCAATGGTATCACCACGGCAAAGACAAAATAAATACCAGGATGTGGCAGACGTCAGTGAGAAATTAACAGTGATTCAATGCAGAGCATCGAACAAGGAAGAATGACAAGTCGGAGAGGGAACACTAGGAATTTACGTGAAAAACATACACACAGAAGGATAAAAATGTGGGTTGCACGCATTTGATTTGCTCGGAGGCAGCCTAGTAAAGACATGAGAATTACGGTAATAGCAGTAATGAGAACGGCGATGATGACAGAATTACCAGGAACCCGGCAAGACATGCAGCTGAGATCACAAGAGGGACAAGAGAGAAACGCATTTTCGGAATGAGAAACGTCGGGCTTGACATCAGGAGAAAATGTGATCTAAAGCAAATGCAGATGTGTTTGGAAGCAAAGCTTCTAGTGTTACATGCTATTCACCTATTGTATGTTATTTTCAATTTCAAAAAATATAAATTGCTAATCTGAAAAATGCATGAAGAAGGCTGGGCACTGTGGCTCACACCTGTAAATCCCAACACTTCGGGAGGCTGAGGCATGAGGTCAGGAGATTGAGACCATCCTGGCCAACATGGTGAAACCCCGTCTCTACTAAAAACACAAAAATTAGCCGGACATGGTGGCATATGCCTGTAGTCTCAGATATTCAGGAGGCTGAGGCAGGAGACTCTCTTGAACGTGAGAGGTGGAGGCTGCAGTGAGCGGAGATCGTGCCACTGCACTTCAGCCTAGACCACAGAGCAAGACTCCATCTCAAAAAAAAAAAAGAAATAAAAGAAAAATATATGAAGAAAATACTGAAGGGGGGAGGGGAAGGTATTTTTGAGAGTTTCAGAGAGAATGTATGGAATCAAGAGCGGAAACAGGAGCACAGGCAGAAGAGCTGGATGGGTGGCCAGCGTGATTGAGAGGTCTTCCTGAATCACGTTTCATGGTCATATGAAGCCTACGGTTGGCTGTGCTCTATTTCGAGAAATACTGTGACCTGCCGGCTTCTATTCCACCCACCAACTGATGTCCACTCACTGTGAGGCAGTGTTTGTAAAACTTCCCCCCCGCCACTCATCTTTGGTTATCTTTCAGAAGCTCAAGGAGGAGCTCACAGATAAAGCAGAATGTGAATCACACTCATTGATAAACAATTAGGAGGCTTTGGTTGAAAAATATCCCTCGGGCATGGATTTAATTAAGCAATTAGATTAATTAGAAGCAGTTCACCAAAGGCTGGTCAGTTCTAAACTGAAGATACCACTTCGCCATCTGAACAAAATGCTTTGGTTCTTTACAAAACAGATGCCATCTGCCGCATGAACGTAGCATAAATCACTTTCCAACAATACACCAGTCGTTTAAGGGACCGCCTTTGCCAAAGTAAGGAAATTCAGCTTGGTTACTCTGAATCTTTTGTCTCCCAAGACAGTGCCTAGAAATCCATCCACGCATTTATTTGGTCATTCGTATCTTCCTAGATTAAAAAGTCATCGAGCACATTCCATTCATTCCAACTTCCACATTACCGAACAATGTTGGAGACAATTCTATAAAGAAGCTAATTCACACCATAATAAATTATGGTCTTCAGCTTTAAATCCATGTTAAATGTTACTCAGCAATATTTTATAGTAAAACATCCAACATGTGGATTCTTGATTACAGAAAAACATTGACAAAGTTTAGAACTTAAACATCTCAGATTTTGAGCTAACCTTACCTTTAGACACTAGCTCTTTATAGCAGCAATAATTAATGGCTTATCATAAATATATTAGTGATGCTTATTAAATAATGATTTTATAAATACAGCACATGAAATTGGCATATCGAACTAAATGCCAATGAAATAGCAAATTTTCCTGAATTACCTTCATTTCAAATAGTTAGTATTTTTTATTTTCAGTATTTAAAATATATCTGAAATGTTGCCTTAAAAATAGTGGCATCTGCAGTGGAACTGGGGCCTGAGATGGATGCTGAAGAGTGGGGAATTGAAGAGATTTTAAAATACCTTCAATGAGAGTAAAAATGTGGTAAAGGTATTTTAAATACCTTCAGTGAGAGTAAAAAAGGCACTTTAAAGTTACTTATGTTAAAAAAAAATAGGCAGAGTTCAGTGCTACTTGACCATTCAACCAATGGATATGTGTTTCTTTATCTTCTATGCAGCAAACACTGTGATTCTTTTTTTTTTTTTTTTTTTTTTTTTTAATTTTTTATTGGATTATAGGTTTTGGGTTACATGAGCAGAGCATGCAAGACAGTTGCGTAGGTACACACATGGCAGTGTGCTTTGCTTTTCTTCTCCCCTTCACCCACATTTGGCATTTCTCCCCAGGCTATCCCTCCCCACCTCCCCCTCCCACTGGCCCTCCCCTTTTCCCCCCAATAGACCCCAGTGTTTAGTACTCCCCTTTCTGTGTCCATGTGTTCTCATTTTTCATCACCCACCTATGAGTGAGAATATGCGGTGTTTCATTTTCTGTTCTTGTGTCAGTTTGCTGAGGATGATGTTTTCCAGATTCATCCATGTCCCTACAAACGACACGAACTCATCATTTCTGATTGCTGCATAATATTCCATGGTGTATATGTGCCACATTTTTCTACCCATCTGACAAAGGGCTGATATCCAGAATTTACAAACAACTCAAGCAGATTTACAGGAAAAAAACAAACAAGCCCATTCAAAAGTGGGCAAAGGATATGAACAGATACTTTACGAAAGAAGACATATATGAGGCCAACAATCATATGAAAAAATGCTCATCGTCACTGGTCATCAGAGAGATGCAAATCAAAACCACATTGAGATACCATCTCACGCCAGTTAGAATGGCGATCATTAAAAAATCTGGAGACAACAGATGCTGGAGAGGATGTGGAGAAAAAGGAACACTTTTACACTGTTGGTGGGAGTGTAAATTAGTTCAACCATTGTGGAAGACAGTGTGGCAATTCCTCAAGGCCTTAGAAATAGAAATTCCATTTGACCCAGCAATCCCATTACTGGGTATATATCCAAAAGACTATAAATCGTTCTACTATAAGGACACATGTACACGAATGTTCATTGCAGCACTGTTTACAATAGCAAAGACCTGGAATCAACCCAAATGCCCATTGATAATAGACTGGATTGGAAAACACTGTGATTCTAACTGAAGAACCAGACTCGATTAAAGGCCTCAAGGTGTCCTGAGCCAGGCTGACGAGTCAGCAGCTGGTGTGCTGCTGTGATACAGGCCTGGAGACAGTGCTGGGGAGGGAGCGACTGACGAGGGAGTGATAAGGCAGAGCGCCACAAGGGAGCGAATTAGGCTGAGCCTTGAATAGTGAATGAAAATTGCCGAACGAGGAAGGGAAATTCCAAATGGAAGTGGTAATCGGTGAAAATGCATTAGCCTTTGGGAATGAAATGTTCTGAGTCGTGGTGAGTGACCTCACGTAGGTTAGAGGATGGGGCAGGCAACGGACAACTGGATGTCGTGTGGAAGTTCAGTGATTTAGACTTTATCAAGCGGATGGAAGCAAGTGGCAATCTTAAGGTAGAGACTGACATTCTTGCTTTCTGCTGTGGGACTGGGGAGCAAAGGAGAGGAGAAATTAGCAAGGGATTAGATGAGTCCTCATGTGTTAGGTGAGTCTCTTGAAGCCAGCAGATCGTTGACTGGTGAAGTCTTATCCGCTCTGCAATTCTGTATCTTCTCAGTGGAGCATTTAGGCCATTTACATGAAACGTCAGTATTGAGATGTGAGGTACCATTCCATTCATGGTGCTATTTGTCTCCTGTATACCTCGGTTTTCCGTTTCGTTTTGTTTTAATTGCATTTTTGTTTCATCGGTTCCGTGTGATGTGTGCTTTAAAGAGATTCTGTTGTGATGTGTTTCCAGGATTTGTTTCAAGATTTAGAGCTCGTTTTAGCAGTTCTTGCAGTGCTGACTTGGCAGCACTGAAAGAATTCTCTCAGCAATTGTTTGTCTGAAAAAGACTGTTATCTTTCCTTCACTTACGAAACTTAGATTAGCTGGATACAAAATTCTTGACTGACAATTGATTTGTTTTAGGAGGCTGAAGATAGGGCCCCAATCCCTTCTAGCCTATAGGGTTTCCGCTGAGAAATGTGCTGTTAAACTGATGTTTTCCTTTAAGATTACCTGTTTGTTTGTGGGTTTTTGTTGTTGTTCTTGTTTTACTCACAGCTCTTAGGATTCTTTACTTTCTCTTAACTTTAGATAACCTCATGACAATGTGCCTAGGCGATCATCTGTTTGTGATGAATTTCCCAGGTGTTCTTGAGCTTCGTGTATTTGGATGTCTAGGTCTCTAGCAAGGCCAGGGAAATTTTCCTCAATTATTTCCCCAAATATGTCTTCCAAACTTTTAGATTTCTCTTCTTCCTCAGGAACACCAATAATTCTCAGGTTTGGTCATTTAACATAATCCCAGACTTCTCGGAGTCTTTGTTCATATTTTCTTATTCTTTTGTCTATGTCTTTGTCAGATTGGGTTAATTTGCGAACCTTGTCTTTGAGCTCTGAAGTCCTTTTTCTGCTTGTTTGAATCTATTGCTGAGACTTTCCAGAGCTTTTGCATTTCTATAAGTGTGTTCATTTCCTGAAGTTTTACTCTTTTTTATTTATGCTGTTTCATTGGAAATTTTTCCCCTCATTTCTTGTGTCATTTTTTTTTATTTCCTTAAATTGGTCTTTGTATTTCATTGGTGCCTCCCTGATTAACTTAATAACTAACCTTCTGAATTATTTCCAGGTAAATCAGGGATTTCTTCTTGGTAGGGATCCATTGCTGGTGAGCTAGTGTGATTTTTTAGGGGTGTTAAGGAATCGTGTTTTGTCGTATTACCAGAGTTCCCTTTCATCCGGGCAGGCTCTGTCAGAGGGAAAGTCTAGAGCTCAAAGCTGTTGTTCAGATCATTCTGTTCCACGGGGTGTTCCCTTGATTTAGAATTCCCCTTCTTCCTAGGGATGTGGCTTCCTGAGAGCTGAGCTGTGGTGACTGTTACCTTTCTTCAGGATCCAGCCATCCAGCAAGTCTACCAGCCTTTGGGCTGGTACTGGGGGTTGTCTGCACTGAGTCCTGTGATGTGCACTGTCTGTGGACCTCCCAGCCATGAATACCAGCACCTGCTCCAGTAGAAGTGGCAGGGGGCGTGAAATGGAGTCTGTGGGGGTTCTTAGCTTTGGTCGTTGAATGCTCTATTTTTGTGCTGGTTGGTCTCCTGTCAGGAGGTGGTGTGGTCTAGAGAGCATCCACTGTGGTAGTATGGGGAGGAACAGGGTGAGCAGGGCCCTAGAACTCCCAAGAGGATACACCCTTTGTCTTCAGCTACCAGAGAGGGTAGGGAAGAACCATTAGGTGGGGGCAGGGTGAGGCATGCCTTAGCTCAGACTCTCCTTGGGCAGGTCTCACTGCAGCTGCTGTGGGGATGGGGGTGAGGTTCCCAGGTCAATGGAGTGACGTTCCTAGTAGGATCATGGCTGCCTCTGCTGTGTCATGCAGGTCGTCAGGGAAGTGGGGAAAGGTGGCAGTCAGAAGCCTCACCCAGCTCCCATGCAACCCAGAGGGCCAGTCTCACTCCCACCGTGCCCCCAGCAACATCACCTGTTTCCAGGTGCTGGGTGAGCACGGCCGAGAACTTGCCCAGGCTGCCTGCCTCCCAGCTGTGGTAAGACAAGAAGCACAGAGCAGTTTCTTGTCATAGCCAAGGCAGCATCTGATGTGGCTCTGAAGCGAAGCAGTGGAAGTCAGAGCAGGGGCTCTGCCCAAGGCAGAATGGCCGGAAACTCGGCACCACGTGCTTGTGCAGGGGAGCAAGAGGACGTGGACAGAATGGAGCCGAGCAGGTCAGAATGAAAATGTAAGTGATAATGCTGTTAACTTAGTTCATCGAAACAGGAAGTAAAGGCAGGGCTAACACCTGTAATCCCTGCGCTTTGGGAGGCTGGGGCTGGTGCATCACGAGGTCAGGAGATAGAGACTATCTTGGCTAGCACAGTGAAAACTCGTCTCTACTAAAAATACAAAAACTTAGCCAGGCACAGTGGCATGCACCTGTAGTCCCTGCTACTCGGGAGGCTGAGGCAGGAGAATCACTTGAACCTGGGAGACAGAGGTTGCAGTGAGCCAAGATCGCACCACTGCACTCCAGCCTGGGTGACAGAGGGAGACTCTGTCTCAAAAAGAAAAAAGAAAAGAAAAAAATGGGAAGTAAAATAAGTGTAGGTGTAGGTGGTAATAAAAATGATTTTTTTTTTTTTTTTTTCTGAGATGGAGTTTCGCTCTTACCCAGGCTGGAGTGCAATGGCGTGATCTCGGCTCACCACAACCTCCACCTCCTGGGTTCAAGCAATTTTCCTGCCTCAGCCTCCTGAGTAGCTGGGATTACAGGCACGAGCTGCCATGCCCAGCTAATTTTTTTGTATTTTTAGTAGAGACGGGGTTTCACCATGTTGACCAGGATGGTCTCGATCTCTTGACCTCGTGATCCACCCGCCTCGGCCTCCCAAAGTGCTGGGATTACAGGCGTCAGCCACCACGCTCAGCCACAAAAATGATTTTTTTAGCCATATTAAGATGCCTGTGGGGAATTGTACACACATCAATATAGAACTGAATCTCAAAGAAAACATTTAGCTTGGAGATACAAATCTAGAAGTAATCAATGCAGAGATAATTAATGAAACCAGATGAGACTGTGCTGGAAAGTGAGAGACCTGGAAGGAACTGTAAGAAGCTTCAACATTCAGAGAGCGAGCAAAGGACTTTTAAGCGCCAAATACACATAGTTTAGCACAGAGCTGATTTAATAACATACTTTTCTTCAGCATACTAGGAAATCAAGGGCAAAGTGACCATATTAATAATAAGCAGCACTGATGATTACCATCAGAAGTACACAAAAGCAGCCTGACGTCGTATATGTTGGTGTGAATGAAGCATCAGAACTTTAACCAACGTCATCGTGTGGCATTTAGTAGGGCATCAGGAAGCCCCGAAGCTTGCTCCAGCCTCTACTCACCCCTTTCTACAAGGTCCACAAAGCATATTTATATGCAAAAAATAATAGAAAGTGCCTAATGGTTCCAAAGACACGTTGTTAGCTGGGCATGAACTGGCAGATTCCACTGCAGAAAACTTAGATAAGATGGGCTGTTTATAGTCCTTCATCCTAAACTCACTAGTTCTAAATGATTTTTAACTCAAAAAGAGCGATCCAAATGTGCACAGGCTCTAGGCCACAAGTCTGATTTTCTTTCTTGTTTTTGGGACAGAGTCTCAATCTGTCATCCAGGCTGGAGTTCAGCGGCGTGATCTCTGCTCACTGCAACCTCCACCTCCCAAGTTCAAGCAATTCTCCTGCCTCAACCTCCCGAGTAGCTGGGATTACAGGTGCATGCCACCACGCCCAGCTAACTTTTGTATTTTTACTAGCATCCAGGTGGTAAATAAAACTAAACAGATGCAACTGAGAAGTTCTCCATCACTGTTTCTCCAAAAACTGCTTGAATACAGGTGAAATCAGATACAAAATCCAGGTTCACTTTCATTTCTTATTCCTCCACCTTTTTTTGTGAAAGGCAATTTTCATACACAGTCACAATACACGGGCGTTTGTGAGGTGATTCAATAACTTGCAAATGATGCTGTCCATCCATTTTCAGGAGGGAACAAATGCTCTTTCCTCACGGAAGAGTTGACCTGGTATTGCCATGATCTCTTTCGAAACAGTGAGATACTCAGGAGAGATATTTTTCTTGGCCTAAACATAAAGACTTTTAAATACTCTTAATTATATTGGTTATGACTCTTTAGTAAATCTGACTTTATTAGATACATTTTGAAGGGAGTTGTGTCTTATAGGATCAGAATAAAAGAGCAGTCTACCGCGTAAACCAGTTACTTTGAATATCAGCCTGTGACTTCTGAAGCTCTGAACAGTCAGAGCTGAGCTGCATTTCTGTAACTGATGAACTGTCCACATGGCCTAGAGCACATTCAAATGATTCTCCTAAGTAAGCTTCCAGTTATCACAAAGTCACATGCAAACGGGCAGCAATTTCACATTCAATCATTGTGCAAGAGGAGAAGATTCTGCATGTCTAATGGAAACGATAACCTTAAAATACCTGAGCACTCATCTTTGAGGAAAGCAGAAAAACCCAAAGCCTATCCTGTATGAGCCCACGAAGCCTAGAGTCACAGGGCAGCACTAACTCCACGGGATCTAGGTGGTCATTCCAAATTCTACAGAGCCTGTTAATCAGCCCCATTTTACATTTGCATATATGCAATAGATCTCTTTATATCAGTAGACTTTAAATACAGGTAATTTGTAGGCACAATTCTTTACAAAATATTTAAACATAATTTCTAAAATTATTCAAGGTTTTATCCTATCACACAGTTAGACTCTATTTCAGCTGAAAAATACAGGTCGAGTTGAAAGGTGTGAAATTATTTTTTAAGCTGGTACTGTAAATTATATGCCAGAAATACAGGGTCACTTTTCCTAGTCATAGCAAATGTTCAGGTACCAAGTTAACTTTTAAAGAACTTTTTTAGGAGATCCATGGAAATCGGCTGTCACACTGCCACAGGACTCAGGAGGCATAAAATGTGCATTCCTGATATATCCAGTTGTTCTGATACAGGGTAGAGTAATACCATGGACAGCAGACGGCACGCGGAGTCAGAACCGGTTCTCAGTCCTACCTTGGTTAACTCAATGTTTTTAAAACTTCGGGTACTATTTCCTGTTTTGGAACTTTACCTGCTTATCTGCAACATGAATTTAATAATACTTATCATAAAAACTGCATCTAAAAGGAGGATGCACTGAGGCTTGAGTCATGTACAACTGTGGGGTACGCATGGGTTTCTTCTTCCCTGCACCTCACTAACTCATTAGTACAGGATACACATTGGATTTCACTTGCTAGTGAGTAACTCTGTGTTAAAATGCGTTTTCATGGATGTGACTTCCTCCTATCCCGGCAGTGCCACCACAAGAGCCCACCCAGCTGATGGCTTTATGCAATGCGGCAGCAGGGAGTGTGAGAATTCCGGCTTTGCAAGGATGCAGGCCAGTTGTCTCTATCTCCGGGCTCAATGTGCTCCCTTTAGTTAGAAAAACAGACCACGGGTCAGGTGCGGTGACTCACAGCATTCTGGGAAGCAGAGATGGGCAGATCACAAGGTCAAGAGATCAAGACCATCATGACCAACATGGTCTCTACTAAACCTCATGTCTACTAAAAACACAAAAATTAGCTGGGCGTGGTGGCACGTGAATTATTCATATTTGCACACTTAGCAATATTTTCTGCTAATAGGAAAATCAGCCACTATCATGTCATCGCCTGTATAAATCAGGAATGTGTATAAATGAAAGCAAATATCAGTGTGACACAAAAGCTCTAATCTCCACTTTCTACCTTAAAGCCTTTACCTTCAACTCTTGAAAAGCCCTTTCGTGTTTTTTCCCTCACCCTGATTACAGGTAAAACGTGACAATCAATCTTGCTTTGTGCTCTGGCCTGCACTCGCCGGCGGCAGAAAGACTTCACTGCTCCTCCGGTATCCGCCATCCCTTGAGATTACTCCTACTCAACAATGCAGCTCTTGCCTTGAGAATGGCCTTCGAAATCCTTCTTCTCTGGTAGTGATTGTGGTCCGCATATTTTAGCATGTTGAAATTAAAATTGTGCTGAAGGGAGATGTATTGTTCAACAGGCATCTTTCTAAAGTGGAAATACTTTTCCTTTAGAAAAATGAGTATATGCCCTTATAAAGACTCAAAGTCAACACCAAAATACTAATTGCAGAGACGTTTCTCTGGGATTGATAGAGTGACCGTATTTTGTTAAGAGATCCAAATAAAATAACATGTGAACAACTCTACGATTATAGGTAACTGTAAATACTATTCATTGCTATGATAATGCTTTGAAATGTATGCTGTATATTGGACTCTTATCTATTACAGTTTTGTAAACAGCACGGCATTATATACATAAAATGACAATCAAATGGTGTTATCTCAATAGGTTTAGCTTGTTGCCTCTCTGTTTATTTTCTATAGTATTGTTATTGAGTTTTAATTGTGCCTTACAATCTAACTCAAAGAAATACGGTAAGTCACCCATTCTCCCAGAAAAATAGCTTCTCACTGTGTAGTTTCTATTCATGATTTCCTAATTTTTCTTTTTGAATCTATTTTTTAAACAAACAGTATACTGCTTTTTAGAATTGATAGGACTCGGGGAGCATTTTCTCTGGGAATGGGGTGCCACAGTGAAAGAACTATCTAAAATCATTTTAGCATCAGTGCCTGACTCCATCGTCTTTGAACGATACACATTCAAAACATTTTGAGGTGGAACATTTCAAACCTGGTACCAGTTTCATTAGGAGAGAACTTCCTCCCCATATTCCTGCCGCTTCCTTCGTCCCTCCTTCCACCCTGGCCATACCTTTTGCCCACAGAAGTTATTTTCAGTCATTGGACCACATTTTCCAGTACATGGCACCACCTGGTCTTAGAAGTGAGCCCAGGCCTTGCCCGAGTCCCACTGGTCCTCAGACTCCCTGCTGTAGCCTGGCCTGGCCCCTCTAATTGCCAAGTAGAGGCCGTGCTTCAAGGACAGCCTGGAAATCCTCGTCTCCCTCCACTCAGGTTCTTGGCTAAGGCTGGGAGGGCAAATCAGGCCACAGGCCTCCTGCTCATTCCAGCATCTTAGATGGAAGGGAGTGAAGAGGAAGCGAGAGTCCTCACGCAGGCCTCCTGGGAAAAGCCAATTTTCGAATGCGGCTGGAACCAGAAGTGCCTCAGAGGCTCTCCTGAGTACTGGTCCAGCCGGAGAGACATGGGCTTCGTCCCTCGCTGAGTGTTGCTCTGTATACCTGCAGCTCCTTCTGGAGGAAGCCTCGGAGGAAAGGAAAGCTGGGCGGCAGGATTAGGGACAAAGCCCTCGCACTCGGGCTTACTCTCTAGGAGTGACACTGTAGTGACGTCAGGAAATGGCCGGGTTTCCGTGGCACATTTAAACCTTCACCCAGAGGTAGCTTCAGACAAAGCGGTAAGTTAATCGTGGGACACACGGCGGGGACAGAAATACTTCAGAGATGGGCTTTCCATGCATGCGACGACTTTAATTTCACCACTTCCAGATTTTTGACAAATGAGCCCCCGATAAAGTCTAGGCTGTAGATGTTTGTTTTAAGTAATATGGATTTATCACCGACAAAAAGAGACTACTAGAATGAAAAAGTTGCAAAGACAAAGGGAACGAGGAGAAAAGGTAATTAACCCTGAGTAGTTACTCTGTGTCAAGTAACTTATATGCACTGATTCTCATTATGCTGGAAGTCGTTATTATGTAGGTGACGGAAGTGGGCTTGGGAGGTTCAGAGTTGTCTCCCATGCTCACTGCACGGTACAGGCATGTGTGTACTGTACACTTGAGCAAGCTCGTTACACAGGCGCACCCTGTGTGCTTCATGTGCCGTGGAGGACAGACTTGAATCCCAAGCCCCTCGGCCTCCCACTGGAGCCTTTGCATGTAGAAAGAGTGCCATGTGCTCTGTAAGTAAAGGGAAAAAGGACTGTGCTGGGCTCCTGCTGCCCTGAACACTAGGCCAGTGGTACCACTTTATAAGAAAGAATATTTGCTGTGCAGCATCCAGCCGACTAAAATGGGATGAGACATAAAGATACATCGGATACGGCATACTGAAATCTAGTCAGAGTCCAGTGTATGGTACAAACCTTAAAAGAAAGTGACTGAAACCTAGGTACATAAAGTCATCGTCTACACTCGAAAGAATGTTTAAAATATAAAAGGCTACGTATGATTAGGTTCCTGGGTTTCTAGTCCAACATTTCAGCATCTATTTCCTTTCAAGACCGGGAACCGAGGACCTAAAAAAGTGAGATGATTTGCCTTAACATACAGTTGTATCTGCTCCACACACATGTATTTTCAAAGCAGATTTCCCTGGGAAGTCAAGGTGCCCTTTAGTCACTGCGGGTCTACCTCTGCAAGCTATCATCATGAAGATGAATTATTTGTGTAACACTGATGGGTCTGGCACCGTACCAGGCATAAAGACTATGTGCTCAGGACTCAGGAGACACACAATCTAAATTAGAAAGACAAATCAAGCGGTGATTAGAACCCTGAATTGTAAGTCACCATGTTTACGTGTATGATAAACGTTCTTCTCCACTGTCACTGCCATAACAGCTCATAAATATCACTGAGATGGGCATCTGATGATAAGAGCGTTTGTGAAACAGCATGCAATTGCTCGAAAATACTTTTCATTTTCGTGAGTTTATTACTGGACAGTTGTTTACAAATGTGGGAGCAGATTGGTCCACGGATGAATGAATTTTGGTTGAGGGAACAAGAATTGAGAGGCCTTGGAGGTCCTTGCCAGTGATATTTATACTAACCAATGTTCCGTGCTGCCCATAGGGAGCTGTTGGGCTTTTCCACACCAGTTGATTGGTGGTAAATATTGTCTGAATTATCCTGACAAAATACAAGATAGAAAACATCTCTTCAGGGGCACTGAAGGCTCAGGAGTCCATATGGAGCCAGAAATGAAGCAAGTGTTTAAACTCCAGCACTGAAATGCAGCATTGTTTAAAGCTCCTGAAGGTCACTGTCCACCTACCATCAAGCACACTGTATTCATCCTGTCCATGTTAATGCCAAATAATCCCAGAAGAACCATTTAAAAAAATTGTTGAGAGCATAGATTTATCATCATCACAACTGAGTCCAAATCCCAGCTCTGTCTCTTACCCCCTGCATGACTTTGATCAAGTAATTGAAATGTGATGAGCCTCGATGTCCCAGACACAAAATGGGAATGATAAGGCCAATACTTTAGAGCTCATTTTAGGGTAAGATTGGCTTGCTTTTGTAAAGGCGCTAACATAACACTTGCCACAGCATCGTTGCTCAGTAAATAATAGATGCAGTTATTATCGTCAGTGTTGGCGTTCTCACTTATGCACCGTACGTAGCTTTGTGCTACTCTCTACTGACCGAGAGTCAAAACTGTAGTTCTTAGTGACGTGCCATAAACAAGAGTGTTTGCTTTGAAATCAGATAGACTTATGCCTGAACAATGGACTCATCTTTCAAGAAGTTAAAATTCACTGAGCCTCAGTTTTCTCGTTAGGAAAGAAAAGGAGAATGAAGCATGACTCAGACGGCAGTTGTGAAAAATCAAATAAGAAATTATGTGAGCACAAAGGGGCTGGAATAGCAGAAGAATCCAGAAAATGTTACGTCGCAAACACACAGCTTTGTCCTCATAGATCGCATTTCATTGTAGTTGAGTGTCCCTTTCATTGCATGAGTCATGTCTGTCCAAACTGTTTATCAAGAAAAGATGAAGACCCTGTTATTGATACACTTAGTGAAAATATTCTGGGTCCCATTAGCCAGAAAGTTGATTTAAAAAAAAAAAAAAAGGCCAGGCGCAGTGTAATTCTAGCACTTTGCGAGGCTGAAGGGGGCTGATCACAAGGTCAAGACGTGAAGACCAGCCTGGCCAACATGGTGAAGCCTCGTCTCTACTAGAAAATACAAACATTAGCTGGATGTGGTGGCAGGTGCCTGTAGTCCCAGTAACTCGGGAGGCTGAGGCAGGAGAATGGCTTGAACCTGAGATTTGGAGGTTGCAATGAGCTGAGATCGCGCCACTGCACTCCAGCCTGGTGACAGAGCGAGACTGTCTCAAAAAAAAAAAAAAAAAATCTTGTATTTTAAAATTTAATGCTCAATTTGCAAAATACATTTGCATTCTTATTTAATTCACTCTTAAGTATGGGGTGAGCAGGAAGAGCTGGGTGGAGCACCAGGGGGTGTGGGGATTGAGGATTCACCTCCAACAGGAGGGGCCTAATGTACACGGGTTTCCTTGGGAGTCTCTGTCCACTGATGACCTTGCAGTTGTCACATGAAGAACAGCTTTGTGAGACTCAGTTCTATCCTAGGCAGGTGCTGTGTCTAAAAGGATGCCCCAGGATTTTGGCCCTTTCCTGGAACAGCAAGCAGCCTGTGACAGTGGCCTCACTAGGCATCAGGTTTCCTAGCAGCCTGCTTCACCTCTGGAGGAGCTCCTGGCCTTGTGTCATTTCCCAGGATGCACAGCCCAAACGGTATCAGTTTCTTGCACCAATCTAGCCATTGATCAGCCTCTCACAGGTGAGAAGACAGGAACCCATTATAGGCATAGATGAAACCTGACAACTGGCCATGTGGATGGAACTCAGTATGGCAACCACCTTTACACCCAGGTGACTGCAGCGTGCACTTAAAAATCAAAACTAAGGCCAGGCACGGCGGCTCATGCCTGTAATCCCAGCACCTTGGGAGGCCGAGGTGGGTGGATCACGAGGTCAACAGATCGAGACCATCCTGGTCAACATGGTGAAACCCCGTCTCTACTAAAAATACAAAAAATTAGCTGGGCACGGTGGCACGTGCCTGTAATCCCAGCTACTCAGGGCGCTGAGGCAGGAGAATTGCCTGAACCCAGGAGGCGGAGGTTGCGGTGAGCCGAGATCGCGCCATTGCACTCCAGCCTGGGTAACAAGAGCGAAACTCTGTCTCAAAAAAAAAAAAAAAATTAGCTGGATGTGGTGGTGCATGCCTGTAGTCCCAGCTATTCGGGAGGCTGAGGCAGGAGAATCACTTGAACCTGGGAGGTGGGGAATCATTCCAGCCTGACTCCAGCACTCCAGCAAGACTCTGTCTTAAACAAACAAATAAATGAATAAATAAAAATCAAAACTATTCCCACCATACAGCCAACCTAGTGTCCTGTCGCACCTCTGTCAGGAAAACTAGTCACACACTCCTGACATGTCATATGATTTGTCCTACTGACTTTACACACTGTGTTTTCACACTGTTTCTTCAAGATACGCATCATTGTCTTTTCTTTCTCTGTTTTCACCAGGGCTGGGCTGTAGGCCTGACTCATGCTCTGTATTGTAAACTCTGTTCCTGTCTGTGCCTCTCTCCTGCTCTCCAGGCTGTCCTCATGGTCTCAGCCATCTGCAGGAGCTCCTCCATCCTGGGCCCCTCTGTCCCTAGAAGGTTCCTCTGTAATCACTCTCTCTCATTGTCTGTATCCTTAGGCAGCCCGCCTGAGCCCTCAAACTTCCACACTTCACTGGTTTTTTTCTTACCTAGAAGGAGATTTGAAAGCAGAGTGACTTTTGATTAATTACATGCAAATTCATGCGTGTCTTTTCCTTAAAAGTGCTCTTTCATGGAGCAACCACAGATTTTTAAATGGAAGGCATTGTAGCAGTTTAAACTACATTATTCTTTTATTTTAAAAGGTATATACATTGACTGACAATAGACTATGCTCAGTATCGTAATATGAGGAGAGAGATTTTTAAAAAATAAGATAGTTGGCCCATTGCAGCGGCTCATGCCTATAATCCCAGCAATTTGGGAGGCTGAGGCAGGTGGATCGCCTGAGGTCAGGAGTTTGAGACCAGCCTGGCCAACATAGTGAAACCCTGTCTCTACTAAAAATATAAAAAATTAGCCGGGCATGATGGTGGGTGCCTGTAATCTCGGTTACTCGGGAGGCCAAGGCAGGAGAATCGCTTGAACCCGGGAGATGGAGGTTGCTGAGATGGCACCATTGTACTCTATCCAGCCTGGGCAACAAGAGCAAAACTCTGTCTCAAAAAAAAAAAAGAGAGACATAGTCATTACTACAGGGAGAATACCATATGGGGTACGGATAAGAAAAATGTTGTAACAAATATAATATAAACAGAACAGGATAAGTCTCAAGAGAAGTCCCAAAGGGGGGTTATGGGATATTGAGGATAGCATATTCAAAAAGCTAGCTCAGGGCATCCTTTAGAGAAAGGGTACCTTTGAGAAAGTTGATGTGAATGACAAAGGGGATTGGGAGAATGATAAAAAGGTTGGAGAAGGGAGGAGAAAGTAGGAGCAAAATGACAAATTGGATGCACGGGACGATCCAGGAACAATAAGCAGCCACTGTGGAATTCCACATCATCACTGGAGCTGCCTCAGAGAGCCCAGCACCCATGGTCTAGGAATTCACGAAATTAATAGGCAGTGATAACCACTGAAAATGTTAGAACAGAAAAGCAGCATGATCGAAAGTGATCAATGAGCCTGTTAAACGAAACACCCCTATGAGAAGGGAAACACGACACTGTTAAAATGTTAACAGGGTTCTATCAAAATAATTCTGTTAGTGGAGTTGCTGGGAAACATAACATTACATTTAGCCAAATGCCCTGCCTAACGGGATATGCGTATTACCAATTTGCAGTGATTATAGCACAGAAGTGTTCATTACCACAGCAAACTCGGTGAACATAATACGGCTTTTCTATGATTCTGAAAGAATTTCAGAAACTTGCAGCACATCTGAGTTACTTTCATGAGCAGAGGCTGTTTACAAGTTTATTGGGACTGTTTCATGAAGTAGTTTAGATAATTATCTGCAGCCATCTTTTTGTTTCATTTTATTACAGATATTAGCCAATCACTGCAGCTGAGTCACCAGAATAGTGGCTATTTAGTTATCCAGACGTAAGGTTTGATTTTTCCATACCTGAGCTCAGCCTCTTCTGATTCTGCACAGGGTAGCCTCTGCTCTTGTGGGCTGACCTGAAGCTTGCTACTTCAAGGCAACTCAGTCACTCTGCTCTAAAATTTAGATGTTTATGTAGATGCTTCAATGTAATATTTTGGTTTCTCTCAATGAAAAATTTAAACCTTATATCTGGACTGATTCTCACCCTTAAAGATACACCCCTCCTCCCTTTTCCTAGACTTAGTCTGCTTACCGGGAGAGAGGCCCCCGCCTTCAGCCTTGGCTGGCTTCCTGGAGATGTCGAATCTCACTGGGCTGAGGAGCTCCCCCGTTGATACCAGTGCATCCGCTGGTGCCAGGGGACCTGGCCCCGCCATTGCTGCCGGAAGCTTAGTCACATCTTCCCCAAAAGGCAGCACTTCCTGTCATGCATTTTTGCCTCCTAAGTCTAAAAACTTCTCTGAGGGCCTACAGAATACCTCTGTGCCCAACTGGCATTAAAGGGAATCGGGAGGCTTCACATTTACATACCTATTTATTTATTTAGACCCAGGCTCTCAAGCATTTATTTATATACTTATGTATTTGGGTGCAGGCTTGCATTTATTTATTTACTTATCTATCTGTATATTTAGAGGCAGGCTCACATTTATTTATTCATTTATTCATTTTCTTATTATTTTTTTAAAATAGGGTTTCTTTCCGCTGCTCATTTAAACATCACCTCGTCCTGTGGCTATAAAATGTATGTCAGCTGAGACTCAGGCTTATTCATCTTTAAACCCTCACACCTAACATAACACCAGACATTAGTAAGACATGTGGAAAATCTAATTATATTATGAAGGACAGAAAAAAAGTAGAATGAATGTTACAGAAGAAGCGGTCATACCTGAGAACTTGGTAAATTCCAGTGTGTATAGATTGAATTGTATAAATCCAGCAAACTGACTGAGCAGCCTAGTTATGAACATCAATAAAAACTGGATAAATCATTCAAATGATGAATTAAAACAGACCAATAAACTTGTGGAATTATTTTAATTAGTGTCCCTAGTGATCACAAAAAAGTATATGAAATGCATTGATTTTTTAGAGTCAGGGCCTCACTCTGTGGCCCAGGCTGGAGAGCAGTGGTCCAGTCCTGGCTCACCGCAGCCTCATACTCCTGTGCTCAAGTGGCTGTCCCACCTCAGCCTCCTGAACAGCTGGGACTACAGGTGCCCACCTCCCTGCCCACCAAATTTTTGCATTTCTGGTAAAGATGGAATCTTGCTATGTTGCCCAGGCTGGTCAAGAACTCCTGCACTCAAGTGATCCTCCTGCCTGGGCCTCCCAAAGTGCTTGGATTATAGGGATGAGTCACCATGCCCAGCTGAAATACCGCTATTAATGAAAATACTGCTCCCAGGCTAAAGTAATATAAACATTTGAATGTTTATGTCTTTTGCATAAATTAGCTTAACTTTTTAAAAAGCAGTTTGGCTAAATTTATCAAAATAGAGTTAGTGATTCAATTACTCAAAAATCTAACTAAAGAGTGTTTAAAAGACTTTATGTACAAGTGTTCAGCTTGCTATGACTTATAATAGAAAAGCATAGGAGACCATTAAATGTTAAGTATGCTTCAAGAGTTCAGTAAATTATGGTACATTTACCTGAATAATTATTAGACTCAGTTAATTACATACTTATAAGTTTAAGTAGCTTGGAAGCAGAATTGAATTTACATTAAATATAAATACAATACATTGTAACCACAAATATTTACTCTAAGAAAACAGAAAGAACAGAAAGAACAACAGAGAATGAAAAGAAAGACACACAACACTGAAGAGGAATTCACAAAAATACTGAGAGGCTTTCTTTAAATCACATCAATACTGTGGTTTTCTTTCCTTCTTTCCTCGTTTTCAAAGTTGCTCTAATCATCTTTATTACATATATAATGGGTAAAATATAATTTTTAAATATTATTGAATTATTTTCAAATAAATTACTGCAGTAGCTTTAACATTATTGTTTAGATATTTGGCAATTTAATATTTTGATAAAGATAAGTTATTTGAATAGCAGTTGTTTCTGTACTTTGCCAAATATGTACTAACGAGGTCAACTTTTGGGAATGCTACGTGCCCTTTCTGAAGCTCAGCTTTCTCGTATGGAATGTTAGCAGTAACTACCTCACAGGGTTTGTGATGTTTTTGAGGAGATAACACTGAAAGCTACTACTCTAGAATGTTCGTTCTTTTCTCCCTGCAAGAATATCTTTCTGACATCTGATAGCACAAATCGCCATCACAGTCCACAGTTGAGCTGTGTACCTTACAGCCTCTTTAAGTTGGAAAAATTAAATCAAATTGGAGAGACAGTGTATTGCATTTGCTTGATATTGAGGTAAAATTCATCAGTAACAACAAGAAATTTTTATCTAGTCTTAAGGAAATTGTACGCTCTTAGGGAAGTTTTTAAATAGGCTTTGGAATGAAATACTTACATCATTTCTAATAGGATCCAAATACCATTAAATCTCTTAGACTGTTTGGGAATAATGGTACAAATACATTTTGGAAAAAATACAAGTCTTGTCAATATGCTAATTTTACAGGCATATTTGTACTTGACAACTGTGGGTATTATTTTAATTAGAGTCATACTTACATTCTAATATAAGAATTACTACTAAAAGCAGTCTTAATTTCCATCATGAAAAATTTATTATATTCTTTTTCTCTTTATTCTTGAATCTACACTCGCTGCAAATTATCTTGTCTTTTTAAATTCCTAGCTTGAAGCAGTCTTCTTGTTTTCTACACTTCTGTGCTATTTATATGTTATCTTTCTTTCTTCTTCAGTTTTCCCTTCATTTAAACTTTGGTGTGATAAAACTTAAGAAAATAATAATAATAAAAGAATTTTGCTGGTTTTAAATAAAAATCGATTCAGTGTTATTTCCATTTATTTCCAAATACACTTCAGTGAGACACAATGAAAAAAATAAGGAATAAACAAACCTAAATCATGGCTATATTCTATTTTATCTAACCTCATAAAACTTTTGAATAATGATAATTTAGACTAAATTGTTTTATTTATTTATTTATTTACTTTTATTTATTTATTTTTTTTAGTCGGAGTTTCGCTCATTACCCAGGCTGGAGTGCAATGGCGCGATCTCGGCTCACCGCAACCTCCACCTCCTGGGTTCAGGCAATTCTCCTGCCTCAGCCTCCTGAGTAGCTGGGACTACAGGCACGTGCCACCATGCCCAGCTAATTTTTGTATTTTTAGTAGAGACAGGGTTTCACCATGTTGACCAGGATGGTCTCGATCTCTTGACCTCGTGATCCACCCACCTCGGCCTCCCAAAGTGCTGGGATTACAGGCTTGAGCCACCGCGCCCAGCCAAATTGTTTTATTTTTTGCCCTACTCCCTATATAATTCCAATTCAGTCTAGTTACATTATATATGCAAAATAAACCTTTTAAAGGAATATTCTCTCTCTTGAGCCACCAGCATAGCGTCATAATAATGTCTCCCCATTTACATGTACAGCTTGGCATATTTAAATCTGAGTCTTTGTGGTAAACTAATGACTGAACTGGTACAACTGAATGTCTCTACCATTTTTTTCTCTTTCTCATTGTTTTGTAAATATATAATATTTAATTAAGGTAATCTAAATTTATTTCTGCTATTAGTCACTACTAATACTTTAGAGCAATATTCCATGACTACAAATATATAATACGTGTCTTGGCAACAACTTATACATATATTGTGCCAATTTCCCAATTTGAAAAACATATACTGGCAAAATTAGACCTGATGATTAATTTATACGCCAAATGTGTCCATTTTGCTGAAACCTGCACTTGAACATATCACTTTGGAGGAAAATTTAACTGAAATGTTAATAGAGAGGGACATTTAGTAGTGTCATTAAGTGAGCTAACCCTATAAAATAGATATTAACTGTCTCTCCAGACTGAGAGATTGTGAATTTTACCGCATCCGCCACCATAAGACATTTCGTGTGGTCACCTGATGGCAGCCAGCAGCACTGCGCTGTGTCTGTTTATTTCTTACTGAGCTGACTAAAATGGCTTCTTCTACTTTTCTATAGAAGCGTTTACTTAACACACAATAATTTTATTTTTTTATTTTTATTTCAATAGGTTTTGGGGAAGAGTTGGTATTTGGTCAAGTTCTTTAGTGGTGATTTCTTAGATTTTGGTGCACCAATCACCCAAGCAGTGTACCCTATACCCAACGTGCAGTCTTTTACCCCTCACCTCACTCCCAGCCTTTCTCTGAGTTCCCAAAGTCCTCCGTATCATTCGCTGTTTGTTTTATTTTGTTTTGTTTTGGAGACAGACTCTCTCTCTGTCACCCAGGCTGGAGTGCAGTGGTGCAATCTCAGCTCACCGCAACCTCTGCCTCCCAAGTTCAAGCAATTCTCCTGCCTCAGCCTCCCAAGCAGCTGGGACTACAGGCACACGCCACCATGCCCAGCTAATTTTTATATGTGTAGTAAAGACGGGGTTTCACTGTGTTGGCCAGGTTGGTCTCGAATTCCTGACCTAAAGTGACCCATCCACCTCAGCCTCCCAAGGTGCTGGGATTACAGGTGTGAGCCACCACGCCTGGCCCCTTATGGCTTTACACCCTCATAGCTTAGCTCCCACTTACAAGTGAGGACATACGATGTTTGGTTTTCCATTTCTGAGCTACGTCACTTACATTAATGGTCTCCAGTTCCACACAGTTCACTGTAAATGCCATTGTTTTGTGTGTTTTTATGGCTGAGTAGTATTCCATGGTATGTGTTTTATATATATATATATATATCTCATAACTGTTTTATCCACTCATTGACTGATGGACACCTGGGCTGGTTCCACATTTTTGCAGTTGTGACTTATGTTGCTATAAGCTCATGTGTGCAAGTGTCTTTTTCCTAAAAATGACTTCTTTTCCTCTGGGTGGATACACAGTAGTGGGATTGCTGGAGCAAATGGTAGTTCTACTTTCAGTTCTTTTTTTTTGAGACAGAGTTTCGCTCTCGTTACCCAGGCTGGAGTGCAATGGCGCGATCTTGGCTCACCGCAACCTCCACCCCCTGGGTTCAGGCCATTCTCCTGCCTCAGCCTCCTGAGTAGCTGGGATTACAGGCACGTGCCACCATGGCCAGCTAATTTTTGTACTTTTAGTAGAGACGGGGTTTCACCATGTTGACCAGGATGGTCTCGATCTCTTGACCTCATGATCCACCCACCTTGGCCTCCCAAAGTGCTGGGATTACAGGCTTGAGCCACCAGGCCCGGTCACTTTCAGTTCTTTAAGGAATTGCTACACTTTTCCAGACTAGTTGTACTAGTTTACATTCCCACCAGCCCTGCAAAGGTGTTCCCTTTTCATCACTTCCGCACCAACATCTATTATTTTTTGATTTTTGGATGATGGCCATTCTAGTGGGAGTAAGGCGGTATCACATTGCAGTTTTAGTCTGTAGTTTCCTGATGATTACTGATGCTGAGCGTTTTTTATGTTTGTTGGCAATTTGTATATCTTCTTTTGAGAATTGCTCATTCATGTCCTTAGTGGACTTTTCGATGAGATTGTTTTTTTCTTGTTGATTTGTGTGAGTTCCTTGTAAATTCTGGATTTTAGTCTTTTGTCAGATGTGTAGATCACAAAGATGTTCTCCCACTTTGGGGGTTGTCTGTTTACTCCACTGATTGCTTCTTTTGTTGTGAGAGCTTTTTAGTTTAATTAAGTCCCAACTATTTGTTTTTGTTGCATTTTGCTTTTGGGGTCTTGGTCATAAAGTCTTTACCTAAGCCAACGTCTAGAAGGGTTTTTCTCATGTTATCTTCTAGAATTTTTATGGTTTCAGGTCTTAGATTTAAGTCTTTGATCCATCTTGAGAAATTTTTATATAAGGTGCAAAATGAGGATCCAGTTTCATTCTACACGTGGCTTGCCAATATCCCAGCATAATTTGTTGAATAGGGCGTCTTTCCCAACTCTACGTTTTTGTTTGCTTTGTTGAAAATCAGTTGGCTGCGAGTATTTGGCTTTAATTCTGAGTTCTCTATTGTGTCCCATTGGTCTCTGTGCCTATTTTCACACCAGTACCATGCTGCTTTGGTGTCTATGCCTTTATAGTATAGTTCAAAGTCAAGTAAGGTAGTGTCTCCAGATTTGTTCTCTTTGCTTAGTCTTGCTTTGGGTATGTGGGCTCTTTTTGTTCCATACAAAATTTAGGATTCTTTTTTCTAGTTCTGTAAAGAATGATGGTGGTATTTTGATGGGAATTGCATTAAATTTGTATATTGCTTTTGGCAGAGGGTCATTTTTACAATATTGATTCTACCCACCTATGAGCATGGGATGTGTTTCCACTTGTTTGTGTGGTCTGTGATTTCATTCTGCAGTGTTTTGTAGTTTTCTTTGCAGAGATCTTTCACCTCCTTGGTTAGGTATATTTCTAAGTTTTTTGTTTTTTGTTTTGCAGCTGTTGTAAAAGGGATTGAGTTATTGATTTGACACTCATCTTGGTCACTGTTGGTGCATAGCAGAGTTACTAATTTGTGCCTATTTATATTGTACCCTAAAACTTTACTGAATGTATTTATCAGTCCTAGGAGCTTTTCAGAGGTGTCTTTAGAGAATTCTAGGTACACAATCATATTATCAGCAAACAGTGACAGTGTGACTTCCTCTTTGCTGATTTGGGTGCCCTTTCTTTCTTTCTCTTGTCTGACTGCTCTGGCTAGGACTTTCAGTTCTATGTTGAATAGAAGTGTCAGAGTGGGCATCCTTGTCTTGCTCTAGCTCTCAGGGGGAATGTTTTCAACTTTTCCCAATTCAGAATAAAGTTGGCAGTGAGTTTGTCATAGGTGACTTTTATTACATTAAGGTGTGTCCCTTCTATACTATTTTGCTGAATATTTTAACCGTAAAGGGATGTAGGATTTTGTCAAATGCTTTTTCTGCATCTATTGAGATGATCATGTGATTTTTGTTTTTAATTCTGTTTATGTGGTGTTAACACATTGATCGACCTGCATATGTTAAACCATCCCTGCATCCCTGGTATGAAACCCACTTGATCATGGTTTTATAATAATGAATTATTTTGCTATGCTGTTGGATTCTGTTGGATTTTGTCAAGAATGCTTGCATCTATGTTCATCAGGGATATTGGTCTATAGCTTTTTTTTCTTGTTAGGTCCCTTCCTGGTTTTGTATTAGGGTGATATTGGCATCATAGAATAATTTAGGGAGGATTTCCTTTCTCTATCTTGTGGAATAGTGTCCACAGGATTAGGACCAGTTCTTACTTGCGTGTCTGATAGAATTCAGCTGTGAATCCATCTGGTCCTGGACTTCCTTTTGTTGTTGGCAATTATTATTTTAATGCCTAATACTTTTTTTTCACTTTAAGTTCTGTGATACGTGTGCAGAACGTGCAGGTTTGTTAATAGGTATACATGTGCCATGGTGGTTTGCTGCACCTCTCAACCCATCATCTAGGTTTTAAGCCCCGAATACATTAGGTATTTGTCCTAATGCTCTCCTTCCCCTTGTCCCCCACCCCCCCAACAGGCCCTGGGGTAATTTTTTTAAATTCGTATTTCAATCTCACTGCTTCTTATTGGTCTGCTCAGAGATTCTATTTCTTCCTGGTTAATCTAGGAGGGTTGTATATTTCTAGGAATTTATCCACCTCCCTGAAGTTTTCTAGTTTATGTACATAAAGGGCTTCATAGTAACCTTGAATTATCTCTTGTATTTTTGTGGTATTGGCAACGCACAGTAATTTCATGGTATTCAATTTCTCTTTCAGCATTCAGATACTTTTTTCTAACTTAATCACCTGTAGAAAGCAGGAGCGTCCAGAAGTAGAGATTAACTGTGAGCCGAATAGACATTTTCATCACATACAGAAAAACCAGTGTTACACATTTGTTCGGCAGTTAAATTTCCCTCACATGGAGGCTGGTGATGGTCTTCATCAATGCGGGATTGTCAGTCCTCCTCTGGTACGCATATTTGCTCCAGATATTATAGTTTAATGACCATTAATACACATCTTTAGCTTCTAGGAGAGCCTTTACAACACTGTGGTTTTTGTTCTGTGGGATGTTGGCACTCCGTTTGAAAATCCAGTGGGCCCCCAATCACAGGCACTCAACAGAGTTTCTTGAGAAAGCTTTTGAAATCTCTTTCTTAAATAACATTTATCGATTGTGACTCTTAGTACCTGGTCTTCGATTCTGTGTGTGTCACTGCTCCTTGAACCTCCCAAAGACCTGGCTATTGGTTTGCTTATTTTCTGACTCCTTGTGTAGTTAAAATACAGTAGATTCAGAAATTTATATACATGAAAGTTAGACAGAAATTCATACTAGAAGTCTACATATAATCCCAAAATTATATGAGATAATTATTGCTCCACTTATTTAGAGAATGCCATAAAATAAAGTCATGTTCTTCTTCTCCTAGCTCACCTTTTGGCATTCCTTAATGACCATATGCACAGAAGGCAGACATCACAGAAAATAAGAGAAAGAAAATTGAAAAGTCATAATCACCTATAGCTGAAAAGTATTTTTTTTTTTTTTTTGAGACGGAGTTTCGCTCTCGTTACCCAGGATGGAGTGCAATGGCGCGATCTCGGCTCACGGCAACCTCCGCCTCCTGGGTTCAGGCAATTCTCCTGCCTCAGCCTCCTGAGTAGCTGGGATCACAGGCACGCGCCACCATGCCCAGCTAATTTTTGTATTTTTAGTAAGACGGGGTCTCACCATGTTGACTAGGATGGTCTCGATCTGTTGACCTCATGGTCTACCTGCCTTGGCTTCCCAAAGTGCTGGGATTACAGGCTTGAGCCACCATGCCCGGCCCTGAAAATTATTTTTTAAGGGCAAGTTCACCATAGTGAGTTGCATGCAGTTAAAAATCTAAATTACATGAAAAACTTTAGTTCTGCTGTTATCTTCTCTTTGCATAGTCCTTTAACCATGTGTTAACCAAAATTTTTTTTTTTTTTGACAGAGTCTCACTCTGTCAGCCAGGCTGGAGTTCAGCAGTGCAATCTCGGCTCACTGCAACCTCTGCCTCCCGGGTTCAAGCGATTCTCCTGCCTCAGCCTCCTGAGTAGCTGGGATTACAGACACACACCACCACACCCAGCTAAGTTTTTTGTATTTTTTGTAGAGATGAGGTTTCACCATATTGGCCAGGATGGTCTTGATCTCCTGACCTCATGACCCACCTGCCTCGGCCTCCCAAAGTGCTGGGATTACAGGCGTGAGCCATGGCGCCTGGTTGTTTTTTAGTTTTCTAGTCTTCTTATTGAAATGTCTTTCCCAGAGTCCCTACTGCTAATGTACTGTCTTATGGAGAAAGAACACACTAAATCTGCAGTGGTCAAGGCCAGCTCATCATTTGGCCATTGGAAACTACTATGTCTTGTGGCAAATGTGGCCACCATCAGACTCCGCCATGGAATTTGTAAATTCTGCTTGCTTCAAAGTCCCTGCTGAGAATGTATCATAACATTCATTTTTCCTGTTTTCCATTAGAGTAGAATCCACAAAGTCAAATGATTAAAAATTATCATATAGAGAAATTGTTATATTTAAGTTATCAAATGGCTGGGCTTTGAACATTTTAGATAAAGTAACTTTGGGCTCAATTGTATAATTAATGAAAGGTGGAAGACTTTTAAATGTACATGAGACGTTTGTTATTTTTTTAATAAAACTTAATTAATTGGGATTGACAACACTCATAATAATTGCTATCAACACTCATAATAATTCTTACAAAGGCCTGAAGAGGAGTGGTGTTTCCAATTGCAAAGCTTATGAGTGAGAGAAAGAGAGAGAGAGAGAGAGAGAGAGCAAAAGAGAGAGAGAAAGAGAGAGCGCATGCCCACTGCCTGGCTCCTCGGGGTGGGAGTCAAACCAAATTTTCAACATTGTTATTAAAGACGAATACAGAAAACAGCAGCAGGTTAATGATATTTTCAGCCATGGCCAAGTTAGAATGCAATAAACCCATCAGAGAACAGAAGAAAAATTCAAGAGTTGAGTTGAAGAGTGATAATTAAGAGGAAAGAACTGAATGAATTTCCATGGCAAATCAGGAGCTTAAGCTTCTGGAGAGCATCAGAGTGGGAGGATGCAGTCAGAAGGAATCCAGCTATTCAGCAGCTGGAGAAATGAGAAAATAGGGCGGTCCAGTGCAAACCGAGAATCACAACAAACACCGACTGCATAGCAGTGTTGGGCTGGTGTGGCAGACAAGAAAGGCCAGAGCTGGCTGGAGCAGAACACCGAGAGATGTATTTCAACCTGAACAGAGAAGTCAGGGCTTGTTAAGGGAGTCCCTTAGTCCCTTGACTTGTTGGGAGAGTAGCTGGAAGTCTGAGAGCTCGATGATTAATTTCTATTAAAATCACAAGTGAAATTGATGAATTAAGGACCAGAAATCTAGGAGTCTCCATCCTACATCTGTTCAACTGTCAAGGTCTGCTGATTCTCTTCACTAAATATCTTTCGCATCTGCTCTCACCTTATTTACCACCCTAATCCAAACCACCATCACGCCTCACACAGGCAGCACAAGACCCTCCTAAACGGCGTCCCACAGCCGCCTCCTTCATCTGCTTTACCCTCCAAATGCTCACTAGAGGGGTGGTTTAAAATGCAGGTGGTTACTGCTAGCCGATTCACTGCCTTTGTATAAATCTTTAAAGGGCCCTTTCCTCAACACAATTTACTTCCATCTGTCAAAACACTGTCAGGAAATACTTATTTTGTTAGAACAACCCATTTTATCACCACCTACCAGAAAACCACTCTAATAAATAGATAAATATCAGCTGTCCGCAATGTGAGTGGCACTCACCTAAACAAGGTACTTTTTCATGCACCCCAGGTGCCATGATGGGTACAGTAAGGTGTTGTGACATGCGTGTTGTGATGTGTGTGGGAACACGTAGCAGCCCTGCGTGTCACTCCCATGATGAAAACTTTCCATAGCATCTTTTTCCCCCAAGGTAATGGCTTGAAATTAACATATCGTGTAAGGCTCTAGATTGTTCTCTGCCTATGCTGTTCTATGGGCCAGGGATGTCTTCTCAACCCCACCCCTCTGGCTCTGCTCTCTCTTACTCATCCTCGTTTCCTACATGCGAATGCCATTTCCTTCAGGGTGTCTGTCCTGAAGACTGGATTAGAGACACCTGAGCCCTCTTTGTACCTTAGAGCAGCACACGTTCTTATCCAGTGCTCACCTAGAAGGCAGGCTGCCTGAGAGCAGACAAACCCGCCAGGCTGGTTCACTGCTCTGCGGTTCTTCACCAGTGATTTTCATACAGTAGGTGTTTAACGCCAATCTGTAGAATGTGTAAATGAAAGTTGAAAATACGTGAGTGCTACATAATAAGCCGGCATCTATTGAATTACGAATTATAATGAAAAATACTTTAAAGAGAATAAAAATCAAAGGAAGAAACAACATGAAATGAACATTTGGAAGCTTAGATTTGAGCTGTGCTAAATGCCTCCAGTCTGTCCTGCTCTTGACTGTGAATTCCAAGTGGATTACCTTCCTTAAACTGAACTCTGTATCATGAAATACTATAGAAAAGCTCTTGCTTCTCCATGTCAAATTTAGGTTCCTTCCAAATACAGTTGATATTTTGGTTAAAAAGTCTTGGTAGCATTGTAAATAAAATATTACTTGCAGAAAGTAATAAAAAGGTACAGTAAACAAGGTTGTACAGTCACTTGTAGAAACTTTATATTTAATTTCAAATAGAAGAATTTGTGAGTTTTCTTCAGTAAAGATTTCAAATAACCATATAATCAAGTAAGTATATTCATTTTTTCCTCAGAGATCAATAGGTTAATAAGCTCTATTAGCCTACATAAATAAGTAAATATTATTAACAAAAGTAATTTAAAAATAAATACTATTTTTTCCTTGCAACTTTAGAAAATACACAGTAAACAATGCATACAAAAAAAATGACAGTTGCCATGGATTAAAGACAAGCGTAAGACCTAAAAACATAAAAACTCTAAAACCCTAAAAGAAAACCTAGGCAATACCATTCGGGATACAGAAATGGGCAAAGACTTCATGACACCAAAAGCAATTGCAATAAAACCCAAAGATTGGCAAATGGGATCTAATTAAACTAAAGGGCTTCTGAGCAGCAAAGGAAACTATCATCAGAGTGAACAGGAAACGTACAGAATGGGAGAGAATTTTGGCAATCTATCCATCTGACAAAGGGTTAATATCCAGAATCTACAAGGAACTTAAATAAATTTACAAGCAAAAAACAACCCATCAAAAAGTGGGGGAAGGATGTGAACAGACACTTCTCAAAAGAAGACGTTTATACGGCTAACAAACATATGAAAAAATGCTCATCATCTCTGGTCATCAGAGAAATGCAAATCAAAACCACATTGAGATACCATCCCATACCAGTTAGAATGACGATCATTAAAAAATCAGGAAACAGGCTGGGCATGGTGGCTCACACCTGTAACCCCAGCACTTTGGGAGGCCAAAGTGGGTCATAAGTTCAGGAATTTGAGACCAGCCTGGCCAACATGATGAAACCCCATCTCTACTAAAAATACAAAAATTAGCCAGACACAGTGGCACATGCCTGTAATCCCAGCTACTCAGGAGGCAGGAGAATCACTTGAACCCAAGAAGCAGAGTTTGCAGTGAGCCGAGATCACACCACTGCACTAGCCTGGGTGACAGAGAAAGATTCCATCTAAAAAAACCAAACAAACAAAAAAAAAAAAACAGGAAACAACAGATGCTGGAGAGGAAGATGGGGAGAAATAGGAAAATTTTTAAACTCTTGGTGGGAGTGTACATTAGTTTACATTGTGGAAGACAGTGTGGCGATTCCTCAAGGATCTAGAACCAGAAATACCATTTGACCCAACAATCCCATTACTGAGTATATACCCAAAGTTATAAATTCTACTATAAAGACACACGTATGCACATGTAAGCTTATTGTAGCACTATTCACAATAGCAGAGACTTGAGCCAACCCAAATGCCCATCAATGATAGACTGGATAAAGAAAATGTGGCACATATGCACCATGGAATACTATGCAGCCATAAAATAGAATGAGTTCATGTCCTTTGCAGGAACATGGATGAAGCTGGAAACCATCATTCTCAGCAAACTGACACAGGAACAGAAAACCAAACGGCACATGTTCTCACTCATAAGTGGGAGTTGAACAATGAGGACATATGGGCACAGGGAGGGGAACATCACACATCGGGGTCAATGGGAGGGAGAGCATTAAGAGAAATACCTAATGTAGAGGGCGGGTTGATGGGTGCAGCAAACCACCATGGCACATGTGCACCTATGTAACAAACCTGCACGTTCTGCACATGTATCCGAGAACTTAAAGCATAAAAAAAAACCTGACAATTGCCTTTGTGTTCATACTAACGACCAACAGATAACCAGGAAGACTTGCCGTGTCGCCTGGAGAAGAAAACCTTTCTTCTCCCAGGTCAGAGGAAGAAAATCAGGCAGTTGATGGGGAGATGTTAGAGACGTAAATCTGAAGCTCCAAGGAGTCCGTCCAGGCCGGCAGTTCACCACCAAGTGCAGAGGGGACTGTGCGAAAAGAGGGAAGACAAGGGGTGAAAAGTCCCCTCGATCTTGTCCAAGGAAAGTTTCGCTTTCGTTGTTCAAATCAGATGACGTATTGAAGCAAAGTTAGCGTATTTGTTTCTAATGTCTTTTCAGCTCTTCCACAGAGATACATATTTCCGTCATGCTCATCCTTTTCCAAGTAACAGGTCGAAGGCACACCAGTCCCTAAGACACTGCTCCTGAGTGACTAGGCCAGGCGCTATGGCTCACACCTGTAATCCCACACTTTGGGAGGCCAGGGCCGGGAGTTCCAGATTAGCCTGGGCAACACGGCAATACTCTGCCTCTACCAAAAATACAAAAATGAGCCCGACATGGTGAAGTGCACCTGTAGTCCCAGCTACTCAGGAGGCTGAGGTGGGAGAATCGCTTGAGCCTGGGAGGTGGAGGTTGCAGTGAGCCGAGATCGCACCACTGTGCTCCAGGCTGGGGGACAGCGCAAGACCCTGTCAAAAAAAGGAAGAAGAGAGAAAAAAAGAAAGGGATGGAGGGAGGGAGGAAGGAAGGAAGAAAGGGAAGAAGGAAGGGAGGGAGGGAGGGAGAGAGGAAGGGAGGGAGGGAGGGAGGGAGGGAGGGAGGGAGGGAGGGAGGGAGGGAGGCAAGAAAACGGAGTCACTAATTAGACGCATTAACTTTCCACGGGCACTTCTGCCTGAAAATGTAGACCAAGGAGGAACTGGGAAACACGGATATTGTAAGAGGCAAGGGTTTCCTTGGCACTCAGGCCTCTCACCTGGAGGACCAGTGGCCTCACTCCATCTGGGCAGTTACTTCGTGAAATGCGGCAGCCGTCATGGGTTTCCGTGTGGAGTTGACTCTTCCTTGCTCAAAGGCATTTCAATGACTTTCTGCCATCTTTCCTAATTTTTCCAGTTTTCAGGTGCTCTCATGAGCACTGGGACTCTGTGGCTCTTTGTACCCTGTCCTTAGAGTTCTCTCCTCCACAATAGGTAATGCCTTTGCCCCCTTTAGTGGGCTCAGCTTCACCTCAGACCCCAGGACAATCCTGCTCTTAGTGGGTGAGAAACTAAAACTGTTCACAGGGCACCATTTAGGAAGAATTTATTGAGTTCCTTCAACAGACACAATCTTTCCTAACCTCATGAAACTCCACCTAATGGAATTGAGCGTTTTCATTGCCAACCCTCTTATTTATAATAAGGAGGTCTCCGTCTGGATCCCCTCAGGTGAGAGGCCTGAGTGCCAAGGAGTAACCTGTATAACCTTTATGGTGCCTGAACTTCTGCCGGCTTGGGTCTTGCTTTGCTCCCGTGATTCCCGTCATCTCTGTAATTTGTAGACTCAAAATAAAGTGCCTCGATGGGGATCGGATCACTTGCGCAGGAGCTGTCTGCATGGATTTCCCTCTCTTGCCGGTTCTCCACTCTTCTCTATCCATGTTTATTCCCACGAAAGGTCTCCCTGACGTGGACTAGAAGCCTACGGTCTCATGTGCAGGCTGTCAGTGTCACTCCTGGGTTCTGTACACCGCCCAGCTGGGTGAACACATCTCAGTGCCTCTCCATATGATCTATTCCAAAACCATTTCAGCCTGTTATCTCCCGTGCAGAGAGGCCCTCTGTGTGGGATGAAGATCACAGCTCTGGCTTCCTGAATGGCATCCTCTCTGCCATAAGCCTTCTCCTGTCTTCCACCTGCTCTCCACGGCCTCCCTTCAATCTCCTTCCGCAAAGCTGTAAGTTACTAGTACTTTCTATCTGCTGCATCCTGGACTCAGTGTTCCATATGCAGGATCTCATTTAATTCTCAGAACAGGCTGGTGCAGTCACCACTTTCATTCCAATTTTGAGTAAATAATAAGCTAAGGCTTACAATATTTAATGACTTGTCTAATAATAAGACGTAGAATTCGGACTCAAAACAAAGTCTCTTTAACTCAGAAGCCCACATTTTAGTTACTAGCTGAAAAAGCCTTTCTTAGCTCAGGGGTGACTGAATTACTAACCTTCTCTGAATGGATGCCCCCTTCTAGCCTGAAAGGGTCAAGATTAAACTTCAGCCAGAAATGATTGGCCTTGGAAGTACTGTTGATCAGACACTTAATTGATGAGATCGAAAGAGAAATGTGCTTGGAAGAATCGGGCAGACTGGAAAGTCAACCACAGACTCAGCCACAACCGGGGATCAGCCCACAGAGACCGCTTATGACAGTCCGCAAAAGCCTAAGTGGGTCCGAAAGATAGCAACAGCCCATTTCAAACACACGCAGTGTGCATCATCCAGGGATCTGGTCTGTTAGCTCAGGGTCCATTTTACTGCCCACACTGGGACAGCCAGACAGAGCTCACCAATGGGCAATAATATCCCATTACAAATGTTATCTGCCTGGCCATCCTATCACCAGCACACTCTGCCCTCACTCCTTCCTTCTCTCACTTATTTTTTCTCATTCTGGTGTTGACATTTTAGTAATATTTAAGAAGCCGACATGAAAGTCACTGGTAAACCTTGCTCGTGAAAACCCTTCCAGCCGTGGAACTCGAGATTCCAGGAATCTTAAGAATCTTTCCCTCTTTTTTTCTTTCTTTCTTTCTTTCTTTCTTTCTTTCTTTCTTTCTTTCTTTCTTTCTTTCTTTTTCTTTCTTTCTTCCTTCCTTCCTTCCTTCCTTCCTTCCTTCCTTCCTTCCTTCCTTCCTTTCTTTCTTTCTTTTCCTTTCCTTTCTTTCTTTTCCTTTCCTTTCTTTCTTCCTTTTCTCTTTCTTCCTTCCTTCCTTCCTTCCTTCCTTCCTTTCTTTCTTTTCCTTTCCTTTCTTTCTTTTCCTTTCCTTTCTTTCTTCCTTTCCTTTTCTTTCTTCCTTTCTTTCTTTCTTTCTTTCTTTCTCTTTCCTTTCTTTCTTTCTTTCCTCTCTCTCTTTCTCTCTTTCTTTCTTTTGTTCTTTCTTTCTTTCCTTCCTTCCTTCCTTCTTTATCTGTTTTATTTAAAAACAAACAAACAAACAAAAAAAAAACCTGGGTTTACATACATTTATCCACGCTAAGAATACACAAACCAATTTGAAACATCAAGTACTTCCTCTGGGCTAAATTTTGGCTGACTTTATACCTGTAATAATATAAAAACCTTCTGAAAATTTAAAATTTTTAAACTTACCGGCACAGCACTAAAAGCATTGTTTGCGTTTCCCATTGAAACCTCATGAATATATCCTAGGAGGCAATATTATTACTATACCTTTTAGAGATGAATACACCAAGAGTTACAAAAGTAAATTTAAGTAGCTTTTTAATTTAGAAAAGTAAAATTGGGGCTGGGGGCGGCGGCTAGCACCTGGAATCCCAGCACTTTGGGAGGCCGAGGCGGGTGGATCACGAGGTCAAGAGATCGAGACCATCCTGGTCAACAAGGTGAAACCCCGTCTCTAATAAAAATACAAAAAATTAGCTGGGCATGGTGGCACGTGCCTGTAATCCCAGCTACTCGGGAGGCTGAGGCAGGAGAATCGCCTGAACCCAGGAGGCGGAGGTTGCGGTGAGCCGAGATCGCGCCATTGCACTCCAGCCTGGGCAACAGAGCAAGACTCGATCTCAAAAAAAAAAAAGTAAAATTAAGTATCTAGAAAAGCAAGATGGAACCGGAATTCAAATCCAAATATGTCTAACACTAGTGCTCAAACCATTAACTAACTATACACACTCTGCTGTTAACTGAGAAATAAAGACACGTGGCTTCAGCCACTTAGGAGTTGCCCGGTTTGAGGCAAGTTCATTAACTTTCATTTATTTCTCTATAAAATGAAAATCGTAACGACATTTACCTTCTAAGAAGGTTGCATGAATTAAATACAATAACATGAAATTAGATATACAGTGTATGGCTAATTGAAAATCACTGTTTTTTTTTTTAACAGTAAATTCAGCTGACTCAGTAGAAAAAATTTTCATAACATCCAAAAAATAGTAAAATGAATAAAAATATTTTGAAAGATGAATGTTCCTGAAGGCAGTCTAGAAGAAGTAATAATTCAGCTCCTCAGTCTTACTTCCTATATTTAGGCCAATAAACTCCATTGAAAAAAAGTATGATAGCTTTCTGTTTACAAATTTTATATTTGAAGAAAATATACACATATATATTTATTCTTTTAAAAAGCCTACTTGGGGCCAGGCATGGTGGCTCATGCCTGTAATCCCAACATTTTGGGAGGCCAAGGCAGGAGGTTGGCCTCAGGACAGGAGCTGAAGGCCAGCCTAGGGAACACAGCAAGACCCCATCTCTTAAGAAAAAAGTTCTTTTAAAGGGTCCTTGCAGTTGTTGGATTAAAAGAACTCCTTGATATAACAGTTAATGATAAAACATATTTGTAGTGGGCTGAGATTGTGTATAGCATGTTTACACATGAACAAAGCCTCGGGCTGGAACCTGCAGGAGAAGAACTGGGATGAGGAACTATATCCCCTTCCATGCGTTTACCACCTGCCATGAAAGATCATGCAATTCTCAGATTTTTAACAAATCCAAATATTTTTGCCAATAAGTAACTTTCATTTTGTCAAACTAGCAACCTTGGTAAATTGACAATTCTGAAGTGGATGCTACTTTGTGTTCTGTGAACTGAAACTGCCAAGCTCCTGTTTTAATCTCGCCAGTCACTGCCACCGTCCAGAGCCTGCCATCAACTCAGCTTCATTTGTTCACTCTAAAAACCAAAGTGCTCAGACTAATCATCTTGTGGTCCACACACTGGGGATGTTTCAACGATTAGATAGAATTTGCTGCACATGAAAAAGCAATTGATGTGTCAGTAATTAACCTACAAACAATCAGTCTCACCAAAACTGGCAGACTTTTATTATAATTCATTTTCTTTTCTACATTCTGACTACATTATCAGTTCAACAAATGGTACTCAAAATACACCCAAAAATTCTCTCGTGTTCTTTCATTGTTTACAAAAAAGAGAATACCTAAGGGAGCTACCTTCCTTTACTTTCTTTAAAAAACTTTTTGACACCATTTCTTTGTAAAAGGAAGACTATCTGGAATTAGTGTCAGGAAGTGCCTTTAGTTCTGCCCCCACCGACGAGTGAAAATAGACGGAGCCAACCTGGGAGACTGAGTAAATTTGAAGAATGAACCTATTTTCTCCAGGTTAGTGTTCTCAATAATTGCACTTCGTCGAGGCTAGGACAACCTAATTGCCCTTTTATTTCTGCCCACATAATTACCTTAACTGAACTCAAGTCTGGCATGTTGATGGTACCAGACTCATCATTAAGCTAAAAATTGGACATTCTATCTTACCCCGAAAAAGTCCAATTAAGCCCACCCGGAGATTTCCACTGAATGCCAGCACTGATTTCTCTCCGTAGAGATCAAGGGTGCCAGGATGTCACACCAGAGAGAGGCCAATAGTCAGCTCATTAACAAGATTGATGACCTGTACCAGCGGCTGGATCTTCCTGCCGTGAGCCTCTCAGTGCGGACTGTAGTCCCCTCCTGTGAGACTGTAGCAAGATCGGGGAGGTCATCTCTCATTAAAAACAAGTTTATATGAACGGTTCAAAATGGAATGACCTGAAGAACTCAACTGGCCAGGCGCAGTGGCTCATGCCTGTAATCCCAGCAGTTTGGGAGGCCGAGGTGGATGGGTCACTTGAGGTTAGGAGTTTGAGACCAGCCTGGGAAACAGGGTGAAACCCCGTCTTTACCAAAAACACAAAAAAATGAGCCCTGCAGTGGTGGGCGCCTGTAATCCCAGCTACTCAGGAGGCTGAGGCAGGAGAATCACTTGAACTTGGGAGGTGGAGGTTACCGTATCCGAGATTGCACCTCTTCATTCCAGCCTGGGCGACAGAGTGAAACTCCATCTCAAAAAAAAAAAAAAAAAGAATTCAACTTTGGAATGATGCCAAATCTTTAACCACTTGCAGTCCGTCACACCTTTGTTTAAATGGTTGATCCACTGACGTAAGCAGCACAACTGAAATTCTTCCACCTCGCTGGTCTCACTTCAGTGGGAGATGCAATATGCAAGCTGATGACTTTTACTTTCCGCCCAGCTTTCGCTTTATTATTAAGATATGATTTTTGCTTTCTCTAATGCCGGAGCTAAGAATAGAAATTAGATTAGTGTATCTGCTAATTATTCATCATTGGTGGTGCTGCAGGAATTCAGGAGACCAGAGAGACCCATGGGTGAAAAAGGAGGATTTTGTTTAGGGGCACCTGCTCAGTGGATTTGTATCAAAAGCTGAGCCCCAAACAAAGGCAGGGTTTGACCTTTTATGCGTGAAGTACACAGTGGTTTTTTGGTTTGGTTTGGTTTTTGGTGGAAAAATCAAGGAATGGAGTGAGTCCGACACACGCTGAAGTTCTAGGGTAGAGACGAACAGCCAGCAATGTAGCAGAGAGCTGAGTTACAGGCATGAGCCACCGCGCCTGGCCAGTTGAGTCCTTCCTTTACTTTCTTTAAAAAACTTTTTGACACTGTTTCTATATAAAAGAAAGACTATCTGGAATTAGCGTTGGGAAGTGGCTTTAGTTGTAACCCCACCGATGAGTGAAAACAGACAGAGCAAACCTGGGAGACTTAGTAAAATTTGAAGAATGAACCTATTTTCTCCACGTTAGTGTTCTCAATAATTGCACTTCGTCGAGGCTAGGACAGCCTAATTGCATTGTTATTTTTGCCCACATAATTACCTTAACTGAACTCAAGTCTGGCATGTTGATGGTACCAGACTCATCATGAAGCTAAAAATTGGACATGGTGGCATACGCCTGTAGTCCCATCTACTCAGGAGGCTGAGGCAGGAGAATCACTTGAACCCGGGAGGCGGAGGTTGCAGTGAGTCAAGATCGCACACTGCACTCCAGCTTGGGTGAGACTCCATCTCAAAAAGAAAATTAAAAATAAAAAAAGATTCCAATCCTTTTCTTAAATGTCAGTCCATGAAGTTGTACTCTCAAATGGTTCCCGGTTCTTTTCATGCCCGTTCCCCACAGATGAGTTTTGCTTCCTGGCAGTTGATCAAAGCTTCTTGTTAGCAATGGTTCTTAAGAAGAAATGACCAACGGTCTGGATTCCCTGACCAGCCTCTCCTATTGCCGTGACACCACATGCTTATCTGAGGACGCTCCAGCCAGCCCATCAGCCACCAGCTGGTCCCTCAGTCCTGATGCATTAGGTAACAGTTCATCTCATGAGCTGGAATGAGTCATGTAGAAACGTTAAAAACCTCATTTGTTCTACGCTAAGCATCTAAACCACTCAGTCCGTACGTTATTTCCCTGTCCTCTCCCAAGCCTCGCCTGATCTTTTCAAGACCCGTGATGTGAAAGATACCTCAGGCACCTTTTATCGCACTTAATGGACAAAATAAAAGAAAGAACCAGAAAAAAAAAACTTACGTTTTAAATATATTTACAACATTTTTTATCTGATTACTAAATTAACACTAATTTGTTACAGAGAATTTGATAAATACAAAAACTAAAACAAAGTTTTAAAATTACTCATGTAAGGCTGGGTGCAGTGGCTCACTCCTGTAATCCCAGCACTTTGGGAGGCCGAGGTGGGTGGATTACGAGGTCAGGAGATTGAGACCATTCTGGACAACATGGTGAAACCTCATCTCTACCAAAACTACAAAATTTAACTGGGTGTGGTGGTGTGAGCCTGCAGTCCCAGCTACTTGAGAGGCTGAGGCAGGAGAATCACTTGAACCCAGGAGGTGGAGGTTTAGGGAGCTGAGATCATGCCACTGCACTCCAGCCTAGCAACAGAGCGAGACTCCGTCAGAAAGAAAGAAAGAAAGAAAGAAAGAAAGAAAGAAAGAAAGAAAGAAAGAAAGAAAGAAAGAAAGAAACTCTCATTGCCTAATCTTAGCTGCTATTTATTAAACGCTTCCTTTAATTATTCTCTATTTGTTTTTACATCTTTATAAACCTCGTGCATGTACTAGTCTCAAATTAGTGTAACGCTTTCCAAGCAAAATAGGAAGGTGATTGTAACTCTGCCTGAGAACGCTCTGTGCAGTGGCTGCGTACCTAAGACTGGACTGAAGGACGAGAATCTGGAGTCCAAAAAACCATGAGGCCAGGTGCAGTGGCTCACGCCTGTCATCCCAGCACTTTGGGAGGCTTAGGTGGGCAGATAACCTGAGATCAGGAGTTTAAGACCAGCCTGGCCAACATGGTAAAACCCCGTCTCTACTAAAAATACAAAAATTAGCTGGACATGGCGCCTGTAATCCCAGCTACTCGAGAGGCTGAGGCCGGAAAATCACTTGAACCTGGGAGGCAGAGGTTGCAGTGAGCTGAGATTGCACCACTGCAGTGCAGTCTGGGTGACAGAGTGAGACTCCGTCTCAAAAAAAAGAAAAAAAAAATACAGGCATGGAAAAAGATTAATGTAGTAGCAATGCAAAGAAGTGCCTTTTCCAAAGAAGTGTATTTCTCTAAGTCAATCTTTTCTGCAGAATTCTGAAGGAAGCCAGAGGGCAGCTGTCCCCAGAAGGGTACTTAACAGTTTCATAAGTGACCAATTCTCTCTCTCTCTTTTTTTTTTTTGAACTTAGGCATAGTTGTAAATAAATACTCTATCATTTATTTGCCTTAAATTTTACCGTTCTTCTACCGGTTTTCTTAATTTTAGCAACTAGAAAAATAAATGTGCATAACGTATAAAGTTTATGATGCCAGTGTGAGGACTTTCCTGGCTGCCATCTAATCATTTTGGCCATGAACCTACTTTGTGTGATTCCCTAGAAATGTCCCTGGAGAGTGTTCACTGTTAAATGCTCACATATTAGCCGTGTTCTCCTTCATGTCTGCTTACTGGATATGTTCCATAGGTGTGGCATATATGCATTTTTCATTGCTTACGACATTGAATTGTCATTGTGAAATGGTGCATCTGACCGTGTTTCCAGACTTGGGAGCGAATGTGGATTCTTCTTTGGAGGTTAAAACAATGTAGTGTCCATACTGGGAAATGACTAACTGCTTGACATCTGAATGTGTTATGGCAGAGACCATCATAACTACACACTAGCACTAATTTTTTTTTTTTTTGAAACAGAGTCTCACTGTGTCACCCAGGCTGGAGTTAAGTGGCACAATCCTGGCTCACTGCAACCTCTGCCTCCCAGGTTCAAGCAATTCTCCTGCCTCAGCCTCCCGAGCAGCTGGAATTACAGGCACCCACCACCATGCCAGACTAATTTTTGTATTTTTAGTAGAAACAGGATTTTACCATGTTGATCAGGCTGGTCTCGAACTCCTGACCTCGTGATCCACCCACCTCTGCCTCTGAAAGTGTTGGGGTTACAGGGGTGAGCCACCGCACCCAGCCTAGCACTAATTTCTAAACGGTTTGTTTGTTTGAAACAAAGAGGTTTCAAACCTGTTTATTAATATAAAACATGCTAAAGGTTTATACCATGTTCAATTAGGAGAAGTTAAGAGTTTCATTGACATATAGTGTGAAGTTCTGCAGAGGTGAAAACTTTTTCATAACAAATAAGATGATTGCTTAGAATTCCTTTGTGCCTTCTGAGCACCATGAAAAGAAAAGAAAAATCAGCCCATGTCTGTGATTCCCACTGGCTCCTTTCAGCTGACTTACCCTGTGACTGAGCTGAGCGGACTGGCCCCTGGGGACCTAACACACACTCCCTATTAGCCACTGCCTTCTGACGTAAACCGGCAGGGACTCTGCTGAAAAATGAGCAGTAAGAAAATTATGCAGTCAGTGAGCTAAATCTGGGAAGCAAGGAAAAAATAGAAAATTGCCTGCCTCTTTTGGAAAATGATGGAGACAAAATTCCAACAAACCAATCAACAAGTTTTCCATCTCATTGAGAGCTGGCAATTTCCACATCTCCCTTTTAAAAAGACAGCATGGGCTCCAGCCAGCATTTTCCAAGCTCCACCAATAGACTGCTTTTCACAAGCATTTATTTCATCATTCTATGGCAACCATGTGCCTGAGTTAACTTATGACTATACAGAGATACACGGACAGATTCTTCAGGCTTCATCACAGGAAAGAGCCTCCCAATACGGAATAAGTCGTACTTGGTCCATCAGAGGAGAAAAGTGGAATTCACCATAAAGAGCACAGGAAGAAATTGCTTTGCATCGTCTCAGCCCCTAGATTTTTTTCACTTTCTTTTGCACGTTAAGGCTTTCTTCTGGGTACCAGAAAAAAAGAAAACACTAGCAAATGTCTAATTAAACTAAAGCGTTTTATGTTTGCCAGTACAATTTGATTCTTCTTGCTGTAGTTCATAAGCAATTTTTACTAGAAGTATTATGTTTTTAAAAAATTGTGTCTTGAAAATGGAAAACATTTTCGCAATATGTAAAAATTGACTTAGTACTTTTCTGCAAAGCATTGGCATAAAGACTGGGTTTGTGGAAGTGGGGACATGGGGTTGGGCATGGTGACGCACGCCTGTAATCCCGGAACTTTGAGAGGCCGAGGCGGGCGGATCACCCAAGGTCGAGAGTTCAAGACCATCCTATCCAACATGGAGAAACCCCATCGCTACAGACAGAAAACAAAAGGAAATACTTTAGACAATGTTTGTGCACTGAAAAACAGTGCCTGCCGCAGACAAGATGCTTGATAAATATTTGTGTGGAAAGTGAAGAGAACATTAATAATTGTAAATTGTTGTATAAATTTAGTTATTAATTTAGGAGTTTGGAGCAATGACTGATGTTAAAGACCTTGAATCCTACAGTCTCAGTTGCTTACATGTTCTACACCTCCATGGGAGGTGAAACCAGCACATGACACAGTCCGCGGATTGCACTCTCCGTGGTGACTGCTGCTGCTGTATTGTCATTCGTAGGTGGTAAACACCACACGCTGAAGACAAACTACATCCACCTCATTTGCAATATGATTTAGGATAAGCCACCAAGGCAAAAGAAATCCTGCCCTGCGTTGTTAAGTTTATCTCATTAGAAAAAAAAGGCAAAGAGATAATTTACATGAACGTCCCAACACTGTATAAATAATGACCTAAATGGAAAGCTTTTAAAACGCCACTCAGCCAGGCAAGGCGCCTGGTCCCAACTACTCAGGAGGCAGCGGTGTGGGAAAGAGAACAAGACTCCCTTCTCTCTCTCCCTGGCAAAAAAAAGAAAAAAAGAAAAAAAGCCCTTTATGGCTATATGAAAATTTTCTGGCCAGGCGTGATGGCTCAGACTTGCAGTCCCATCACTTCGGGAGGTCGAGGCAGGCGGATCACCCGAGGTCGGGAGTTCAAGACCAGCCTGACCAACATGGAAAAACCCCGTCTCTACTAAATATACAAAATAAGCTGCACATGGCGGCAAATGCCTGTAATCCCAGCTACTCGGGAGGCTGAAGGATAATCACTTGAACCTGTGAGGCGGAGGTTGCCGCGAGTGGAGATCGTGCAAGTGTACTCCAGCCGGGTGACAGAGCAAGACTCCATGGCAAAAAAAAAAAGAAAAAAACCCAAAAAGTAGAGAGAGGATGATGTGAAGAATAAGGTCTCCCGGTGGTCATGGTAGAAAATAGTATTAGAAATAAATGAATGTTATCTTTAGATTGAAGGAATTTTTTTTTTTAAGACAGAGTTTCGCTCTTGTTGCCCAGGCTGGAATGTAATGGTGCCATCTTGGCTCACCACAATCTCCGCCTCTCAGGTTCAAGCGATTCTCCTTCTTCAGCCTCCCGAGTAGCTGGGATTACGGGCACTGGGCACCATGCCAGGCTAATTTTTTGTATGTTAGTAGAGACAGGGTTTCACCATGTTGGCCAGGCTGGTCTCGAACTCCTGAACTCATGTAATCTGCCACCCCCCGCCGGCCTCCCAAAGTGCTGGGATGACAGGCGAGAGCACCGCGCCTGGCCTCCTGTCTCTGCTTTTAACCTCACGTGGGCAAGAGCCTGGGACCAGTTCTTCAGGTTTCTCTTTGCGGCTTTGATTCGCCCCCCAAGTGCCAGCTCCAGCCACCTTGGAGAGAGAAGCACAGCAGCAGTTACACCTGCAGCTGCAGGCTGGGTGAAGGCACAACCCCACAGCTAAAAATGTAACGTTTGGTAGTATTCTTGTATAAAATCGGTTCTCACTGAAACTGTAAAAGTACAAGTCAGGCGTATACGGCACCGCTCGAAGCAAATAGAAAGAAGCCTGGTCGTCTGTCAAAGTTTTCAGGTACCAGTTGGGACTGCTCAGGCGTCCGCGTGGCATGGGGAAAGCTTTTCACTGCAGTAACTTGTGCCGTCGATCAGCTCTCTCATAGACATCTATTCTGCAACGCCTTTTTACATTTCAAATTTTGAATTATTCATTAAATTTTAAATGTATATGTGAGCGTGAGCATATGTATGTATGTTTAGCTTGTGTGTTAGGTACTGGTCATTTACATAATTTATATAGATTAATTGAATTATTCAGAAATAGATAAACAAATGCAGTGTGAAAGGTAATACAACATGTGGGCAAACCCACAGACTTCTCACTACACCCAAATCTAAAGCAAAGTTGCTCAGCTGTGTTTTGTTTTTGCTTTTTTTTTTTGAGATAGAGTTTTACTCTTGTTGCCTAGGCTGGAGTGCAATGGTGTGATCTCTGCCCACTGTAACCTCTGTCTTCTGGGTTCAAGTGATTCCCCTGCGTCAGCCTCCCAAGTAGCTGGGACTACAGGCATACATCACTATGCCCAGCTAATTTTTTGCATTTAATAGAGATGGGGTTTCTCCATGTTGGCCAGGCTGGTCTCCAACTCCTGACCTCAGGCGATCCACCCGCCTCAGTCTCCTAAAGTGCTGGGATTACAGACTTGAGCCACCGTGCCTGGCCTGTATTTTGTTTTTTAATTGCCAAGTTTAAATTCACAGATCAGGTTACAGGATGTCATGTGAATCAGTGTGGCCATAAGAACAGAGAAAAATTTTTCATATCTGGAAATAAATAATGAATTGCCAATGAATGTCTTGAAGTTCTTAAAGGAAATAAATTTATGATAAAATGTATGAGCTGTTATTAGAAATGTAATTTACATTCATGAAAGCTACACAAGCAAACACAAATAAGATGGACTACAGATGCAGTCGGAGTATGTAAAGATCCAGAGTCTGGTGCTATGTGATGCTTTGTCTAGATTATTGCTACTGTAGTTAGCTGTTTAAAGATGCAACTGTCATTTTGCATCCACACTAACCAAATTCCTGCAATAATGTTACTAAAACGTAGCAGGAACAGAGATTTCACTTATAAGGATTCCAGCATTTAATATCTTGCCTCTGGGGTATTTTTCTGAAGGTTTTAAACAACCATCCAGGCAGTTCCTGCTTTAATTTATGTGAGTCACCATGGCTGCATTCTAGAATCAGCCAAAGGTCCACCAGCTCCCTTCAAAGACGTAATTTTCCTGCCAAGACAATGGCGGTAGAGGTGCACCGACAGGCAGTCAGCCTCTTCATCTTCACGGGACTGTAGACTTCCAGGCACAGACTTCTGGTTTCTAACTCCATCCATTTGAAACCCATGTTTTACCCTTTGCTGCATAAGCGGAGGTTTGGCGCGGTCCCCGCTACTGTTTGTCACGTCCGGTTCCAGCCGGCCCACCTGGCTAGATTGTGTCAACACGACTTGGTGAGACTAACTTTCTGTCCTTAGATTCCATTCGAAATTCTCAATCACATGTTTATCGAACCTCTAAGTCAGGGCAGAATTGTCACTGTAGGTAATGCCAATCTGATTTAATGTAACAGTTGCTTATATCTTACCAAAAAAAATAAAAATTTGTATTCGAATTTTATCTACCATCGTTCTTGTACCTCACTGGTTGGACAGTTTTATTGAATATTACTACTACTCATTAAATTGTGCAGAGTGTTGCTTTGTCACCAGCCTGGAGTGCAATGGCGCGACCCTGGCTCAGTGCAACCTCCGCCTCCCGAGTTCAAGTTATTTTCCTGCCTCAGCCTCCCAAGAAGCTGGGAGTACAGGCGTGCGCCACCACGCCCACCTAATTTTTGTATTTTTAGTAGAAATGGGGTTTCACCATGTTGGCCAGGATGGCCTCGATCTGTTGACCTCGTGATCCACCTGACTTAGCCTCTGAAAGTGCTGGGATTACAGGCGTGAGCCACCGCGCCCGGCTACCTTTTGTTATTTTGGTAACACTTGCCTTCCATTTAATTTTGGAAATGTTTCTAACTCAACTGAGCTGAATAGTTTACTTATTTTCATGAATCAACTGTAATCGTGTGGAGTTTATCAGTGGGTAAGTATTATAGCTAGCTAGCATAAATTATGTATCCTGCTTGACATTAAATCCCTTATTATTAATATTTTTACTTTATTTTACAGAAACTATGTTACATTAAACATAATTTTGAAAACAGAAAGTTATACTCAAGTTATGGAGCTGGGTCTGAATCTGACATTTTTCGCTTTCCCCAAATACCACAACCACATGACCCTCACTCTCATGGTGTAAAGACTTGGCACAAACTCATCTCCCCCTGGAAAACCCTCTTTCCTCCACCTTTCCATAACACTGCCAGGCCAAGAAAACAGGTCGCTTACCCTTATACAAGTATTCATTTAAAGGAAAGCACAATCTGTAAATATAAAATATAAAAGAATAAAAGCAGAGGGCTATAGGTCCTTTACACATGTACAACTCTTTTTTTTTTTTTTTGAGATAGAGTCTCACCCTGTTGCCCAGGCAGGTGTGCAGTGGCACAATCTCAGCTCACTGCAACCTCCGCCTCCTGGGTTCAAGTGATTCTCCTGCCTCGGCCTCCCGAGTAGCCGGGACTACAGGCATGTGCTACCGTGCCTGGCTAAGGTTTATATTTTTAGTAGAGACGGGGTGTCACCATGTTGGCCAGGCCAGTCTTGAACTCCTGACCTCAGGTGAGCCACCCACCTCAGCCTCCCAAGTGCTGGGATTACAGGTGTGAGCCACCACGCCCAGCCACACGTACCACTCTTACACGCCATCTACCCAGCTCTGTTTCTATGTGGTTTCTATTGTTTCAACTCATTAGAGTGGCTCCATCTTTTCTTTTGATCGCCTAGCCATGAAACAGCGATCACGGCAGGGCGGGGCACATGGGCATCTGTCCAGGACAGCCACAAACCAGCAGTAGCATCTGTGAAACAAAGACTTCAGCCGATTACAAATTTACATGGGTGACTACACAATCTACGTGTCACTAGCTTGCCCAAAAAACTCCGCAAAATGTCTTTGTCACGTTTTTAATGGAAATTCAGATATGACATGTTTACAGCATTTTCCAAACCTTCCTAAAATAGTCTAAAAAGACAATTTTAAAAAGTAATAATTTGGTATTTCTTAATCTTAGTTAATTTACCCTAACCTGATTACCATTTGCTTTGTGAAAGCTCATTATACAATAATTCACTCTAGAATTTTATTATAACATGAAGCTCCCTGAAATGGTGCCCTATTTTGTAGAATCCATCATGTTATTTTTCTATTGAAAATCACTGCCCTCCCTTCTTCCAAATCACATTCCTCATAATTATATGCCTTTCTGACGAAAAGAGAAAAATGTGTATAATAGGCAAAGTTCAGTGAAATCATTAAGTCTTGGGATTCTAGACACTTCTAAAAGGCGGAATGCCTGAATTAGACTAGAGAAAGAGGAAGAAACAGAACGCTGATGAGTGTTGGCATTTTATGGCACATATGGTCAGCTTTGTAAAGTTTTTATGACTTGAACTGATTTAGAAAGCATCACAATGCACACACTTATATGCAAAGACCAGCCTCACCTATGCGGCCCACACCTCCACTGTTTCTCTTTGTATACTCTGGAATAATAAAGGATTTAACAGGATTAAAATATCAGGCTCTTGTGATAAAGATTAGAAGAGATAGAGTCTATCGCATCTTATTTTTCTGTTGTTATTGTTGCTGTTGTCACTACTGAGAAGAAACTTGAAAGAAACCGTAGCAGAGTCAGTGTACTTACCCTACAGCACGTGTCTGTCTGAATCTTATAGTAAGAGGAATTAATACCAAATGCAAAACCGCCCGTGAACATGGACTCCACAAGTAATGACGGCCTTCTAAAAATAAATCCCTCTCTAGAGAACTCATCATACCTTATTTTGGATGTTTGGATTACTTGGGAAATCTTAGACAAAGGCTTCCAAGGGAATGTGAAATAAAACCGTGTAATGCTCTTTCCGTGTTTCAGCAGATTTGTCTGTTTTAGAATACGCTTTGGAAGCCTCTTTGACACCAATCGTTTTTAACATATGGATTTTGAAAACGGAACACAGACTCTCCTCAACTTACGATGGAGTTGTGCACACCCCCTGCTCCCCGTTAAACCCATCTTAAGTTGAAAATAACTTGGCCAGGTGCAGTGGCTCAAACCTGTAATCCCAGCACTTTGGGAGGCAGAGGCAGAGGTGGAGGCGGGTGCATCATGATGTCCAGAGATTGAGATCATCCTGACCAGCATGGTGACAGCCTGTCTGTACTAAATATGAAAAAAAAATTAGCTGGGTGTGGTGGCGAGCGCCGGTAATCCCAGCAACTCAGGAGGCTGAGGCAGGAGAATCACTTGAACCCGGGAGAGCAGAGGTTGCAGTGAGCTGAGATGGCACCATTGCACTCCAGCCTGGCTACAGAGCTAGACTCCGTCTCAAAAAATGAATAATAAATAAATAAAATAACGAAAGTGGAAAGTGCATTTAATTTAAGACACCTACCATACAGAAGTCATAGCCATGCCTAGCCTGCCTTAGATGTGCTCAGAGCATTTACGCTGGGCAGAATCATCTGACACAAAGCCCCTTTGGTCATAAATAAAGGGCTGAACCTCTCATATAATTTACTAATGACTCTGTGAAGGTGAAAACCAGGATAGTTGCATACACTTCCTGCTCAACGCTACCACGCTAGCACCTTGCAAAGCTGAAAAATCCTAAATCAAACCGTTGTAAATCAGAGACTGTAAATTTAATTTTAAAGTGCATGTAATACCCTATGTGGTTTCTATTTCAAATTTATGAAATTATTTGAAAATGGGAAAACACTGATAATTATATTCATAGACCTAAACTTTGGACCCTAAACTATGTATTTCTGTTACTCTATTTATCTGTTCATTTATTGTTTAAAAGCTGAATGCCTAATATGTGAGAACTGATCCAGAATTAGTCTAGAATGCTATTTTCTTAAAAAGATAACCACCCCATCTCAAATGTTCTTAATTATTTCAGAATTTATATCAATAGAAAAACAGATGTATAAACCTATGATTATCTCACAATATAAGTGAATGTATGTGCCAGGTAAATTAAAAGCCAAAATGGGCCAGGCGCGGTGGCTTGCACCTGTAATCCCAGCACTTTGGGAGGCCGAGGTGGGCGGATCACGAGGTCAGGAGATCGAGACCATCCTGGTCAACGTGGTGAAACCCCATCTCTACTAAAATACAAAAAAAGTATCTGGGCATGGTGGCGTGTGCCCCTAGTCCCAGGTACTCGGGAGGCTGGGACAGGGGAATCGCTTGAACCCAGAAGACGGAGGTTGAGGTGCCAGCCTGGGTGACAGAGCGAGACTCCATCTCAAAAAAAAAGAAAAGAGAGAAAATGAAGACATGCCTACGGTTGCCGGGAGGGCATAATTAGACGTTAGGTGTTAAGTAAATGCGGACATGTTCTTAAGGCACATCACGGCTCCTGCACGTTTCTCACTCATAACGGACCCTTCTCCTGTTACATCATCCGTCATCTCTTAATTGGTGCTGCAGAGTCGTGTTCCACTTCCTAGGCCAGCGATAAGCATCGGTGATGACAGAGTGTGGAAAATACCTGGGAGAATATCTCTGGCTGATTAACATTAATTGACGATAATAATGTTCATGCGATTAAAGAATGTACTTTCTTCCACGAATTAAAAGGATCTAATAGGAATTAACTCGCACTTGAGATGTTTCCAAACAGCAAGGTACTTAACTCTTCCATTCCTCTTAATGTGGTGCTTATATTTACTTTATAATTATAAAGTGCATTTTCATAACACGAGCCCAACACGTCCTGCCGTTGTTCGTGGAGAGCTGGGGAACGGGCACAACTATTTCATCCATGGAAGGCCTCCTGTAATGAAGCCCCTCTCAGCGCTCTTAATGCCCATGAAATGAAGAGCTCGCTGTAGCTCAGCCTGGCCCACTGGTATTCATATTCCTGCAGCATCCTTGCACATCAGATGCCGGGCATCAAGACAAAAGAGAAGTGGCTTTCGGATTGGATAAATCTTAAAGCTCATGCTTCTGTGACTCAGGTGTTTTTTGGTAGTACACGATAGTAGACACTCAAACATTATGATGTCGGCATTGCAGTCCTCAGCAAAGGACAACTCAACCGAACAAAAGACACCATAACTCACAGGTGTTATAGATTGCCCATAAATTACCAGCAGCTGTGGATGACAGTGAGGAACCCACCCTGTCCATCTCCACTTTGCCATTCAGCTCTCAGACAGCCTAAGAGCAAAGATGATTTGTGGTGTGTTGCCAGATACCACACTTGGATATTGCCATGTGTGGAGCAGGGATCAATTCACAGCTTACAAATTTGTCACAAGACACTGCAGCTTCCAGTCTGCCACCTTTAAATTAAGTGTTATGATGAGAGAAAAATATGGCATTGCCTTAGGAAAAAGACACCACATTTTGATTGGGCTACAGAATCGGCGGGTGACAGCGAAAGGCAGAGCTTTAGACTTCTCATTTTCTCACAGCATTCAGTCTAGAGTCTGGGGTATAGAAACAAATGAGAAAATATGTAAAACACAGAGGAAAAATGAAAACCCTGACGACCACAATGAAAATGCTGTCCAAGTCTGCAGCATTTAAAAGAGTCACTGATCCAACAGGAGTACTGCCCCCTTCCAGCTCCTGACCACAGCCTCTCAGTATTTTATATGACCTGTATCTACACATATAAAAGATCCATTGTAAAAGATACATGGGGTCTATTATAAAAGATCTATATAAGATCTAGCTAGCTAGCTGTGTAAATTAAGTATTGGTTTTAAATTGACAATAAGTACCCAGATATGATTAAATGTCGTCTTGGATCTCACACATCTGAATTCTTTTTTTATTTTATTTTTGACAGAGTCTTGCTGTGTCACCCAGGCTGCAGTGCAGTGACATGATGTGAGCTCACCATAACCTCCGTCACCCAGGTTTGAGTGATTCTCCTGCCTCAGCCTCCCAAGTAGCTGAAATTACAGGCACACGCCACCACACCCGGCTAATTTTTGCATTTTTGGTAGAGCTGGGGTTTCACTATGTTGGCCAGGCCAGTCTTGAGCTCCTGACCTAAGGTGATCCGCCCATCTTGGCCTCCCAAAGTGCTGGGATCACAGCCACTGTGCCTGGCCACATATTTGAATTCTTTTTTTTTTTTTTTTTTTTTTTAGACAGTCTAATTCTGTCACCAGGCTGGAGTGCAGTGGTGATCTCTGCTCACTGCAACCTCCGGTTCCCTGGTTCAAGCAATTCTCCTGCCTCAGCCTCCTGAGTAGCCGGGATTACAAGCATACGCCACCACGCCCTGCTAATTTTTTGTATTTTTAGTAGAGATGGGGTTTCACCATTTTGGTCAGCCTAGTCTTGAACTCTTGACCTAATGATCCACCCACCTCGGCCTCCCAAAGTGCTGGGATTACATGCATGAGCCACCTCGCCCAGCCAAATCAAGCTCTTTTATTCACCACGGTGTATCCCGCAAACAGCACAGCTCTGGACACAGGTTCTGTACTCAGGGACATTTGTCGTATTGTAGCTATGAATCAAATCATCAACTCAGCTGTGCAACACAGGACCACGTGTTTATCCCTTTAAAGAAAGCGATCCTCATTCCGAGCCTCCATTCCACGGGAATGTCAGGACATTTAAGTACAAGCATTGTAGGGCCCTCTCAATGCAATGGGACCCAGTTGTGACCACCTACTTGTTCCCTGCACAGGAAGTTATTATCAGGCCAGGAAATGGGTTTCCCTGCCCCACAGCATGTAGGTGCAGCCATGTGACTACTGCGGCAGCGTGTGACGGCAACCACCTGTGTCGCCGGGTTGATGCCTGCGTGCCTTCTCCTAGATGCCTTCTCGTTCTACCGGAGACTGCATTTCAGGTGGCAGACCACAAGACGAAAGCAGCTCGGGTCCCTCAGGAAGGGTGAGCGCCATCCCGTCAGAAATGCCTTCGTTGGCCTCTAAGACGTTGGACTGAGAAATAAGCATTCACTGTGATTACTACGACTAGAGGTTGTCTGTGACAATTCACATTAACCAGCCTCAAGTGCCAGCAGACTTATGTGAGGTCAAGGCAGGGAGATCACTTGAGGTCACATTGGCCACCATGGTAAACTCGTCTCTACTAAATACGATAATTAGCTAGGCATGGTGGTGGGCACCTGTAATCCCAGCTACTAGGGAGGCCCAGGCACAAGAATCTGTAGAGGGAGGTTGCAATGAGCCAAGATCCTGCCACCATACTCCAACCTGGGCAACAGCGTGAGTGAAACTCTGTCTGGGAAAAAAAAAAAAAGTCAGGTGCTGTGGCTCAAGCCTGTAATCCCAGCACTTTGGGAGGCCAAGGCAGGCCAATCATGAGGTCAGGAGATTGAGACCATCCTGGCCAACATGGTGAAACCCTGTCTCTACTAAAAACACAAAAAAACATTGGCTGGGTGTAGGGGTGCTGGCCTCTAGTCCCAGCTACTCAGGAGGCTGAGGCGGGAGAGTCGCCTGAACCCAGGAGGCAGAGGTTGCAGTGAGCCAAGATCGTGCCACTGCCCTCCAGCCTCGGCAACAGAGGGAGACTCCATCTCAAAAAAAAACAACAACAATCAAAAGACATTCTAAACACACTAATGCTTTTCACAAATAATTTATAATATGTTACCTTTTAAAAGGTATCTGGCATCTGTCGAAAATACCAGTATTTAATACAATGATAGGCTAACAGAATTTCATCAGATGGTATATTTTTGTGGGCTGGGCAGATGGGAATTACATGAGTTTCTCCCTCAACAATCACTTCCGGGAAAATCGATTCTCAGCATGTGCACAGCGTGAAAGGGACTCAAGAGACGTCATTTCTAATTTTGTATGTGTTTTAGAAAACGGCATGCAGGTTTCGTGACTTAAATGCATTTGTAGTTTGGAGATACACGCTGATATTACAGAGGAAATGATATTTTTCAGCAAGGGTTCAATGAGGGAAGAACTCCTAGCAAACAGTGATGGGTTGTTCCGGAGATCTGAGCTTCTGCCCTTGGGGGAGCTGGTCACGCCATTTCTGAGGCTGCTGCTGCTGCTGGTGCTGGACACGGATGTGTTCAGGGCGGGTACAGCCAGGGAACATGATGTGCAGTGGGTGAAGAGGGACAACACTGGAACCTGGGAGAATGGGCAGAGCCCTCACAAGGACAAGCTGTGAGCTCGTTCATGTCTCACACACTCAAGCCTTCATCCTCCATGCGGAGGTGGCTGCAGGAGAAGGTGACATTTCACATAGAGCTAGACCCTCATCTGGGCCAGAAATCAGAGAACCTGAAGGAGAGTCTCACAGAGCACAGGGAGCTGCAAGACCAGCTCGGCGGTGACAGAAGGTAAGGAGTAGCACATCTGGGAGTAACAGTCTCATGCCCCGCACCCACCATGCACGCATGAAATGAAGCTGGCACCGTGCCCTGTGGCCTCCCGGATCATACGTGTTGTCTCATGGACCAGGCTACTGGGAACTGGGCGGTGGAGGAAATTCTGGGAGGTGCAGTCGTGGTTTTGCTAAACTGACACGGCACAAACCCACCACAGATGTGACGCCCAGGGTCACTTTCAGCATCAACCAGGGCTCAGCAGTGTTGGCATGAGCAAATAGTGTTTAACTGAGAGGAAGGATATATGCGGGCATGACAATATTCTCTGCACTAAAGAGTATGTGGGGCATGACAATATTCTGTGCACTAAAGGGTATATGTGAACATGACAATATTCTCTGCATTAAAGGTATGTGGGGCATGACAATATTCTGTGCACTAAAGGGTATATGTGAACATGACAATATTCTCTGCATTAAAGGTATGTGGGGCATGACAATATTCTGTGCACTAAAGGGTATATGGGGCATGACAATATTCTGTGCACTAAAGGGTATATGTGAACATGACAATATTCTCTGCATTAAAGGTATATGGGGCATGACAATATTCTCTGCACTAAAGGGTATATGGGGCATGACAATATTCTGTGCACTAAAGGGTATATGTGAACATGACAATATTCTCTGCATTAAAGGTATATACGGGCATGACAATATTCTCTGCATTAAAGGTATGTGGGGCATGACAATATTCTGTGCACTAAAGGGTATATGGGGCATGACAGTATTCTGTGCACTAAAGGGTATATGTGAACATGACAATATTCTCTTCATTAAAGGTATATACGGGCATGACAATATTCTCTGCATTAAAGGTATGTGGGGCATGACAATATTCTGTGCACTAAAGGGTATATGGGGCATGACAATATTCTGTGCACTAAAGGGTATATGTGAACATGACAATATTCTCTTCATTAAAGGTATATACGGGCATGACAATATTCTCTGCATTAAAGGTATGTGGGGCATGACAATATTCTGTGCACTAAAGGGTATATGTGAACATGACAATATTCTCTGCATTAAAGGTATATACAGGCATGACAATATTCTCTGCATTAAAGGTATGTGGGGCATGACAATATTCTGTGCACTAAAGGGTATATGGGGCATGACAGTATTCTGTGCACTAAAGGGTATATGTGAACATGACAATATTCTCTGCATTAAAGGTATATACGGGCATGACAATATTCTCTGCACTAAAGGGTATATGTGAACATGACAATATTCTCTGCATTAAAGGTATATACGGGCATGACAATATTCTCTGCATTAAAGGTATGTGGGGCATGACAATATTCTGTGCACTAAAGGGTATATGGGGCATGACAATATTCTGTGCACTAAAGGGTATATGTGAACATGACAATATTCTCTGCATTAAAGGTATATACGGGCATGACAATATTCTCTGCATTAAAGGTATGTGGGGCATGACAATATTCTGTGCACTAAAGGGTATATGGGGCATGACAATATTCTGTGCACTAAAGGGTATATGTGAACATGACAATATTCTCTGCATTAAAGGTATATATGGGCATGACAATATTCTGTGCACTAAAGGGTATATGTGAACATGACAATATTCTCTGCATTAAAGGTATATACGGGCATGACAATATTCTCTGCATTAAAGGTATGTGGGGCATGACAATATTCTGTGCACTAAAGGGTATATGGGGCATGACAATATTCTGTGCACTAAAGGGTATATGTGAACATGACAATATTCTCTGCATTAAAGGTATATACGGGCATGACAATATTCTCTGCATTAAAGGTATGTGGGGCATGACAATATTCTGTGCACTAAAGGGTATATGGGGCATGACAGTATTCTGTGCACTAAAGGGTATATGTGAACATGACAATATTCTCTGCATTAAAGGTATATACGGGCATGACAATATTCTCTGCATTAAAGGTATGTGGGGCATGACAATATTCTGTGCACTAAAGGGTATATGGGGCATGACAATATTCTGTGCACTAAAGGGTATATGTGAACATGACAATATTCTCTTCATTAAAGGTATATACGGGCATGACAATATTCTCTGCATTAAAGGTATGTGGGGCATGACAATATTCTGTGCACTAAAGGGTATATGTGAACATGACAATATTCTCTGCATTAAAGGTATATACGGGCATGACAATATTCTCTGCATTAAAGGTATGTGGGGCATGACAATATTCTGTGCACTAAACGGTATATGGGGCATGACAGTATTCTGTGCACTAAAGGGTATATGTGAACATGACAATATTCTCTGCATTAAAGGTATATACGGGCATGACAATATTCTCTGCACTAAAGGGTATATGTGAACATGACAATATTCTCTGCATTAAAGGTATATACGGGCATGACAATATTCTCTGCATTAAAGGTATGTGGGGCATGACAATATTCTGTGCACTAAAGGGTATATGGGGCATGACAATATTCTGTGCACTAAAGGGTATATGTGAACATGACAATATTCTCTGCATTAAAGGTATATGGGGCATGACAGTATTCTGTGCACTAAAGGGTATATGTGAACATGACAATATTCTCTGCATTAAAGGTATATACGGGCATGACAATATTCTCTGCATTAAAGGTATGTGGGGCATGACAATATTCTGTGCACTAAAGGGTATATGGGGCATGACAATATTCTGTGCACTAAAGGGTATATGTGAACATGACAATATTCTCTTCATTAAAGGTATATACGGGCATGACAATATTCTCTGCATTAAAGGTATGTGGGGCATGACAATATTCTGTACACTAAAGGGTATATGTGAACATGACAATATTCTCTGCATTAAAGGTATATACGGGCATGACAATATTCTGTGCACTAAAGGGTATATGTGAACATGACAATATTCTCTGCATTAAAGGTATATACGGGCATGACAATATTCTCTGCATTAAAGGTATGTGGGGCATGACAATATTCTGTGCACTAAAGGGTATATGGGGCATGACAATATTCTGTGCACTAAAGGGTATATGTGAACATGACAATATTCTCTGCATTAAAGGTATATGGGGTATGACAATATTCTGTGCACTAAAGGGTATATGTGAACATGACAATATTCTCTGCATTAAAGGTATATGGGGCATGACAATATTCTCTGCATTAATGGCATGTGGGGCATGACAATATCCTGTGCACTAAAGGGTATATGTGAACATGACAATATTCTGTGCACTAAAGGGTATATGTGAACATGACAATATTCTCTGCATTAAAGGTATATATGGGCATGACAATATTCTCTGCATTAAAGGTATATGGGGTATGACAATATTCTCTGCATTAAAGGCATGTGGGGCATGACAATATCCTGTGCACTAAAGGGTATATGTGAACATGAAAATATCCTGTGCGCTAAAGCTATATGGGGTATGACAATATTTTCTGCCCATTCATCTGGAACTCCTGCGATTGAAAATGCTATTTAAGCAACGAAAGGAGGGCCGGGCGCGGTGGCTCTCGCCTGTAATCCCAGCACTTTGGGAAGCCGAGGCGGGAGGATCACGAGGTCAAAGGATTGAGACCAGCTTGACCAAAATGGTGAAACCCCTGTCTGCTAAGTATTCAAAAATTAGCCGGGCGTGGGTGCCCACCTGTATCCCAGCTGCTCCGGAGGCTGAGACAGGAGAATCGCTTGGGTCCGGGAGGTGAAAGCGGCAGCGAACCGAGATTGCGCCACTGCACTGCAGCCGGCGACAGAGCGACACTGTCCAAAAAAGAGAAAAAAGGAAAGAGAGAAAAAACCTGTGGGGGGTGAAGCCGTGGCAGGTGGGAGGCCGGCGGGGTGGGAGGCTCAGGGCGGCGCCGGGCGAGGTCGCGGGATGGAGCAGCCAAAGGTGGGAAAAGATGGTTTTCAGTGATTCCTGCGTGACCGTCGTCTGCAGAAACGCTCGGGGTGGCCCGCGCTGCCTGTGCCGGGGTCCCTGGGGCGACGCGACGGTCTAGGAAATTCCTGCTGGGGCGACAGCGGGCGAGTGGCCCCCCGCGCTTCGACCTCTGCCTCCAGTCCTGTTCCCCAACCCTGGGACTGGGGCATTTCCACGCGAGGCGGCCTCCAGCCCTTCTTCCCGGGGCCGCGGGGTGCTGGATGCAGCGGCGGCGGATGGCCACGGTCCCCCACGGTCCCCACGGTCCCCCACGGTCCCCACGGTCCCCCATGGTCCCCCACGGTCCCCACGACCCCCACGGCCCCCACGGCCCTCCACGGTCCCCCACGGTCCCCACGGTCCCCCACAGTCCCCCATGGTCCCCACAGTTCCTCACAGTCCCTCATGGCCCCCCACGGCCCCCCACGGCCCCCCACGGTCCCCACGGTTCCTCACAGCCTCCTACGGTTCCCCATGGTCCCCACAGTCCCTCACGGCCTCCCACGGCCCCCCACGGCCCCCCACGGTCCCCACGGTTCCTCACGGTCCCTCATGGTCCCCCACGGTCCCCACGGCCCCGCTGCCTGCGCCCTCCACACTAGGCCTCGCCCTCCCTCTCCCTAAACCCACCACGCGGGGCTGGTCTTCAGGGCTTGGTACCAACATGCAAATATGTGTTCACGGCCCCAGTGCCAAGACAAGAAGGACTAAAATCCATCAAGAGCAAGAAACAACCGGGCAGCACAATCAAGGCCAGATTTTGACTGCCCGCTTCCCAAAGCTTCGCGGCTGGCACCGCAGAGACAGCCCAGAACCCTGAAAAGAAACAGCCCCGCTTCCGCAGCCCACCCTGTCGGCACACAAGACAGGCGACAACGCAGGGGGGCCCCTCAACCCGCTCCCAATCACCCGGACGTTGGAGGTCCCGGCTTGCGCAGTGACTGAATGAAGGGAAACGGAAGGCGTCCGCAGGGGCAGAAACAGACCCAGACCCGTGGCACCGTGTGGGCCGCACGATTGTCTTAGCGGAAAACCCAGAGAAACTGCAAACGAGCAGCTGGAACACGGCGGGGGACTTCAGTGAGGCTGCGGAACAGTCCGACTTCCCCACACCGGGAACGAACACCGCACAGAGGACGTTCTGTACAAACGTTACCCCCGCGCCCCGGCTCAGCCGGAGGAGCAGCTGCATCTTCCTGACTCTGCCCTAGGTACCTTGAGCCAGCTTAGCCTCCACTGTCACAAGCGGATTTCTCCTAATAAATCTCTCTCTTGCTGTCACTAGTAGACGATTTAGATGGAAGATAGACAGATAGATGATAGATAGATGGATTGATTAGATAGATTGGTTAGATGATTGATTGATTAGATAGATTGATTGGATAGATGGATAGACAATAAGCAGACATTTTCTACTGTGTTTACGCTTGTGGTTGAACTTTGACTAATTCACAAAAGAAAATGTGGTAAATAAACTTATCAAAGGTAAGAATCTCTGTTCTTTGAAAATTACTATTAAGAGAGTACAAACACAAGCTATAGACTGGAAAATAACATTGGCAAATCATTTCTCTGATAAAGAATTTACATGAAGAACATACAAAGAACTCTCAAATTTAATAATTAAAACCGTAAGTAAGAAATGGTGACACTATTCAAACACTTTATCAAGAAAAACATCAGAATGGCAAACAAGCTCACGAAATGATGCTCAGTACCATTAATGATTACAGAAATGCAAATTAAAACAACGGGATACTAATAAACGCCAATTAGAATGACAAAAACCCTCATAATGCCAATCAATGCAGTTATTAATGGTGAGCACCTGGATATAGAAATGCAAAATGGTACAGCCAGTTTGAAAACCAGTCTGGCAGTGTCTTATGACAATGAGACTGCTGTTGCTGAGACAGTCTCCCTCTGTCACCAGGCTGGAGTGCAATGGCACAATCTTGGCTCATGGCAACCTCTGTCTCCTGGGTTCAAGTAATTCTCCTGCTTCAGCCTCCCGAGTAGCTGAGACTACAGGCGTGTGCTACCACGTCCAGCTAATTTTTGTGTTTTTAGTAGAGACAGAGTTTCACCATGTTGGTCAGGCTAATCTTGATCTCTTGACTTTGTGATCCACCAGCCTCGTCCTCCCAAAGTGCTGTAATTATAGGCGTGAGCCACCATGCCCAGCCAGAGACCGCTTTATAACATTGTTGTGACGGTGGTTCAGCTTCTGTGTACATCTGTCAAAACTGTCAAAACTCTCACAACTGTGTACTAAAAAGGGAGAATTTTACTATCTGTAAATATGTCTTGTTGATAAATAGGATAAATAGGTGTAGATAGTATTAGGTTGTGATGGATGCTAAGAAGGAAAAGTGGCCAGGCGAGGTGGCTCACGCCTGTAATCCCAGCACTTTGGGAGGCTGAGGCAGGTAGATCACGAGGTCAGGAGTTCGAGACCAGCCTGACCAACATGGTGAAACCCTGTCTCTATTAAAAATGCAAAAAAAAAAAAAAAATAGCTGGGTGTTTGGCATGTGCCTGTAATCCCAGCTACTCAGGAGGCTGAGGCAGGAGAATTGCTTGAAGCCAGGAGGCAAAGGTTGCAGTGAGCCAATATTGCACCATTGCACTCCAGCCTGGGTAACAGAGTGAGACTCTGTCTCAAAAAAGAAAGGAAGGAGGAAGGAAGGAAGGAAGGAAAAAAGGAAGGAAGGAAGGAAGGAAGGAGGGAGGGAGGGAGGGAGGGAGGGAGGGAGGGAGGGAAGGAAGGAGGGAAGGAAGGAAGGAAGGAAGGAAGGAAGGAGGGAGGGAGGGAGGGAGGGAAAGAAGGAAGGAAGGAAGGAAGGAAGGAAGGAAGGAAGGAAGGAAGGAAGGAAGGAAGGAAAGGTGAATTAAGGAGGGGAGATAAAAATGGTCAAGAGTGCTGGTTAAATTTTAGAAAGGGTAAGGGAAGAAAGATGATTCTTAAGAAACACCCTGAAGGAAGTCTGGCATATTAAGGAAGAATACAACCAATATGAGCAAGACAGAGTAAGAGAGAGAGGTAGAAGGTAACGTCAGAGAATTGAGTGAGGGGAGGCACAGTGGTTCACACTTAATCCCAGCACTTTGGGAGGCTGAGGCTGGTGGATCACAAGGTCCAGAGATCGAGACCCTGTGGCCAACATGGTGAAATCCCATCTCTACTAAAAATACAAAAATTAGCCAGGTGTGGTGGCATGCGCCTGTAGTCCCAGATATTTGGGAGGCTGAGGCAGAAGAATTGCCTGAACCCGGGAGACAGAGGTTGCAGTGAGCTGAGATCACTCCACTGCATTCCAGCCTGGGTAACAGAACAAGGCTCCATCTCAAAAAAGAAGAGTTGAGTCCGAGGTGAAGGGTGATGGACATCATTTGGAGCCCAGTGGGTCACAGTGAGGCTTTGGCAATCACCATGAGTGAGATGGGAAGCTATCAGACCGTTTGGAGCAAAAGACTGACGTGATCTTGTTTACCTGCTAACAGGATCTGCTCTGCCTGGTGGGTTGAACAGAAGAGACAAAAGTACACCAAGAAGACTGGCTACTGTGCCAACCCAGGCAAAAGATGGTGGCTTGGGTCAGAGATAAGGCAGTGGGAGAGTAAAATGTGGTCACATCCTGGATGTACTGTGAATGCAAAGCCAACAGGTTTCTGGTAAACTGGATGTAGAATGCGTGAGAAAGAAAGGAACCAAGAATGTGGAAGGTAGAAAGGTATTTGGTCTAAACAACCAGAGGAATGAAATATATCCATTGAAATGGAGATGACAGGTAAGCAGCATGCATGGATGTCAGTCTGGGACATTGAATTTGAAGATGCCTGTTATGCAGACAAGCAGAGATAGGAAATAGAAGTGGGGCACTTCAGGAGGCTGATGTGGGCAGATCACGAGGTCAGGAGATCGAGACCATGCTGGCCAACATGGTGAAACACCATCTTTACTAAAAATACAAAAATTAGCTGGGCATGGTGGTGCGTGCCTGTAGTCCCAGCTACTCGAGAGGCCGAGGCAGAAGAATTGCTTGAACCTGGGAGGCGGAGGTTGCAGTGAGCCAAGATCATGCCATTGCACTCCAGCCTGGTGACACAGTGAGATAAAAAAGAGACAGAAAAAGAGAGAAAGAAAGAAAGAAAGGGAGAAAGAAAGAGAGAGAGAAAGAAAATGAAAGAGAGAAAGAGAAGAAAGAAAAGAAAAAGGGCTATCGGAGTCTGGAACTCAGTGAGAGGTTCCAACTGGAGATAAACGTGGGAATCACTGCCATAACAATAATATTTAATGAAGCAAGATGAGATCACCAGAGAAAGGGTATAGACAGAAAGGAAAGGAAGTTCAAGAACTGAGCCTTGAGGCAATCTGAGCGTCAGAAACGTAATTACAAGAATACATGGATCAAGAACCTCAGCTAAGCATGGTAAATATGCTTACGAGAAAGAGGGACAATAGCAATATCAAACAGGAACAAAGCACTGCTAAATCTCAACTAAGTAAAAATGTAAGTACAAAAATGTCGCAGTTGAAATGAAGAAGAAATGGTTCACGTAAATAGCACGATAAACATAAGCTAAGCGGTGAAACTTTCCAGAGGGCAGCAATAAAAGACAAAGAAGAGATAGAACAGAAAATCTAAGAGAAAACACAGGCTAGAAATACGCGTGCCAGCATCCAGATTATGAGTCTCAAGAGCAGAGAAATAAAAATAAAGCTGAAGAAATACGTAAGAAATCATGGAAATGAATTTCTCAGAATTCAAGAAAGATGAATGATCTTAAATAAAAGAGCTCATAGAGGACCAAACAACTGAAAGAAAAAAAGGCACTCTAAGATAAATTCTAGGGAAATCTGAGAAATGTCATATACAAGAACAAACTTCAGAAAACTTTTAAACAGAAAAGATCATCTGCAAATGAGCAAACCAACTCACTGAATGCAAACAGATGGCGGAAAGCCATTTTTACCATTTCGAAGGAAAATCATTTTAACTAGAATTTTCTACCCAGCTAAATAGTCCATTAATTGTAAGCTTGTAATAAGAATATTCTCAGGTAAACAGTTTAAAAATGTTTGCAATGGAGACATATGGGCTTAAGAATATGCTCAAGAAATTGAGGAAAATATTCATGTATGTTGTAAGAGATATAGAAAGCAGAGCATATAAGTAGAGCATTCCAAATATAGAAAATATGGACTGTAGATGTTATTTTTAAATTGTTGGCTAAAGGAAAATAAAGTCAGGACAAAATGAAAGAAAATGCATTCAAGTTAACCCAAAACTAAAATGAAGACATTATCAATATGACTTGGCTGTGGAGGAGTGTGGACTAGTAGCCAGCAGGACGTAAATATGTGTTAGAGTGTTTTCTAATTAAGGAAAAGGAAGTGATAGATATCAATAACAGAATAATTGAGGCTCAAAGGGTGGAAAAAGAGAGATTAAGCTAATATGAACCAAAAGAAGGCAGGGGTAGAAATCTCAGTATCTGACAAAACAGATCTTACAGTAAAAACGTAGAAAACAGAAAAAAAAGAAAAATGTCATGTTGGAAAAAAAGAATGTTAAATATGTATAAAATATTTCAAGGAATAATAGAACAGATTCTCCACCATGCCTACCATAAGCACATATGTAGAATTACAGTGTATCAAGCAAGAATTAAATTGTAGGGAGAAATCATGATGTCAACAATTGTAGTTGGAGATTACAAAATATCCTTTCCAGAAAATCGTATATCAAGCAGGCAGAAAAAGAGAAAAGACAGAGGTATTGAAACGTATAAATAAAATTAAGACACTTGTGCTATAATATACCGTATAAGAACACAGAATATTTGAAGTCTCAGTAAATACCAAAGAAGCAATATAACATCGTATTATCAATCCAGTAACCATAATTATAATAATTTAGTTTGCTAATCAATATCTTGAGCTCATATATTGTATATTACCCAATTTTATGGAAATTACCTGAAAATAAAGATTGAATGATGTTAAAAATAGCTAAATAGCTATAATATATCAAAACTTGAAAAAAATAATTATAGTTACTTTAAAGCGATTATAAATAATAAGACACAAAACTACAAAATTTTAAAATACGGGTGATTCAGTATTCTCACAAGTACCTATCATTTTTATGCAAGTTTAAATTGTATTTGTCTTAAAGAAGAATTTAGATTAATTGAAGGAAATGTTAGGATTACATTTTCTTTTTTGAGAGCTGAAATTGTTGTGGAAACATTTTAGCTGTTGAGCTAAATACCCAGATCTGACACTTGAATTTTCATGCCATCCCGCCCTTTACTGAAAACATAATGGATCTATCACCTTCATTTCGTCATGCGAAAAACCAGTGGGGTTAACACAGGATCTGCTAATTCTAGAGACAGTGGCTATCATGTGCTCACCTTCCAGATTTCAGCAGGGCTTCCATTTACACCTTTAAAAAGCACAGACAGGCCGGGCACAGTGGCTCACGCCTGTAATCCCAGCACTTTGGGAGGCCGAGGCAGGTGGATCACGAGGTCAAGAGATCGAGACCATCCTGGTCAACATGGTGAAACCCCGTCTCTACTAAAAACACAAAAAATTAGCTGGGCATGGTGGTGCGTGCCTGTAATCCCAGCTACTCAGGAGGCTGAGGCAGGAGAATTGCCTGAACCCAGGAGGCGGAGGTTGCTGTGAGCCGAGATCACGCCATTGCACTCCAGCCTGGGTAACAAGAGCGAAACTCCGTCTCAAAAAAAAAAAACAAAAAAGCACAGACAAAAGTTCCATAGCAGCCTGCATTCATCTGTAACGTGACCACAGCTGATGTCCTCTCTGGTATGTGGTTATTCAGTTCACTGCTTTCTGCAGCCCCCTCACATTTACTACCTTTGAATACCAGCTGAGTAAGATGACAAATTCTGGTCACGGCAGCTTATCTCAACCTTATGTGCTGCTTTCCAAAAAGCAGGCTCCAAGTCAGCAGGCATATTTTCTTACCCTATGCTAGTTTAAAAAAATAATTTTGTTTATGTTATACAGTATACAATCAGGTGATAAAATCAATTCAATGATAAGGAGCAAGACAGGTACACGGCATCACCTATTCATTTCAGTGGAAGGGTAAGAAGAGCAAAGACACTCCATTTTAAAACTGCCCATGTGTTAACTAAAGTAATATGCAAATACCCTGACAATTATAGTCTGCTAACTGCAATAAGAATGATTTAAAATATTACAAAAGGGCTGTTATAATCTATCAAATTATTCATAACTACTTAGTCACCAGCTTTCATTTCACATTGATATTTGCCATTTGCATAAGTGATTCTAACCAATGAAGTCCAAACCATTTAAAAGGTTATTTATTAATTAGGCAGTTGATTGATGATTATCGACTGGAAAACTGTGACTTAATGTTTCCAAATTCTTGCTTCACATTGTAAAAATGACTATTTTTCATTCACAGACCCTAGACTCTCCTACAGTGATGATCATGAAACTTATTTACTAGTCTGGTAGTTACTGGGCTCCCGTAATGGAACATTCTGTCAAGTTCCATTTACTTAGAACAAACACAAACAATAGAAGAAGCTGCTTAATCTCAAGGCTTCCACTGAAATAATATTTATTCTGTAATGATTCAAACAGAAAATCCAGGTCCATGAGTCATGAAGGAATTCAGTGCTGAGCACTTGCTTGCTCCCAGCAAAGTCATTAATCCCGTCACCATAATAGGTGGACAGGACAATTCTACACACCAGGGCTGTGGACTTCCTGACAAAGAGAGCAGGCACCCTTCCTGAAACGTGCACAGCACAGCACCAGACAGCTGGTCTTTAGACCCTTCCAATCCAACACCCAAGCTTTAAGCTGCCAGTATTGGCATGCTTAACTCGGACTGATTATTCACCTAGGAAATCAAAAGGCTCTACAGATGAACATGTAATTAATAAGTGATTCTGGAGAGGTTGCTAGGTATGTCAACACACAAAACCAAGTGACTGCTGTACACAGCAATTGACAACTAGAAAGTTATCTTCTTAAATTTCATTAAAAATGGCATTGAAAATACAAATGCTACCTTCATGCCCCTTCACAATGAAGATATGGTCTTAGAAATGCACTGTCAGACAGTTTCATCATTGTCCAAATGCAGAGTGTGCCTACACACCTGGGTGGTGCAGCCTACTACACACCTCGGCTATGTGGTGCAGCCTGCTGCTCCTAGCCTGCACACCTGGACCGCAGGTTACCACTGCACCGAACACTGTAAGCACCTGTAACACAGCGATAAGTACCTGTGCATCCAAAAGCATCTAAACATGAAAAGGTGCAGTAAAAACACAGTGTCTTATGGGACTGCTGTCACACACGTGGTCTGCATGTCTACTAAAACAAAAGGCATAAAACTTCTTTTCTTTGAAAACTGCAAAACATTATTGAGAGATATTAAATAAGACCCAAATCAATGAGATGATATACATTGTTTCTAGGCAGGGAGACCCAGTGCTGCAGAATACCAGTGCTCCCACAGTGACTTACAAATTTCACCACAACTCCAAAAAAAGTCTCAGCCATTTTTGTGGACCTTGATAAATGGATTCTAAAATATAAATGGCCAATGCAATAGGCCAAGAATAGCTAAGAAAATCCTGAATAACAAAATTGGAGCGCTTACAAAACTGACAATCAAACCTTATTTTAAAGTTGCAGTATAAAATTAGTGGATTATTGGGGGAAGAGTAATAAATAGACCACAGGAAGAAAAGAGAGAGTTCAAAGAACAAAACACACACACACACACGAAACATAGGTATAGATACTCAATGTATAGCAAAGATGGTATTGTGGGAGAAAAACAGTGTTTTAATATGTGGACGTGAATTGTAAATCTATGTGAAAAAAGTTAATATTGACTTCTACATAAGTCATAACTAAAAGAATGCAAGGCTTCAATGTGAAAGGAGAGAAAAATAGAAAAAAAGCATGTGTCCATGAAGTGGACACACACAGGACACAAACTCACTACTGAGAATTATTAGAAACTGCTTGTCAAGATCCTGCTGAAAAGTAAGAGAAGACATACATCATCCATATAACTGAAAATTCATTATCAGAATATACAGGGAATTCCCACGAATCACTAAGAAAAACACAGACATCCTTATATAAACGTAAATGAAAGACATGAACCTGGCTGGTCACAAAAGGGAAGACCAAAATGGCCGATCAGGAAGTGGAAAGGGGCGGCTGATCATCCCGCCGTGACAACTGACATCGACTGGAACTCTCTTGGGAAGATTTCCGGCAAACACATGGAGAGAGTCTCCACTTAATTAGGGATCAGTAAAATGTCAACCAATGCCACAACGTAATGCCATTGCCTGAGTATCTAATTTAAAAGAAAATCATACCAAGTGTTGCGTAGCATGCAGTATAACTAAGTGTCCTACCCTGCTGCGGGGAGCTAATTATGTGTTGGAAAGTGTTGGCATTGTTTACTGAAGGAAAATAAACATATCCTGCGGTTCACCAGTTCTAGTCCTAGGGATATGTCCAACTGTGTTGTGTGTTAATGGGAACCCAAAGATATGCACGAAACTTATCCATAATAGTATCATTCATAACAATGAAAGAAGCCTCTACATTCATCAACAATACTATCGATAGATTGCTAGATACGCCACACAATAGACATATTACTCAGAAATGAAAATGAACAGCTGTGACAGATGATACCCAGAAACACACTATTAAGCAAAAAGCAGCCTGACTGAAGAGGAAGCAAACTTTTACATTCCACACGCATAAAGTTCTGAAACAGTCCAAAGTCACCCCTGGAGTCAGCAGTCAGGAGCACAGATGCAGGGAGAGAAGTGATGGCTAGCGATGGCAGGAGGAACTGGAATGGCCTTGCCAGAGGTTCCAGCGAAGCCGGTTTGGGAGCACCTATGTGAACAATAATGCTTGTTGCACTCTGAGTGGTAATCAGGCCGTGTATTCAGGACTGAAGCTTATTCTACAGGTTGATTGGTCCTGCTGTAATTTGCCTTTGGTGGAAATTGGTGGTAGGGTATGGCTGGAGACAGAAACACTGCATTTCAGAAAAAAAGTATATTATTAGATTAACCTTTGATTCCTGGTTGATTGCATCGTCACCCATGATATGGAGCTGCTGACAACAGACACCCTCAGCGAGACATGGCTCGAAAAATCAACAACCAGATTCCCCTTGACTGAGGAGCTGATAAATAGCTCCTCATGGTCCAGCTCCTGATTTGATTGTTGGTTACCTAAGTGATCATTTGTGATCATTTAACAAACTGCAAATCTTATGATTTGCTCATTTTTGTTGCATATTTTACACTTCAGTAAAAGAGTCATGAAAATATGTTTAATAATTGCATCAAATTTCTCTCAGGATACCATGAAAAACAATAATGGATGCTATATACACAAACAAAAGGAAAGATGATTAAATGTTCAACTAATTCTCAAAATGTAAACAAATAATTCAAGTCAAATATTGCTCAGGAGCTTGGGTTCAGTTCGAATTACCTAAAACCTAGCTAGAAGTTTTAGGTAACTTCTAGGCAGAGTCTTGGTTTCATGGAAAAAGCCCAGAAGAGTAGACATGAAATTGTCACCAAAACACAAGGTGCTTGCTCTAGGTCCTGCTGCTCACCTCACAGAAAGCCAATCCCTGAGGTGATCAGTGTTGCCAAGAAAGAAGGCTTTAGTCGGGTGCTGCAGCCAAGGCGATGCCAGCAGAGTCTCAAATCCATCTCCCTGACTGACTAAAACCAGGGGTTTATATAGCAGGCAAGCAGTGTAACAACGTGTAAGAAGACAGGAACTCAGGAGGGGTGAAGAAACCAATCACGATGAATGATTTAGCAAAAGAGATAAATCAAACATCTACTAGAGAGGAGACTCAGTTTTGCAAACAGTAAGACCCAATAAAGACAGCATGAGGCCAACTAAATCTGTCTCTCCCCACTTCATTTTCTCCCTGCAGTTTCCTCAAAAAGTAAACAAATTCTTTTATCTTTTAATATCACACAAATGTTTTATCCAGAAGAGAAAACCATATTTTACCTTTGAATAGTGTGTTATTAATGTTAAAGCTAATTTTAATAAAACCTTATAAACAAATCTAATTGTAACCCGTTTGATCATAAGGTTAGATTTCCATAAACTTTTAATAATCTTTTTAAAGTTTCTGCTAAAGAGCAGCTCAATGCTCCAAGCAAATGCTGTTATTCCAACACAGGGGCCCAGATGCTGGCTGACCTTGCATCAGTGTGCTTTTGATATTAAAATTTAATTTTTTTTTTTTGAGATGGAGTCTCGCTCTTCTTGCCCAGGCTGGAGTGCAATAGCTCGATCTCAGCTCACTGCAATCTCCACCTCCTGGGTTCAAGCAATTCTCCTGCCTCAGCCTCCTGAGTAGCTGGGACTACAGGCACGTGCCACCATGCCCAGCTAATTAGGTAAGCAAAGCCAACCAAATTTTAAATGGCTGGTGTGCTCTATCAGTTGTTGCAGGCTTGACAAAGGTGGCTTAGGAATTCTGGGTAAGAACAAATAATGAACTGATAGAAACACATAGGAAACAGAATGACTATTGAACCAAATGAACACTTTCCATTAGAAACTTAAAAACAGGCTGAGAGCGGTGGCTCATGCCTGTAATCCTAGCACTTTGGGAGGCCGAGGCAAGTGGATCATGAGGTCAGGAGATCGAGACCAATCTGGCCAACATGGTGAAACTTTGTCTCTACTAAAAATACAAAAATTAGCCAGCTGTGGTGGCAGATGCCTGAGGTCCCAGCTACTTGGGATGCTGAGGCAGGAGAATCCCTTGAATCCAGAAGGTGGAGGTTGCGGTGAGCTGAGATCACGTCACCGCAGTCCAGCCTAATGACAGACCGAGACTCCATCTCACAAAAAAATAAAAAAAACAGAAACTTAAAAACATCAATGACTACATATATATGTATATGTATGCATGTATGTTTTGGAGAATAAACAGCAAGTAAATAAAAATTAAAGACAAAACCAAATGAGCAGGAAAGCAACTCCCAAGTTTTCTCCTGCTCTGTTAACCTTGGAAGAAAAACAAACAAAAAACAACATGATAGATATTTTGTTCCTGGTGTAAAAATTAATGTCTTTATGTCCACAAATACCAGTTCATATTTTGTGCAATTAGGTAATTTTCTGTAGGCAAATGATAAGTACTTTAGTGCTAGTACTATCTACGCAGAAGAGCTAACACCATGTGAAACAAAGCAATGCGAACATTTATGTGGAATTTGGCTCCGTGTTAAACCTGGCTTTATGTTTATCTACATTTTTAAAAAAATTTCCAAGCTGCCAGTGCATTTCTTTACAATGTGCATGGAGATAGACACCCAGAGAAATGGGAAACGTTACATGTGACTTACACAAACCATCCACAACATGCCTGGACTTTCCATTCAGTCCCAGATTTTCTTCTTCTTCTTCAAAGAACAGGTCATTTCACTCTAGGTCAGGAAATTTGTCATACAAGCTACTTTCTCATGCAAAATTGTTATCTTTTTTTTTCATACCCTTCCATCCAAAAATACATCTTCATATCCATAACTTTTTTCACATCTCTCTTCCCTACTTAGTGTTCCTTACTACCTTGTATCATCAGTGAACTTTTTCAAGTCCATAATTTGAATTAACTTTTAGATAACTCCTTGAATTAGACTAAATTATTATTTTTCTCACTAATAATACATCTTTTTGGCACAATTTATATACAGCAATATATATTAACTATAATTACTATCCATAGTAACCTTAAATTTTAGTGAAAACCTAGGAAGCAAGAAATTCTGAACTATCCAATATTAGCATTTTATAGATGAGAACAACTTCACAATTTTTAGGAACATAATTCCTCATATCATAACCTTTTCTTAATTGGAAATGAGCCAGATATCCAATGAGCATCAAAAATAAATTTATGATTTTTAAATTACACAAAAAGTTTACCTAAAACATTTATCCCATTTACATGTACTCGATTCTTTCATTTTTAATATTTAGATTACTTATGAAAACAGATAGCAGACACCATCATTTCAAGTAAAGTTAGTTATTTCCTTGTTAAGCATTTTTTTTTTAGATTGAGTCTCCCTCTATTGCCCACGCTGGAATGCAGTGGTGTAATCTCAGCTCACTGCAACCTTCCCCTCCTGGGTTCAAGCAGTTCTCTTGCCTCAGCTTCCCGAGTAGCTGGGACTACAAGTGCGCACCACCAAGTCCAGTTAGTTTTTCTGTATTTTTAGTAGAGACAGGGTTTCACCATATTGGCCAGGCCGGTCTCAAACTCCTGACCTTGTGATCCACCGGCCTCAGCCTCCCAAAGTGCTGGGATCACAGGCATAAGCCAGTGTGCTTGGCCCTTGTTAACTATTTTTTAAAAGCAAGTGAATATCAGATGCTCACCGAAAAGCCACAAAGTTCAATATGTATGTATTTTTGCCAATAACTCAAAAGATTCAGCTAACAGTATTAAATTAGTCTCATTTGTCAAAAAAGATGCACAGACTTTTTGTTTTGGCTGAGTTTATAGTTTTATAACCTTTAATATCAAACTTTAATGTTTCAAAATATCTAGCAGAGACAAATACAAGACCCAGAAAAAATGTACAGTGACAATTCTGAAGACATTTATGTTTTTGTTTTATCAATAATTTTAAATTCAGCGTCTTTATTAAAGGTTTACTTAAGTCATGTGAACTTGAAAATTGCTTTGACTTATTTATTTGTGAGCACTTCTATTTATAAGCCAATTTCTTATACACAACTCATAACAATAAATGCACATGCAAATAAACACATCTAGCCATGTATACACACATACAGGTGAAGATCCAACAGCCTGCACCTTGGATCTCTAGTAATGAGATAGCAATACTACCTCACCTGTCTGCAAACATGTTCACGTAGCTGGACTTCGGTAGCAGCAGTAAGGAATCCAGTGAAAGCTGTGAACCGGTAATACAGTTTCCATGGCAGTTTGACTTTTAAAGGCCAAACCTCCCCAGACTCTAAAGAATGCGGGGGCCAGGCAGCACCACGAGAGAACATCACACACTAACCAGGCCAGACCCTGCTTAGAACAGCAGCACAAAAGCCTGGGTACGTGCACCTCTGTCCTGGTTTCCCATTCTACAGCAAACTCCAGATTCCAAACAGTATTGGAGCCAAACAGTATTGCAAAAGAGCATCTGTTGACCAAATTCCAGTTTTCCCATGGCTATATCAATCACACACAAGAAATCACCAAAACACAGTCCAACTGCAGCAACAGACGAGCCCGAACGTCCAAACCGCCACAGCGGGTGCTTCCTCTCTCCATCACTGGGTTTGATCAACGGCAGACAAAAATTCTTTAGGGGTTTCCCGAACTGAGAGGAGCTGATCCCACTGTCTGGTACTCACAAAACACATTCATTGCCCAGACACAACACACAGTTACAAACAAGCCCCAACAGTGTCCAGACTGATACAAGGTGTCCCTCTCTGTCAGTCAGGCTTGTTCAACCTAGAAATGGAAATTCGTTTAAAAAATATCACAAATTGGGCCTGGCATGGTGGCTCACGCCTGTAATCCCAGCGCTTTGAGAGACCGAGGTGGCAGATCAAGAGGTCAGGAGTTTGAGACCAGCCTGACCAACATGGTGAAACCCCGTCTCTACTAAAAATACAAAAATTAGCTGGGCATGGTGGCGTGTGCCTGTAATCCCAGCGTGGTGGTGTGCACCTGTAGTCCCAACTACTTGGGAGGCTGAAGTGGGAGAATCAGTTGAACCGGAGAGGTGGAGGTTGCAGTGAGCTAAGATTGCGCCTTTGCACTCCAGCCTGGTGACAGAACAAGACTCCATCTCAATAAAGAAAAAAAAAGGGAACTGGGAGCTTGGAGGTACTGTTTTCAGGCAAACACGAAGAAGAACCCTGGGGACCTTTTGGAAATAGCTGAGGGTCCCTCTGAGATGAGATCAGTTCTAAAAATTAAAGCTCGTGGGGCCTCATATTGTCATAGTTGTATATGAAAAGTAAATGTGGCTTTCTTTTTTTTTTTCACAAGCTGGTAAGTTCTGAGACTTACAGATCACAGTGTATTTAAACATTAGACCCAAACGGTCGTTAACGTGGAAGCTTCTGCAGCGTGCGTCTGGTATTCTTCTTTCCACTGATTTTACCTTTGTATTTATATTTTGCTTTTACTCATTTATAATTTAATATGCGATTGCACATGTTCTTGTTTATGAAATGCTTGGGTAGACAAAGGCAAGTGAGGAAGGAAATTATTAAACATAAAAATAATAAAGAATCCCAAAAAGCACCCTTCTGGATTTTTATTTTTCACGGATTAGCTTTTCAGCTGGCCGTGCGACCTAAGGAAATGCAGCTATTTTATTGTGATCTCACTTCTCTCCCTGAGCCATGAAGGAATTGAGTTGGATACTGTCCGAGGTCCCTTGAACCGGCAGGACTTAACCATGAAATTTATATTCATGTAACTTGGTATAACATCCTGAAAACATTTTCTGTTAAGTAAAGGATTTCATTCTTGGAAACTTATAGCTTAAAAATATTGATTGAAAATCTCAAGAGAGGCTGTGCTATTTATTGATTTTTTTATAAACAGCTAAATATGAATACCATGAATATTTTCCAAGAGAAAAATGCGAAGAGTTGGAAGCTTGTAGTCACAGAAATGAGAAAGGCACTCGAGGTTTCACGCTGTATTTCGCTTAGTGTAGGACTCACGTTGCGGTTGAGCTCATAGCTGTGAGACAAAGTGTGTTAAAGAAATTGCGACTGGAGACTGAAATAGATAAAAATAACTTCTTCCTACGTCTTTACATGCAGAATAATCAAGGGAAGAAGTAATGTAGCTCGTTTTCTCTGATGCTAAATATATTTTGCTTTCTACTTGAGGTATACATGGAATGCTTTATTTTTTATTTTATTTTATTTTTTGAGATGGAGTCTCACTCTGTCGCCCAGGCTGGAGTACAATGATTTTGGCTCACTGCAACCTTTGCCTTCTGGGTTCAAGCAATTATCCTGACTCAGCTTCCTGAGTAGCTGGGACTACAGGTGCCCACCAGCATGCCTGGCTAATTTTTGTATGTTTAGTAGAGATGGGGTTTCACCATGTTCGTCAGGCTGGTCTCAAACTCCCGAGTGCTGGGATTACAGGGATGAGCCACTGTGCCCGGCCTGGAATGCTTTATTTACATGTCCGTATAGTTACTCCTTTCCACCAATGCATATATATCAATGTATGCATTCTTTTGTCACTCATTTAATAAACCTGCCCTGACCACCTCGTATGTGCCTGGAGATCCATGTAAGGAAACAATCCTGTGCACACTTTCCTTCAGTCTAAAAATGACAACATTTGGCAATCCTTCCAGTTCAGGAGGGTGCTTCTATGGTGGTTTAACAAAGCGGTTATAAGCGTTTGGGTCAAACTTCCCGGTTGAGTGAGGGGTCGAGAGCCCTGGCGCTGTGGTTGATGCTGCTCGTGCCCATTACTCTCCTGTCAAGGCAGCCTCCCAGCCTGGTTGCAGCCTGCATTTTTCTTTTCTTTTCTATTCCTTTTTGAATATTTTGTATCTTTCAGGTTTTTGTTTCGTTTTGTTTCTATTTTCCTCTCCCCAGCTCTTCAGTATGCAGCTTGCATTTTTTATCCGTGGAACAGAGCCTCCTCATAGCAATCTTAGATGCTTTCCAGCTTTGCCCATGCAGAGATTTGGGTCATGGATAAATCCGGTCTTCAGTGTTAAGCCAGCGGTTTCAGCCCTCACGGACGGGTGGTAAGTAGTTGCACAAAATGCCGAGTAATACGGAAAGAAGGTAAAAGGAGATTTCCGTTCAGAAGAGGCACCAAAGCAAGGTCACAGTCATTTGCAGAGGCTACTCACTTTCCGTTTCTTCTGACAGTGCTCCCTAATATTCTTTTTTTCTTTTTTCTTTTCTTTCTTTTTTTTTTTTTTGAGACAGAGTCTTCCTCTGTTGCCCAGGCTGGAGTGCAGTGGCACAAACTCGGTTCACTGCAACCTCTGCCTCCTGGGTTCAAGTGATTCTCCTGCATCAGCCTTCCAAGTAGCTGGGATTAAAGGCAGGTATCACCATGCCCAGCTCATTTTTTGTATTTTTAGTAGAGATGGGGTTTCACTATGTTGGCCAGGCTGGTCTTGAACTCCTGACCTTGTGATCCACCCACCACAACCTCCCGAAGTGCTGCAGTTACAGTCATGAGCCACTGTGCCCAGTCCAAAAATACTTTATCAGATGTAATTAGTTAAAATGAGGTCATTCTAGAGTAGGATGGACCCTTCATCCAATTACCTGGTATCTTTGTAAGAAGACAGAGACACACAGGGAGTGTCATGGGGTGACAGAGACAGAGATTAGGGTGATGCAGCTTCAAGTCCAGGACCATGCCCAATTTACACTCACTACCAGGAGCTGGGGGAAGAAAGGTGGGATTCTACCCAGAGTCTTAGGGGTGGGCGAGGCCCTGCTGATTATTTAACTTTGGACTTCTGGGCTCCAGAGCCGGGAGAAAATATGCTTCGGAGGTTTTAAGCCACACACGTGTGCTATTTTATTGCAGAGGTCCTGGAAAATGAACTCCGGGGTTTGCAGAGAAGATCAGGTGAGCTACACAGGTATAACTGTGTGCATCTGCGTAACACGTGAGCAAGATGAGGGCGCTCGTCCAGAAGAATGGACTCCGAAGCGAGCAAGCGCTTACCGTGTGCCTAGCACTGCCGTAAGCAGTTCACAAGCACCCTTTGATTTAATACCAAGCGTCATCCAGCACTCCAGCAGTGTACGTTCCAATGCTATCCCCAATTTAGAGACAAAATCTGTACTAATTCTGTCTAAGTAATTATCCTTTCAAGGAACGTATTATTCTGCTCTCCAGATTCTTCCTGGCGAATAATGAGGCTCTTTTGCCATCATGCAGCTTTCATCGGACTAAGTACTAAAAATTTTAAATGTTCAGTTTCAATGAGAAAAATAATTGGCAGCCTCTTCTTTCTTCAAAACTTGTTATATCAAAGTTAAATCTATAATAAAAAGAACAATACAGGCCTGGTCTCTGTTATGTTCATGTAATGTGCTAATAATCACTATATAAAACAAATTAAAATGGCTCAAATATTACCCTGATTATGATGCACAGAGAACAGCCTTTTTAAACTATTTTATTCAAACACTTGCTTCAAGTAGATTGATTACAGGTTTAAAAACACTAAAACTGGCCAGAGGTGGTGGCTCACACCTGTAATCCCAGCACTTTGGGAGGCTGAGGCAGGCGTCACAAGGTCAAGAGATTGGGACCATCCTGACCAAAATGGTGAAACCCCGTCTCTAATTAAAAAATATATATACAAAAATTAGCCAAGCATGGTGGTGCATGCTTGTAGTCCCAGCTACTCAGGAGGCTGAGGCAGGACTGGGAGGCAGAGGGTGCAGTGAGCCGAGACTGCACCACTGCACTCCAGCCTGGTGCTGGAGCTAAACTCTTGTCTCGAAAAAAACTATAGTTTAAATTAAACCTCCAGAGAGCATTCTAGATCTTCTACATTAAGAAATATTTCAATTCCTTGATGCCAATAATTATTGGATGTTTTACACTTACATTCTACCTATTTCTATGTTTACTTCCTAACAGCTACAAAGCACAAGAGCAGTAGACGGGCTGAGAATCTTACACTGCCCTGTGTCCACCTGGTGCCTGGAAAATCAGACAGGCTGTCAGTCCCTGCAGACGTCACAGGGGAGGGGTTCGCAGGGGAGGGGTTGGCAGGGGAGGGATTCACAGTGGAGGGGTTCACAGTGGAGGGGTTCGCAGGGGAGAGGTTCGCAGGGGAGGGGTTCACAGTGGAGGGATTCACAGTGGAGGGGTTCACAGGGGAGGGGTCCCCAGGGGGAGGAGTTCACAGGGGAGGGGTTTGTTGCTGAGTGAATGTTAACCTCAGAGAGAGGCAGCAAATGCCATTCCTCCACCTCCAGATTTTTCTCATTCATATTCTTCACGCTGAAAGCAAACTGATCAGTTTGAATTTGCTTCATTCTTGCATAACCTCATTTCAAACTATCAAGAACTTCCATTGTTTGGCAAGCCCTAAAGCCTAGACATTGATTTTTGTCATTATTATTCATTACTATCAATTTACATACTCCATCCACATCAGCAGAATGGGCTTTAGAATTTAACTGCTTAACAATAAACAGGAAGTAACATAAGCACAGCCCCCCCCCCGTTTTTACACTTGCACATTTCTTGTGTTTATGAATTTACAATTTTTCCTTGGCTGTAACATAGAATACATTTATAGAGTGATAAAGTTTGTAATTAATATATAATTAAGCAGATAAAACACTGATAATATACAGCCAATAAAGTGCTTCTGGAATGTAAAACACGGTGAAATGTAAAAGACAGTTAGATGTATAAAACTGCACAGTGAAGAACGTCCCTGGGTGGAGAAGTTCTCGAAGGACACAGAACATCTTCAACAGGAGCTGGCTGCAGCTTCCCACAGGAACCACGGAAGGCACAGACGACCACGTGCTCACAGCCCCTTAGCTTTGCTGACATAATGGAATTACCAGCCTTATCCCTCCACCTGCTCCCACCAAGCAAAAGCAGACAACAAGAGCACGCTTTTGCTCCAAGCTGAACGGTGCAGAGGACTGGAGACCCACGGCTTTACATACACGAATATATTTGTTCATACGTTTAATTAACAACTGTTTACTCTTAGGTCATAATTATATTAAAATACAAAACATACTGTTTCTGCCTCTGGGAGATCACTCCCAAGTAAGTAGTGTGTGGCTGTCTCAACGGAGCACTGTAAGGCATGAGTTAGCTATCAATTGCTGAGTAGCAAATCACACCAAAACGTAGCCACTTAAAACAACATATATTTGGCCGGGCATGGTGGCTCATGCCTGTAATCCCAGCACTTTGGGATGCTGAGGTGGGCAGATCACGAGGTCAAGAGATCGAGACCATCCTGGCCAATGTGGTGATACCCTGACTCTACTAAAAATACAAAACTTAGCTGGGCGTGGTGGCACATGCCTGTAATTCTAGTTACTCAGGAGGCTGAGGCAGGAGAATTGCCTGAACCCAGGAGGCGGAGGTTGCAATGAGCTGAGATTGTGCCACTGCACTCTAGCCTGGCAACAGAGCCAGACTCTGTCTTACACACACACACACACACACACACACACACACACACGTTAGTGACTGACAGTTTCTGTGTGTCAAAATTAAGGGCATGGCTTAGGAGTGTCCCGTTTCTCGGTCTCTCACAAGGCTACAATCAAACAGTCAGCCCAGAGTCTACAGTTTCATCTGAAGACTCAGCTTACTCAGTGATTTTTGGCAGCATTCAGTCTCTGTGGGCTGCAGTGTCTGCTGACTGCTAGCAGAGGCCACCCTCAGTTCCTTGCCATGTGGTCCCCTCCTACACAGCAGCTGTCTTCATTCTAACGTGCAAGCCAAGGAGGCGGTAGAGAAAGCCTGCTAACAAGCTGGAAATCATGGATTTTGATACACTAGCCCCATAAGTAGCATTTCATTTATTTTGCTATGTTTATTGGTTTAAAATTGAATCATTACTTACAGTCCACCCCCAAGGGCAGATGACACAGGCATAAATGCCAGGAGGTAGACATTACTGGAGGCTGTTTTAGGAGTCTGTCTACCAGAGGCACTAAAATGGTTTCCGTCCACTGGTACTTTTACCACCAGTGATCCAGGCCCTCTAAGATCTCTAGCAGTGGAGTCACTCAGGAGCACTGTAGACCTGTTTTCTAGGTGTCCTTTATTATGCAAATACACTGCTGTTAGGTGACACTCATGGTTCTGTAAGTGCCAAGCTATGGGACACAGGAAAGAAAACCTTTGATGAGACGCCACAGCAAAAAAATAAATAAAAATATCATGGACTACAAGATGGTGGCTGAGAGAATGGGCCTGGAGCACACCCTATGGAGAGGAAGGGAGAGGGGAGGAGAGGCAGCCTGAAGCCTTTATTCACCTTCTGATATCGCCACATAGGAAGGATAATATGGATGATAATAAGGCTCTTCCTAAAACCAGCCTGGCCGTGGTCCTTTAGTATTTCTTTAGTGAGGCCACTCTTACCTCTATGCTTGTCACCGACGACTAGATGGGTACAGTTCAGAACATGGGGAGAAGTACCGTTGTTTCTTCTTTTTCTTTTCTGAGACAGAGTCTTGCTCTGTTGCCCAGGCTGGAGTGCAATGGCGTAATCTCGGCTCACCACAACCTTCACATACCGGGTTCAAGTGATTCTCCCACCTCAGCGTCCTGAATAGCTGGGATTACGGGCATGTGCCTCCACGCCCGGCTAATTTTTATATTTTTAGTAGAGATAGGGTTTGGCCATGTTGGTCTGGCTGGTCTCAAACTCCTGACCTCAGGTGATCCGCCCACCTCAGCCTCCCAAAGTGCTGGGATTACAGGCATGAGGCACCACGCCTGACTGAAGAGGTCCTTCAGCATGCCCCACTCTGTACGCTTAGAGACACGAGCAGTGTCAGAGGTGCAGGAATAGAAATGCCCAAGTACACTTTTCCTTAGGAATTATAATTCAGAGCTTTAAAAATACTTCTGCCTAAGGAATTATAATTTTTACCAAAGAGCCGGTGCGTACTGGGCGGGGTTGGTGAACTGAGAATGACGACAGCGCATTTTTCAGCATGCACGGGCCCAGGACTCGGACTATTTTGCCAGTCAAAGTTAGGTGTCATTCCCACCAATACATCTATTCCCGTATTGATTTTCAGTTCTGCAGATAAAGTAGGCAGCCCGCCCTGCATCCTTCGCTTTTCTCTTTACCATGAATCTGTGCCGTACTTGCTCTGCAGTGGGAGAGGAGGAAGGTGTCGCATGGGTGTCCCTTCACTAGACCGTTGGCTCCTATTCATCATCATCCCCCTATTTCTGATGCATACAAGCCACTCATTAATGTTACAGAGGAGGTTAATGGATCATGGTGACACACAGCCCCAGAAGCAAATGGAGCAGCTTCCAGCACTTCCAAGGTCTGTTTGTAGTCTTCATGAATTTGCTAAAAATAAGGATTTGATTTATCAAGGTCACTGGGGACATGATTTCTGAAATGATCTGCTTGACAAAACCATATTATAACAATCTACTTTTTAAAGAGATAGTGATTCGTTTCATATTTTATTAATTAGGGATCATTGTGTCATCCCAGGTGACTTCCATTTAATACTTAAGTTACGAAGCTACAGCATAAACAAAGACTTTGATTTCCAAGACATCGATTATGACGAGTGAAGGGTGCTGGAGACCAGTCACTGTCCAATGGTCAGATCAATGACGGAGGAGTATTGGAAGGATGCATTCCATCTCGGCGACTTTAATTTTTTAAATCAGTATTCCCAGGAAAAAGATTAACTTCGAATATACTTTCAAATAAACAGAATATTTCACTAGAGTCCTTCTGTAATCCAAGTTTGTTTAAGTTTGGACTAGATACCCCTTTGCCCACGGTACACAATTTGCAGAAAATAGATAGGAAACACCAATGCCTTTATTTTATATTGAAAGTTTAAATGTAGCAATATACTTTGGTCTCAAGGTAGCGAATCCATCACGCGTAAGTGACAAAGGTTAATCACTGTTCTCCAAAACCTGTGCTGTCATTTTCTCTTCATGAGAGACAGGAGCCTACATCTCCCAGCCTCCCCTGCTGCTCTGAGCTCATCAATGACATCGAAGTGCAAGGGACACATTCCACTTCCAGGCCTTGTCTATAAAACACACAAGCACACTCGCCCATGTTCATTTTCTCTTCCATAGACTGGGGATGAAGGCAATGACGACGATCTCTGAAGCTGTTATGACAGTCTCTTCCAAAGCAACCGCCTACACAAATGTCAAGGAGAGGGCCCTGGGTGCACAGCCCCAGGACTGCTTCATGGGCTTCAGATGAACTGTGCCTGTGTGAGGATTTTTTTGTTACAGGAGCCACCATTGCATTACTGATATATACACACAATTATATAGGGATTTGGATCAGAAATATCCAAACTTAGAGTAGTATGTCCCAGTTGTGCAAAACGTGCTCATTCTTGTGGATATTAATAATTTGAATCTGTTTACATAAATAAGATTTACACAGAAAATAAGTTATTATCAGGTTGTTACTTCCTTTAAGAAAGCATATCAAGTTTTTCTATATATCCAAGGGTAACAAATGGTATCACTGATTAAATATTTTGTGTAGCCCCAGAAAGGAAAATTTTAAAAATCTCTCTGGTCATTTGTCTTCCATACTGATGGAGGAAGAAGAGGCGGGTGGGAAATGCTGGCAGATTCATATTCCCTGAAGCCATATGAATTTAGAAACTATGATTTTGTGGTATATTACAGCAACATAAAAAAAAACTTCTTAAATCAGAATTAATTTGTATTGCCAAACAGAGTCTCTCTGCAAATAGGGTTTATAATGAAATTACTGGCAGACTTTTAACCATAATGGTGGAAATTGAAAGACTGCAGCAATTTAAAATAAGTTTTTTGGTTTGAGGTCTGTCAAAACAATGAACTGTATGTTTTTTATTTGGCTGGTTGTTCATTCATGCTTCATTAAATATTCAGAATCCTCGGTGCAAGCTAATTTTGTATCATCTCGCCTAAAATTTTAAACATTCCGTGTTGTTAATCTTTTGAAAGGGCATTTGTCACACTAGGTAAGCCCACAGTAAAGAAATACGCAGAAATGTGCCTCCTACTGAGTTATTTACTAGGAATAAGTGTATCCTATAAAGCATTTGACCTAAAGTATTTAACTATAAAACCCAAGAGGCGATAAAACCTCGGTTACACAGACAGTTCATCAAAATTTAATACGGACAATACAAAAAGAAAAACTTAACTCTGTGGAACCTGAAAGCAAAATCAAAGTAACAAGCTGGAAACATGACAAACGAAAAGACAGAGCCGGGCGTGGCAGCTCACCCTGCAGCACGTGGGGGACCGAGGCAGGTGGATCACAAGGTCAAGAGATTGAGACCATCCTGGCCAACATGGTGCAACCTTGTCTCCACTAAAAATACAAAAATTAGCCAGGAGGCTGAGGCAGGAGGTTGCAGTGAGCAGAGATGGCACCAATGCACTCCAGCCTGGTGACAGAGCAAGACTCCAACTCAAAAAAAAAAGGTGGAAAGAATATTAAGCCAAAGCTTCTGCAACTGCACCAATCATTGGAGAAATAAACTTAAAACCTAACATAGTAGGTTACTTTTTATTAGTATTTCCCAGTTTACAAAATTTACATTACTTTTATAGTCTGGAGGTAAAACAGAATTATCACTACTTTACAGATAAATAGAGTCAACTACTTAATGGTTCCTTAAAATACCATTTATGCAGCAAAAGGAATCATCTTCAAGGCTTCATGCCACTTACCTCTGAGTCATTTAAGGAACAAAAATAGGTGGTGTTTTCCATCTTAAATTACAAACTACAATTTTATGGTTCATTTAGACAACATATGTACTTATAAAAACGTTGACATGATTAAGGAATTTAGTTAACTTCTCAAGATTTGTTTGACTAAAGCCAGACTTACCTTTCTGATTTCTAAGCCAGACTTTTCCACCAATAGCCTGCTGTGCCCCTTGTGATAGGCAAGGGAAGGATCAGGCCTTTCTGCCCCTGCAATCCTCACTGCTGAATCGTGGCGCGGTGCCGACTGGAGGGTCCAGTGAGCCACACCGCAGCCCAGTAGTTTGACCCCAGGAACATGCGGTGAGGACAGAGAGCCCGATGCTGCCATCTAACCCCACGGTGATATCCTGGCTGTGTGTGACACCTAGTGACAGGACACCTCTTTCCTGTAGCTCCAGGATCATGGGCAAGACTAGAGAGACCTTCGGATACCAGAACTGGCCTGCCTTGATGCACCTCAGAGCCAGGCCTTCCAGCTGGATCTTAGTTCTCCACATCATGCTTGCGTGAGAGAATAGCGAGGGTGCCCTGGGATTGGCAGGGACCCTACAAAGAGCTGGATGAGAAAGGGGAACAGCGAGAGCTGAAGTTATCTGAATGCTCGCTGCTACCAGGCACTAGGAGCTGTTCATGCAGCAACTCACTTAAAGAGGGAGGAACCTAGAGGGCCCCACGCTAAGTGAGATAAGGCAGATGCCCCACGATCCCTCTCGTACATGAGACTTGGAAGTTTAACTCAGAGAAACAGACAGCAGAGGGCCACGAGTGAAGCGGGACTGAGGAGGGGTTAGGCCGACAGAACCAATCTGCAGGCATCAGACAATTAAGTTCTGGGCACTGAAACATACAGCGTGGCGTTGATGACAATACATGATCCACTGGAAAATTGCTGAGAGGATAAATGCACACATGAAGAGACGGTAACTGTGTGAGGTGAAGAATATATTCATTAGCTTGAATGTGGTCATTTTATAATGTGTCTGAATATCAAAACATCACAGCGCACACCTTCAATAGATAGGATTTTTGTTCAATCATATTTCAAGAAAGCTGGAAACATGTTTTTTCTTTTTTGAGACAGAGTCTCTCTCTTTCGCCAGGCTGGAGTACAGTGGCACAGTCTCAGCTCACTGCTACCTCTGCCTCCCGGGTTCGAGCGATTGTCCTGCCTCAGCCTCTCTAGTAGCTGGGATTACAGGTGTGTGCACCACATCAGCTAATTATTTTGTATTTTTAGTAGAGATGGGGTTTCATCATGTTGGCCAGGCTCCTGACATGGTCTCGAACTCCTGACCTCATGATCCACCCGCCTTGCCCTCCCAAAGTGCTGAGATTACAGATGTGAGCCATGGCGCCAGGCCACAGTTGTTTTGAATAAAGAGGGACGTTGACCTGACATACCGTCTTCATGGGGGTAACCGCAGGTCATGTTTCAAGCAAATTAAGGAAGATTCTGAGGTGGAGAATGGAGAAGTCCAGTCTTTGAAATTTCAATGGAGGTAGAATAAGAAAATACTTTCAAAACTGAGAGCAATATTCTATTGACCAAAGGTTGTTAGATATAGACATCACTATAATAAGTATATATATATATATGTATGTATTTAACATTTGGTACACACACACACACACACACACACACTATACCTTTGTTCTGGGGAATCACTTAAACGAGGAATTTAGCTATGTAATGAAAAGCGGCAATGTCTGTGTCTCCAAGGAGAAAAACTCCTCTGCACAGGAATGGGGAAAAGTCACCGAAAGAATAGGCTGGCAGTGGCTCACGCCTGTAATCCCAACACTTTCGGAGCCGAGGTGGGCAGATCACAAGGTCAGGAGTTTGAGATCAGCCTGGCCAATATGGTGAAACCCCATCTTTACTAAAAAGTACAAAAATTAGCCGGGCGTGGTGGCGCACCCCTGTAGTCCCAGCTACTCTGGAAGCTGAAGCAGGAGAATCACTGGAACCCTGGAGGAGGAGGTTGCAGGGAGCTGAGATCCCGCCACTGCACTCCAGCCTGGAAGACAGAGCAAGACTCTGTCTCAAAAAAAAAAAAAAAAAAAAAGAATAGGCTGAATTGTAAATTGTATCCATGCACACTGCTGCTGTTGTTAAAAAGAAATTTCTGTTAGGTGTAAACTGAGACCACCATGCTCCTAAAACATATGAATCATTCAAGTGAAGAGTTTATTTTTTCAAGCTGATGTCAGTAGCAAATCTGAAGCTGAGAGTCACGTGGAAGATATGGGCACAGGAAGAGCCCTCGTGGGACTCTGATCCCAGTGTTCTGGGTCTGCACCCAGGTGACAGCACAACTGGCAGGGCAGAGGGTCTCTGTGCTTTGTCACTGCGAGGTTGTGCTCACAGCCCTGTGGTAAGGGGCTCATATGGAATGGAGGCACTGGGGGAACCATGGCATAGCCTTGGCATCCTCATGCATGGAACGGCGGCGGTGACGTGCCCCTTCTGGCAGCTTTGAGTATGGTGGCAGTACCTCCAGGCTTCTGGGGCTTGGGAAGAGACTGTGGCTCCAACCGTGGGAATGCTGCCGGAAGGGCAGGCCTGGGAGCGCCTGTAGCACACATCATACAGCTTTGGGAAATTTCAGAAAGTAGGATTTTACAAGGATTGGGAATATCCAGAAATCAAGCTGTCCTTGACCTTGGCATTATTGCAATGCAGGCATTCAATACTGGTGTACCCCATTTGCATTCTCAGGAATAAACCGAAGCTCTGTGGTTCAGCTTTTTAAATGTCACTTTTATCAGGGTCTGAAGCAAAACCACCTTCGTTCACTCTGACACTTCAAAGGGAGGGGTAATCAAAGGCCTCAAAACTCTTCTTAAACCTTCCCAAACAAAGCTCTAATAATCCCTGCCCTCAGCCCTAGCGTTCCTCAGTTGGAGAGCAATTTTATTTTCTTCCTCTGTGGCTATGTTTTGGAGGTGTTTTTATTTTCTTAGTAATTTTATCTTTCCCATGTCATTTTCTTTAAGCCCCAGAAAATGAGGGAAAAATGAGATTGTCCATATCTATGCATATATAAAGGAAGAGAGTAATGCGATTTTCTGTGTTTTATTTCTGTTCAACATTTAAAGAAAAATTTTACAAACAATTGTTTTTAGCAAGTTTTGCACAATGGATTTCACACACTTCCATTCATCACATCTCAGATATTCTCAGAAGATACAGACACACACAAATTCCTAGATGGATCCAAAGAGCTACAAGAACAATAAAGTTTGATGATAAGTTATGTAATTGTTACAATGTTAAAGTGAATGAAGGGATATTGACCACTCTGTCAAATGGGAGATCGTCTGCGGAAGTTTATATTTAAGAGAGCTGTTGGTTGGGCGTGATGGCTCACGCCTGTAATCCCAGCACCTTGAGGCTGAGGTGGTGGAAAACAAGATCAGAAGTTCGAGACCAGTCTGACCAACTTGGTGAAATCCCATCTCTACTAAAAATACAAAAATTAGCCGGGCATGGTAACGTGCACCTGCAATCCCAGCTACTCAGGAAGCCGAGATAGGAGAATAGCTTGAACTCAGGAGGTAGAGGTTACAATGAGCCAAGGTCACACCACTGCATTCCAGCCTGGGCAACAGATTGAGACTTTGTCTCCAATAAAATAAAATAAAACGTAAAAGACATTTTTAATTGTATTTCCAAAAAATAAAATTGCACCAAAATATGTCACAAAAATTTAAAATATTGGAAAATAATTCTAGGACTTTTTTCTGCAGATGATACTAAATGGTTAATAACCTACAATAAACGTATAAATGCCTCTAAAATTATTATGAAAAAAAACAACAGAAAGAAACTTAAAAAATGGGTAAAGGGTATGAATAGGCAAGACCTAAGAATGTAATTCCAAATGGCCAGTAGATCTTTTACCAGATACTTAAACCCACTAGTAGTTACAAAATGCAAATTAAATTAAAAATCAAATATTACAGCTGAGTGCACTGGCTCACGCCTATAATCCCAGCACTTTGGGAGGCTGAGGCAAGTGGATCACCTGAGATTGGGAGTTTGAGACCAGCCGGACCAGCATAGAGAAACCCCATCTCTACTAAAAATGCAAAATTAGCCAGGCATGGTGGCGCACACATGTAATCCCAACTACTCAGGAGGCTGAGACAGGAGCATCACTTGAACCCAGGAGGCAGAGGTTGCAGTGAGCCGAGATTGCACCACTGCACTCCCCCCTGGGTGACAGAGTGAGACTTCATCTAAAAAAAAAAAAAATCAAATATTACTTTATGGCACCTATGCATGCAAAAATTTAAAAGAAGCCTAAAACCTATTGTGAGAAGGTGAAAGAGTATTCTTACCTAATGCTGGTATCATCTGACTGCATCTATTAACTTTTAGAACAGGCTTTTCCTCCTGGGAAAGCCATCTTTAGGAATCTTTGCCCTAACAATGAGAACAGCGTTGATAATGATACACGTGCGATGATTTTTACAATCGTTGCACAAACATTGTTAATACTGACAAAATAAGAGCTAGAAGAGAAGCGAACACCCACCAAGACGGGGCCTGACCAGCTATAGGCGTTCTGGTCAATGAGGGCTCACCTGCACAGATAGCAGTGATCCCATGAGATTATAATACCAATTTTTCACTGCACATTTTCATGTTTAGCTATGTTTAAACACATAAGTACTTACCACTGTGTTACAGTTTCCTCCGGTACTCAGTGCAGTCATGTGCTGTGCGGTTGTGTGATCCAGGAGTAATTGGTACCCCATAGAGCCCAGGTGCGTAGCAGGCTCTCCCACCTACGTTTGTGTGAGTGCACTCTGTGATGGTCATATCACAAAACCGCTACTGAAAGACACATTTCTCCAAATATACACCCATCCTTAAGCAACACACGACTGTAATGTCACATCTGTGCCCTGAATACCACACAGCCAAAACAACGAATATGTTGGTTTCCATGCTAACTTATCTAAACAGATTTTCATTACAGATGATTGAATAAGAAAAAGAAAATACAGAGAGTGAGTATAATAGAAGACACATTTTAAATAATGGCCAGAAATGCAGAAATACTCTATAAATTCAAATATATGCATAGACATTAATAGGAACAAATATGCAAATTTTACCTGTGATACTATGAGTATTGAGAAAAGTGCAGAATGATCCACATCAAGTTGTTATTATGAGTTAACTGGAATGACAGCTGGGGATCAGGGAGGATAATACAGGCGAATGTGGAAAGGTTGCAGGGGCCAGGGAACAAAGGAAAAACCTAGCATTGGCATCTCATCCGTGAAAATAGTATATTTATGTCTGTGTTTATAGTCATAAAAAATTAGAAAATATTTAAACACTTAAGGTCAATTGTCCTGTCTGAGAATTAGATGAAAGCTAAGCATCTAATTCCCAGAAAAGTCCACATCTGCACACAGACACCAAGATTTGCTTGTAGTTTTAAGGGGATTTACAGATGCTTTAGAATTCATCTGCAGATACCCAATTCAGGCTGTTTCCATCACTGTGGATGTGTGGACCAGGGACCCTAACCCAATCAAGTTCACTCCACCAACTTGACGTCTGAACAGATCAAGGGGTGCTTTGGCCAAATTTCACTGCCAGAGTAGAGATAATTCCCCCATTTCTTTGTTTGTTTGTTTGTTTGTTTGTTTGTTTTTGAGATGGAGTTTCGCTCTTGTTACCCAGGCTGGAGTGCAATGGCGTGATCTCGGCTCACCGCAACCTCTGCCTCCTGAGTTCAAACAATTCTCCTGCCTCAGCCTCCTGAGTAGTTGGGATTACAGGAATGCGCCACCATGCCCAGCTAATTTTTTGTATTTTTAGTAGAGATGGGGTTTCACCATGTTGACCAGGATGGTCTCGATCTCCTGACCTCGTGATCCACCCGTCTCGGCCACCCAAAGTGCTGGGATTACAGGCTTGAGCCACCTCGCCCAGCCCTAATTCCCCCATGTAAATGCAGCCTGTGTATACTTAGGGAGTAGCTGGTTCAGCTGACGCATTTGATCAGATGTATATGTCTCCCTCCCAAGCTGTATGAAAGTCCATATTGTTTTTCTGCAAGGCAGAAGAGTCTTTGGGCTTGAATTTTATGCAATAAAGGTTTTAGATTTCTACAGAAATTATTCTAGTGAGCCACCTCGAATTAATCCATTCTTTTTGGCAACTTAAACACAGGACCTCAGCTTAGGGTTAACCTTTTCGCTTGTTCTTTGCCTATTATCCCTTAGGCAGGACACAAACTATGGGAAGCCAGCCCAAACCACTTTCCATTAAAATGTCCAGGTAGAAAGGGAATAGAGTTAACTGCTTAGGGAGTACAGAGGCAATCCTAAATGTTAATGCAGAACTGGAGGTTTGAGTCCAGCTTTGCCTCTTCAGTGGTCACGTGGAAGTGCTTTTGCAAAGGACAACATTTTTAGAAAAGGCATCTTAAGAGGACCACGTGGTAAGACCTACTTTCAATCACAGCCTGCCAGGAGCATCAGGGCCAACATGCAGTGCCAAGGCAAGTGGCTGTACCTTCTCCTCGCTTATTGAGCCCTGAGGACTCCCCATTGAAAAGTTGTTGAGTTACTCAGGGACTTGGTAATGGGACTACTGAGGGCAAGGCACTAAATGAGTTTGAGAAACTCATTCATCTTATTGACTGTGCCTGCAGTCTGGAGAGAATGCATTTACTTTGAGTACAATACAAATAAACATCTATAGCACCTTTGACTCCAACCCATCTAAGGCACCTTTCAGCAAAGTACAAGACTAAAATGTGCAAGTGCGCCGTCAGAGAAAATGGACCCGTTCACTCATATAAAACTTAGGTTTGAATAAGCCTCTCCATTTAGCATTTTGTTTTCTAGGTTAAATCACATTCAAGAACAGGCTGAAATTACTAGTGCATGATCAGGTGCTGGAAGTTTCCACATTCATCAGCACAAAGGTTGGATGATCACAGAAACACCCTGCAGAGATTTTATTCCAGAGCTTTGAAATCTGCATTTCATGATATCTGTTTCGTGCAGGCATTGATGAATTGGCAGTAGAAGTTACATTCACTCTGAGTCTGAGCTGTCTGGCTTGGCTTCCTTCCTCGGTCGCCTTAGCTAGATAATTTTCAAAGGTCGGCTTGCTTTTTGCTGTGTGGACATGGCCCAGCGCAGCGCTACTCAGAAAATGCTTTGCACATCTTCCTACCTTCCTTCCAATTTCTTTTCTTTTTTTTTTTTTGAGACGGAGTTTCACTCTTGTTGACCAGGCTGGAGTGCAATGGCGCAATCTCGGCTCACCGCAGCCTCCGCCTCCTGGAAGCCCCTTCATTTTAGCTCCCCCAAATGAACATGGCTCTAAGGCATGCCTTTTACATTTCAACACGCTGATGATGCACCAGATGTATTTGATCTTTAGGTGAAATCTATACTTTTTCCATCTGAAGCTGGTATCCTCCACCGATCAAATGAGCTGCATCTTTGCCAAAGAGTGATTCACACTGTGCTGTATGTATACGGCTAATAAAGATAAGGGGAATTGGTACACGTTTTTGATGCTTCTTCTTTACTCAGAAATATTTAATATTTTACCATATTATGAACAGCTCTGGAGTGCAGTTCCCAGTGAGAAAGCAGAGGGTGAGTGATTGCTGCATTTCCAAATGAGTTTCTACTGCCCACAGACCCGGAGATTCCTGGACAGAAAAGCAACATGGGTCTCTAGCATGGCTGTTTCAGCTGGCACAGCGGGTCTCCTCGCAAAAACACAGAAATCTGGGCGGCCATTTTAACCAGTGCCGGGAACACCTGGGAGACAGAGTTGCCCATTCAACTGAAAAAAAGGGGGCTGAAACAGGGAGCCAGGTGATCTGGCTTGGCGGGTCCCACCCCCACAAAGACTAACAATCTGAAATGCTCTAAATTGAGTATTTCACAGTAAGCACAGCTGGACCTGGGATGGTCCAGCTCTGTGAGGGGAAGGGTGTCCACCATTACCAAGGCAGTCCACCATTACTGAGTCAGTCCACCACTACCAAGGCAGTCTGTGGTTACCAAGACAATCCATCGTTACTAGGCAATCTGCCTTTACTGATGCAGCTCTAACTATACCTCTATAAACAAAACCTCAAGCAAGTTCACATGGCAGCTGGGCAGAGCCCACGGCAGCTCAGCAATGCCTCTGCTGGCAGACTATGACTAGGCTGCCTCCTCGCCAGGCAGGACATCTCTGAAAAAAGGCAGCAGCATGTCAGGAACTCATAAATAAAGCCCCACCTTCCAAGGACAGAGCACCAAGGGAAAAAGGCGGTTATGAGTTCCACTGCACCAGACTTAAACGTACTTGCCCAGCTGCTCTAAATGGAACAACAGAGCTCACAGCTCAGCACTTGAGCTCCCACAGGGTACAAACTGTCTCCTCAAGCAGCTCCCTTACCCCTGTATATACAAAGAGACACCTCATAAAGGAGAGCTCAGACTGACATCTGCTGAGTTTCCTTCTGAAATGAAGATAACAGGAAAAGAAACCAGCAGCAACCCTGACTATTCTGCAGCCACCACATATGATCCCCTGTTTCATATGTGAAACAAGCAGGGTCTGGAGTGGACCTCAGCAGTCCTACAGTCAACAGGCCTGACGGGTAGAAGGAAAACTGAAAAACAGAAAGAAATAAGTTCATCATTAACAAACAGGACATCCACTCAGAGACCCCAACCAAAAATCACCAACTACAAAGACCACAGATAGATAAATCCACAAAGATGGGAAGAAACCAGCACAAAAATGATGAAAACACCCACCACCCGAATGCCTCTCCTCCTCCAAGGGATCACAACTCCGCACCAGCAAGGGAACAAGGCTGGATGGAGAATGAGTCTGATGAATTGACAGAAACAGGCTTTGGGAAGTGGGTAATAACAAACTTCTCTGAGCTAAAAGAACATGTCCAAACCCAATGCAAAGAAACCAAGAACCATGAAAAAAGGTTAGATGAAATGCTAACGAGAATAAACAGCTTAGAGAAGAATATAAATGAATTGATGGAGCTGAAAACACAACACGAGAACCTCATGAAGCATACACAAGTTTCAATAGCTGAATCGACCACGCAGAAGAAAGGATATCAGATATTGAAGATCAACTCAATGAAATAAAATGAGAATGCAACAATAGAGAAAAAAAAAGAGTAAAAAGAAATGAAGCCTCCAAGAAATATGAGATTATGTGAAAAGACCCAATCTACCTTTGATAGGTGTACTTGAATGTGACGAAGAGAATGAATCCAAGCTGGAAAACACTCTTCAGGATATTATCCAGGACTTCCCCAACCTAGCAAGACAGGCCAATATTCAAGTCCAGGAAATACAGAGAACACCACAAATATATTCCTCAAGAAGAGTAACCCCAAGGCACGTATTTGTCAGATTCACCAGGGTTGAAATGAAGGAAAAAATGCTAAGGGCAGCCAGAGGGAAAGGTCAAGTTACCCACAAAGGGAAGCCCATCAGACTCACAGCAGATCTCTTGGCAGAAACTCTACAAGCCAGAATAGAGTGGGGGCCAATATTCAACATCCTTAAAGAAAAGAACTTTCTGGCTCACGCCTGTAATCCCAGCACTTTGGGAGGCCGAGGCGGGTGGATCACAAGGTCAAGAGATTGACACCATCCTGGTCAACATGGTGAAACCCCATCTCTACTAAAAATACAAAAAATTAGCTGGGCATGGTGGCACGTGCCTATAATTCCAGCTACTCAGGAGGCTGAGGCAGGAGAACTGCCTGAACCCAGGAGGCGGAGGTTGCGGTGAGCCGAGATCGCGCCATTGCACTCCAGCCTGGGTAACAAGAGGGAAACTCCATCTCAAAAAAAAAAAAAAAAAAAGAGTTACCGTTTATTTTGCACCAGCTGTATGGAGACACCTTACTAAGCATTTATATAAGGTGTCTCTCAGCAATCTAGCGAAGCAGGTGTCATTATGCCCTTTTTTAAGTTATTATTTTATTTTTCAGCCAGGGCTTCAGTCTGTCACCAGGCTGAGTGCCGTGATGTGAGAACAGCTCACTGCAGCCTTGAACTCCTCAGCTGAAGAGATCCTCCAGCCTCTGCCTCCCAGGTAGCTGGAAATACAGGCACGCACTATTGAGGCTGGCTAATTCTTTACTTTCTTCCAAAGAGAAGGGGGTCTCACCATGTTGCCCAGGGTGGCTTCCAACTCCTGGCCATCCTCCTGCCTTGGCCTCCTAAAGTGCTGGAATTACAGTTGTGGGACACCACACCTGGCCCATTATGCCCATTTTAAAAATGAGAAAACTGGGCCTGGCACCGTGGCTCATGCTTGTAATCCCAGCGCTTTGGGAGGCCGAGGAGGGTGAATCACTTGAGGTCAGGAGTTCATGACTAGCCTGGCCAATATGGTGAAACCCCATCTCTACCAAAAATATGAAAAATGAGCTGGGTGTTTCGGTGCACGCCTGTAATCCCAGCTACTCAGGAGACTGAGGCAGGAGAATCGCTTGAACCCAGGAGGCGAACGTTGAAGTGAGCCAAGATCATGCCACTGCCCTCCAGCCTGCCTGGGTGACAGAATGAGACTTCATCTCAAAAAGAAAAAAAAAAAGTAGAGCAAGAGAAAGAAAACTGAAGCTTCCAAGGTTGAATGACAGACGTAGCCAAGTTCGGCAGGCCTTAAACGTCTGCTCTTCCCTCTACCCCACTCTAATATTTTTTTTAATAGAAAGAAGACCAGACAAACAGATGACAAGTAAGTAACATGCCAAGAATAACATGCGGGAAATTCAGTAACCTCCTAAATAATTTCTATTATTCCAGATAAAAGAGTGAAGGTAATTACGGAGAACGCGGGAGAAGCATGCAGTTGAAAACTGAGGAGGAGGAGGTTTGGAATGGTCACTGTGGAAAGTACTTAGAGAACCACGGAACTGCATCTAAAGGACGGGGACCTCTTAGCTCTACCAAAAATAAACAGGCCTCAAAATGCATCGCAATGAGCTCCTGGGCAATCTCACTCACCTCAGTAATCACAGGGTCACAGTCACACACGCTACTGGTCTGACACTCCAAACTTCTTCCGATCATGCACTGAGGTTCAGGGATTATAAAAGTTAAGCAGCATGTGCTCTTCCGTGTTGCAAATTGAACCAAATTAATCCAACTTATGAAGTGCTTTTTTTTTTTTTTTGAACCAAACATACAATTTTCTTGTCTGGAGAAATTGACTCATTTCCTAAAGTTACTTTGAAGTTATTTTTTCAGGGGGTAAGAAGACTTTGTCAAAATATGGCAGTAGGTTTTGACGGAGTAAATCGCGCAACAGATGAGGTTCTTATTAACCTTTAGAGCGTGTTCATTAGCCTCATCTTTCTGACTGTGAGAGAAATGCGGCGCTGGTAAAATGCTTTCATTGCATTTTTGCTGACCTCACGGAAGACGCTTTTATTTAAATTATAGCTCAGTTCATTGCCATGGTGTTATATATTAGAAATTGATTACCCCCATCTCTTCTGTAATAGCTTCATTACATTCGGGGAGAGCTTTTCTTTTATTTTTAAAGAAAAAAATAATGAGTGTACAAAAGCGAAATCTTAATTTCTGTTGAGTCTACGATTTCAAATAAAGCATTCTGACTATAATCATAGCATTAAATTGAATTTCCAGACAATTATTGTTTTCTGAATAAAATGAGATTGCTTACAAGGTTTTTTTTACAATCAAATATCAATTATTACCAACCGTCTAAAAGCATTATCATGAGTCTGACACCCATTTTTAAGCAAATAAAAAGAGAATTGATTGAAGTTGCAAACTATTTCTAGCCCTATATCTTGTGATTTTAAAATGCCCCTTAACTGTAGAATAGTTGCCATCTTTCATGATTTTTGAAATGTTTTCAAGCTTTTAATTAAACTATTCAGCATATTTTATACCTGAGCTGGTAAAAGTTTGACTTAAACTCATAAATAATAAACTTTAATGAATTTCTGAGATTTGGGAGGAAGAAAAAGGCTTGAAATAAGAAAAGAAAGCATAAGTCAAATGTAAAAGCATTTTTCTGAATATTGAACATCTAGCCTTGTTTTCTTTTTCTTTCTGTTTTGAGACAGAGTCTTGCTCTGTCACTCAGGCTGGAGTGCAGTGTTGTGATCTCAGCTCACTGCAACCTCTGCCTCCCGGATTCAAGTGATTCTCCTGCCTCAGCCTCCCAGGCAGCTGGGACTACAGGCAGGTGCCACCACACCCAGCTAGTTTTTTCTATTTTTAGTAGAGGTGGGGTTTCACTATGTTGGTCAGGTTGGTCTAGAACTCCTGACCTCATGATCCACACCCCTCAGCCTCCCAAAGTGCTGGGATGACAGGCTTGAGCCACTGTGCCTGGCCCTAGCCTTGTTTTAAATCTGCGTTTTGCCATTTACTAAGCGAGGTATAAAACAGTCCCTAGCTTTGGAGGATTGCAGTCAATAAGGAGGCTCATGTACAAGTGAAAACACTGAAAATAACTCAAGGGTGACATATTATCACACTCATGGTTATGTGGGACGGGCCGCTGGACCCATGGGTGCCTGGATATTCCTCTAAGGATCTGTGAACACGAGAATGATCACCTGGCGGCAGGGTCGGTTACCACCTTCCCCAGGCTGGTTCCGTGGAGGGGTCTACACGAACCAGACGACGTAAATGAGGGCCGACTTGCCAGAGCAGCGCTTCTTCTTGGGATGCATCCTCCATTAATTTCCCCAGGCAGCATTTAATACACTCAAAAACTCAGTCCCCGCAGAGTTTCCTTAAGCTGGACAATATGCTTTATTTACTGAAAAGTGTTTCAGAGAATTTCATAGAATCAAGTGTGTGCTTTTCTTCATGCAATTGTCACTTGGGCCAGAGATATGCTACTTCCATTAACAAGAGATACACAGTGTAGACAATGGTGGCTGCGAGTTCTAATGAGAATTATAGATGCACTTAAAGAGCAAGGGTGAAACCACTACTATAAAAAGCAGAGTTTATTTCGTTGCCCAAAAATCCCCTAAGGACTCTTAAAACTCCATGTTGCTAATTAATTTCATTATTTAACAAGAGTCTTACAGAATTCTCACGATATTGAGAAGCAAAAATGGAGATTATACAGGTAATACTCTCAGTCTGCATAATCCTATTCTGGAAGCAGCAAAGCTGTCACGTTTACATTAGTTTTGGACGTGGATAACGTCAGCCAAATATTCACCAAGGCTTATGGTGCTGTTGGGTCAAGCCTAGGTCTTGCCTCTGCCCCAGCGCTCCACAAAACTGACTCTCCGTCAGAGACTGTAACTCATTTATTCCTGTGTCTGGGAAGAAGAAGGAAAGAATAAATAAAGGCTGAAGCTACTTCAGGGGCAGGGGAAACACAGAACGAAAATTTAGTCGTGAAAAAGTTCTTGGCACCATGAGGGAATCTGTGGGGATCGCTCCCGTGTGAGGCCCCTAGGAAATGGGCCTCGCCATACGGTGAGCTTGAGCCCACACACAGATCCCTGGTTGGAGGAGTCGAGCTGAGGGAAAGCAGGAACCGAGAGAGGGACTGTGTTATTCTAAATAGTTAACAGACATTACTTTATGAATATGAGGACTTGGGAGTCAATGTGTCCACTTTCAGCTTCTTATGGTTTATTGCTTGATTGTGTTCATTTTGGACCCTTTTTACCTTCATTGTAAAATATTAACTTAAGTATTTACACTTGGTAACTTACTTACCAACTTACTGGGTGTAACTGTAACTTACCATAGCTTACAGGGCGTAACTGTAACTTACTTACCATAGCTTACAGGGCAGTGACTGTAACTTACTTACATTGATCTATTGGGTGTAACCTAATTGCTGAAAGTAACCTACTTACTGGGCATAACCTACTTAATGGGATTAACTTACTTACTGGGCGTAACTTAGTGGGTGTAACTTGCTTACTGTAACTTAAGTACGTTGATCTGGTGTAAACAACTTTGACTTCAGAAAAGTATATAAGGAAACACATTGCAAAAATAAAATTGCTGCTTGGACATAGCCTAAGCCAGCCCTCCAGACTCCGCTTTTCTATTTTCTTTCACTTCTGCGCACTCTCTCCCTCAGGTTGAACGAGACATCTACGTTGGCGGTCTCGGGGACTCCTGCAGGTCAGTAGTCCCCCGGCAGATGTGCTGGACCCCAACAGCACCAAACTAGTAATACAATTTCAGAAGAAAAACAAATGCAAAAGAATAAGCAAAAACAAAGCTAATTTCAAGTGATTTTATCACCTCTTGGGACCCTCTGAAGTTTCTGAAGCAGCCCCAGCTTCCTCTGCAGTCCTTGCCTTGTGAAGAAAGAGGGACTTTATGCTGCCAGTTACAGTATCAAGGAGAGTTAACAAGTATTTCAAGATTAATCTAATCTCATCAATACAAGTTCATTTCTGCTGCCTTTTGACTCCTGCGTGTGTAAACAGCAGCAGACCTACACAGTATTAGGTATTTGGAATGGAAGGGGGAAGAATTTTGAATTTTGTTTCTTTCTTTTCTTTCTTTCTTTTTTTTTTTTTTGAGATGGAGTTTCACGCTTGTTGCCCAGGCTGGAGGGTGATGGTGTGGATGGTGCAATCTCAGCTCACTGCAACCTCTACCTCCCGGGTTCAAGTGATTCTCCTGCCTCAGCCTCCCAAGTAGCTGGGATAACAGGCATGTGTCACCACGCCTGGCTAATTTTGTATTTTTAGTGGATACGGGGTTCCTCTGTGATGGTCAGGCTGGTCTGGAACTCCTGACCTCTGGTGATCCGCCCTTCTCAGCCTCACAACATGCTGAGATTACAGGTGTGAGCCACCGTGCCGGGCCTGTTTGCTTCTGTTCTGCAGAGAAGGGTCTTGTTTTGTTGCCCAGGCTGCTGTCCTCTCTGGGCTTCAGGTGATTCTCCCACCCTGGCCCCCTCAAGTGCTGGGATTACAGGAGTGAGCTACCACGACTGGCTGAAAGAATTAATAGAAGCTTCCAATAGCGCCGTTTCCTCCAAATGCTGGAATCTTTCTTGGACTATCAGGACATGAGTCAGACACAATGTGCAGACACAGCTGTGACGCTGGCACAACACCACGAAGCAATGAATTTAAAAAGTATTCCACTCACTTCTTCTGAGCTGGAAGGAAACTTGAGACTTCAGCACCCCATAGGAATGACATTCTTGCCTCCAAGAAGCAAGTATCTAGAATACTTGGCTCAGAAGAAGCTCTTCACATATTCTTCAAATCACTGCAAAGTTTATTTTGTAAAGAAAGATTCCTCTTCCTACACCATTCTGAAAGTCTTGCTGATAAAGGAATCGTAGACCTTCAGAATCTCACTGAAGGGCCTGGAGAAGCCTTCTGTTTCTGTGTGTATTAGCCCCAGGAGGTGTTCAACAATATCAATATTCAGAAGCCCTCATGCATGCATCTTCGTCGGCTGGGAAACCAGGCTGGCTGTTTGTTACTATGAGGTTTTATTAATAGGGCAGCCTTAATGATGACAAACCTCTTACAGGCCTATTCAAGGAAATGATGAAAATCAAGAGTGCCAGGTGGGCGCGGCGGCTCACGCCTGTAATCCCAGCACTTTGGGAGTCCGAGGCGGGCAGATCACCTGAGGTCAGGAGTTTGAGACCAGCCTGGCCAACATTGTGAAACCCCTTCTCTACTAAAAATACAAAAATTAGCTGGGCGTGGTGGTGGGTGCCTGTAATCCCAGCTACTTGGGAGGCTGAGGCAGGAGAATCTCTTTAACCCAGGAAGTGGAGGTTGCCATGAGCCAAGCCTGCACCATCGCACTCCAGCCTGGGTGACAGAGGGAACCTCTGTCTCAGAAAAGGAAAAGAAAGAGTTCTTAGAAGGTGAAAATTGAAGACATGCAATAAAGTCAGAAATCAGCTCAGAAAGAGGGGTGACCAGGAAATGAGGGATGACCAGGAAATGCAGGATGACCAGGAAATGCAGGATGACCAGGAAATGTGGAATGACCAGGAATGAGGGATGACCAGGAAATGAGGGATGACCAGGAAATGAGGAATGACCAGGAAATGCGGGATGACCAGGAAATGAGGGATGACCAGGAAATGCGGGATGTCCAGGAAATGCGGGATGTCCAGGAAAGGAGGGATGACCAGGAAATGCGGGATGACCAGGAAATATGGGATGACCAGGAAATGCGGGATGTGGGATGACCAGGAAATGAGGGATGACCAGGAAATGCGGGATGACCAGGAAATGAGGGATGACCAGGAAATGCGGGATGACCAGGAAATGTGGGATGCCCAGGAAATGAGGGATGACCAGGAAATGAGGGATGACTAGGAAATGCGGGATGATCAGGAAATGTGAGATGACCAGGAAATGTGAGATGACCAGGAAATACGGGATGACCAGGAAATGCGGGATGACCAGGAAATGAGGGATGACTAGGAAATGCGGGATGATCAGGAAATGAGGAATGACCAGGAAATGAGGGATGACCAGGAAATAAGGGATGACCAGGAAATGAGGAATGACCAGGAAATGTGGGATGACCAGGAAATGAGGGATGACCAGGAAATGTGGGATGACCAGGAAATGAGGGATGACCAGGAAATGTGGAATGACCAGGAAATGAGGGATGACCAGGAAATGAGGGATGACCAGGAAATGAGGAATGACCAGGAAATGCGGGATGACCAGGAAATGAGGGATGACCAGGAAATGCGGGATGACCAGGAAATGAGGAATGACCAGGAAATGTGGGATGACCAGGAAATGAGGGATGACCAGGAAATGCGGGATGACCAGGAAATGAGGGATGACCAGGAAATGCGGGATGACCAGGAAATGCGGGATGACCAGGAAATGAGGAATGACCAGGAAATGAGGAATGACCAGGAAATGAGGGATGACCAGGAAATGCGGGATGACCAGGAAATGAGGGATGACCAGGAAATGAGGAATGACCAGGAAATGCAGGATGACCAGGAAATGCGGGATGACCGGGAAATGCGGGATGACCAGGAAATGAGGAATGACCAGGAAATGAGGGATGACCAGGAAATGCGGGATGACCAGGAAATGAGGGATGACCAGGAAATGAGGAATGACCAGGAAATGCAGGATGACCAGGAAATGCGGGATGACCGGGAAATGCGGGATGACCAGGAAATGCGGGATGACCAGGAAATGAGGGATGACCAGGAAATGCAATTAGTCAGTGCAGAAACGTCCACCTGTAGGAAATGCTGGACAACCCATGGATGGCGATTAGTAGGGGGACTATTGACACTCTTTGCCTGAGAGTCGGTTTCTCGCATTATACAGTGACCCAACTGACTTCACATTTGTCCTAGAAAATGCTATTTATTTATTTATTATTTTTTTGAGACGGAGTCTTGCTCTGTTGCCAGGCTGGAGTGTAATGGTGCAATCTGGGCTCACTGCAACCTCCAACTCCTTGGTTCAAGCGATTCTCCTGCCTCAGCCTCCCAAGTAGCTGGGATTATAGGCATGCACCAGCATGCCTGGCTAATTTTTTTATGTTTAGTAGAGACAGGGTTTCACCATGTTGGCCAGGATAATCTTGACTTCCTGACCTCGTGACCCACCCGCCTCGGCCTCCCAGAGTGTTGGAATTACAGGCATGAGCCATGGCACCTGGCTACCGTCTGAACTGCGAGAGACCAACATGCAGTGAACAGAGTTCCCCCCAGTACAGGTGCTTACACCTGGAGGTCTGCGACCCACGTCTCTTTCCCCAGTCTTTCCAGGTGCACCCATTAGTAACTGCTGCCTTTCAAGCACAGTTCATTGGAATTCAAGAAAGAGAGGTTCAGAAATTATTTTTTTAAAGAACAGTTTGTTGGTTCTCTGATAAAAACAAAGTGCTCTCTAATCAGCAGCTGTGTCTGCGATTCGTGGGCAGAGTGTTGAGATATGTAACCCACATCCGAGGCCCAGGCAGGTGGATCACAAAGTCAGGAGTTCGAGACCAGCCTGGCCAACATGGTGAAGCCCCATCTCTACTAAAAATACAAAAATTAGCCAAGTGTGGTGGCAGACACCTGTAGTCCCAGCTACTCACGAGGCTGAGGCAGGAGAATAGCTTGAAATTAGAAGGGGGAGCCTGCAGTGAGCCGAGATCACGCCACTGTACAAGAGTGAAACTCTGTCAAAAAAAAAAAAGAAAAAAAAGGGAAAGAACAGAAAGAAAGAAGAAAAAGAAATAGAGAAAGAAAGAATGAGAGAGAGAGGAAGGAAAGAAAGAAAATAAAGACATTGAAATGTATCACTGTGACTTTTTCTTTTCACTCGTGTATCAATCACCATGATACTCCATCACTGTGGTATTGCTGCCCATCAGCATGGATTCATCATAAGTCATTTCTGAAGTGCACCCATGTTTTCTCCAGACATTTTTTGAAAATAATAAAGTGATTAATACGGCGATTTTTGTATCGTGCCATAGCTACCGTATGTATTAGTCTGTTATTTGCTTTGACCATTGCTCTGTGACCTGTATGAGATCTATCTAAAAGAATGAGACCTGTAGTTCTATTTCATTCCTTTCATCTTCTATATGTGATTGCATTATATGCCAGTGATACGATTAAATTATTCATTCTGACAAAGGACATTGACCGTGTTTCAAACATGTTGCGTTTACATGCGACGTTACGCACATTCTTAAACATTTCTGCAAGAATCTTTCTCTAGGGCATCTACTTGCGAGTGAAATTGCCAGGTGCTGGGAGTGTCCGTATCTGCAGCTTTACCAGACGCTTGAAGCTGCCCTGCAAAGTGGGTTCACCCACTTCACTTCACCAGAACGTTTGTGAGTTTCCTGAGACCCGCATTCTTCTGGTTACTGAGTGTTGTCACGATTTCTTTATTGTTATAGTATGAAAGTGGTATCTGGTTACTATTTTGATTTGCATTTATCTGATTCTATCAGCATCTGTCAATTTCAAAAACGGGGTTTTTCTTCATATAGAGTCTTCAAAATGTGTATCTTGGTTTGAATTGCAGATGTGTTCTCCCAGCTTAATGACCTTAGCCATCTTTCTCAGTTTTCCTCATTTCAAAATTTGTTTAAGAATCCGTTACTGCTAATGTTACAGGAGTGGGTTCAAAGATGGATGAGTTAACACAGGCGAAGCCAGCCCTCGCCACTCTACTCGGTACAAGGGTTGTGTACATTTTACACGTTATTGTTCATTAGGCACCTGTTATGCCTCAGACAGTCTACAGGATCTGAAGTATGCATAGCCTTCCATCCCTGAAAGAGTCTAACTCGTGATGACAGTATTTAGAACTGGTAAAGAATGTAGCTTTTTCCTCTACTCTCAGTGAAAAAAAATCAAAAGATTCAAAAGAATTAATAGGAAAAGTTATTTTTAAAAATCACCGTACACATTACACACACAGTCCCACTGGGCAGGCTTTTTATTTTACTGTAACAGTTTCTAACAAGCAGCCATTGTTGATCACGTGAAAACTTTATCCAGAACTTGAGAAACAGAACTAAGCTACATAGAGCAGAAAACACCTTCCGTTTATTAAGAGCTGATGTGCCAGGCATGGCTCTAGGGCTTTCGGAACCTAAATTCATCCTCACAGGTCCAAGAGATCTCTCAGAGGCTGGGCCCGGGGCCAGATGTTACCTGGGCTCCCTGGCTTCAGGCCCCTCAGCAATCCACAGGGTAAGCCGAGCGTGGACGGGCCCTGGAGGCTGACTCTACTCCCACAGCACTCGTGATTTTGGTGCTGCTTTTCTGTGAGCAGTCAGCAGCCACAGAGGAGGGTGCTGGGGGTGCCGGCAGATGGGAGAAGGGGACCACTAGAGCAGCAGGGGGCTGAGATCTAAAGGAAGGTAAGGCCTCCACTGAGGCAGGAGAATCGCTTGAACCCGGGAGGCGGAGGCTGCAGTGAGCCGAGATGGTGCCATGGCACTACAGCCTGGGCAACAGAGTGAAACTCCGTCTCAGAAAAAAAAAGGCCGGGCACGGTGGCTCACGCCTGTAATCCCAGCACTCTGGGAGGCCAAGGTGGGTGGATCACGAAGTCAGAAGTTCAAGACCAGCCTGGCCAAGATGGTGAAATCCTGTCTCTAATACAAAAATAAGCCGGGCGCGGTGGCGAGCGCCTGTAATCCCAGCTACTGGGGAGGCTGAGGCAGGAGAATTGCTTGAACCCAGCGGCAGAGGTTGCAGTGAGCCGAGATTATGCCACTGCACTCCAGCCTGGGTGACAGAGGGAGGAGGAGGAGGAGGAGGAGGAGGAGGGGGGGGGAGGAGGAGGGGGGGGAGGGGGAGGGGGAGGAGGGGGGGAGGAGGAGGAGGAGGGGAGGGGAGGGGGAGGGGGAGGAGGGGGGAGGAGGAGGAGGAGGAATGAGGGAGGAGGAGGAGGAAGAGGAGGGGGAGGAGGAGGAGGAGGAATGAGGGAGGAGGAGAGGGAAGGAGAAGAAGAAGAAAAAAAGAAGAAAAGCCTCCAACCCAGATCACAACCCCTCAGATCTGACGCTCCGCGTTAAGAGAAGACTGGTCTAGAACTCGAGGGGACACGGGAGAAATATGGAAGCGCAGCGGCGGCAGCAGCGCGATGGGCTCCGGAGGGACCCCTAGACAGCAACAGGCTCCACTCCGGAGACCCCCAGCAGCGCAGAGGCCTGAGGGTCGATGCAGCCGAATGGACTCGGTGGGAATGTTTACACGTGCTGGGCAGAAAAGTGCTGGGTGGAGGAGGGCAGGGTCCCGGCTAGGGCCCCACCTCCACGGACCTAGGTGAGGACAGGCGTTTCCTGCCCAAATGCTGCATTTTCCAAGACCACCCGGCCTGCCACACCCCGTCCCGAACCTATAAAAACCGAGACCGGCGGGTGGCGGGGAGGTGGCTCACGCCTGTAATTCGAGCATCAAGCACTTTGGGAGGCCGAGGCGGGTGGATCACCTGAGGTCAGGAGATCGAGACCAGCCTGGCAACATGTGTCTACTGAATATACAAAAATTAACCGGGAGTGGTGGCGGGCACCTGTAGTCCCAACTACTCGGGAAGCTGAGGCAGGAGAGTCGCTTGAACCCAGGAGGCCAAGGTTGCAGTGAGCCGAGATTGCGCCATTGCACTCCAGCCTGGATCTACCTCAAAAAAAAAAAATTATATATATAGTTTTCCCCAAGGTTCAGATAGGTGTGGTGTGCATGTAATCAATCTGCAAAGCAACTGGTAATCACACAAAAACCACTATTAATTCATAAATGTTACCACTGAGAGGTGACAGTGGCTGGTATTGTTTTCCTGGCTACACGGGTCATCTTTATGTTTTTCTGGCTACCGCTGAGATTATACCTTTATAATTATTACATGTGTTGTCAGTGTAATGTAGTGTCTGAATGTATTTCATCAGAATGTGTGTTATATTGAATATATCTTCTAAGGTCTATTGAACAGCAAATACGGAGTATTGTCCTCACTGTACTGATCAATAAACTCATTGTGAATTGTATCTGAAAAGAACAAAATGCAGAATATGCAGAAACAGATGACACTGGTGTAATAGTAATTACTGAAGTCAGCCATAATGACTACGTTATGACAGGGGGATACATACAAGGTCCGAAGCTGGGAATGAAACATACAAACACAAAAAAATTAAAGCACGTGTAAATTAAAGCACATTTCCCTTTTAAATCTCTGCAATGAGAAAAAAATGGCTTAAAATGATAACAGCTCGTGCTTGTGCTATTGAGAGAATACAGCAATGGGCTCTAAAGGTTTCTGACTGTGTTTTAAACGCTCCAGTGCTGTAGGGAAGCAACGTGGCATTACATTAACAGCCATAGAAATATTCATACCTCCTGTGTCGGAACCACATTTATGTGAATGTGTCTTATGAAAATAATCTAAAACAGGGAAAACCTATAAATTCAACTGAGCCTTGTTTGTCATAGCCCTCAAATAGAAGTAAGTTAAATGCCCAGTGGTTTAAAAACCCGTTTTAGCACCTTCAGTCATTAGGATTCTATGCTTCCCAATAGAATTAATAATTATAAACATTTGTGCAAGCAATATGGAAAATGCTTATGGCATAAATGGTAAATGAATAACTTTTTTGGGAGTAATTGGTGGAAATACATTAAAACAAACTAATTTTTTTAAAAAAAAACTTATTCATACAATTCTACGTAAACAAGTATGCATGTGGGAAAAGATTAATTTACCAAATGGACCTAAATATTTATTTTAGCCCAGTGGGGTTTGCTTTTTCATTTTGCTGCATAATTTTTAATGTAATTATACCACATTTTAAATTCCAAATAGAATCTGTAGAATTTTTCAATTAGTTATATGAGTTTAAATAAACACCAAATACTATAGACTGGAAATGTTTAAAGTATTTTTTCTAAATAATAACTTGGTCAAGAGAAAACTGAATACATAACATATTGTTTCAAAAACTGCAAAAATCAAAACACTTCATATCAGTTCCCATGGGATGTAATCGAAGCAGTGCTTAAAATTACAGTTCTAGATTCAAACACTTTTTCTAGAAGAAAGTTAAAATAAGCAAGCAATTAATTAAATACCGATTTAAACATACACCCAAAGTATAGCAAAGGAAGGGGAGAAAGAGGGAAGAAAAAGAGGGAGGGAGGGAGGGAGGGAGGGAAGGGAGGAAGGAGGGAGAAGAGGGGAGGAAGGGGGGAGGAAGCGGGGAGGAAGCGGGGAGGAAGTGAGGAAGGGAAATCCAGGGAGGAAGAGAGGAAGGAAACAGAGAGAGGGAGGGAGGAAAGGAAAAAGAAGACAGGAAGAAAAAACCAATGAGGCAAATCAATGTATTTTCCATATTTCTTACAAAATGTATAGCAATCGATATGTAAATCCAGGGTCAGGTAGAAAGTGAAACGTAACTTTAAAATGTGTAAAGCATAAACTCAGCATCACCTAATTTAAGAGGATTATTACATTACATAAACTTTCTCAATGGTTGGAATTGGCACCCATATTTTTCCTTTTCCTAGTTTACTTAAAACAGTTAGCTGTTACGAAAGCAAGAATGGTTTATGAAAGCAAAATCAGAATGCCAAAAATCCTCCCAGGGATTTCATGTCCGGAAGTTTAAAAATATAACAAGTTGGCCGGGCGTGGTGGCTCACGCCTGTAATCCCAGCACTCTGGGAGGCCGAGGCAAGCGGATCACGAGGTCAAGAGATCGAGACCATCCTGGTCAACATGGTGAAACCCCGTCTCTACTAAAAATACAAAAAATTAGCTGGGCGTGGTGGCACGTGCCTGTAATCCCAGCTGCTCAGGAGGCTGAGGCAGGAGAGTTGCCGGAATCCAGGAGGCAGAGGTTGCAGTGAGCCGAGATCGCGCCATTGCACTCCAGCCTGGGTAACAAGAGCAAAACTCCATCTCAATATATATATATATATATATAAAACAAGTTAACGTATATTCCTTCATTCGCCAGCTCTGCGTGCTCTGAGAAGGAATCTAACTCCCTACTCTTCAGTTTTCTCACTTACAAAGGAAATAGTATAAGGTTGAATCCTATTCAATTGCTGACATTTAATCATCTCTTTAACCTATAAAAATGACAATTTATTATAATTCAACCTCTGGTTTTACATTTATCTAAAATCATAGCGAAAATGTTAATCACTAACTTTGCACTGTGAATTCCTGGTGAGGTAAAGCCACTAGGAAGTATTTCTTTTCTGCACAAGGGCAAACTCCTGCCTTTTTGTCTCAAGGAAGTGACTCAGGCAACCCTTCTAGAACCTCGCTGCAGCCCCTCAGTGTGTATGCACTTCTCACTGCACTGCTCTAAGAACCTTCTCAAAAACGGGCCGGGGTCATTCTTGCTTATAGAAACAGATTTGAGGAGTTTTAGTAGCACGGGAAAATAATATAAGCCAACAGTTTCCAGAGTTAAAGCAGAAGGCAGAAGAAAATTCAAAGACGAAGATTAAAGAACCAACTGAACTTTAATCATGTCAACATGACTTAGCAATGACCAAGGTCTAAGGACTGAGAAATCCATTCTGCCACACCTTTCATACGACTCTCATTAGGTATGGGAGGTGCTTCGGTTCTGTGTCTTCATGGTCCAGTCAAGGGATTTGTTTCATTATCTAACTGCATCCAAAAAACAAACTATAAGAAAGGATATAACAAAAACCAACCGTTTTCATAAGCTGGACTCATAAATAAAGTGAAGTATAAAACATATTCAAAGCACTTCAAATATGTGCAGCAAATTAGATTTTATGCTACTATTTTGTGTCCAAAAGAAATTAATTCTAAAAACTAAACCCCTGTGTCACATTGTAGAAGGTGAAATATTACCTAATTCATTCCCATTGGCAAACATATAATTCCAAACCTTAATAATGTCTAAAAATTATAGACCTATGTACACTGACTATAACTGTAAAAAAAAATCAAAGAAAATACTAATGAAACTTTTTAGTAATACATTTAATTTTTTTAATGATGTGAACAAACAGAATTTATTCCAGGAACATAATCATTCAACAAGAACAAGAAACCACCTCTTATTACCAAGTGCCCCATTCTGCAGGAAAGTCATATTGGAGACATTCTGGAATGTACTATGCTTAATGAGTCCATGTGAAAGGGGAGGAAGGAAGAAAGCGAGAGCAGATGGGGTCAAACACACAAGCCGTCACAGCCCCTGAGAAACTTTCCAGCAGACAAATTCATGTGCAAAGGTCCGTAGTAAATTTCAGCTCCATCCTGTAGCCAAAAGAGCATGCTCTGTCAACAAAGACGTGGAGGAAAAAATGTTCTATTTGTTCTGGAGCAAGATTTCAGCAAACAGGGTCCAGCTCTGTGGGTCTTTCGGGAAGTAGAGGAAGAGGAAAATAGAAATGGGAAATGTGGTCAATATAAAAGACGGAAAGACTTCAAACTACACCCCGATGAGAGTGGTTCCAGGCAGGATTTGGGACTCGTGTGAGAAATCAGCCTGCCATCCAGAAAGCCACACAGGAGCCCAGTGTCCTGGTCTGCGTGTCTTCACTGGAAACTTTGAGACAAGAACTGATTCAACTCGTTTATTTGGGAGCTTGCCAAATCACCTGTGAGGTATATTTCAGAAGCCCCACACCACCATCCTGAGAGATGCAGGGGGATGGGGAAGAAGGAGTTGCCCACCGAGCTGCCGCGGACCTCCACCGTGGGCCAAAAGGACGTGGACAAGTCACAGAGGCTCTGCTGCACACCACTGCAGAGGCTTAGCAAGAAGCAGAGGGCCAGGGGAAGGACGCACACGCCGGAAGTTCACTGCAGGCAGGCTGGATGAGTCACCCCCACTTCAGACACTGGAAGGGGTCCAAATCCACTGCTACACTGCCTGCCCTGGAACAGGGCAAAATGTAGACGTTGACAGACTTAAGAGTCTACAGTGGGGTGAGAACAGAGTCAGCTGAATGGACACCATTACCACAGGTTAAAGTGACTAAAGGAAGAAAACGAATGTGGGAAGTAGAAAAGTTCCTTTTAAAGTTTCCTTTGTTGTTAAAGAATAAGTGTGCTAATAACTTTGTTAAGCCCCGTCCTATGTAGCTGTTAGTCACGCCATGCTCACAAGCATGTAGCACGTTCTGTGTCCTCGTACTTTAACCAAGATATCTGTGCTGGACATGCTCACAGGCGTGTCCCAGCTCTCCATTGCTTTGACCTGTTTAGAAAAGTTTTAAGTTGTTAACCAATCGGGTTTTAGTTTAGAGTGTGATGTGTCTGACGCCAGCCATCGGAGATCAGACACAGCAGTAAGGACGACCGCAAGTGCATAAGGGATAGATTTGTGTGTTTTCCTTTGTTCACTCTACCCCCGTGGCAAGATGGCTAGTGAGGTTCCCCTTCCTGCAGTCCAGGAAGTAAAAGTTGTGGTGCTGAAAGATCCTTTGTCTCAGTGCTAACTTTCCTTTGCGGCACTGAGCATCTGTTTCCAACAATGAATGAACAAACAAACATGTATATATACACTTTCAGCTAATATCAGAAAAATATTTTCTAAAAGATCAACACTCGAAGCCTGGGCGCGGTGGCTCAAGCCTGTAATCCCAGCACTTTGGGAGGCTGAGGCGAGGGCATCATGAGGTCATGAGATGGAGACCATCCTGGCCAACATGGTGAAACCCTGTCTTTACTAAAAATACAAAAAATTAGCTGGGCATGGTGGCGCGTGCCTGTAATCCCCGCTACTCAGGAGGCTGAGGCAGAGAAATCGCTTGAACCCGGGAGGTGGAGGTTGCGGTGAGCCAAGATCTCGCCACTGCAACCTCCAGCCCGGGTGACAAGAGAGAGACTCCATCTCAAAAAACAAACAAACTAACAAACAAACAAAAAAAACACCAATTCTCGTTCCGAATTAAATATTTTGAAAAAGGAAAAATGGTTTCTTCTACTGATGAAACAAAAATTATTTTAAACTAAAGGTTGATATTAAACTCCATCCAAAACTCCAGTCCAAAATCCGAGTCACTCTTTTTAAAACCGGGGAGTAATCAGTATGGCAACAACTGCCACAAATGTGAGCATTCTTGTTTTTGGGGGACAGAGTCTCCTTCTGTCGCCAGGCTGGAGGGCAGTGGCTCAATCTCAGCTCACTGTAACCTCTGCCTCCCGGGCTCCAGCGATTCTCCTGCCTCAGCCTCCCGAGTAGCTGGGATTACAGGTGCATACCCCCACGCTAGGCTAATTTTTCGTGTTTTTAGTAGAGACGACGTTTCACCACGTTGGCCAGAATGGTCTCCATCTCTTGACCTTGTGATCTACCTGCCTCGCCACTGCACTGCAGCCTGGCGATAGGATGAGACTCTGTCTTCCGGGGGGAGGGGAATGAAATCTTAGTAGTGTGTGTGACTGCCAGAAACACACATCTAAATATAATACAAGTTAATACTGTATTTGACTGGGTGTGGTGGCTCACGCCTGTAATCCCAGCACTTTGGGAGGCCGAGGCGGGCAGATCACGAGGTCAGGAGTTTGAGACCAGCCTGTCCAACATGGTGAAACCCTTTCTCTGCTAAAAATACAAAAATTAGCTGGGCGTGGTGGCGTGTGCCTGTAATCCCAGCTACCCAGAGGCTGAGGCAGGAGAATCGCTGGAACCCGGGATGCAGAGTTTGCAGTGACCTGAGATCAAGCCACTGCACTTCAGCCTGGCAACAGAATGTGACTCTGTCTGAAAAAAAAAAATCTGAAACTCACCAGATCACTGCATACAGACAATAAGATTATGATTGCTTCCTTATCCCTCCCTAGCTCCTGGGTTTGTTTTTTACAAGTTTTTCATGTCCTCCTTGCTGATTTTAGTCAGAGAGATGAATTTGTGATGGAGCTGCAGCACCTGGTGAAAACATCTTCCTCGGCAACACTGGCCGTCTCCGTCATTAGCTTTCTGTGGGGTGAGCAGCAGGAGCTAGACCCGTGCCTGGTGTTTTGCTAACACAGATTTTCTCCTTCAACTAAGCATTTCCTTTCTCCCTGTGCCCCTGCTCCAGCATGATGAACACATGCCAAGGTGTTCATTTTACTCTGATTCTTGAGTGTAGACTTTTTTTTTTTTGATGGAGTCTCACACTGTGTCCGTGACTGGAGTGCAGTGGTGCTATCTTGGCTCACTGTAACCTCCGCCTCCTGGGTTCAAGCAATTCTCCTGCCTCAGCCTCCCGAGTAGCTGGGATTACAGTATGAGCCACCATGACCAGCTATTTTATTGTATTTTCAGTAGAGACGGGGTTTCACTGTGTTGACCAGGATGGTCTCCATCTCCTGACCTTGTGATCTGCCTGCCTCGGCCTCCCAAAGTGCTGGGATTACAGGCGTGAGCCACCATGCCTGGCCGAGCGTAGATGTTTTTGTTCATTTCATTCACTGCCTATCACCAGAGCCTAGAATAGTATAATTAGTTGCTTTAGGTGTATTTGCTGAATAAATGAATGAATCAATGTAGGGTAGAGGAGAACAGACAGCAAATCAAGAGGTGAAAATCAGAGTGGCATAAAAGTGCTCTGAGGCACGAAAGTAATAGCACATAATGCATTAAAATGCCAGATGTGCCAGCCTGCCAGGCCACATTGGAACAGGCTTCTTCACCTGCTTCGCCTCAGTTTCTCATCTCCAAAACTATATTTACATGTGTGCCTAAGTAAAAAGCATGTATCGTGTTGGATTGTTGTAAATATGAAGTACAGACATACACTCACACACACACACAAATCTATAGTATATTCATGCTGTATCAGTAGGCGTATTATCTATATGAATATATGGAGTGTATACACACATACACACACATATATATACACAGAGAGTGAGATCATCATGTTGTTTATTCTTCACAGTGATGGCAAGGATTTTAAGTACTGTGGTGGTGAGAAGGTTTAAAGAATGGCCTTAATGTTGCAGTGGATATCAAGGAACCAGTGGCTTTCCTAAGAGCAGTTGTTACAAGAGAAAATCTAATATAGAAAAATTAAATTCAAACATAGCTGTAAGGTTAAATGGATACACTCATCTTTTTTTATAAAGAAGGGAAAAGTTCTTGCTTTATTAAAAAGCTAGAGTAAAACGTATTCTGTCTAGAAGGAGGGGCTGAAGCAGGGCTGCGTGTCAATGAGTAGTCAACAGTACATAGCTTACGATTAAACAGTACCAAACGGCAGGTCAGCCGCTGATATCAGACCACACCCGACTCCAGGCACATGAAAAGAAAATGAGAAGGGCTCTTTGCAATTTATAAGGAGTGTAATTCACAGTGGAGAAAGTAACTCTTATGAATTTTTACATTTTAATCTCACACACTGGACTCAAACTGCGGGAATCAATGGAAATGTAATCACTGTAAGAAATTTCGACACACTCATCCAGTTCTGTAACACATCAGAGACGAGAAATAGTAGGTACAACTGACTAAATATTATAATGAAAAAGACTATGTGTCTGTTCAGTTCCGTAAGCTGAAAACAAGTGTCTGTAGAATGTTTATTTTAAAGTGTATCTGAAATTAACCAAAAAACATGACTTCAATAATTTCCAAAATAAAAGAAATAACCACATTCTTTAACCATAATACAAAAAAAAAATTTTTTTTTTTTTTTTTTTGAAACGGGGTTTCACTCCTGTTGTCCAGGCTGGAGTGCAACGGTGCGATCTCAGCTCACCTCAACCTCTGTTTCCTGGGTTCAAGAGATTCTCCTGCCTCAGACTCCCAAGTAGCTGGGGTTACCGGCATGCACCACCACGCCTGCCTACTTTTTTTGTATTTTTATTAGAGAAGGGGTTTCTCCATGTTATTCAAGCTGGTCTTGAACTTCCAACCTCAGGTGATCCGCCCACCTCGGCCTCCCACAGTGCTGGGATTACAGGCATGAGCCACGGCGCCCAGCAGAGAGAAATTATTTCTAGAAGATAAAATAGAACTGGCCAAATATGTTAATTTTGTATTGTTTGGGTTTCTTCAACTTTTATGTAAGTTCAGGGTCCATGTGCAGGACGTGCAGGTTTGTTACGCAGGTAAATGTGTGCCTTCGTGGTCTGCTGCCCAGATCATTCCATCACCGAGGTAAGAAGCCCAGCAAGCATTAGCTATTCCTCCTGACGCTCTCCCTCCCTGACACGCCCCACAGGCCTCAGTGTGTGGTGGCCCCCATGTGTCCTCAGCATTCAGCTCCCACTTACAAGTGAGAACAAGTGGTGTTTGGCTTTCTGTTTCTATACATTAATATTCTCAGAACTCACTCCGAATGAAATCAAAACCAAAATGAAAGAATATATCTAAAGGAGCAGTAAAAGAAATACTAAGATGATGAAATAAAATGACTTTATTAACTTACAAGAAACACTTTAAATACTTTCATTACTAGCATAGAAAGTATGAATAAAAATAGTCATACATAAAGGTTAGAAAAGAAAAAATGTAACAATCTATAAAAAAATTAAAATACAAAAATTGGTAAATAACTAAAAATACGATCGAGATATAACTTTAAATTTAATTTCTTTTTATATTTTTCATTAAAAAAATTAGTAAAATATTTTAACCACTCAATGTTAATAATGATTTTCTTTATTTTATCTTATTTTTTACTGCATTTCAGGTTTTGGGGTACATGTGAAGAACGTGCAAGGTGCCGTCATTCTCAGCAAAGTGACACAAGAACAGAAAATGAAATACCGCATGTTCTCACTCACAGGTGGGTGTTGAACAATGAGAATAATGACTTTCATCTTGAAATACTCATTTTCCTTTGTCATCAGTTCTTCGGTTCTTGAAACATGTGCAATGGTGCCTTAGAAGTGGTTCTTTTTCGCTTGGAGTTTCTTCCTAGTGTCTAACATGGCGTGAATGTTGTTTTGCTTAGTGTAAGAGAGTTCTTGCCTGGCAAGGAAGAAAGAAAAGCAGCTGGCTCTGGCATGCTGAGCAGGAACGAACTCTGTTGGAAGCATGTCTGTAACTCCCCGGCTGTAGGCAGAGGCTTAAGAAGCAGAATTATTTATAAGGGGATGGGAACCAGGGTGGTCCCAGGAATCCGAGCAGTGAGAACTCACGCCAGAGCCGCGTCAGTTTGCCTGATCTGAAATAAACACGCTGCAACCATGTGTCTCTTCCTGTCCCTGTGCTGTGCTTCTCCAGACTTAACGATCTAGGAGATTTTAATCGCATTCCTCAGCTACAGCGGGGCACGGCAATTGATTTTCAATACACGGAGGCTGAACACAATGGGAAAGACTGAATTCTCAGGAGATCAGAACGCTGGAGGTCCAAGGAACAGGCACGTGTCTGCGTGAGACCAAGGAAGCTTCTCCCCTCAGCATCCTGTCCTACTTTCTATCCTCCCTCGTCCTCTTCCGTCCTCTCTTCTCGCCTCTTCTCACCCTACACACACCCTCCGGGAATCCCATCCCCTCCTGTGGTTTTAGTTCTCATCTATATTCTGAAAATTCTCACATCTGTGTGTCGGTCCCAGATCTCCTCAAGCTTCACACCTTTATACATTTCTTCACAGATAAACAAAGTACTTCAGACCCGCCATGACCCCAGGTAAATTCACTTCTCATTCCAGCACGCCACCCCAGAGTATTCGTGGACTGGCCACAGTGACTGTGTGACTAGTGATTATGGGAAAGAGCAGACTCCACCTGAAGTAATATTGTTGGTACAGGGCCGGGCAGGGTGGCTCCCTCCGTAATCCCAACACTTTGGGAGGTTGAGGCAGGCGGATCATGAGGTTGGCAGATCGAGACCGTCCTGGCTAACACAGTGAAACCCTGTCTCTACTAAAAATACAAAAAATTAGCCAGGCGCAGTGGCATATGGCTGTGGTCCCAGCTACTCAGAAGGCTGAGGCAGGAGAATCACCTGCACATAGGAGGCAGAGGTAGCAGTGAGCCGAGATCATGCCACTGCATTCCAGCCTGGGCAACAGAGCGAAACTGTCTCAGAAAAAAAAAAAAAAAGAAACTATTGGTACAGATTCTAGGAAGGTTTCAGGTAAAATGGTGTCTGAGAAGAGGCTAAAGGGCAGCTACAAGATGACCCTGTTCAGACAAGGCCGTGTACTGGAGGCAAGAGAAGAGGCATCAGGACAAACAGGGAAGTTTTCTGAGCAAATGAGACATGAGCAAAAGGGCTGACATCAAAAGAGAGCATGAATCGTCCAATCTGGATGAAGTGTGGAATGAGAGAAAGAAAGAGTGTTTGTACAGACAGAAGCAGGAAGGCAATGAGATATGTTCTCCGAAGATACAGGTTGACAGATCATGAGATACGGGACCTATTTAAGAAGCTATCGAAAAGTGTGAGGGAAGAAATTTGTCTCTAAGAATGAATTGGAATGAGAATGATTGGAAGCAAAGCCGACTGGGAAATTAACGTGATGACCCAGCTGAGAACTGACTGTAGTTGGGTCAGGGAAATGTCAGTGCAGTTACACAGAAAGGGCATTACTTTTATTAATGTATTTATTTGTTTTTCAGAGATGTGTTCTTGAATCTGACAAAATTGTTGCATAGACTTTTTTTTTTATAAACACAGAAATTGACACTTCTGGTCTTAAAGCTGGAAACTTATTAATATATTTGTTTTTTATGAGTTTCTCCTTCAAGAAGAGACCTTCACACTTCTCAAAAAAAAAATTCAAAGAACTGAAACTCACCAGATCACCACATCCAGACACTGAGATACTGAACCCCTCATTCAATGGTGGCTCTGTGGCCCCGCCTACTTCCTGTTTCCTTACACTTGTTACATTTCTTCCCTGCTATATAACCCCCAGTTTCAGCACCACAGGGAGATGGGTTTGAGGCTGAGTTCCATCTTGCTGTAGCAATGACTAAAGCTTCTTCCTTGGCAGTACTCATCCCATCTCAGTTATTGGCTTTCTGTGCGTCGAGCAGCAGGACCCAGACCGAGCCCCTGCTGTTTCGGTAACAGTCTTGCTTTGTTGACCAGGCTGGACTTGAACTCTTGACTCAAGGGATTCTCAGTTCTCTTGCCTGAGCCTCCCAAGTAAACTTGGAGTGCAGGCTCTTGCCATCATGCCTGGCTAAGAAGGGAATTATTTTAAGAACAGCTTGGGCACAGGCGCGGTGGCTCATGCCTATAATCCCAGCACTTTGGGAGGCCAAGGCAGGTGAATCATGAGATCAGAGTTCAAGACCAGCCTTGCCAACAGGGCGAACCCCTTCTCTACTAGAAATACAAAAAACAGCTTGGCATAGTGGTGTGCATCTGTAATCCCAACTACTTGGGAGGCTGAGGCAGGTGAATCACTTAAAACCAGGAGGCAGAGGTTGCAGTGAGCAGAGATTGTGCCACTGCACTCCAGCCTGGGCAACAGAGCAAGACTCCATCTCAAAAAAAAAAAAAAAAAAAAAAAAAAACCAAACAGAAAAGAACAGCTTCAGAAACTGAATTTTCAAAACCCAGGAATGAATTAGATACAATGTGAGAGAAGAAGAATTTCTGGCTTTGGAAACTGGATTGTTGGTGATGTCATTTATCTATGTTAGAAGAGAAAAAAGAAAGGCTAGTGGGAAAAGACTGTAAGGAAATATTTTGCACATTTAGTTGGAGATTGCTGGGGGGAAGTCTACAGGACTTGCTGGATATATAGGTTTGAAGTTCAGGGCAGAGGACTTAGTTACAGAAAATGATTTGGGAGCCATGAAATTGAAGCCATAAAAATAAATTGGCTGTTAAAAAACAAATGTAACAAATTTAGTTGAAAGATCTAATTGGCTATTATTAGCTCTTGTAGAACCAGACACCATCTCATTTTATAAAATAGCAAATGGGTGCTGTGATTAGCCGAGCATGGGACTTTAGCTTTATAGGCAGAGAAGGACCGAGGAAGGAAAAACAGGGACAAAAAGTGGACGGGTGACTTCAGTTACTTTTCTCATCGCGTTAAAGTGAAGGGCACATCTTTACCAGGCTGGCTCAGGTAAACTGGGCCCTTCTGACTGGTGGCTGCGAGTCTCCTGTTTTGAAGTTAGTTTCATTACGTGGCTCAGACTGTCTGCTGGGGCCCAGTGTAGGAGCTCCGTGCACATAGTGGCCTCCCATAAACTTTAGCACAGTAAAGAAAGGAGACTAATGTGCTAAAACCAACACTTGAAGAATCGCTTTGAAAGAATAGAGTAAGAGGCCAGGTGTGGTGAATCACGCCTGTAATCCCAGCACTTTGGGAGGCCGAGGTGGGCGGATCACAAGGTCAGGAGATCGAGACCATTCTGACCAACATGGTGAAAACCCATTTCTACTAAAATACAAAAAAATTAGCTGGGTGGGGTGGTGCCCACCTGTAGTCCCAGTTACTTGGGAGGCTGAGGCAAGGGAATCGCTTGAACCGTGGAGGCAGAGATTGCAGGGAGCCGAGATGGCACTGCTACACTCCAGCCTGGTAACATAGTGAGACCCTGTCTCAAAAAAAAAAAAAAAAAAAAATAGAGAAAAAGATGCCTGGAAAGAAGATGGGGAAGTACAGCCTGAGAGCTTGGTGTAGAGACGGCAGTGGTGTCTAGAAATTCAAAACAACCCTGTAATCCCAGCACTTTGGGAGGCCCAGGCGGGTGGATCAGGAGGTCAAGAGATGGAGACCATCCTGGTCAACATGGTGAAACCCCGTCTCTACTAAAAATACAAAAAATTAGCTGGGCATGGTGGCGCGTGCCTGTAATCCCAGCTACTCAGGAGGCTGAGGCAGGAGAATTGCCTGAACCCAGGAGGCAGAGGTTGCGGTGAGCCGAGATCGCGCCATTGCACTCCAGCCTGGGTAACAAGAGCAAAACTCCGTCTCAAAAAAAAAAAAAGAAATCCAAAACAACTGAGCTCTTAAGAGAAAGTAAAAATAGAAGTAAAGCTTTTATAGGGTTGGACCAAGCAAAAAGCATGTTTTCATTCTTCGGGAAACAATTTCAGTGGGATGATGGAGACAACTGTAATGGAATATGTAACACTTTAAAACAGTGAATTAAGTCAAGGAATGGGAGTTTTGTTTTTTCAAGTTAGGATAGAAATAAATATGCTTTTATGCTGACCAGGAGCAGAAAACAAAGGTTGAAAATGTAGCAGAGAGATGTAATCATTAAGACTACACTTGCTGGCCGGGCGAGGGGGCTCACACCTGTAATCCCAGCTCTTTGGGAGGCTGAGGTGGGCAGATCACAAGGTCAGGAGATTGAGACCATCCAGGACAATATGGTGAAAGCCTGTCTTTACCAAAAATACAAAAAAAAAAAAAAAATCAGCTGGGCATGGAGGCGCGCCTGTAGTCCCAGCTACTCGGGAGGCTGAGGCAGAATTGCTTGAACCCAGGAGGTGGAGATTGCAGTGAGCTGAGATGGCGCCACTGCACTCCAGCATGGGAGACAGTGCGAGACTCTATCTCAAAAAAAAAAAAAAAAGGTATTAGCTGGGCGTGGTGGCACAAGCCCATAGTCCCAGCTACTCGGGAGGCTGAAGCAGCGGAATCGTTTAAACTCTGGAGGGAGATTCCAGTGAGCTGAGACTGCACCACTGCAATCCAGCTTGGCAACAGACAGAGACTCCTTCTCAAAACAGAAATTAAAATGAAGTAGAAAGCATTGGCTTCATATGTCATGTCATTGTAAGGGGAGAGAAGAGAAAGGGTGGACGTGGATAGGGACATTTCTGCAGCGCTGATTTTGTGGGAGAACATTGTGGGCAATCCTGGTCTGTTTCTGCAAGGTTACCTACAGGGCATGAGATGAGCTTGGGGGTCAGAAGAGAGTAGAAATGTCTGAAGTATCTCCTGATGAGAATGAGATCAAGGTGGGCAGGACACAGGGACTCCTGATGACTCAGCTTAGATACCATGAAGTTACAGAATGACACTGATCTCTCAAGCTGCAGAATCCTCCCATTTAAAAAGGCAGAAAAGGTAGACATTTCATTTATAACAGACTGGGATTTGGGCAAGACACCTTTTCGAGATATAATAAGAGAGTTTTTGGACTGATATATCATGAGCAGAGTAACTTAAACCTAAGATTTCATAGTACAATTCCTATGGCAAAGTCCAGTGGGAAACAGTGGCTGAAATGAGATGAAAACCTACGTCTCTCAAGGTAAGGAGGCCGAGGAACACCAGAATCATTGTGGATGATGCCGCAGGCTCAGGTCGGAGAAAAAAGTGACCTGGACTTTTTTCTTTTCTTTTTCTTTCTTTCTTTATTTTTTTTTGAGATGGAGTCTTGCGCTGTACAGGCTGGAGTGCAGCAGCGCAAACCCGGCTCACTACAACCTCAGCCTCGTGGGTCCAAGCAATTCTCCTACCTCCTGGGGTAGCTGGGACTACAGGTGCGTGCCACCATGCCCAAAGTAATTTTTCTATTTTCTTTAGTAGAGATGGGGCTTCACCATGTTTGTCAGGCTGGTCTCAAACTCCCGATCTCATGATCCACCTGCCTCGGCCTCCCAAAGGGCTGGGATTACAGGTGTGAGCCACCACATCCGGCAGATTGAATTTCTCTATTTTTCTTTTATTTCTTGGAAAATGCACCAATTGGGCACGAAGGCAGGAGTGCCTGTCCTCACTTAGGTCTGTGGGCACAGGCCCGAGGATGGCGCCCTCTCCAAGGACCCATCTTTCTCTATCCAGCGCTTCCCGGACTCCCTCACATCTCAGTGTGAGTGGGGAGGAAGGGAGGGGAGTGTAACTTACACCTCCTAACTGTGATCACGTGCTTCACTTCTCTGGTAGGAGACCACTGTAAGTGAGAAGCAAGGACGGGAAAGCGGAGGCCTTGCACCAAACGGAGCGCAGCATGGAGTGTAAGATGGTGCAGGCCGAACTGAAGCGCAAGATGACAGGCTTTGGCAGAGAGCGTTCCTGAGCCCACAGCATGCAGCCAGAAAGCTTCCTGAGCCCTCCCAATGCAATCCCCACCCATTTCCCAGAGTCCGAGATTTCCTCTGAACCCACAATTCCTGGAACCTAAAGGCAATCCAGCGGAGGGATTAGTGCAGAGATCGCCTGCTCTCCTGCCTTTGGGCAGTTATCTTACCCTTATCAGCTTCCGATGCTTACCTGTGAAACAGAGATGCCTTCCTCACGGAGGTGTTATGAGAATGAAAGTCAGCAATCTAAAACTCCTTGCTGAGTGCTGGAATAAAACACGAGCTCAATGAATGGGAGCTATTACTATTTCTTCAGAAAAATGTTCTGGCAAGAAGCACGCAGGGCTCTTCAGAGACGGTGCTCATGGTCCCTAGCTAAAGGCAGGCGAGGAAAGAAGGAACCAGTTTTAGAATAGGTGTCTCAGTTTCTTCATTTGATTTTCCTGGGACGAAGCCAACCCTTCTCCTTGCCTGCTACCTGCCTGTTGGAAACTGCAATCCAGTGGTTTTTGGACCTCAGCACTGGAAACTTTCATTATTAATTCCAGGGAGGGACCACACAGTGCTCTATTTTTAAGACCTCAGAGGAGAGCCTGGGGCATAGCCAGCATCGCAGGCCACTGTCACCTGCAGACTCTTCCAGAAGATCACTGGAATCTTCTCCACTGCGGTCACTAGGTGCCAAGGGCATTCAGAGAGGACAGGCTGCATCTCAGGCACTGTACCACCAGCTAAAGGGAAGTTTGCATGGGCTCCGAACAATCTGGCTCGTGACAGCCTTTGCATCTGGCTGGGAGCCCGGACCAGGCCTGCCTTATTCATATGGGCACCAGCACTTCAGATGCTGGAGGTCCAGCCACGCTTCAAACCCACCCTTTCCCAAAGCACCGTCTCCTTCTTGCCCCGCTGTCTCTGCTGCTTCTTTGCTTTCTTTCCCCAAAGTTGAAAATGAAAACTTTTATTCCTTCCAGAATATGTGTTGGATATACCTGGTTACATAATTCAGAAACACTCCAAAGCTCACAGAGGGAAAAGTAGATTTCCTTCCTTTCTCTGCATCCCAGCCACCTAGTTCCCCCTGCTTGGAGACAAGGGCTGCTGCCAGTTTCCGGGATATGTTTTCAGAAACGTCCTCTGCGTGTAGGAACATATTTTTCCAGCACATGGAGTATATTATACCTTTGCACATTTTATTTTCCAGAGGATATTGGGAGAATTTCTTTCTTCTTTTTTTTTTTCTCACTCTATTGCCAGGCTGGAGGGCCATGGCACGATCTCGGCTCACTGCAACCTCCGCCTCCCAGGGTCAAGCGATTCTCCTGCCTCAGCCTCTCCAGTAGCTGGAACTACAGGCATGCACCACCATGCCCGGCTAATTTTGTTATTGTCGTTGTTGTTTAGTAGAGAGGGGGTTTCACCATGTTGGCGGGATGGTCTCGATCCCTGGACCTCCTCCACCTGCCTCGGCCTCCCAAAGTGCTGAGATTACAGGCACGACCTGCTGCACCGGGCCCTGGGAAAACTTCAGTGGGTGCAGACATTCCCTGACATGACAGTTTGACTAATAATTTTGTGACTTCAAGATGATGCAAATGCAATATGCATTCAGTAGAAAAAGGCGGAATACTCTCTCCATGTTCTGTGGTGGCAGCAAGCCGCAGCTCCCGTCAGCCATGTGATGACCTGGCTGAGCGGCCGGCAGTCTGCATAGGACTGTGTTGCCAGATGCTTCTGCTCAGGTGTAGCTCCCATGAGTGTTCAGAGCACACTTAAGGTAGCCCAGGCTAAGCGCTGATGTGCAGGAGGCTAGGTGTATTCAATGCATTTTTCACTGTTATATAATATGTATACATATTTGTGGGGCTCATGTGATACTCTGTTACATACAGAGAATGTGCAATGATCAAGCCAGCTTATTTGTGGGTACCTAATGCAGTTTGACTTACAGTATTTCCTATTTATAATGGATTTATTGAGAAGTAACCCCACTGTTAGCTGAGGAGCATCTGTATAGATATTCCTCCTTTTTTATAATAGTTGCATATTCTCCAGTGTACAAATGGAGTAACACTTTAGTCGATTTTGTTGTAAAAATTACCATTTTTCAATCAGTGGCAAAATTTAAATATTGGATAATTCAGTGTAATTCCCCTGTACGGTTCTCTGTCTGCCTCGAAGGGTTGAAATAGCCAGCTGACTCACAAATCTTTCTGTTATAAATGGGTTTTTACATTCTGCTTACGTTTATTTTACATAAAACACCTTCTCATCTGTGCATCCTGATGCTGTAGAATGTGAATTTTAAGAAGATCTTTCATTTACTAAATCTTTTCAGGCCAATAGTGTTAACCAGATGCTCTTCTCTCTAATAAATGCAAGGAGGAAAAATGGACAAAGAGACTCTGAGGTTGCAACAACAGAGATTCCATGGAATACCAGAACTGAGATTCTGCATTCTGTCTTGAAGAACTACTGAGCACCATAAAAATCACTCCCCTCTGCAAAGCCTACTGAGAAGCCTTTCTCTGGGAAGCTATCCTGATGGTTCTTGTGGGGCATTAATGCTATGATCAGGAAAAAAGATCTGCTACCTCAAATCCTGGTAATAAAAAATAAAAGTCTCAGCCAGGCGCAGTAGCTCACGCCTATAATCCCAGCCAAGGCAGATGGATCGCAAGGTCAGGAGCTTGAGACCAGCCTGGCCAATATGGTGAAACCCCATCTCTACTAAAAAACACACAAAAATTAGCTGTGTGTGGCGGCATACATCTGTAGTCCTAGCTAATTGGGAACTGAGGCAGGAGAATTGCTTGAACCCAGGAGGCAGAGGTCACAGGGAGCCAAGAATGCACCACTGCACTCCAGCCTGGGTGACAGAGCAAGACTCCATTTGAAAGAAAGAAAGAAAGAAAGAAAGAAAGAAAGAAAGAAAGAAAGAAAGAAAGAAAGAAAGAAAGAAAGAAATATTTCCAGTAAGTATGTGGAATGAACCAGGTAGAATTATCTGAAGTGAACGGTTTCTTCTGCTAGGCTGTACACCTTTGGGCATTTGCTGCTGTCACTGAGAGACATGAGAAAGGTGAAATTAGGGGAAGGTTTCGACAAAGAGAAATGGAAGAAACGAACTTAACTCGAGTGCATATGGAATGGTGGGAGCTGCTAGTAGGTACAGCAAGCAGATATCTATGGATCAGGACCAGACCTTCGTGTGAGAAGCTGCCACACTGAGGCTCGGAAGTGATGGCTGACACTATGACCCGGAAAATCTCCCTCAGCATAGCCTTCTGCACGTTACTTCAGCTACTGCACCTCTGCAGAAAACCACATGCTTATGTCTCACTGGTCTTTAAAAATCAAAATAATAAAACACTTCTCATATAGTGTTTTTTTCTCCAGTCCACTTACTTCTGTAATTGATCATCTAATTTATTACACTCATTCCCTTTCATTCTCGATTCATCCCACTAAAAAGGTACATTTTTTCTCCATCACTCCATGTTAATTTTTGTGTCTATTTGGAAGGTGGTTTTGCATGAGATTACCATTTAAATCAATAATCTTTGAGGAAAGCAGGTTACCCTTTAGAATGCGGGTAGACCTCATCCAATCAGGTGCGGGTCTGGTTAGAACAAAAGAACGACCCTCCCCTGATGAGGACAGAATTCTCCAGCCGACGGCTGCTGGTGGTGGTATTATTTGATATCTCTAAAACCGTTAGTTTTTTTGACTATTCTCCCAAAAACTCTCTTCTCGTTACTTTCTGTGGTGCTGTCTTGACAATTTTTCTTCTGTTTGATACAGTCCTTCCTTTTCAGCATTCCCCAGGGGCTCCTCCGGCCGTCTGACTCTAGGGTAATGGAAATCTCCAGGAATCTGTCCCCAGTCTTCTCTCCCCACCCTTCTTGCTTTGGGTTTCAAGTGAAAGATTTGAAGTTACGACTCTCACCAGAATCTTCACTCTACGCAGCTGGAAGAGCTGGGAGGACCTGAAAGGTGGAAAGAGGGGAGCCACTGAGGGGTGTGGGGGGAGATTGAGAAGCAGGGTGTCAGGTGGGGGCAGAGAAGGGAACAGAATGGCACATCATGTCATGAGAGTTCACAAGAGCAATGTGCTCCTCAGTAATGTCTTCTTATTTCAGGATACGCTAGGAGTGTATTTATTAGAAAAAAACTATTAATATGGAGATGAAATTGAAAACTTTTGAAATACAACAGAGTTTTCAAGTGATACTATAAATTTCTCATCTGATAAATATTCATTTTTAAGAAGTCAAAAGTAAATTTTACTTGAGTTCTCCTTTACGAAAACACAGAAGCATACAACATAAGCAGAGGCAGAAGACCGAAACAAACCGAAATAAATTTGGTGTTTTTTTTGATGTCAGATGCCGTCTTTTATTGACCAGGGCTGCCCTTGCAGAGCAGGGCTAACTCACGGTGTGCCGAGTCACCCTAAGGAATGATTTCCTTTTTTTCTTTTTCTTTTCTTTTTTTTTTTTTTTTTTTTTTTGAGACGGAGTTTCGCTCTTGTTACCCAGGCTGGAGTGCAATGGCGCGATCTCGGCTCACCGCAACCTCTGCCTCCTGGGTTCAGGCAATTCTCCTGCCTCAGCCTCCTGAGTAGCTGGGATTACAGGCACGTGCCACCGTGCCCAGCTAATTTTTTTTGTATTTTTAGTAGAGACGGGGTTTCACCATGTTGACCAGGATGGTCTCGATCTCTCGACCTCGTGATCCACCCGCCTCAGCCTCCCAAAGGGCTGGGATTACAGGCTTGAGCCACCGCGCCCAGCCTAGGAATAAATTTCTTACTAATAGCACAGGATACGGAATTTCAGAAGGGCCGGGTGCGGTGGTTCACATGTAATCCCAGCACTTTGGGAGGTCGAGGCAGGTGGATCATGAGGTTAGGAGTTCGAGACCAGCCTGGCCAAGATGGTGAAATCCCATCTCTACTAAAAATACAAAAAATTAGACGGGCATGGTGGCAGGAGCCTGTATTCTCAGCTACTCAGGAGGCTGAGGCAGGAGAATCGCTTGAACCCAGGAGGCGGAGGTTACAGGGAGCCAAGATTGTGCCACTGCACCCCAGCCTGGCAACAGAGCAAGACTTTGTCTCAAAAAAAAAAAAAAAAAAAAAAATTTCAGAACAGAAATACCTAAATTTCTGTAGCAAAATGAGGTAAAAAACATGAAAGGCAGTTCACATTAAAGAAAAACAAATGTCATTGTGTAATAACGTACCCTGGGCTGGCATCACTGACTCCATGTTAGCTGTAAACTCCAACCTGGCTTCCCCTTCCCCATCACAGCCCCTTTGGGTGCAGAACTGGGTCATGCTGCACTTAGAGGCGTTGAGGCATCTGTTCTCAACACTTGGAACCACTGTAACCGCTCCTGGTTGGCACACCTCCCCTGCTATTGTAAGAAAAAAGTTTCCCTTGGATCGTTGTGTAGAAGGAGCCTGAACACCCCGCTTGGCAATTGTATGGAAACCACATGTGCCCGCAGCCCCTTCCTCTAAGCTGCTTTTCTGCACCTGTGAAATTCCGCTTCAGCCAGGTACTCCTCTGCTCTACCTAAGTCAAGGGATAAAAGAGAATCAAGCCCCTTCCTTGGGGCCAAGAGAGTTTTGAGCGTCAGTGTCTCTCGACTCTTAATTCGGAACTCAGAGTGTGGCAAGTTCTTTCTTTTTTTTTTCCTCTGAGTAGAACTGTCTTCTTCATGTTACTTATTTTCTTTTTCTTTTTCGTTTTTTTATTGCATTTTAGTTTTTGGGGTACATGTGCAGAACATGCAAGATAGTTGCATAGGTACATACATGACAGTGTGTTTTGCTGCCTTCCTCCCCTTCACCCACATTTGGCATTTCTCCCCATGTTATCCCTCCCCAGCTCCCCGCCCCCCCGCTGTCCTCCCCCTATTCCCCCCAATAGACCCCAGTGTGTAGTGATGCCTTCCCTGTGTCCATGTGTTCTCATTGTTCATCACCGCCTATGAGTGAGAATATGCAGTATTTCATTTTCTGTTCTTATGTCAGTTTGTTGAGAATGATGGTCTCCAGATTCATCCATGTCCCTACAAAGGACACAAGCTCATCGTTTTTGATTGCTGCATAATATTCCATGGTGTATATGTGCCACATTTTCCCTGTCCAGTCTATCATCAATGGCCATTTGGGTTGGTTACAGGTCTTTGCTATTGTAAACAGTGCTGCAATGAACATTCGTGTGCATGTGTCCTTATAGTAGAACAATTTATAGTCCTTTGGATATATACCCAGTAATGGGATTGCTGGGTCAAATGGAATTTCTATTTCTAAGGCCTTGAGGAATCGCCACACTGTCTTCCACAATGGTTGAACTAATTTACACTCCCACCAACAGTGTAAAAGTGTTCCTTTTTCTCCACATCCTCTCCAGCATCTGTTGTCTCCAGATTTTTTAATGATCGCCATTCTACCTGGCATGAGATGGTATCCCAATGTGGTTTTGATTTGCATCTCTCTAATGACCAGTGATGATGAGCATTTTTTCATATGTTTGTTGGCCTCATGTATGTCTTCTTTTGAAAAGTGTCTGTTCATGTCCTTTGCCCACTTCTTGTTTGTTTTTTTCTTGTAAATCTGTTTGAGTTCTTTGTAAATTCTGGATATCAGCCCTTTGTCAGATGGGTAAACTGCAAACATTTTTTCCCATTCTGTTGGTTGCCGATTCACTCCACTGACTGTGTCTTTTATGATGCAGAAACTGTGGAGTTTGATTAGGTCCCATTTGTCTATTTTGGCTTTTGTTGCCAATGCTTTTGGTGTTTTGGTCATGAAGTCCTTGCCTACTCCTATGTCCTGAATGGTTTTGCCTAGATTTTCTTCTAGGGTTTTTATGGTGCCAGGTCTTATGTTTAAGTCTTTAATCCATCTGGAGTTAATTTTAGTGTAAGGTGTCAGGAAGGGGTCCAGTTTCTGCTTTCTGCACATGGCTAGCCAGTTTTCCCAACACCATTTATTAAACAGGGAGTCCTTTCCCCATTGCTTGCTTTAAGATTGTATGGTTGTAGATATGTTGTGTTGCCTCTGATGCCTCTGTTTTGTCCCATTGGTCTATATATCTGTTTTGGTACCAGTACCATGCTGTTTTGATTTCTATAGCCTTGTAGTATAGTTTGAAGTCTGGTAGTGTGATGCCTCCCGCTGTGTTCTTTTTGCTTAGAATTGACTTGGCTATGTGGGCTCTCTTTTGGTTCCATATGAAGTTCAAGGTGGTTTTTCCCAGTTCTGTGAAGAAAGTCAACAGTAGCTTGATGGGGATAGTGTTGAGTCTGTAAATTACCTTGGGCAGTATGGCCATTTTCACGATATTAATTCTTCCTAACCATGAACATGGAATGTTTCTCCATCTGTTTGTGTCCTCTCTTATTTCGTTGAGCAGTGGTTTGTAGTTTTCCTTGAAGAGGTCCCTTACGTTCCTTGTGAGTTGTATTCCAAGGTATTTTATTCTTTTTGTAGCAATTGTGAATGGCAGTTTGTTCTTGATTTGTCTCTCTTTAAGTCTGTTATTGGTGTAGACGAATGCTTGTGATTTTAGCACATTGATTTTATATCCTGAGACTTTGCTGAAGTTGCTTATCAGTTTCAGGAGTTTGGGCTGAGACAATGGGGTCTTCTAGATATACTATCATGTATTCTGCAAATAGAGACAATTTGGGTTCCTCCTTTCCTATTTGAATACCCTTTATTTCTTTTTCTTGCCTGATTGCTCTGGCTAGAACTTCCAGTACTATATTGAATAGGAGTGGTGAGAGAGGGCATCCTTGTCTAGTGCCAGATTTCAAAGGGAATGCTTCCAGTTTTTGCCCATTCAGTATGATATTGGCTGTTGGTTTGTCGTAAATAGCTTTTATTATTTTGAGATACGTTCCATCAATATCAAGTTTATTGAGGGTTTTTAGCATAAAGGGCTGTTGAATTTTGTCAAATGCCTTCTCTGCGTCAATTGAGATAATCATGTGGTTTTTGTCCTTGGTTCTGTTTATGTGGTGAATTATGTTTATAGACTTGCGTATGTTCAACCAGCCTTGCATCTCTGGGATGAATCCTACTTGATCATGATGGATAAGCTTTTTGATGTGCTGTTGCAATCGGCTTGCCAGTATTTTATTGAAGATTTTTGCATCTATGTTCATCATGGATATTGTCCTGAAGTTTTCTTCTCTTGTCGAGTCTCTGCCTGGTTTTGGTATGAGGATGATGTTGGTCTCATAAAATGATTTGGGAAGGATTCCCTCTTTCTGGATTATTTGGAATAGTTTCAGAAGGAATGGTAACAGTTCCTCTTTGTGGGTCTGGTAGAATTCGGCTGTGAACCCGTCTGGACCTGGGCTTTATTTGTGTGGTAGGCTCTTAATTGCTGCCTCAACTTCAGACCTTGTTATTGGTCTATTCATAGTTTCAGCTTCCTCCTGGTTTAGGCTTGGGAGGACGCAAGTGTCCAGGAATTTATCCATTTCTTCCAGGTTTACTAGTTTATGTGCATAGAGTTGTTTGTAATATTCTCTGATGATGGTTTGAATTTCTGTGGAATCTGTGGTGATTTCCCCTTAATCGTTTTTTATTGCATCTATTTGGTTATTCTCTCTTTTCTTTTTAATCAATCTGGCTAGTGGTCTGTCTATTTTGTTGATCTTTTCAAAAAACCAGCTCTTGAATTTATTAATTTTTTGAAGGGTTTTTTGTGTCTCTATCTCCTTCAGTTCTGCTCTGATCTTAGTTATTTCTTGTCTTCTGCTAGGTTTTGAGTTTTTTTGATCTTGCTCCTCTAGCTCTTTCAATTTTGACAATAGGGTGTCAATTTTGGATCTCTCCACTCTTCTCATGTGAACACTTATTGCTATATATTTTCCTCTAGAGACTGCTTTAAATGTGTCCCAGAGATTCTGGTATGTTGTGTCTTCGTTCTCGTTGGTTTCGAAGAACTTCTTTATTTCTGCCTTCATTTCGTTGTTTATCCAGTCAACATTCAAGAGCCAGTTGTTCAGTTTCCATGAAGCTGTATGATTCTGAGTTAGTTTCTGAATTCTGAGTTCTAACTTGATTGCACTGTGGTCTGAGAGACTGTTTGTTATGATTTCAGTTGTTTTTCATTTGCTGAGGAGTGCTTTACTTCCAATTATGCGGTCAATTTTAGAGTAGGTGTGATGTGGTGCTGAGAAGAATGTGTATTCTGTGGATTTGGGGTGGAGAATTCTGTAAATGTCTATCAGGTTTGCTTGTTCCAGGTCTGAGTTCAAGCCCTGGATATCCTTGTTAATTTTCTGTCTGGTTGATCTGTCTAATTTTGACAGTGGAGTGTTAAAGTCTCCCACTATTATTGTGTGGGAGTCTAAGTCTCTTCGTAAGTCGTTAAGAACTTGCCTTATGTATCTGGGTGCTCCTGTATTGGGTCCATATATATTTAGGATCATTAGCTCTTCTTGTTGTATCGATCCTTTTACCATTATGTAATGTCCTTCTTTGTCTCTTTTGATCTTTCTTGGTTTCAAGTCTATTTTCCCACCAACAGACACTCGGTGACCTTCAGGGTTGTTTGTTTGGTTTCTGTCCTGTTTTGCTGTTATTGAAAATGCTCCTGCAGACATTCTTTCATATGACTCCTTGTACAAAGGGGCAAACATTCTTTTCTACAGCGCATACTAGAATTGGGCACACTCATATTTAATTTTCAAGATAATGCAAAATTGGTTTCCAAAGTCATTGCACCAATTCACACTCTCAGCAACCGCCCCAGGGGCATCATTGTTCTCTACCATGGTCATCTTTACCAATGCATTGGGTGTATCATCAGATTTCATTAAATGTTAAATTGCCTTTCACTGATTATTATGAATTGAGTCTTTTTTTTTTTTTTTTTTTTGAGATGGAGTCTTGCTCTGTCACCTAGGCTGCAGTGCAGTGGCACGATCTCAGCTCACTGCAACTCCTGGGTTCGAGTGATTCTCGTGCCTCAGGCTCCTGAGTAGTTGGGACCATTAATACTTACAACATCTGTCCACATAAAACGGGAGAGTGCCCTGATCCCCTCAAGGGACACGTGGCAGGGTGTGGCTCATTTATTTGGCCGCTGTGATCTAACACTCTACAGGAGGGTGAGCACACAGGGGAGCCAGGACCCGCACTCTGAGCTCGGGCCCCACACCAGTGGCCGGGGCATCACAATGCTCCTTCAGCTCTGCTGCCCGGGGACAGCCACAGGGTGAAACAGCTCAGTGAAGAGTCAGCCTTTTTGGACTCCTGCACTCGATGGGGTCTGAATTTCTGTCTAGCTTCTAGGAAGAACCAGGTCACATGAACTTGACGGATGGTGAATGTAGGGATTTACTGAATAGTGGAGGTGGTTCTCAGTGGGATGGGGAGGAGAAGGGGAGATGGAGTGGGAAGATGATTTTCCCTGGAGTTAGGCCATCGCTGGCCAGTCTCTCCCCTGATCGCCCCCAGCCAAAGTCCTCCCGACATCTCTTCTCTTCCCCTCTGCTGCACCCTTCTGCTCTGCCACTGTACCCCTCTTCTGATCACGGACCCTGGGGTTGACGGTTTTATGGGTACATGATGTGGGGGTGGTGGGCCAGGGCGGTTTTGGAAAAAGCAACACTTGAGTGGGAAAACAGAGATAACTGTTCTCACTTAGGGCCACAGTTTCCAGGCTTGAAGGTGAGGCCTTTGCTGGAGAACAAGCTTCTCTACCCAGTGTCCCTGCCTCCCGTCCATGTCAGGCACGTATGCACACACACTCATGTATACACATACGCACACAGAGAAAGCAAGCCAGAGAGAGAAAAAGTAAGGGAGAGAGTAACTCAATGGACCAGTGCATATTATCCCCATTCATATACACTGTAATTTCACCTCTTATCCAGCGTCCACACATTCATTGTGTTATTTCCAGACAATCTATCAAATTCCTTTTCTCTATTGGTCTATTCTTGTGCTAATGCCACTGTCTTATTTTCTATGGGTTATAATGCATCTTGATGTCCGAGGAAGCATATATTCCCACCTCATTCCACTTGAAGAGTTTCTCCCATCTATTCTTGATCTTTATCTGCCATATACATTTTTAAATTAATTTTCCCATTTCCTTTTAACCCTGTTAGTTTTGGTTTCTTTTTGGAGATGGAGTGCCATTCTGTTGCCCAGGCTGGAGTGCAGTGGCGTGATCTCAGCTCACTGCAGCCTCCACCACCTGGGTTCAAGTGATTCTCCTGCCTCAGCCTCCTAAGTACCTGGTATTAAAGGCACCTACCACCACACTTGGCTAATTTTTGTATTTTTAGTAGATGGGGTTTCACCATCTTGGCCAGGCTGGTCTTGAACTCCTGACCTTGTCATCCACCCCTTCGGCCTCCCAAAGTGCTGAGATTATAGACGTGAGCCACCACACGCAGCCCCAAGCCTGTTAGATTTTTACAATTTAATAGACTTTATTTTTTAGACCAGTTTTAGCTTCACAGCGAAACTGATCAGAAAGTACAGAGTTCTCACATACTCTCCGTCCCTACACACACACAACCTACCCCACCACCACCATTCCCCACCACACTGACGCAGTTGTGACAGTCTAAAGACCTGCGATGATACATCGTGATTACTCAGATTTCACAGTGTGCATTAGGGCTCACTCGTAGTGTTGTACAACTGCATGGTTTTTAACCAATGTATCATCACACATATCCTCCATTATACTATCATACGAAATAGTTTCACCACCTTAAAAATCTTCTGTTTTCCATCTCCTTACCCTTTACCTCTGGCAACCACTGACCTTTTTTACCGTTTCCATAGATTTGCCTTTTCCAAAGCAATCACTGCAGTGAGCCAAGACTGGAATCCTACCGTACGGAACCTTTTCAGCTTGGTTGGTTTCAGTCCTTTATATGCATTTCAGATTCCCCCGTGTGTTTTTGTGACTTGATGGCTTACTTCTTTGCAGCACTAAATAATATCTTATTGTTTGGATGTGCCACAGTTTCTTTCCTTTTTTAACCGAATGAACAGCATCTTAGTTGCTTCTAAGCTTTGGCAATTACAAATAAAGCTGCAATAAGCATTGATGTGTCCATTTGGGTGAATACCAAGGAGCATAATGGCTGGACTATGCAGGAAAAGCCAGCAAACGGCCCTCCGTAGTGTTATTACCGTTCTGTGGGTCCATCCATCCCAGCACAATGAATCGGTTTTCCTGATGCTACACAAGCTTGCCAGCATTTGTGTTTGGGATGAGCACCTTTTTGATTGGGGTGTAGTGCTATCTCATTTTTTAAAAAATGTGCAATGCTTCGTGATACAAGATGTTAACAGATCATCTGTACATCTGCTTGTTCACCACGCCCTGCGGCCAGGTGCTCTTCCTTCATGCCCCTTCCTGCTGATGTTGCTCTGCTGCTGCCCCGTAATACACCCTGATATTGACTTGCTGTTACTTACCCTTCTTTGGAACCGTCATGATTGGGTACTATGACCAGCCAATAGCACCGAAACTTCCCAGCTACAAAAAAAGATCAAATGAGAAATCAAATGGAGTGAATGAAAGACACATGATAGGTTTGTGTCTTTCATTCATTCCAGAAACATTATTAGTCATCATTTCTTGAAATATTTTGGCCGGGCGTGGTGGCTCACACCTGTAATCCCAGCACTTTGGGAGGCTGAGGTGGGTGGATCACCTGAGGTCAGGTGTTCAAGATCAGCCTGGACAACATAGTCAAACTCCGTCTCTACTAGAAATACAAAAATTAGCTGGGCATGGTGGCGGGCACCTGTAATCCCAGCTACTCGGGAGGCTGAGGCAGGAGAATTGCTTAAACAGGGGAGGCAGAGGTTGCAGTGAGCCAAAATTGTGCCACTGCCCTCCAGCCTGGGTGACTGAGCAAGACTCCATCTCACAAAAAAGAAAAAAAGAAATATTTTATTCCTTGAATTTTTTCAATAATACTGCTCTCAAATCCTGATTATATGTATGTTGGATTTTCTGCATGTCTCTTAAACTTTTCTATTTTCAGTGTATTGATCTATTTGTGTAATCATCAATATAATTTTGGAATAGCTCGGTTTACTAATCATTCTCTCATCTCTAGCAGTTTGATTTTTTAACCCTTCCTCCGAGCTTTCTTTTTACTTCAATTATTATAGTTTATATTTCTAGCAGTTTTGCCCAAATGTGTCTGCTCGTCTTTGGTGATGTTTTCACCCTGATTTTCATCCTATTCTGCCTTTCCTCACTGAAACACCTCAGAATGCCCATTTTATACTCTGCATTCCATCCTTCCAGGATCTGATGTCTTTGCAGGTCTGTTTTTGTTGGCAAATGCTCACAAACAACTTCTTCACGGTACCCATGACTTCTCTTTATCATTTACATTAGTTACAAGTTGTTGCCACTTGTCCTGTGAGGTGACTCAGAGGCCTTGTGTGAAGACTTATTCCTTGAGGGAGTATTGACATTTTGAGGTGCCTGGGGTTACTATAGACTCCCTGTGCTTTACATTTAAATTCCTGCTTGCAGTTTTCAGACCATGTAAACAGTGGGAATTCTGACTCCAACACAGGCGAGAGCCGGTAAACGGGTGTTTTTTAACTCCACTCCAGCCAATGCTAACATAGATAACACCAACGCTGTTCCCTCTGGCTATATGGAAGTGACGCCCCATCCCACTGTCCGCACTTGAGGAGCAGAGACTTTGCACCCAGATCCAGCCTCTGCTCCAAGGCAAGGATTGGTCCCAGGGTTTCTAGTGCCTTCAGGCTCTGCCCTGGACTCAAACTGTCTTTGTTACCGGCTTCCTTTGGTTTCTCTGTTTTACTGCTGGGAAGTTTCAAGATTATTGGCTCATCATAGTATCAAAAAAAAAAAGAGCCAAATAGTTACTTGTCATTATACGTCTAACTGCACCTGAATTTTGAACCATTCACCTGCCCGATATATTACACATAGGAAATTTACATAAAATTTAAAATAAATGTTCTGAACATATTGATCCTAGGTTGATCCTGTCATGTTGATCCTATTTTTCTTTTTTTTTTGAGATTGAAACTCAGTCACCCAGCCTGGAGTGCCATGTCGCAATCTTGGCTCACTGCAAACTTTACCTCCTGGGTTCAAGCGATTCTCCTACCTCAGCCTCCAAGTAGCTGGGACTACAGGCACACGCCACCCTGCCCAGCTAATTTTTTTGAATTTTTTTTAGTAGAGACGGGGTTTCACCATGTTGGCCAGGCTGGTCTCGAACCCCTGACCTCAAGTGATTTGCCTACCTTGGCCTCCCAAAGTGCTGGGATTACAGGTGTGAGCCACTGCACCTGCCCCTAGTTTTCATAATAATAGCATTAAGATATATTTAGGTAGATCATTTTTGTCTTCGGCTTGGTCTCAGTTTCAATGCAAAGACCCTTCTCAACCTGAGAAGCAAAAATGTCTCGTATCTATTACATCTAAGTGTTTCGTCTAATGTATTCTGAGCATGACTCCTCAAGATTATGTAAGGAGATGGGGTGACATTTCTTCCCTTGTCCTGTCATTTTTAGAAAACAGAACCTACAGGCTTTTGGTGTTGAAAATGGATTTCAAACAAATAGTTGAAATCATTACTTATGTATAATGAACATGATATAATGTTTACTGTGTAATGTTAGTTACCCAAACACACACACACACACACACACACACACACACTCTTTCTTTTTTACTAACATAAGAACATAGTAAGCTCTGGTGTAGACTTTTCCCAAAGATGTGATCGATGGGGCGTCTCATTCTTCCTGGCTGGCCCTGGCCCTGGTTCCACGCTGATCCTCCCCAGAGGCTTCCGGCAGAGTTGTCCACTCTTCCTGCAGGGCAGTTTCTAGCACCTGTAAATCTCAGTGTGTGCTTATACACTAGCTCCAAGCCTACTGCTTACGTGTCATCGTGTGCGTCCCTGTTTGCATCCACGGTGCTGTGCAGCCCTCCAGTGTCCCCCTCTCCTCAGCTGAGCTCTCTAGTCTGCACTGACTCCCAGTTAGTTCTTTTCTCTGTGTGTGATGGGTATTCCTATAGACTTGTAGCAATGATGGGGGCCGGGAGGAGGCATATTTTAAACGCTTTTGGCTGGAAAATCCTTTCCTGCATGGAATTCTAGCCTCATTGAAGAGCTCCGTGTTGGGACGGCTCTTCAGCAACACGAAACACATTGTCTCCCCACAAGTGTAGCTCAAAAAATGACTCTAAATCTAATTGTGGGGTGACCAAATTAAGGTACAAAAAATAAAGTTTAAATATGTGAATTGGGCAATTTATTATTATTAAACATATCTGTATTCAAGAAACGATTCTTGGTTTTTTGTTTTTTTTTTTGAGAAGGAGTTTTGCTCCTGTTGCCCAGGCTGGAGTGCAATGGCGCGATATTGGTTCACTGCAGCCTCCGCCTGCCGGGTTCAAGTGATTCTCCTGCCTCAGCCCCCTTAGTAGCTGTGAAGCAGGAGCGGCGAGAAACAAACCTCTCGAACACAGAACTGAGGAAGGAAGTGGCTTTTTATTCAGCCGGGAGCTGCGGGGGCCACACCCTCATTCACCAAGCCCCCCGAACGGCAGCTTCTCTCCTGTTTTATAGGCTTACGATGCTAAAGGGGAAACTGAGGCGAAACTGTGTCACTATCCATTGGCTGGATGTCAGACCTTACAATCTTTTGGCTTCACTGATTTGCTAATTCACATGCAGTGCAAGCGGGAACAGGCCGGGGAGGGGCCTACAGAGACAAGACAAAGGCCATGAATCATTAGTTGGTAGAGGGGTTTCCAGAAAGGAGCCCGGGTCGTGCAGACGTGGGGGTGGGACCCAGTGCCAGGTTCCAGCTGACAAGGATAACATTCATTTGAAGCTTTTTTAAGGCTTACAGATAACAGAGATGCTGGGAACGGAAAAGGGAGTCATTTTCTCAGCTCCTTGGTATTTTATTTTATTTTTTCTTTTTCACCCTCCTTCCCATCCTGAGGGGAGGAGGAGGTGAAGGACAGGAAGCGGGAGGGGGTCTCCCCTCTCAGCTGGGATTAACAGGCATGTGCCACCATGCCCAGCTAATTTTGTGTTTTTAGTAGACAGGGTTTCTCCATGTTGGTCAGGCTGGTCTCGAACTTCTGACCTCAGGTGATCCGCCCGCCTCAGCTTCCCAAGGTGCTGGGATTACAGGTGTGAGCCACTGCGCCCAGGCACAATTTTTGTATTTTTAAGCCCTCTGTTGAAAACTTCATTATCATGCTCTCAGGAAACAGTACATGAGGATACACAACGTTGTGAAAATTCTAACTTTTCAATGTTGTCTGCCCTCGGGTCATTTGTTTGCGTTGGAGTGTGTTTTGCTTGGTTTTGTTTTCTGAACTACAGGGAGCGTTCCCTTCTGCTCCTGGCATAATGCCGGTCCAACTCCCAGCTCTTTAATGCGATGGCTTCCCGCAGGAACCGCACAGAATGGCAGTAGATGGAAGAACGGACAGCGGGAAGGAACTGGAGTCAACGCAGAGCAGTCTCAAACAACTCAAGTTTTTGTTTTTGTTTTTGTTTTTGAGGCAGAGTCTTGCTCTGTAGCCCAGGCTGGAGTACAGTGGTGTGATCTCAGCTCACCGCAACCTCCACCTCCCAGGTTCAAGCAGTTCTCCCACCTCAGCCTCCCAAGTAGCTGGGATCGCAGGTGCCCGCCACAACACAGGGCTACTAAAAATAAAAAATTAGCACCTAGCCCAGTTCATGTTTAAGAGGTGCTTTATGGCCAGGCACCATGGCCCACGCCTGTAATCCCACCACCTTGGGACTCCGAGAGGGGCAGACTGCCTGAGGTCAGGAGTTCGAGACCAGCCTGGCTAAAATGATGAAACCCCATCTCTATTAAAAATACAAACATTAGCCGGGTGTGGTGGTGCACACCTGTAGTCCCAGCTACTCTGGAGGCTGAGGCAGGAGAATCGCTTGAACCCGGGAGGTGAAGGTTGCAGTGAGCTGAGATTGTGCCACTGCACTCCAGCCTGGTGACAGAGTGAGACTTTGTCTCAAAAAAACAACAAGACCATTCCATACACATCTGAGCACAGATTAAAACAAGAACACCGTGCAAACCATGAAACTTCCTCAGCATCCCCTTCTTCTACTAACGTTGAACAACTGCCTCTGAGGTGACAGCCTAAGCCCGCCTGTCTTCCTCCTGCCTCCTAGATAAAAATTATTAGGATGCTTTATCGCAGAATCTCCATTTCCTGACAGCACCAAGAAAAACCGTGTTTTACTGATGACTCACTCAAAACCCCCTAGCGGAACCCAGAGCCCATCACAAGCCCGTTCTATCACCCTTTCCCTGCGACGTCCCATGGGTCCCCACAGTGTGCTTTCCTTGTTGCCACCGGTACCAATAATCCCATCTTGTTCAATTACAGGTGATCAATTAATGGCCTTTAGCCGGGAAAATCAGCAGCAGTCCTTTTTTCAGTCTCTGTCATGAGGGCTGTGGGGACTTCCTTATAAAGTCGCCAAAGAAGCAAGCACACCTTTAGAGGAGACTGCAGTGTAGTTTCACACAAATTAAGACTATGCATTCTGTTAGAAGACCTTTGGTCCAGGCCTGGCACAGTGGCACATGCCTGTAATCACAAAACTTTGGAAGGCCGAGGCGGGTGGATCACTTGAGGTCAGAAGTTCGAGACCAGGCTGACCAACATGGTGAAACCCCGTCTCTACTAAAAATACAAAAGCTAGCAGGGCTTGGTGGCGCACACCTCTAGTCCCAGCTACTGGGGAGTCTGAGGCAGAAGAATGGCTTGAACCCGGGAGGCAGAGGTTGCAGTGAGCCGAGATCATGCCATTGCATCCCAGCCTGGGTAATGAGAGTGAAACTCCATCTCAAAAAAAAAAAAAAGAGAGAGAACTTTAGTCCGACCATTTGTGAATGAATGGCCACAGGGATACTTAGCTAAGGAACGTTTTACTCTTCACACATCTGACAGGAGTTACCCAAGATCACGAATACATGGAGATTCAAACTCTCCACCGTTTCCCACCTTGTCTCCATCAATGGGGAGATTTTCAGCACATCTCACTAAACAATAAAAGTGAACATACCAGAATTATGCTTGTGATAAGATTACTGTCAAATGTTGAATATTGATCAAAATCTCACTGTGATTTTCACCGGTCCGTGGAGTTCATTCTAATATTGTTCACGGGCTTATTATTCAGAGCTAGTCACCCACCAAGGCAGTGTTAATACTATTTGAGAAGCACAAATAAAGGTTTCGCGACTGAAAAATCTCCTCCCCACAGGCTGCCACCAGGGAAAGCAGAAATTAACGTTTATGGAGTTTCCTCTAAAAGGGAAGCACTTTCATAAAAATGTATCCCGTTTAATCCCCACGATATGCGGCACGATGGGCACTATTCAAATGTTGACATGGAAGAAGCTAAAGCCTGTGGTTTTCTCTGCAAAGAAGGGACTTAGTCTTGTATCTGTTACACCTTTGGGACAGGTCAGTGGCAGATCCACTGCAGCTACTGAGTGAAAGATCAGTTGAATAAATGAGGCTTGAAAAGGTTAAGAAAATGGTCTGAAATCCACCACTTTCTAAAAAGCAAAATCAAGATTCAAACTCCACTCTTATTGCAAATATCTAGCATTTATGAAGAGCCTAAGTTATGCCAGGTGCTAGAGACTGCGCTATTTGACAATTAAACCTACATTTTGATATAACTATGAACATGGTAAAGAAGTGAAATTTTTGTGGATAACTAACACTTTAATCTGCACCTAGTAAACAGTAGGCATATACTCACACTAATTTCCCTTTTTCTAATTAAATAGGTACATGTTGGGTTTCTCTGGAGCCCTTTTTCTCTTTGACTATCCAGATCATAAGTCATTGATAGCCAATATTGTGAGATTGTCACAGACTGACAGGTTCTTTCACTGACCCCCCAAAAAAGCCAATGAGAGTGGAAGGTATTTAATTAATTTATTTATTTTTGAGATAGAGTCTCCCTCTGTCACCCAGGCTGGAGTACGGTGGTGCAATCATGGCTCACCACAGCCTCGAACTCACACCTCAGCCCCCCAGATACCTGAAAGTACAGGCATTCACCACCACACCCAGCTCATAATAATAATTATTATTATTACATTTCCTTGAGATGGCGTCTTGCTCTGTCACCCAGGCTGGAGTGCAGTGGAATGATCTTGGCTCACCGCAACCTCCACCTCCTGGTTCAAGCATTTTCTCCTGCCTCAGCCTCCCAAGTAGCTGGGACTACAGGCACACCCACTACACCCAGCTCGTTTTTTTGTATATTTTTTTTGGGGGGACAGAGTTCCGCTCTTGTTACCCAGGCTGGAGTGCAATGGCGCGATCTCGGCTCACCGCAACATCCGCCCCCTGGGTTCAGGCAATTCTCCTGCCTCAGCCTCCTGAGTAGCTGGGATTACAGGCACGCGCCACCATGCCCAGCTAATTTTTTTGTAATTTTTTTTTTTAGTAGAGACGGGGTTTCACCATGTTGACCAGGATGGTCTCGATCTCTTGACCTCGTGATCCACCCGCCTCGGCCTCCCAAAGTGCTGGGATTACAGGCTTGAGCCACCGCGCCCGGCCGTTTTTTTTTTTTGTATTTTTAATAGAGATGGGATTTTACCATGTTGGCCAGGCTGGCCTCAAAGTCCTGACCTCAAGTGATCCACCTGCCTTGGCCTCCCAAAGTGCTGGGATTACAGGTAAGAGCCACTGTGTGCGGCCTCCAGCTAATTTTTAAAAAAATCGTTTGAGAAATGAGATCTCACTATGTTGCCTGGACTGGTCTCCAGTTCCTGGGCTCAAGTGATACTCCTGCCTTGGCCTCCTAAAGTGCTGAGGTTACAGGCATGGGTCACCCATGCTGGGACCAAGAACAGCAGTTACTGCAGCGAAGAAAGAGTTGAATGATCTCTCAGCAGTGGCAGGTGGCTGTTTCACGCTTCCTCGTCCTCAGCGAAGTTTAACCCCCTACCATAGTTCTAATCTGGTTTTATGAATGTACCGTTAATCTCCAGACAAGAAGGGGGGTCAGCCCCTGGACTCCAAGTGTAACTATAACTCCATTCCTTGGGTAGTGGCATTGGCCTCTGTGCTGTAATAAACAAAAGAAAAAACAAGCCAGCAGGTGGGGTCAAAAGGAAGATTAAGTGGGTTGTGTTAGCGTTCGCTCATTACTTTTAATTCTGCAAGGGTGGTTTTAGGATTAACTGGCATAGAAGTGTCTTCTTGGCTTGAACCTTCAACAGGATTTTCTGAGGCTATATTCTAGAATAAAAATGTGTGTGGGGGCCTGGCGGGGTGGCTCACACCTGTAATCCCAGCACTTTGGGAGACCGAGGCAGGCAGATCACCTGAGGTTGGGAGTTTTGGACCAGCCTGACCAACATGGTGAAACCCCATCTCTACTAAAAATACAAAATTAGCCAGGCGTGGTGGCGCATGCCTGTAATCCCAGCTACTCAGGAGGCTGAGGCAGGAGAATCACTTGAACCCGGGAGGCAGAGGTTGCAGTGAGCCAAGATTGTGCCATTGCACTCCAGCCTGGGCAACAAGAGTGAACTCCATCTCAAAAAAAAATGTGTATGTGAGTGTCAATTACTATGATCTGTTCTATAAAAGAAGGGCCAGATAAAATGCACCGTTTGTTTTACATTCACAAGCTGCCAGGCTGAGGGCCGGGCCCCCCCAACTAAAAAGTGAGGGACCCGGGGATGCAGTCGGCTCGACCGGACTTCGTCCTGCGTGTAAGTCACGAGGAAGAGACAAAAGTGAAGAACTGAGGAATGAAAGATCAGTATACAGAGAGGACAGAGTGCATTTCTGTTTAAATAAGTGAAATCTATATTCAAATTCAGGCAGAAAAAAAAAAAGAAATGAGGCAGAAGAGGAAAAGAAAAGATTTCCCAACTTTTCACTGACTGACGTCATCACAAGACAAAGTACACGAACCCACCGAGCTCTGGCCCGTTCTTCCACTCGGCTCAGACAATCCAGCCTTTTTACACAGCGCCTCTTCCTATTTTTAACACGATGGGCTGCTGGGGATCCACCCTCTAATCATAGAGGGAACCTCCCCAAACCAGATTGCAAAATATTGATCCCAATTGTAATGAGCCCTTAGGAGTTTATCGAAAATCTTTTATGCTTTCAACTTTGCCTGTAAACAACATCATTTTACTCACAGACAAGGAAGATTTTGCCGACAGCAGACAGCCCGTGTCATCAGCGGGGTCGGCAGGGCACATCTGCTGGAAGTGAGTGTCCCTGCGCTAGTGGCGGTGATTTGGGCAGACTGGGCTTAGCACTTCACTTCAAGGTGCTTTTGCCCTGGTCCTGAGCAAGCTTGGCCTCAGCCCCTGGAGGCACATTTGCACTCCGTGTGACTGTGGGCCTTACTTTCCAAGAAGAATTGAAGGACTTTCCCCCTTCTTCCCCTTCTCCTCTGCTTACATCCTTGATCTGTGTGTGTTAGTGTTCTACAGCTGGTCTAACAAACCACCACGCACTTTATGGTTTAAAGCAACACAAATGGTCGGGCACCGTGGCTCTCACCTGCAATCCCAGCGCTTTGGGAGGCCAAGGTCAGCGGATCACAAGGTCAGGAGTTCGAGACCATCTTGACCAACATGGTGAAACACCATCTCTACTAAAAATACAAAAATTAGATGGATGTGGTGGCACATGCCTGTAATCCCAGCTACTCAGGAGGCTGAGGCAGGAGAAATTGCTTGGACCGAAGAGTTGGAGGTTGTGGTGAGCCGAGATCATACCACTGCACGCCAGCCTGGGTGACAGAGCAAGACTCCGTCACAAAACCACCCAACCAAGCAACAACAGCAACAAACCCACAAATGTATTGTCTCGCAATTCTGGGGGTCTCAGAAGTCCGGCGTTATTTCGACTAGATTAAGAGTGGGTGTAGGCAGGCCTGCATTCCTTTTGGAAAATAAGCGGCGGAGCTGTTTCCATGCCTTTTCTAGCCTCCAGAGGCTGCCTGCATTCCGTGGCTTGTGGTCCCTTATCCCATCTTCACAGCCAGGAGAGTAGCCTCTTCTTTCCTCTCTGCTTATGTCCTTAATCTCATCCATAACTCTCTCTTCTCAGGACCTGTGACACCATTCTAAATGGTTATTTCAAGCCGTTGTGGCAGATACACAACGTTTAGCATCGCGCGTGCATTTCAGAGCACTGCGGCCGGGTCGCCAGCTTTTCTCAGGTGTGGGACAGATGCTGCCCCATTGTGTAACCACGAGCTCCATGGATGCACAGTCAGCTGTCGCAGGGGCCTGAAACTCCTCTTACCAGACACGATGTGAGGGGATAGTGAGCCCACCCTTCTCCCAGAGAGGGGAGACTTAGACACCAAGATGCTCAACTTAGTCTTTCCAAGGAAAGCTTCCATGAAAAGAAAAAGTTTAGACAAAATAAACTTATTTGAGCATTAAGGCATTCATGAATCATGCAGCACTCAGACACACAGAAGAGGTTCAGCGAGGTCTGCTCCAGCAGAGTGAGCTTTTTTTTTTCTTTTTTGAGACAGGTCTAGCTCTTTGGCCCAGACTAGAGTGCAGTGGCACAATCTTGGCTCACTGCAACCTCCGCCTCCCAGGTTCAAGTGATTCTCCTGCCTCAGCCTCCTGAATAGCTGGGATTACAGTGTCCCACCACCACTCCCAGCTAATTTTTGTATTTTTAGTAGAGATGGGGTTTCACTGTGTTGGCCAGGCTGGTCTCAAACTCCTGACCTCATGATCCACCTGCCTCAGCCTCCGAGAGTCCTGTGGAGCCACTGCGTCTGGCCAGCAGCAAGTTTTTATAGGCTGACTGTGAAAGGAAATGAATTACTGGACTGACTCCAGCCAGGCCTCTGCCTTATTTGAGTGTGATCCTATGAAAAGCCCCTACTTATATAACTAGCAGCCAGTTGGCTGGTTGGCTGTTTGTGATTGACTCCTAGTTGATTATTAGTGACTGCTTACTAGTTTGCTATTCGTAATTGGTTGCTGGTTCTTTGTTTTTGGTTTTTTTTTCAAGACAGAGTCTCGCTCTGTTGCCAGGCACCAGGCTGGAGTGCAGTAGCGTGAGCTCAGCTCACTGCAATGTCTGCCTTCTAGGTTCAAGCAATTCTCCTGCCTCAGCCTCCTGAGTAGCTGGGACTACAGGCATGCACCACCATGCCCAGCTAATTTTATTTTATTTTTTAGTAGACACAGGGTTTCCCCATGTTGGCCAGGATGGTCTTGATCTCTTGACCTCGTGATCCGCCCGCCTTGGCCTCCCAAAGTGCTGGGATTACAGGTGTGAGCCACTGTGCCCGGCCGCTGGTTGGCTTTTTATGATTAATTGCTAGTTGGCTGTTTGTGTCTGGTTGCTAGCTGACTGTGATCAGTTGCTGGTTGGCTTTTTAAAATTGATTCCTAGCTGTTTGTCTGCGACTGGTTGCTAGCTGGCTGTTTGTGATTGGCTGATTATTGGTTGTTGTTCCCCCCGACAAAAAAACTAATCAGCTTCAAGAAATGCTTCCACGTTGAACTTGGGTTTGCCTGTGTAAGTGTTCCAGGCAGGGAACCAGCCCCTGGCTAAAGACCTCCTGCATATTTTGCTTTAACGCCTCCCATTTCCAAATAAACTTCCATCTCCTTCAACGTTAGTACTTGCTGAAGCAAGAGTAAATGAAAACGTGATGCTTTTTCTAACTCCTCTGCAAGTTTATCACAATAAAAAAATGAAGAATTTGAAACATAAATGATCTGGACTCTCGGTGGAGTCCTAGAGAAATGGGATTCCATTTTAACACCCTGTCATACACAGCCATTGCTGCTAGAGTGCCACACATGTTCCTAAGAAGCACTGCAACATGCAAAACCGTGCAATAAAAACCACTGGGTTTGTGTGTTCCTGGGCACAACACTTAGAACCAATGTCAGTTTCCAGAGAAGGAATCGGCCGGGCGCGGTGGCTCACGCCGGTAATCCCAGCACTTTGGGAGGCCGAGGTGGCAGATCACGAGCTCAAGAGATAGAGACCATCCTGGCCAACATGGTGAAACACCGTCTCTACTAAAAATACAAAAAAATTAGCCAGGCGTGGTGGCGCGTGCCTGTAATCCCAGCTACTCAGGAGGCTGAGATGGAAGAATCGCTTGAACCCAGGAGGTGGAAGTTGCAGTGAGCCGAGATTGCACCACTGCGCTCCAGCCTGGTGTCAAAAAAAAAGGAACCAATAAACACGATAGTACAGTTTTATACTTGTTAAACAGTTAAGAAATGCATAAATACTGAGATAAATATGGCACTTTACCTTGAAAAAAGATCTGAAGTTTGCTGGTGAAAGCGGGCTTCAGGATCATAGCTTATGAATTATTCTGAGGTGGTAGAAGGAGGGTTTGCAGGCGGGACAGAAAAGAAAGGAAATCAGACAGAAAGCTGTCACACGAAACGTGCATGGGTGCGGCTCATAACGTGGGCAGTGAACTGAGGGGCTGGCAGATGCCGAGGGGTGTCTGCGTGTGCGTGAGTGTGAGACTGTGAGTGTTTTATGCCCTCCTGGGCAGCTGGATTCGGCTAAGTGCAGTTGTCTCTGCTCACCTCGTGTTTTTCGTGGATGAAATCATGCATACACAAACATGAAATTCTCATTACGCTTGAACTGTTCTCCGATACATCAACTGCATTGGAACAAATTTGCATTTTCAAAACGAGTGGCTAGCAGAACTGAATGCATTTGTGTATGAGCGATCTGATTAGCTCCTCCTCGGGGAGATGTGCCATGGCGTCCGTAGCCTATCAGGCTATTAACCATAAGCTGCTTTCAGTGGTCAGGTATCTCTGGGTATTCTCGGACAGATGGTAAGAAAGTGGAATCACTCTCCCACATGAAGAGCAAAATGGAGAAGACTGTGAAGATGTCTCACAGCAGAAAATGTGGGCAAGGAAGCGGTCTGTCCTAGTCGGAAGAAATATTCACATACAGTATGATTCCAACTATGTGGTGTTCTCGAAAAGGCACAGCAATGCAGACATCAGAAAGATCAATGGTTGCCAGGGGTTACTAGGGAGAGAAGGATGAATAGACAGAGCACACATGAATTTTAGGGCAGAAAAACTACTCAGTATGATACTATAGTGGTGGATACATGTAATTATACACTTGTCAAAACCCAAGGAATATGCAGCACTTTTTTTGTTTTGTTTTGTTTTGTTTTTGAGACGGAGTTTCGCTCTTGTCACCCAGGCTGGAGTGCAATGGCGCAATCTGGGCTCACCACAACCTCCGCCTCCTGGGTTCAGGCAATTCTCCCGCCTCAGCCTCCTGAGTAGCTGGGATTACAGGCACGTGCACCATGCCCAGCTAATTTTTTGTATTTTTAGTAGAGACGGGGTTTCACCATGTTGACCAGGATGGTCTCGATCTCTTGACCTCGTGATCCACCTGCCTCGGCCTCCCAAAGTGCTGGGATTACAGGCGTGAGCCACTGCACCCGGCCAAGCACTTTTGAAACACATTGCGTACACGGGTGACCCCCAATGTGAATCCTGGACTTTGTATAATAAAGAAGTACCCGTCCAGGCTCATCAGTTGTAACAAATGTACCACTCTAGTGGGTGAAGGTGATGATGGGGGAGAGTGCCGGCAGTTTGTGGGGAATCTGCGTGTTTCTCTCAATTTTGCTATGAACCTTAAGACTTCCTCAAGTGATACTGTTTCTTACACAGATTTTCCAGCCCTCACTTACAGTGCTGTGCAGTGAAGCTGAGCTCATCTGGAGCAGGAGGACCCAATTCACATTGCTGACACTGATCAGGCACAAGTTCCTGTTTGGGGACACTCCTGCATCTCATCCGGTTTTTCTTGGGCATCAGGAAAGAGTGGTAGTTTCTACACTGTGCATGATGCTAATTGCAGACACTCGAATGAGTGCCCACATGTGAGAGCACAAAGGGATGGTCAGAAGGTCTGAATGAAAATGCATGCACTTCTGAGTTTCTCTTCCAAAGAGGAGGAGGAGGAGAGTACCGGGCAGCCCCTGGAGGCAGAGGCCTACTGGGGTTCCAGCCTAATAGGAAGAGACCCTGGGGTTAAGCTGGGCGAGTCGCTTACGGATGAGAGCAGCGGCACTTTTAGAAACGTTGCCGGGGAGACACAGGGCCTCTCCCACTCCTGTGGCTGTCCTATCTTCTCCCAGACCAGCGTGTCTAAAAGTAGATACTCTTTAAAAGGAAGGAAACACATCGACATTGTGCCTGTCATAAGTGCAAGAGAAGGTGCTCAGCGGATGGTACTAGGAAGTGCCACCTCCCCAGCCATTGTCACCTTTGAACACATTCACAGAGGTCTCAGCCTCTTGCGACTATGGAAACATGAATGGTATAACGACATTCACACAAATATTTGCAGTGTTCTGAACACGTAACCTTCCTGAGTACAAATACTGCAGGCTCATGCATGGGAAGGAAAACGGCTTTTGGGAGAAGGATGGGGCCTGAGCCTCTTGCTGTCGCCCTGGAAAGATGTGCCCATGTCTCGGCTCCCCAGATGGATTGGACTCGCCCCAGCACACCGAGCTCCGCATCAAGGACAAGGACACATTGGAACAGCACAGGTTTCCAGAGTCAAAGCATCAAATACGCTCCAGAAGTGACCTATGTTTATAAAATGCAGCCTATGGCAGTGGGATTCCTGGTAATAGGGGCTCAGTATTTGAGTGACCAGCACACACATGGGATAGTCTAGATGATACATTTCGTTAAAGACACAGTATGCTCAGCTGTCTTCTATTGCTGTTGAAGCTGATTGTGCGATTTGGCTGCTCATTGTGGGATCAAGTTAATGGAAACTCTTGGGGGTGGGTGGGGGTTTCTTTGAGATCACCTGACGTTCACACAGAGGATGCCTTTGTCATCTTAACAGTCATTAGGTCTTGGTCTCAGACCTGGCCCTCTGTGAAGGCTCAAGGGCGCTCCCTCAGGCGCGGCTGTTCTGTGAGCAGATGGTGAGAGGGTCTGTGTTTGTCCCTTCATTCGGGAGATAGGGGGAAAAGATGGGCCTGAGAGCCTCTTGGAAAGAATTTGGTGGGAAGCTGTAGATGAGGGATTCGTCCGTGCCGTTGTAGAACGCTATGTGTCCAGATTCATAGTCCAAGAAGACGCCAACCTTACACACCGGCTCTCTGACGTGCTGACCTTTCAAAGGTGAGGAGACCCACAGACTGTAATCGTCTCCAATTTTTAAACCGATCAGCGAGAAGAGGTCCCCAGGTGTCTTGAGGAGATTCCCGTTTCTGCTCACAGAGTCCTTGCAGACGCCCACTTCCCACTCCGTCTTGCTTCCCACCTCCACCTCCCAGTAGTGCCTCCCGCTGGTGAAGATCTGAGCACCCAGCACAGTCGCAGACTGGTCAAATCTTTCCGGGTTGTCAGGCAGCTGCTCTCTGCTTCCCCCGTATTTCACACTCTTCAGATCCTCGGACAACACCAGGCAGGGATGGGCTGTGGCTGGGTCCAGCGTTATGTCTGCTACAAGAGGAGGAAAGAAGAAATTTTCCTTGGGCACGACTGAAAAACCTCTTACCTAGGTGAAATTTACATTGAATTCTTAGTACTTAGTCCCGGTTTTTAAAATGTAATTTGGGGCCGGGCACCGTGGCTCACGCCTGTAATGCAGCACTTTGGGAGGGCAAGGCAGGCAGATCACAAGATCAAGAGTTTGAGACCAGCCTGGCCAACAAGGTAAAACCCCATCTTTACTAAAAATACAAAACCTAGGCCGGGTGTGGTGGCGAGTGCCTATACTCCCAGCTACTCAGGAGGCTAAGGCATGAGAATTGCTTGAACCCAGGAAGTGGAGGTTGCAGTGAGCCAAGATTGCACCACTGCACTCCAGCCTGGGTGACAGAGACTCAGTCTCAAAAAATATACACACACATACATACACACATTTGGTTTAGAACAGATTTTCTGAGCTCTTCTTTCACTGTTCCACAACACACAGCGTGAAGCTCTAAATGGAGAGAGAGAAGAGCCATGTGGAGGAGCTTTAGCCTGCCTGAGATGGGAGGAGAATCCCTGTGGGAGCAATGCAAGTCGCTCTGTTTACAAGAGGCCCCTAGAACTCCGAGCTGTGCGCCCACGCAGGGACGCCCCTAGAACTCCGAGCTGTGGCCCACACAGGGACACCCTTTGTTGTTTGCTTTCATCTTAGCCAAGATGGGTTCCGGTTCTTCAGTTTGGGTGGGAGAGAAAAGAGCAGTTCTCTTTGACCGAACTTCTAATGAGCCAAACACTTTCTATACGTTATCTCGTTAAATCATTGCAACATGCTTTTCTATCGTTTTTACAAAAAAGAAAACAGGTTTACGAAGGTCAGGGGACTTCACCACGATTACACAGTCACTCAAGTGTTCGAATTACAGTCCCTAATCAGCTTTGTTCGTGATGACAAACGCAGCTTCCTGGGAGTTCAGGACAGCACCGGGGCCGTAGGATGAAGCACACACGCTGTGAACAGACAGTCACATACAAGGCCTCCTTTTTTATAGACGGGGTTTTGCTCTTGTTGCCCAGGCTGGAGTGCAATGGCGCGATCTTGGCTCACTGCAACCTCCTCTCCCAGGTTCAAGTGATTCTCCTGCCTCAGCCTCCAGGAGCTGGGATTACAGGTGCCTGCTGCCACATCCAGTTAGGTTAGTTTTCTTCTTTCTTTCTGAGATGGAGGCTTGCTCTTGTTGTCCAGGCTGCAGTGCAATGGCGCGATCTTGGCTCACTGCAACCTCCTCTCCCAGGTTCAAGTGATTCTCCTGCTTCAGCTTCCCAAGTAGCTGGGATTACAGGTGCCCACCACCACGTTCGGCTAATTTTTGTATTTTTAGTGGAGATGGAGTTTCACCATGTTGGCCAAGATGGTCTCAAACTCCTGACCTCGTGATCTGCCCGCCTCGGCCTCCCAAAGTGCTGGGATTACAGGCGTGAGTCACTGCACCCGACTTAGTCATCTTGTATCCTAACGGAACAGAGCTAGAAATGTAGACACCCCAGCACGAGGGGGTGTGTCTGCCCATGAAAGGGGGATGGAAGAAACAGAATGACAAAACCGGCAAAGAAAGAACCAGGACCCCTGAGACAGAAAACAAAGCCAGAGGAAGCCTGAGTCAACTCTCACTGCTTCCCTTTGCTCACGTTCAGAGAAGCCTGTGGCCCCAGCCCTTACTGGTGTTCTGTGCTGGCCCCGATACTTCAACCAAGAGCCTAGTGTCAGAGAGTGAATATTTATTTATGTTCTTGCTTTTGACACAGAGTCTCACTCTGTCCCCAGGCTACAGTGCAGCTGCACGATCTCGGTTCACCGCAACCTCTGCCTGCAGGGTTCAAGTGATTCTCCTGCCTCGGCCTCCCGAGTAGCTGGGACTACAGGCGCGCACCACCACGCCCAGCTAATTTTTGCATTTTCAGTAGAGACTGGGTTTCACCGCATCCAGGATGGTCTCAAGGCCGGACCTCATGATCTGTCCGCCTCCGCCTCCCACAGTGCTGGGAGTACAGCCGTGAGCCGCCACGCCCGGCCGGACAGTGAATGTTTGATACTGGAAGGACGGAAGCTAAAGTGAATTCTACAAGCCCGGGAGGTGTAGCAAATGAGGCTGACTTACTGCTGAATTTTGTCAGCATTTCCTTCATTCCCGTGACGCGGCACAGACTCAGCTCTGTGGTGGTGGCCTCTGGACACTGAAGCAGGAGTGGCTGGCTCCTGCAAGACGGCAGCGAGATTCACTCCACAGCTCAGGCCGCGTGGCCTCACCACCCAGACAGTCCGTCTCGTTTCTCCCCCAGCGATAGCACAGACCCCCATCCCCACTCAAACTGGCCATCAGCGCCACTCACCCGCAGCTGGCATCGCTGAACAGAAGGAAAGCCTACCTTTCCAGGGCTCCTCTCACTTCCTAAGGGTGACAAAGGAAGAAGGTTAGCGTGGTGCGCTTTGATGGTGGCACAGACGAAATTCATTTTGCATCCAGTCCTTTGCAAAATTCACAGAATCTGCTTCCCATGCAGCACACCATGAGTGGGAGCATGGAGAGCAGAGGAAAGCACCCCCAGTTTCTTCCAGGCATGTGCTGTGGTGAACGCAGGATGTTTCTCACAATGACTAGAGAACACCTCGTCCGTTTCTTTCTCTCATATCATCACTTTGTCCAGGGAACCTGCTCTGCAAACAAGCCAACCTGTGACTCTCATTCACCATCCAGTGAGAGGCGAGATGGCCCGGTGACAGCTGAGGATCACCAAGCCGGTGCCAGGCTGTGGTGGGGTGTTTGGAGGGCACTACATGAAGCAGCAGCATTCTGTGGAACTGGTCTACAAAACAGACCTGAAGCTGGAGTCAGGTCACCTGGCTTATGTTTAAGAAGGTGCTGAGGGGCCGGGTGCGGTGGCTCAAGCCTATAATCCCAGCACTTTGGGAGGCCAAGGCGGGTGGATCACGAGGTCAAGAGATTGAGACCATCCTGGTCAACATGGTGAAACCACGTCTTTACTAAAAATACAAAAAAAATTAGCTGGGCACGGTGGCGCGTGCCTGTAATCCCAGCTACTCACTCAGGAGGCAGGAGAATTGCCTGAACCCAGGAGGTAAAGGTTGCGGTGAGCCGAGATCGCGCCATTGCACTCCAGCCTGGGTAACAACAGCGAAACTCCATCTCAAAAAAAAAAAAGAAAAAGGTGCTGAGGAATACAGTAGCTAGAGGGGAGGTAGACCAAGGCAGGGAAGGAATTGGAGCTCCCTGCACAGAACAGGGGGCTCTTCCGTCTATTTGTGTTGTTTGTTTGTTTGAGAGGAGTCTGGCTCTGTCACCCAGGCTGGAATGGTGGCGCAATCTCGGCTCACTGCAACCTCCGCCTCCCTGGTTCAAGCGATTCTCCTGCCTAAGCCTCCAGAGGAGCTGGGACTACAGGTGTGCATCACCACACCCGGCTACCTGTTTTGTGCTTTTAGTAGGAGTTTCACCATGTTGGCCAGGATGCTCTCGATCTACTGACCTCATGATCCACCTGCCTCGGCCTCCCGGAATGCTGGGATGACAAGTGTGAGCCACCTCTCCCGGCTGCTAATTTATATATGTATTAGCAGAGATGGGGTTTCACCATGTTGGTCAGGATAGTCTCGATCTCTTGACCTTGTGATCCTGTGATCCGCCCATCTTGGCCTCCCAAGGTGCTGGGATTACAGGTGTGAGCCACCGCGCCCAGCCTCTCCCATCTATTAACAATCGAACAGGCAGATGGCTTTAGCACCACAGGTGTGAATTATTAAATCAGTGCTGCTGTTAACCCATCCTGTAGATGACACTCATCTAGAGTTCATGTCATAACGGTCTTTGTGAAGATTAAATTGAATATGCCCAGCACATGGTAAATATACATAAACTTTAAAAAATGACCACGGCTGAGGTTGCAGAGAGGCAGGTGTGGAAGAAATTGAACCCATCCTCAGGCTTGGTTTCTCATCTCTCTCTCTCTCTAAGTTCTATAAGGCTTTACTGATGTATAGAATATCAATTCTTTAGAAAAACTACTCTGGGACTGGAACTCAGTTTTCAAGACGAATAAAGGAAACATTATTTCCCATGGCTTGAAGTACTATGAGATACCATGATTTTTCCCATATGCTCATGAATTCTATTCTCACCTCTAGAGTTTCCAAAGCCGAGCTTTGCCTTTTGGACTCAATCTGTCCGATCACTTTGCTCAGGTCTCTGATTTGCTGGGTCAGTCTGGTCTCACTGCTCCTCAGTTTCCGCAGGTTCTCTCCCTCTTCCTGTTCCAGGAGCTGGAGTTGCAGCTGCTCCTCTTCCTTCAGGAACTGGTGCATTTTCATGTACTCTGACACAACAACCTGTTTACAAGTCTTTGTTTCTTCCTGCCAAAGCACACACATACACACACACAACAAACACACACACAGACACACACACAAACACACACAGACACACACACAAACACAGACACACAGACACACACACAAACACACACAGAGACACACATACAGACACACACACAGACACAGAGACACACACAGACACAAACACAAACACACAAACACAAACACAGACACACACACACACAAACACACACAAACACACACACACAGACAAAATTAGTAAGAGTAATGTCCTTGTCTACAGATTTTTAATCCTTACAAGTCCTAGAATTTCTTTCTTTTCTTTCCTTTTACTTTTCTTTTCTTTCTTTTTTTTGGGGGGGGGCGGACAGAGTCTTGCTCTGTCACCAGGCTGGAGTTCAGTGGTGCGATCTCGGCTCACTGCTACCTCCGCCTCGCAGTTTCAAGTGATTCTCCTGCCTCAGCCTCCCAAGTAGCTGGGACTACAGGCATGCACCCCCATGCCCAGCTATTTTCAGAAGGTTTCACCCTGTTGGCCAGGATGGTCTCTATCTCTTGACCTCATGATCCACCCGCCTCGGCCTCCCAAAGTGCTGGGATTACAGACATGAGCCACCACACCTGGCCAAGTCCCAGAGTTTCATGGAAACAATTCCTGAAATCCAACACATAACACATAACACATGTATTCTATTGATGAGCCAGGGGAGAGGCTGACGTTTTTGGAGGTACGTGCACTATGGATACAGTAGTAAACAAAACCAAACTCTCGGTTCCCAGGAGATTGTCATTCTAGTGGAGAAAACCAAAAATGAATAATAAATGACAGGTGGTGATCGGGACTAAGATACAAATAAAGAAAAATTAAGAAAAATTATGAAAAATGTGTGTTCATTTATTCAATAAAAGTAGGTGTCGGATAACCAACAAGGAATAGAAATATACAGGGCAAATACTCTCACTTAAGAATTAAAGGTCGGTCACGCCTGTAATCCCAGCACTTTGGGAGCCCAAGGCGAGTGGATCACGAGATCTGAAGATCAAGACCATCCTGGTCAACGTGGTGAAACCCTCATCTGAACTAAAATGCAGAAAATTCGCCGGGTGTGGTGGTGCGCGCCTGTAGTCCCAGCTACTCTGGAGGCTGAGACGGGAGAATCGCTTGAATCCGGGTGGTGGAGGTTGCAGTGAGCCAAGATCGCACCACTGAACTCCAGCCTGGTGACAGAGTGAGACTGTCTCAGAAAAAAGAATTCAGAGTCTACTGGGAGAATCAGAAACACAGTTTAAAAAATTATCTAATTAAATATTTAGTCCTTTGCTCTGACTACTGTGGATCTCAAATCCAAATCCAGGACTACCCTTGAGCGCTTGTCAGGCAGAATTTAAACCACTATTTTGCTTTTGTATCTTTCTCTTTATTACTTTTTAATTTGCATCTTTCCCTCAGTGCTTTTGAAATATTTCTTTTTCATTTATTTATTTATTTTGAGACAGAGTCACTCTGTCTCCAAGGCTGGAGTGCTCACTGCAACCTCAGCATCCCGGGTTAAAGCGATTCTCCTGCCTCAGCCTCCCATGTCGTGGCACACTGCAGGTGAGCACCACCACGCCCAGCTAAGTTTTGTATTTTAATTAGAGATGGGGGTTTCACCATATTGGCCAGGCTGGTCTCGAACTCCTAACTTTATGATCTGCCTGCCTCGGCCTCCTGAAGTGCTGGGATTACAGGCGTGAGCCGCCGCGCCCAGCAAAGATATTTCTTTTTTTAACTTGCTTTCTGTCTTATGTTATATGTCGATAAGTATCACCTATGTTTTAAATAATTATATCAGAGCCATCATAGAGGAAGCCACAGCGTTGTCTAGCTGCACAAAGGACTCTTCCTCCAGGTGGGGAAGTTTGAGCTGAGCCTTGAGATTCCCACGAGGACAGTCAGAAGTAGGCAGCCCAGTGGAAGGAGACTGCGTATTTTAGGGATGAGACTGGAAAAATGTGTGTTTTTTTCTAATATTTTGCTAAATTTCCCTTTAGTCCCCCTCATGGCATCTTATACCGGCCCCAAAGTCAGACACCGACCTTGCACAGCCCCACTCTCTCCTTCTCGTGGGCTAACACAGCCTGAGCTTCCTTTCTCCTTTTACGCAAAAGATTTAGGATTTCCTCAAGTTTCTCCTGCAATAGAAACAAACTCTTTGTGGCAAATAAGCAGGTACCAGGTGGAAGCGGGACCCACCCAAGTCTGTGATGTACTCGGATAGCACCCCTGACTGTCCCCCACGGAGGACGCTAGGAAGGCTGGTGGGGGAGCCCGGGCTGAGTCCGGGGTTCCTGCTGAGCAGCTGTCTTACTCTGTGGTGCTCCTCAGCCTCACTGGACAGATGCACTCTGGTGACAGCATGGCTCTGGGCTGCGAAGGCGCTGCCACCCTGCTCATCATCAGACAGCGCCTTGGCAGCAGCGCGCGTCCTCCCGTAGCTGCCCGGCTCATCCTCTCTCTGCAGCACCTGGGACCGGAGCTGCCTGCCAATGCTGGCCAGCCTCTCCAGACGCTCATTGGGCTGGAAATGCGGGCCCTCCAAGGTCCTCCAGCACTCAGGACAAGATAAAGGAGTGCTAGGTTCTTCCCAGCTCCTGAGGAGACACATCAGACAGAAGCTGTGCCCACACTCGGTGGTCACTGGTCTGCTGAAATAGTCCAGGCAGATGAAGCAGGTGAGTTCTTCCCTAAGACTGTCCATCAGATCTGCTGTGGACATTGTCTTGAGGCTGGACATGGGGCAAGTTTCCACCTCTATTCTGAGATCAGCACACCCTCCCTGCAGTCCTAGTTTTTAGTAACTCGTGGGCGATCTGTTGCTATGTTGTTATGACACAAAATCCTTTCCTCTCCTGTGCCTGATTTCACCCACTGACACACAGTGTGCCCCACAAAGCCAATTATGACATAATGTGGAACTCTGGGCTCTTCATCAGCCCAAACCTTGAGTCTTCTCTCTGCAAGCCACACATGCTGGAGGCTGAGGATTCTGGTTTCTACCCGGGTTACCATTTTGAGAATCAGTTATTGTACATAAACAGAACTGTGGAACCATCTAAACACATGGGTTTTAGGCGGGAAGGTTGGTAATTTGGTGTAAACCAGTAAAGAGACTAGAATTTTGATGATCTCTAATAATATCTGAGTTAGAAATTTGGTCCAAATCTGGGAAACTCCAGTAATAAAACCCATCAAGTACAGTCCTTTCTCACTGGTCCTCTCCTCTGCTTGACGAAAGCCTGAGCTTTCTGCTTCTTCACTGGGTACTGTGGACTTTTATTGAATTTTATTCATCCCAACGAAATGAGAACTCTTCCACCGAGGGTTCCTTGGTTTTAGGTGCACAATGTTTATGGCTGTTCCCTGCAGAGCCTGTACTATACTCACCCATCTGCCATCATGGAAAGCATCTAAAATGACATTCTAACTGGAAATTGCCTCAAGAGCCTATCGCACTATGGAGCAGAGAGAAAGAATTATATTTTAGTATAAATGTAATTTTGCTCACTTATTTTCTCCCATTGAAAATTTCCAGACAAGGCCCTTTCAAATCCCTGATTCTCTACCAGTTCTTACTGGACAGAAATTAAGTGTGCAGACATTTTTTTAACATATGAAAAAGTAAATGCTGACTGGCCATGGCGGCTCACGCCTGTAAATCCTTGCACTTTGGGAGGCCAAGGCAGGCAGATTGCCTGAGGTCAGGAGTTCGAGGCCCGTCTGGCCAACATGGTGTGAAACCCTGTCTCTACTAAAAATACAAAAAAAGAAAAACAAAACTTAGCTGGGCGTTATGGTATGCGCCTGTAATCCCAGCTACGTGGGAGGCTGAGGTAGGGGAATTGGTTGAACCAGGGAGCTGGAGGTTGCAGTGAGCCAAGATCGTGCCGCTGAACTCCAGCCTGGGCAACAGAGCGAGACTCTCAAAAAAGAAAAAGTAAATGCCCAGTATGGAGACTGTGCACAGTGAACACTGAGGTCAGGGCCAAATGCCACAGATTCACTGTGTCCTCTGCTCTTCCTGTCCTGCCCCACTGCCACTCACTGCATGCCAAGAAGTGGCGTCTCAAAGGCTCGTCCTCAAAGTCCAGCGAGATTGGCCTCCCCACTCGGTCCTCATGCCCTGTTTCTGCCTCCATCCCCTCAGTCCCCAGCTAAGCAGCCTCCCACGGGTTGGGCGCATTCGCAGGTTATTCCACTGATTGGTTTCTGACTTTCAAGGCTCCAACTCTTACTTCTTTCCCACTTATCTCCACAGGATGTCAGATGGTCTCTTATCCTGAACTTTGGGAAAAAGAAGTTTCCTGGCTCAGAATGTCCTTTCCTCCACCTTCCTTTCTCCCAGTCAAAACCCACTTTTCTGAAATCATTAATTCAAAATGTTTTAATCATGTACCTCCTTTGTAAATTATATGTGAATTACTAGGATGAGAATTTAAGCTATGAAGAAAACAGAGCAAAGAGTTATACTACCGTGAAGAGGAAGAGAGGTGATCACGGTGGCGTCACAAAGCCGCTACTGAGATTGCCCCCGGGATACTGACTTGTCACGGCTTCCAAATATTGCTGTGAGTTAGTCTGACTCTGTTGCCCAGGCTGGAGTGCAGTGGTGCAATCTCGGCTCACTGTAACCTCCGCCTCCCGGGTTCAAGCCGATCTCCTGCCTCAGCCTCCCGAATAGCTGAGTCTAGAGACTTGCACCACCACACCCAGCTAATTTTTTGTATTTTTAGTAGAGACAGAGTTTCACTGTGTTACGACGGTCTCAATCTCCTAACCTCATGATCTGCCTGCCTTGGCCTCCCAAAGTGCTGGGATTACAGGGTAATCCACCGCGCCCAGCCTGAGTTAGTCTTAAGTCTTGCAAAAAGAAAAAAAAAAAAAGTGGGCCAGGCACAGTTGCTCATGTTCTGTAATCCCAGCACTTTGGGAGGCCAGGTGGGCTGCTCACGAGGTCAGTTCGAGACCAGCCTGGCCAATGTGGTGAACCCCATCTCTACTAAAAATACAAAAATTAGCTGGACGTGGTGGCACATGCATGTAATCCCAGCTACTCTGGAGGCTGAGGCAGGAGAATCGCTTGAACCCGGGAGGTGGAGGTTGCAGTGAGCTATATCCGTTGCTGCACTCCAGCCTAGGTGACAGAGCAAAACTCCATCACAAAGAAAAAAAAGTCTATAATACACTAACTGCCACCACTAGAAAAAGAGCTTATGAACTACCACCTCCATTCAGTGTGTTATTTCAACACAACCCCAAAAGGAGTCGTTAACATTTACCAAAATCATTAGAATAAGTCTCACAAGACAGTTATGACACATCACAGAGCCAGTGCTCCAATCTGGAATTGAGAAGCTGCCACATTCTATGTTCAAGTCACACTGATCTGTTCCATCCCACTTCCCTCTTGGGTGTAACTTTTTTCTTTTATAAGCTTCATAACACAATAACCATGTGTTATTCATGGGTGACTAAAAGAATTCATTGCACGGCCGGGCGCGGTGGCTCACGCCTGTAATCCCAGCACTTTGGGAGGCCGAGGCGGGTGGATCATGAGGTCAAGAGATCGAGACCATCCTGGTCAACATGGTGAAACCCCGTCTCTACTAAAAATACAAAAAAAAAAATTAGCTGGGCACGGTGGCGCGTGCCTGTAATCCCAGCTACTCAGGAGGCTGAGGCAGGAGAATTGCCTGAACCCAGGAGGCGGAGGTTGCGGTGAGCCGAGATCGCACCATTGCACTCCAACTTGGGTAACAAGCTCGAAACTCCATCTCAAAAAGAAAAAAATAAAAGAATTCATTGCACATGGTTTGATTTTTCTGTAAATGAGTTCTAAATGAATAGAGCAACTATATAATTATGTAAGCACAGTCTTATATTTAGCTGGAAGTCAAGAGATCACGTAGTCCAACTGCCTTCTACAGATGCTGAAGAAAACTGCAGCATGAAGACATTGAATTGCTGCCCTGATACCTGCTTCCTACGAGCTCCTGCCTCCCAGCGTCTCTCGTTCGGCAACACGCTACAGTGCATCTCACTTGTGGACTTGTGAGTGGGTGAAAATCCCTAGTTCTCTCAATAAAATGAACATTGCCCAAATGCTGCCTGAAGGAAGTCAGATCTCTGTAATTAGGAGGTGTGACAGGTGTCCGAAATCTCCGGCTACATTCACTCTTGGAAGGTAGACTTCCTCATTGTCTTTCTTTTTTTTTTTTTTTTTTTTTTTGAGATGGAATCTCACTCTGTCACCAGGCTGGAGTGCAGTGGAGCAGTCTCGGCTCATTGCAACCTCACCTCCCGGGTTCAAGCGATTCTCCTGCCTCAGCCTCCCGAGTAGCTGGGATTACAGGCACGTACCACCACACACCCAGCTAATTTTTGTTTTTAGTAGAGATGGGGTTTCACCGTGTTGGCCAGGATGGTCTCGACCTCTTGACTTCGTGATCCACCCGCCTCGGCCTCCCAGAGTGCTGGGTATCACAAGGTCAGGAGTTCAAGACCAGCCTGGCCAACATGGTGAAATCCAGTCACTACTAAAAATACAAAAATTAGCCAGGCATGGTGATGGGCACCTGTAATTCCAGCTACTCAGGAGGCTGAGGCCGGAGAATCGCTTGAACCCAGGAGGCGGAGGTTGCAGTGAGCTGAGATCATGCCCTTGCACTTCAGCCTGGGCAACAAGAGCAAAAACCTCTCAAAAAGAAAAGGTATGTGTGTGTGTGTGTGTGTGTGTATCTGGAGACAGTGTCTTGCTCTGTCACTCAGGGTGAAATGAAGCCACAGGCAGGTGCCACCATGCCCAGATAGAATTTTTTGTAAAGACAGGATTTCACCATGTTGGCCAGGCTGGTCTCCAACTCCTGACCTCATGATCTGCCCACCTTGGCCTCCCAAAGTGCTGGGATTATAGTCATGAGCCACCGTGCCCAGAGCCCCCCCCTTTTTTTTTGGAGTTAGAGTCTTGCTCTATTTCATAGGCTGGAGTACAGTGGCTTGATCTTGGCTCACTGCAACCTCTGCCTTCTGGGCTCAAGCGATTCTCCTGCCTCAGCCTCCTGAGTAGCTGAGATTACAGGTGCCTGCCACCACGCCCGGCTAATTCTTTGTATTTTTAGTAGAAACAGGGCTTTGCCATGTTGGCCAGGCTGGTCTTGAACCCCTGACCTCAGGTGATCGACCCACCTCAGCCTCCCGAAGTGCTGAGATTACAGGTGTGAGCCACCCCACCTGGCCAAATGTTCTGTTTGAACTGACGTTGCTGGCGTAATAAACTCTGGTCACGTTTATTTGTAAAGCTGCTTTTTTCTCTCAAATCCAATTTCTTACAACATTTGATGCCAGTCTTTTTAAACAGGTCCAGGTCCTGAAAGGTATCCAAATTATCAGATCAGTTTAAAGTGTGCAGCAGGCTTTTTGATTCCTTGTTTCATGAGGATGTAAAGATGCATATCTTCTAACGATAGTGAGCAGCGTGTAGATTTTAGTATCTTTTAAAATTTCTATTATTTATTTTAGAGACAGGATATTGTTCTGTCACCCAGGCTGGAGTGCGGTGGGACAATCATAGCTCACTTCAGCCTCGACCTCTCTGGCTTTAGATCCTCCTGCCTCAGCCTCCCTACTAGCAGGAACTACAAGTGGGCACCATCGTGCCCAGCAATTTTCATATTTTGATGATGGGGCTTTATTATTGAAGTTGACTATAATGGAATAGAAAAAAATTCTTCCTAAAAATGTTATACCAGTGGTCCACAAGTTTTAGAATGAACACTATGTTAATAAAAGGTGAATGTATGCCTTGATATCAATTATACATTTACTACTTTATTAATATGCATATTACTAAACAAAAGAAGCTAAAAAGGGCACCCAAGTGCTATTAGGGGCTGGGCACGTTGGCTCACGCCTGTAATCCCAGCACTTTGGGAGGCTGGGGCCGGCGCCTCACAAGGTCAGGAGATTCAGACCATCCTGGCAAACGTGGTGAAACCCCATCTCTACTAAAGACAGAAAAATTAGCTGGGCATGGTGGCGAGTGGCTGTCATCCAGGCTACGCGGGGGAGTTGCTAGAACCAGGGAGTCGGAGGTTGCAGTGAGCTGAGATCGCGCCACTGCACTCTAGCCTGGCGACAGAGCACAAGTGGGTCTTAAAAAAAAAGAGCTCTTTATTTCCCATATGCCAATAACTCATCTGTACCACCCCCACCATCACCCCATACTTGGAGGGCAGTGCTCTTGAGTTTGCTGAACAGAATGACTCTGGGTGAGAAGAGGAAGGAAAGTGTCGTTCAGAGAGCAACTTCTGCTCTTGTTCCCACCCTCCTCGCTCCTGTGTGCGTTTCGTCCAACCTCTCATGACGCCCGGAGACTTGTGAACGACGGTGCTGGGGTCTCGTTGTGCGAGTGGTGCTGAGTTCGGTGGCTTGGTGGAGGCTGTGGCAAGTGTGTGTCCACGCTGGAATCAGAACCCACTTCAGTCTAACCTCATCAGTGACACACGATGCTTTCCGCAACCTACGAACTTTGACAAAAATCCGAACTTTGTTTGCTCAGGATTTCAGCTGAAGCCAGCCCGTTCCTTTTGCTGAGGGCATTCTTTCTAGTGAAAACAGAGAGGGCTTGTCCCAGTGTTGTAATAGGTGAGGTGAAGGTGACCTCTGAATTCTGCTGGGATTGTTAGGAGGATTATCTTCCTTAGGAAAAAGCAGAAGCGAAGTGAACACGCTGGGTTCGGATGAGCAGGCACTGACTCACAGAACACACGGGTAGCTGTCGTGAGGTGGACCGTAATGTTGGATTCTTACGTTTTAATGCTTTCTTAAGCAGGGGAGAAGCACTTGAACATGACTCCTGGATCTCTCACAGCTGCGGGAAGTAAGCCAGTGAAAGTGAAGCCCCAGCTTCTGAAGGAGCCGCCTTGGAGAAAAGGAGCCAGGGAGAGAAGCCACGCCTTCCGGATAGTGATAACACTGGGGCCACAAGCGGCATGCCCACTCCCAGTGCTCCTGCCCGGCGTGGAGGAGGTGGCAGTCTCCCGTCACAGAATTGGTCCAAAGTAACAAATACAGCCTTGCTCGGCACCAGCCACGCTCATCCCACCCAGAAGCCGAGAGTATGCCAGCCTGGGGCCAGTGGCGAAGGGAATGTGGCTAGCAAATGGGATAGGACTGGTTTTGGTTTTTTGAGACAGAGTCTTGCTGTTTGCCCAGGCTGGAGTGCAGTGGCACGATCTTGGCTCACTACAAACTCCGCCTCCAGGTTCAGGCAATTTCCAGCTGATTTTTGTATTTTTAGTAGAGACGGGGTTTCAGCATGTTGGCCAGGCTGGTCTCAAACTCCTGACCTCAAGTGATCCACCTGCCTCAGCCTCCCAAAGTGCTAGGGTTACAGGCATGAGCTAAAAACAGTACAGAATGTTTTTGTACTGTTAAAAGTTCATGAAATGACTCACGAGAACCAAGACTCACTCATTCATAATAATATTTATTATTTGACAGTGAAAAAAATCACATTTCTTCAGAAGTTTTAATGAAAAGCTTTCCTATGAAAAATCCGACTGTCTTATGGCCAGGCACGGTGGCTCACGCCTATAATCCCAGCACACCTGAACCCAGGAGGTGGAGGTTGCTGTGAGCCGAGATCGCGCCATTGCACTCCAGCTTGGACAACAAGAGAGAAACTCTGTCTCAAAAAAAAAAAAAAAGAAAAGAAAAAGAAAAATCTGACTATCATAAAATGATCTGTGTTCCTTGTAATATGATTACTCTAGCCCTATAAAAGCATCTCGTCATAAATTATGTTACAAATTTGAGGCATCTTTTTTATAAATTGGCAAGACATTTGGTTAACATTTAATAAGGACAAATCAGTATATAAGGATATATGAAATTTGGCACCAGATTCAAATCCCATATTTGAGGTTTTCCACACCCGGTGCTCTTGATCAGTTACTTAATCCAGTGACTTAATCTCTCCGTCATCTGTTTTACCAGCTGTAGATGCACCTCACAGGGCTTCCAGACACATAATAGTAGATAAGAATTCAGCTCACATTTTGTACTGTTTTTGCAATTATCTTAAAATATTGAATCTTCTAGAAGTAATAATTTCATTATTAATAAATATTTAATACCAAAACAGCCTTTAATAAGTGTTTAAGTACTTAATAAGTATTTATTTAATAATAAGACAGGCTTTAAGAGACTTCAGAACTTCACAATATGCTTGGTGTGTATTTTCCCACTGGTTCCAGGATGACATAGTTCTCTTGTCAAGAGTTATGAAAGCTCAGGGGATGGTGAGAAAATCGACAGAGGATCTGACAACATCTTCACAGACGTCGGCTGTACCCAGGCCTAGCAGAGAAAGGAAGACTGGATTAGAAAAATAAGAGAAGGGAACGAGATGGACTGGCTGTGGCGGGGCGGGGGGCGGTGCACAGGAGTAAGTGTAATCCGTTCGAAGAAAGCTGGGAATTCGGATTTGGAAAAGAGAGCGGGTGTGAGTAATCATTTGAGATAAGGATCCAAGCCCTTTGGGAGGCCGAGGAGGGTGGAGCACCTTAGATCAGGATTTTGAGACCAGCCTGGCCAACATGGGGAAACCCCCTCTCTACTAAGACTACAAAAATTAGCCGGGCATGGCGGTGCGCCTTTAATCCCAGCTACTCGGGAGGCTGAGCTGGCAGAATCGCTTGAACACGGGAGGCTGAGGCTGCAATGACGGAGACGGAGCCACTGCACTCCAGCCTGGGCGACAGAGCGAGAGCCCTGCCCCCATCTCAAAAAAAAAAAAAAAAAAAAAAAGCAGGGTGTGGTAGCTCATGCCTGTAATCCCAGCACTTTGGGAGGCCGAGACAGGCGGATCACCTGAGGCCAGGAGTTCGAGACCAGCCTGGCCAACATGGTGAAACCCTGTCTCTACTAAAAATACAGAAAAAATTTAGTCGGGCATGGTGTCGGGCGCCTGTAATCCCAGCTACGCAGGAGTCGGAGACAGGAGAATCGCTTGGCGAAGGTTGCAGTGAGCCAAGCTTGGGCCACTACATGCCAGCCGGGGGGACAGAGTGAGACTCTGTCTAAAAAAAAAAAAAAAAAAAAGGAGAGAGAGAGAAAGAAAGGATGTACTTGAGATTCCATGACGTGGAAACAGGTTCTGAAAGATCGGGTACTCCAAGGAGAAGAATTCTCATTATCCTGTCAGCAGTGTTTAAAAAACAAAAAACCCCCTGGTTTGATTAGCAGGGAACTGATGGACCAATGCAATAAACACTATAAAACTTAGAAAGCTACGAAGATGCTTCCGCCCTCGCTGAGGCCGAATACCGCATGTGAACGATCTGGGATTGTTCCCCGACCTCCCGTTGTGCCGAATTCCTCAGGCAGGTACCGACTGTCGTTTTCCTATCTACAGATAATGGAATGCACCTTCCTGCAGCAAACGTTCTAGAAACTAACGAGGCAGGTATTATTTTCTACTGAGGAAAAAACACACTCCTGAGTATTAGCCTGAAGGCTTCTTTCCTGTGAAATTGTCCACATACACTAGATTCACTAAATAAAAAAAAACGACCTTGAGGAGCTAGTCTTGTGAGGCAGTGTACATGGCACCGGGGTTAAAGAAGGCATTCATCCAGCCAAGGTCAGGGCTAGTCAGCATTTTCTGGAGTCTGTTAAAAATGTAAACTACAGAGGCCATCCTACATTTGTGGAATCAGAGCCCCTGTGAAGCGCCTTCCGTTTTAATAAATTCAGGCGATTCTAATGCTTAAGGGGAGTTTGGTGAGCCCTGTCCCAGATTAACCGTGTGAATATGATAAGAAAGTTCACAAACGCCTTCCTGATGGTGTGAGGGCGGGGCTGAGGGAGGAACTGAACAGATAAAATCTCCACCGTTCCAGCTTTTTCCCTAGAGGAAATACCTTGGCCAGGCGTGGTGACTCATTCCTGTAATCCCAGCACTTTGGGAGGCTGAGGCAGGCAGACAGCTTGAGCTCAGGAGTTCAAGAGCAGCCTGGGGAAACATACTGAAACCCCGTCTCTACAAAAAAATACAAAAATTAGCTGGGTGTGGTCATACAGCGCCTGTAACTTCTAGCTACTCAGGAGGCCAAGGTGGGAGTTCGAGGCTACAGTAAGCCGACTGACAGAGCAGGACCCTGTCTCAAAGAAAAGAAAAAACCCTGGTAATATCCCGGATTGCTACAAAGAAAGTAAGTGAGCTTTCCTCTGCAGCTCATTTTCTTAATAACTGTTTCTTTAAATTTCTCATCTTGATCTTGGAATCTATGTGTGTTTACTGCAAGTCGGTGCTAAAGGAAACAAAGAATCTACACAGACACATAGTTTGTTCTTTTTTTTTTTTCCCTATCTGTGTGTTACCAGGAAAACGCCAGAGCAAAGAAAAAATTTAGGAAAAGCAAGCAAGGGTCGGCAACATTCTGGGGCTTCATTCTTCCACTCTCCTTCCTATTTCTGTAAAAATGTTTAGTCTCTGCCCCCTCTCGTTGCTCCTTAAATACTTACTGGTTTGGCATAAAATATCTTTTAAAGTATTTATTGTGCATCTACTGTGTCAGATGTAGACTCCGGGCATCGAAGGAATTCGGTTTCTTATGAATGGAGAGTGACCCACGAGTCATTTTGCTCCTAGGATGGTGAAACCATTCATTCAGCTACAAAGAAAATAAATCAGGAAATGAGTGGTGGGAAGGTATTTCAAGTGGAGTGGTGATGGAAAGGTCTCGCTCTGGGAAGACGTTTGAGCTGAAAACTGAAGAGAAGAAGAGGCAGCCAGAATTGCACAAATGAGCAGAGAGCTTCAGCCTTGGAAGGGGGAAGGGCTGAGATGAATTTCTGCCATGGAGTTGATGGTGATGCGGGAAGCTACAGTGAGGTCAGGTGAGGCAGGAGCCCAAATTGTACAGAACGGGGTTAGCCACACGGATCTTACTCTACATGCCACAGAAAGTGGTTTTGGTTTTGGTTTTAAAGTAGTATTCCGGTGTTTGAGCGGAGGGGAGCTGGAGATGGGCCGGGAGGGCAGGGCAGAATATAAATTTGGAAAACAATAGTGGAGTTGGTGAATGGAAGGCTGAAACGGTGGCTCTAAAGGAATGAGTTTGGGGAAGAGAGGCATTGGGTTGAGATCCAGAGCGGCTTTAGCCATGTTAATGTTGGGTGCTCCTTACACATTCGATTGCAAAAATGTTGAGAATTGGGCAGGAGTTGGAAGTCGGAAAGTGGTAATTAAATCTTAAGAAATGAGTAAGATTACCTGGGAGACCAGGACTGGGAGGCCAGAACTGAACCCTGAAGCCCCCCAAGATGGAGAGGTTCAGAGGTTGTGGAACCAGGAAAGACCTTGGGAAACAAGACCAGTCAAGTTAGAGGAATGTGAGCTGTACACAGATGAGAGGAGACGTTCTGGAAGAAGAGCGTGGTAGTCAGCTATGTTTGCTGCTGAGCTCGAGGAAAATTTCAGTTCTTAAGGAAAATTTGAATTGGTGAATTTCTTTGTTTTGGTGACTTGGGGTCATCTCAGACACGTTCAGGGACGTAAAACATGGGAAACTACCAGGGATTTCAAAGACCTAAGCAGAACCAGAAATGAGAGCACATTCAAAGACAAAGAAAGAGAGTGTTTGCAACTCGTATGATACACAAAGGAACTTGGATCTGTAAACTATCTCTTAATATTGACCCTTCCCCCTAAAAAGGCCAAAAAGCCGGATGGAATAAGCTGGGAAAGAGGCTTGAACATAGAGTTTGCAGCAAAATAAATGAAAATGGCTTCTTAGCAACTGAAAATAAAAGGTTTAGACACATTAATAACAGAACAGATGGAAGTTGAAAGTGTATGAACATAGTCTTTCCCAGCCAGCCGGTGGGCAATGATCCAAAAGTGTAACATCTTTTTAATTTGTTGCTTGGAGTGCAAAATCGTACAACTTTTGTGCTTGGGAAACTGACAAAACATACCAGAATTATGGATACATTCATCCACAATCCCATTTGTGGGGAATATGCCTTTTCAGGCCAAGATTCCCAACGTTTTGAAATCAGTACTCCTTTTTTCCCCGGAAAAATAACATTTTATTATTATTTATTAACTGCGTAGTACAGCCGCAGAATACTTTCTTTTACATTTTGCCACATACTCTTTGTTCGCTTCCTCACATGGCATTAATTTTTTTTATACTGTAATTTCTGGGGTACATGTGCAGAACACAGGTCTACATGCGCCATGGTGGTTTGCCGCACCCGCCAACGCGCCTCTACATCAGCTGTTTCTCCAGCTCTCCCGCCCCCCGCGAAATCGGTTCTCCTTTGCACATGATTGACGAAGATCCCAATGAGCTTCTGTTTATGAGCGTTCGTGTCTATCTACGTTTACCGTATTGGACATTTAAAACTGCCTTTTATAAGTATTCATTTAAAATAACAAAAACGTTTTTCTGAAAATTTTTTTCCGAGCTAAGTGGCTTCTTTATTAGAGAAAGCCGGAATTACGAAGGACGTAAGAGTTGGCATGGGGGCCCTTCCTGCCAAAGGTGGGCACAGCGTTGGCAAAGCGCCGGTGGTACCGCGCCGGCCCCTTAGCCCGGCCGCTCTTCTTCCCTCGTTTGGCCGAATTAGGAGTCTGGCCTCTCGCTTGCCCAGCACGGGCCGGGAAACCACGGACCTCCCCTCGGAGCCCGGGGGCCGCCCCGCGGGTGCAGGTGGCCTGATCCGCCAGGGGCGCGCCTGCCCCGAGCAGGGCGGGTCTTCCCGGCGCTGCCTCCAGCCGCGCCGCCTGAGCCTCGCCCGGGTCCGCAGTCTCGGGGCGCCGCCTCGCGCGTGTAAAGCTCCCGCGCGGACCCAGCTGCGCTCCAGCCGAGGTGGAGTCCGAGGAAGGACCCGGCGCGCTCGCGTCCCCATCGCGGCTGCGCGTCACGGGCTCCTGAGTTGTATTCCCCAGAACTGAAGCGCGCGTGGTTTCACTGTTGCCCAAATCTCTGGTTTATGGCCCCTCGGACCCGCCGTCTTCTTCTGGTTGCTCCAGCGTTCCTTCTGTTGCAATGTGCTTTGAGCCACCTGCGGTCCCAGCCACTCCCGAAGCTGAGGTGGGAGCGTTGCTGGAGCCCTGAGCTCGAGAGGCTGCAGGGAGCTGCGGTGACGCCACTCTACTCTAGACCCTGTCTCTAAAAGGGGAAGGATTTTAATAACTTTTTCAAATAGTTGTGTGGTTTTTTTTTTCTTAGAGTCGGGGTTTCTCCATGTTGGTCAGGCTGGTCTCGAACTCCCGACCTCAGGTGATCTACCCACCTCGGCCTTCCAAAGTGCTGGGATTACAGGCGTGAGCCACCGCACCTGGCCAGTTGAGGTTTTTTTTCCTGCAATTCTACCAATTAACTTCTTTTTTTTTTTTTTTTTTTTTTTCCACACTAAGTCTCATTTTGTCTCCCAGGCTGCAGTGCAGTGGCACGATCTCGCTCACTGCAAACTCTGCCTTCCAGGTTCAAGCGATTCTCCTGCCTCAGCCTCCTCAGTAGCTGGGACTTCAGGCGCCTGCTACCTCGACCGGCTAACATTTTTTTTTTTTGTAGTTTTTAGTAGAGAGTGGGTTTCACCATGCTGGCCAGGCTGGTCCTGAACTCCTGACCTCATGATCCACCCACCTTGGCCTCCCAAAGTGCTGGGATTACAGGCGTAAGCCACAGCACCTGCCTCTACCAGTGAACGTCTTTCGTACTCTGTTACCTCACCCTAGTCCTGGAGTTCCTTCAATAATTAGCACTGTGCCTTTTGAGCACGTTTTTCTCCTAAATGACTCATGGGTGAGTGCTGTGTCACGCTGTTGCTTGTGATTGATTTTCAGCCTATTGCTCAAGATTGTCAGAAGACATGAGGGAGCCCCTCTGATCTTAAAACACTGGCCTAACTGTGTCTCTTCCCCAAGCAGGAAGCTGCCAGAGGTTTGTTGGATTTGAGGAGTCTGGAGCGCTGACCCGCTCTGTCTGCATGGACTGTTTCCGTGGATCTTGTGGACCCTGAAGTTGCCACGTGTGTGTGCCTGCTCCAGAAAAGAAAGGAAGCCACCATTTTCCCACCCTTTAGAGTGCAGGGAAGTGTGTCTAACAGCAGAAGCAAACAGTCCAGTCTTCAGCTAGGGACACCTACCAGGATGTCCCAAAGGCTCAGCCCTGGGTTCCAGCACAGCGTCGCAGAAGATGCCTGTTGTGAAGCACACCTGGAACAAACACAGCTGTTCTGTGATACTGACCAGATCACACTCTGCAGCAAATGCGTCCAGTCCCAGGACCACCAGCATCACAGGGTGTGCGGAATACAAGAGGCTGCTGAGCATTACGGGGTAAGATTCACGCCAATCCCAAGACACTCTGGCCAACTCCTGTACTGATGAAATGGACAGACATTCTGGCGCTCCAAAACCATAACTTTAGTTGATGTGTATTAAGGAATATTAGATGAGTTCCATATTCACTGAAACTTCAACCTGAGGCTAAGAACATATATACTCTGAGTTGTTGGCTTTTTAGTTGTCTGAGGTTAGGAATCCAACTGTTAAATCAGGTCTCACCTGGAGTTCTATGCTTTCTCTGTAGAAGTTATTCCAGGAGACATTGAACACACTGAGGGAGAAACTGGAAGCAGCTAAAAGCATATTGACCGATGAGCAAGAAAGAATGGTGATGATTCAGGTGTGTGCTTACTTCATTCTTGGGGGAAAATTACCAGTCATGTGGTTAGAAAATAGTGTATGGGCTGGGCACAGTGGCTAGTGCCTGTAATCCCTGCACTTTGGGAAACCGAGGTGGGAAGATCATGAGGTCAGGAGTTCGAGACCAGCCTGACCAACATGGTGCAACTCCTTCTCTACTAAAAATGCAAAAATCAGCAGGACATGGTGACATGTGCCAGTAATCCCAGCTACTCAGGAGGCTGAGGCAGGAGAAACTTGAACTGGGGAGGTAGAGGTTGCAGTGAGCTGAGATCATGCCACTGCCCTCCAGCCTGGGTGACAGAGTGAGACTCCATCTCAAAAAAAAAAAAACAAGAAGAGAGAGAAAATAGTGTAATATAAACAAAGTCCAAAGACAAATTGCAAAGGAGAAAAATCATTTGAAATCTCTAGGAAGGAAAAGTGCCAATATCTTAATGTGTATACAGCTCTTTAGTAAGTGGCCGGGCGTGGTGGCTCATGCCTATAATCCATGCACTTAGGGAGGCCGAGGATGGTGGATCATTTGATGTCAGGAATTTGAGACCAGCCTGTCCAACATGAAAAAACCCATCTCTACTAAAAATACACCAATTAGGCTGCACGTGGGGGCTCACGCCTGTAATCCCAGCATTTTGGGAGGCCGAGGTGGGTGGATCATGAGGTCAGTAGATCGAGACCATCCTGGCTAACATAGTGAAACGCTGTCTCTACCAAAAATACCAAAAATTAGCTGGGCATGGTGGCGCATCCCTGTAGTCCCTGCTACTCTGGAGACTGAGGCAGGAGAATCACTTGAACCCTGGAGAGGAGGTTGCAGTGAGCCAAGATCGTGACACTACACTCCAGCCTGGCGACAGAGCGAGACTCCATCTCATAAAAAGAAAAAAAAAAAAAAATATATATATATATATATATATATATACAAACAAATTAACGGGGCAAGGTCACGGGAGCCTGTAGTCCCAGCTACTCTGGAGGCTGAGGCCGGAGAAGTGCTTGAACCGGGAGGCGGAGGTTGCAGTGGGCCGAGATCACACCACTGCGCTCCAGCCAGGGCCACAGAGTGAGACAGCCTCTCAAAAAAAAAAAAAGTAAGAAAAAGACTAGAAACTTAATTTTTAAAAATGATCAAATAAGAGTTTGCAAAAAAGAATGTAAATATATTTTAAATACATTTAAAAAGCCTGAACTTTGTTCATGATAAGATAAATACAGGTTGGCCGGGCGCGGTGGCTCAAGCCTGTAATCCCAGCACTTTGGGAGGCCGAGGCGGGTGGATCACGAGGTCGAGAGATCGAGACCAACCTGGTCAACATGGTGAAGCCCCGTCTCTACTAAAAATACAAAAAATTAGCTGGGCATGGTGGCGCGTGCCTGTAATCCCAGCTACTCTGGAGGCTGAGGCAGGAGAATTGCCTGAACCCAGGAGGTGAGCTGAGATCACGCCATTGCATTCCAGCCTGGGTAACGAGCGAAACTCCGTCTCAAAAAAAAAAAAAAGATAAATACAGGTTAACTATATTGTGAGTAAAATGGCATTTGCAGTGCTTGTTTGCAATGACAGAAAAAGGTGAATGGCCCCATTTATGACAACGAGGTAGGACAATAAGCATCTCTTGTACTTTTGGTTGCCACATAAATTCTGAAACTCTTTAAAGAGCAATTTCAGAATTGTTATTCAAAGCTGAGGGTTCACAACCTGTTAGGCACGTTTTACTTCTAATTTCAGACTGTATCTTCGTACTTAATCCTATTCTGTGCAAGGTATCCCAAATTCTGGGTCTTTCCTCTCCCTCAGTTTTTTTTCCCCCAGGAGATGGGGTCTTGCTCTGTTACCCAGGCTGGAGTGCAGTGGCGTGATCTTGGCTCACTGGAATCCCCATCTCCCGGGTTCAAGCAATTGTCCTGCCTCAGCCTCCCGAGTAGCTGGGATTACAGGCACCTGCCACCACACCTGGATAAGTTTTATATTTTTAGTAGAGACGGGGTTTCATCGTATTGGCCAGGCTGGTCTCCAACTTCTGACCTCACGATCTGCCTGTCTCGGCCTTCCAAAGTGCTGGGATTACAGGCATGAGCCACTGCACCCGGCCCTCTTCCTCAATTCTTACAAGAAATAAATGCCTAGTTGGGTTAGAGCGTGGAGGACAATTGCCTGGCTAGGTAAGAATTTTTCAGCTGATCCCCCTTATTTTTTCAGCCCCAAGCAAATAATGGGATTCCACTGTTTGCCAGGGACTCTGCAAGGTGCTCGGGGCTCATTGGGGGAAAACCAAAAAACAGTTCTGCTTTTGCGGAACTTACATTCTGGTGGATGTGCCCAAAATAAGTTAAATGTATAGCATGTTACATGGTCAGTGTTTAAAAACATTTTTTTTAAGTGAGAAAGAAAGCAATGGAGTGAGCTTTTTTAAATAAAGTGATCAGAACCTTGTTACTCAGAAGGCAGCGCTGAAGCAGGCGAGGGACTTGGCCAGGCAGTGGTCTTGGGGAGGAATACTCGAGGTGGCAGGAATGGCAGCGAGGGAGGCCTCGAGGCTGCCAGGCCTTCGTCTGCGGCTGCTAAGGAAGTAGGGCTGGAGGTGTTGAGATCAGGAGGGGTCCGGCATTTGGGGTGGCTAGCCTACAGTGCGATACAAGGTCCAAAACCGCTGGAAGGTTTTGAACAGAAGACTGACATTTATCTTCCATTTCGTAGAAACGTGCCAAATGAAAACAGACACTAAGATGGTAACAGCAAGCCGGGCGCGGTGGCTCACGCTGTAATCCCAGCACTTCGGGAGGCCGAGGCGGGCGGATCGTGAGGTCAGGAGATCCAGACCATCCTGCCAAACATGGTGAAACCCCGTCTCTACTCAAAATACGAAATTAGCTGGGCCTGGTGGGGCGCGTCTGTAGTCGCAGCTGCTCGGGAGGCTGAGGCAGGAGAATCTCTTGAACCTGGAAGGTGAAGATTGCAGTGAGCCGAGATCACGCCATTGCACTCCAGCCTGGGCAACAATGCCAGACTCCATCTCAAAAAAAAAAGAAAAAAAAGCAGAGGCGGAGCGATGTTCTGAAGGACTTGCAGCACTTAGGGAGAGATGGTGGCGAGATGGGGGCAGGTAGAGAGGTGGTGAGGAGTGGTCAGATGAGTGCTACGCCATTGTTATGAAATGCGCCGTTAATCTTGATTTCACGGAATCTCGAATAGCTTAATAAGCCCTTACGATGGCTCACGCCTGTAATCGCAGCACTTTGGGAGTCAGGGGCAGGCAGATCACGAGGTCAAGAGATGGAGACTAGCTTGGCTAATATGGTGAAACCCCATCTCTACTAAAAATACAAAATTAGCTGGGCATGTGGCAGGCACCTGCAGTCCCAGCTGCTCAGGAGGCTGAGGCTGGAGAATCGCTTGAACCCAGAAGGTGGAGGTTCCAGTGAACCAACATCGTGTCTTCGCACTCCAGACTGGGTGACAGAGCGAGACTCCATCTCAAAAAAAAAAAAAAAAAAAAAAAAATAGCTTAATGGAGATGCTCAAACAGCATCTCTAAGATAACTAGTCCCAAATAGGTATCCCTAGCCGGGGCTTCCAAATGGTAGTAGACTTCATGTCCAGTTTCCCACTTCTTATCTATACCTGGATATCTAAGTGATATCAAGTTCATCACATCCCAAACTCATGCACACGCCTCACTCCTGGAATCCAGCCCTTCCATAGATTCTCTCCATATTTTGGTAATTCCATTCTTCCAGGTGCTTAGTCTAAACTTTTCGGTGTCTTTCATCCATGGCTCCTTTTTCCCACACCTCTTAGCCAAGCGTCGGCAAATCCCATTGGCCCTTTTCCAGCGTCCTGGTCTCTGTGATGACAGAGGCTGTAGCTTCCTTAGATTTTCCTTATTGATGAACATTTCTTCATCTGCATTTTTTTTTTTTTGAGACGGAGTTTCGCTCTTGTTGCCCAGGCTAGAGTGCAATGGTGCAATCTCGGCTCACCACAACCTCCGCCTCCTGGGTTCAGGGAATTCTCCTGCCTCAGCCTCCAGAGTAGCTGGGATTACAGGCACGCGCCACTACGCCCAGCTAATTTTTTGTATCTTTAGTAGAGACGGGGTTTCACCATGTTGACCAGGATGGTCTCGATCTCTTGACCTCGTGATCCATCCGCCTCGGCCTCCCAAAGTGCTGGGATTACAGGCTTGAGCCACCGCACCCGGCCCATCTACATTTTATGTTCTAAAATTGTGTTGATGTCTTGGCTGATGTCAATTCAAATTCCATCTGTCCTTCGGATGTATTCCTTTTCTTTCCTCTCCTGCACTTTATATTTCACTGTCTCTATACTGGGATTAGAGATGGAAAGAATGTATCCTGGTCAATATAAGATGTATGTATATAGGTATTATAGTGTGTGTGTGTGTGTGTGTGTGTGTGTGTGTGTGTGTGGCTTTAATCCATCATGTGTAACTTGAAGTCTATCCTGTCTATATCTATGAGGAAGGAAGAGGAACAACATTTTAAAGAGATGATCGAGTCTGAGTACAATATGAGACTCCGGTTGTTGAATGAAGAGCGTGAGCTGAATCTCCAGAGGTGGCATGGGTGCATAGCTGACTTGAACTTGAGAGAAGCTCGTCTCAATCAGCTGATGAAGCTCGCCACGGAGCTAGAGGAGAAGTTCCAGGAAATGCTACAGGTGAGATGTTGAAAACAACATCCTCGGCCGGGCGCGGTGGCTCAAGCCTGTAATCCCAGCACTTTGGGAGGCCGAGGCGGGTGTATCACGAGGTCAAGAGATTAAGACCATCCTGGTCAACATGGTGAAACCCCGTCTCCACTAAAAATATTTAAAAAAATTAGTTGGGCATGGTGGCGCGTGCCTGTAATCCCAGCTACTCGGGAGGCTGAGGCAGGAGAATTGCCTGAACCCAGGAGGCGGAGGTTGCGATGAGCCGAGATCACGCCATTGCACTCCAGCCTGGGTAACAAGCTTGAAACTCCGTCTCAAAAAAAAAAAAAGAAAGAAAACAACATCCTCATAATATTTGAGAAATGAGAGAAAGAAGAGCTGAACATTATGTCAGTTTCAGAATCACATATCCAGGGACAATCACACATCTGGTGCACACACGTCTGTCTCAGCTTAAACATACAGAATAGGTGTTAAAGAATTGTGTGTCTCTTGAGAGGCGTCCTACTTCAACAGAAGAATATCATGGCCGTGCCTAATTATGTCTGTTTCTGGGGTGGCAGGCAGGACAGCAAGTCTGGGTTGCTTTGTTTTGTTTTGATGGAGTTTCACGCTGTCACCCAGGCTGCAGTGCAGTGGCACGATCTTGGCTCACTGCAACCACTGCCTCCTGAGTTCAGGTGATTCTTCTTCCTCAGCCTTCCAAGTAGCTGGGACTACAGGCGCGTGCCAACACTCCCTGCTAATATTTTTGTGTTTTTAGTAGAGATAGGGTTTCACCATCTTGGCCAGGCTGCTCTCGAACTCCTGACCTCATGATCTGCCTGCCTCAGCCTCCCAAATTGCTGGAATTACAGGCATGAGCCACTGTGCCCGGCCAAAAAGCAGGTTTTTAGACATGTTGAATTAATCAGGAGGAGAAATGACTGAACTCTTGTTCCTGAACTTGCGGATGTTGAATAGTAACTGAGAGATGCTTCTGCAGAGACTGGGCCATGTGGGGAGAGAGAACATGAGGAAGCTGAAGGAGAGTGAAGCCAGGGTTTCTGAGCAGATCTGCGGCCTCCAGACGCTCACCGCGGAGCTTGAGAAGAAGTGTGGGGACGGCGCCTTAGCGTTGCTCAAGGTAAGATGCTGGGAAAGAGGAAATAAAACTCATTCCAGTGTTTGAGAAATGAGAAGTGGATAGTACTCATTAGGGGTCGCTGGCAGAACACAATATCCAGTGATCTTCAACCGCAAAAGAAGGCTACACAACCATTTTTCAGTTGCCAAAAGCATTGTCAATGGTGGTAACTTCATGGTATAGCGAGGAGCTGCGTCATGAGATGAATTCTCTCCTTAAAATTATCAGTAGTTTGTTAGGATTGAGATGTGACGCGGTGTGGTTCACAATGGGTGAGTCGCATTATGATACAACCATGTAGGAAGATATTCTGTAACCAAGTAGTGAAACAGCTCCATAGGCACTAAAACAGTATCTTCAAGCACTCGTTAAGTGTGAAAAAAGAAAGTTGCAAGCCAGGCGCGGTGGCTCACACCTCTAGTCCCAGCACTTTGGGAGACCGAGGCAGGTGGATCATGAGGTCAAGAGATCGAGACCATCCTGGTCAAGGAGGTGAAACCCCGTCTCTACTAAAAATACAAAAATTAGCCGGGCATGGTGGCGCGTGCCTGTAGTCCCAGCTACTCGGGAGGCTGAGGCAGGAGAATTGCTTGAACCCAGGAGGCGGAGGTTGCAGTGAGCTGAGATCGCGCCATTGCACTCCAGCCTGGGTAACAAGAGCGAAACTCCGTCTCAAAAAAAAAAAACAAAAACGAAAGTTCAGAACCTCTTGTGTGATCTTTGTGTAATAAGTATATATGTATATACACACGCATACGTGTGTGCTTGCTAATATTCACAGACTTTCTGGCAAAAAAAATTAATACATAGTCATCTGTGATACTCTTGAAACAAGGGTAAGATTATCTTCTGTGGTCTGACGTTTGTGTCCCTCCAAAATATATATGTTGAAATCCTCTCCCCAAGGTGATGGTATTCAGAGGTGGGGCCTTTGGGTGGTGAGTGGCTCCTGAGGCAGAGCCTCTGTGAATGAGATCAGGGCTCTTGTGAAAGAGGCCGAGGCAGACCTCGCCCCTTCAGCCATGGGAGGTTAGAGTGAGATGAAGGCTACCGAGGAGGGCTCCAGCCCTCACCGGACACTGAATCTGCCAGTGCCTCGATCTTAAATTCCCGGCCTCCAGAACTGCCAGGAATGACTTCCTGTTGTGAAGAAGCTACTCAGTCTATGGTAAGTGTTGCATATTTTGAAGCTCGTCTAGTAGCATATGTTGCCTTTTCAGAAAGTGGGTTAGTATCTTTTTTTTTTTAGGCAGAGTCTCACTCTGTTGTTCAGGCTGGTGTGCAGTGACACAGTGTCAGCCCACTGCAATCTCCACTTCCCGGGTTCAAGTGATTCTCTTGCCTCTGCCTCCTGAGTAGCTGGGATTACAGGACTGCACCACCACATCCAGCTAATTTTTGTGTTTTTTTTTAAGTAGAGACAGGGTTTTATTACCATGTTGGTCAGGATGGTCTCGATCTCTTGACTTGGTGATCCGCCCTCCTCAGCTTCCCAAAGTGCTGGGATTATAGGCATGAGACACCACGCCCGGCCCCTCCCATCTTTTTAAGACTGTGCGTATCCCTCTGCTGGGTTTATCATTGCAAGTGAATGCACTCATCTGGAAAGTGTCTGCAGGCAAATCCTTAGGAAGCAGTTCAGTTCTTGAGTGTGAGGCCAGGTGTGGCTCTGCCTAGCTCACACTGCCCTCGGCAGCCAGCAGCCCCTTCACCTGCTCAACTCTGGCCACGCCCTTCGTGGAAAGCACATAGATGCTCACCATCTGGAGAGTAAGCTGGCTGGGATGAGGTGCAGAAAGCATTTCCCTTGGGAATACAGCAAAGTGATTTCTGACCTTTCCTATTTCCATGTTAGAATTAATTCATCTGATAACTAGCATTATGAGGCTGAAGAAATGACATGGAAATTGTGTTCGAGAGGATATTTTGGCCCGGCGAGGTGGCTCACGCCTGTAATCCCTCCGTTTTGGGAGCCTGAGGCAGGCAGATCACTTGAGGTCAGGAGTTCGAGACCAGCCTGGCCAACATGGTGTAACCCTGATTCCACTAAAAATACAAAAATTGGCTGGGCATGGTGGCACATGCCTGTAATCTCAGCTACTCGGGAGGCTGAGGCAGGAGAATCACTTAAACCCGGGAGGTGGAGGTTGCAGTGAGCTGAGATTGTGCCACTGACCTCCAGGCTGGGCGACAGAGCAAGACTCGGTCTCAAGAAAAAAAAAGAAAAGAGGATATTTTCCTCTGCAGATTGCAAAAGACAGCTCAAAAACCCAGTAGTAACCTGATCTCTTTTCTTTCCCTTAGAATGCAAAAGACTCTTTGGAAAGGTGAGTTTTCGTTTTGCACACAATGGGGTCGGAATCAGACTGCAGTAAGATGTTAATTGGGATAAGGAGATTGCATTTGCTGGTGGGCTGTAATGGGATCCATCCACTACACCAAGGGGCCTACGGTCTGTGCAGATGACTGAGGCTGTCCTTTCTCTTCAGGAGCAACGCACTGCTGCTTGAGAATCTAGAGCCTGCTCATATCACAGACCTGAGTTTATGCCACATAAGAGGACTGAGCAGCATGTTCAGAGTATTCCAAAGTAAGTAACGACACTGTTCTGTATTTGAGAAGCAGGTAACCATCCTGCCATAAATAAAAACAAATTCCAATAGTTAAAAATTGTTAGGCCAGTGCAGTGGCTCACAGCTGTAATCCCAGAAGGGCCTTGGGAGGCCAAGGCAGGCAGTCCGCTTAAGGCCGGGAGTTCCAGGCCAGCCTGACCAACATGGTGAAATCCCATCACTACCAAAAATATGAAAATTAGCCAGTTGTGTTGACGCATGCCTATAGTCCCAGCTACTCAGGAGACTGAGATGGGAGAATTGCTTGAACCCAGGAGATGGAGGTTTTAGTGAGCTGAGATCACACCACTGCACTCCAGCCTGGGCAACAGAGTGAGACTCGGTCCAAAAATAAGTAAGTAAATAAATAAAAATGTTAAGACTGGAGAGCTTAATATGTTATACATATTACATAAGGAACAAGAAAATAACTATGATCTTACATTGAAAGTTTTTCACCGGGCGCGGTGGCTCACACCTGTAATCCCAGCACTTTGGGAGGCCGAGGCAGGCGGATCACCAGGTCAAGAGATCGAGACCATCCTGGTCAACATGGTGAAACCCCGTCTCTACTGAAAATACAAAAAATTAGCTGGGCATGGTGGCGTGTGCCTATAATCCCAGCTACTCAGGAGGCTGAGGCAGGAGAATTGCCTGAACCCGGGAGGCAGTGGTTGCGGTGAGCCGAGATCGCGCCATTGCACTCCAGCCTGGGTAACAAGAGTGAAACTCCATCTCAAAAAAAAAAGAAAGTTTTTCCCATGCAAATTTTTTTTTTTTTTGAGGTGGAGTTTTGCTCTTGCTGCCCAGGCTGGAGTGCAGTGGCGCCATCTTGGCTCACTGCAACCTCCTTCTCCCAGGTTCAAGTAAGTCTCCTGCCTCAGCCTCCCGAGTAGCTAGGATTACAGGCATGCACCACCATACCCGGCTAATTTTTTGCATTTTTAGTGAAGATGAGTTTTATCATGTTGGTCAGGCTGGTCTTGAACTCCTGACCTCAGGTGATCGGCCCACCTTGGCTTCCCACAGTGCTGGGATTATAGGCATGAGCCTCGGCTCCCATGCAAATTCTTTACTAGTTTCCTGGCCATGAAACGTGATTGCAGGCAGATTCTACTGCTTGAAAATTTGAAACTTCTAGGGGGAGATATTTAGCATGTATAACAAAGGGTTTCTATCTCCTGTCCTTGGAGCTTTGCCTTTTCCAGGCGTCCTATCCATGGAATTGTACAGCGTGTGGCTCTTCGAGGCTCATAGCATATTGCAGTTGAGATACAGAACATCCACGCTGCTGGCCGGGCACGGTGGCTCTTTGGGAGGCCGAGGCAGGCGGATCACGAGGTCAAGAGATAGAGACAATCCTGACAAACAGGATGAAACCTCCTCTCTACTAAAAATACAAAAAAATTGGCAGGGCGTCGTGGCACACGCCTGTGGTCCCAGCTACTCAGGAGGCTGAGGTGGAAAAATCGCTTGAAACCAGGAGGCGGAGGTTGCAGTGAGCCGAGATTGCGCCACTGCACTCCAACCTGGTGACAGAGCAAGACTCTGACTCAAAAAAAAAAAAAAATCCACGCTGCTGCGTGTATCACTAGTTCGTTCCTTTTTATTGTCGCTAAATATTCCATTGTATAAATACACCATAACTTATTTATCCTCTTGCAGTCTGATGGACGTGGGTTTTTTCCAGCTCTGTGCTGTGATATTAGCATGCAGATTTGTGTGGGCACGGCTTCGTGGTTGTTGATTGACTTGTTTTCCAAACTGCCTGTGCCATTTTGCCTTCCCACCAATGCTGTGCGAAAGATTCAGTTACTCTGTGTTCTCACCAGCATTGGTATTCTAGTTTGTTTTACTACATCCGACCCAATGCCTAGTGGAATCTCATTTTAACTTGCATTTCCAGAATGAGTAATGATGTTGAGCATATCTCCATGTTTATTTTCCCTCTATTTCTACTTTGGTGAAATACATGTACAAACCCCTTTTTTAAATTGGGTTGTATGTTTCTTTTCTTTCTTTCTTTTTTTTTTCTTTGAGATGGAGTTCTGTGCTTCTTACCCAGGCTGGAGTGTAATGGCGGGATCTCCGCTCACCGCACCCTCTGCCTCCTGGGCTCAGGCAATTTTCCTGCCTCAGCCTCCTGAGTAGGTGGGATTACAGGCACGCACTACCCATGCCGGGCTAATTTTTCGTAGAGTCAGGGTTTCACCATGTTGACCAGGATGGTCCCGATCTCTTGACCTGGTGATCCGCCTGCCTTGGCCTCCCAAAGTGCTGGGATTACAGGCTTGAGCTGCCGCGCCCGGCCGGTTGTATGTTTCTTATTGTTTTATAGTTTCCTCATATATTCCGTTAGGTGGTCATTTGTCGTATATGTTTTGCAGGTATCTCCTCCCAGTGTGATTTAGTCTCATTTTCCTAACAGTGTCTTTTGAAGTGTAGAGGTTTTGCATTTTGATGAAATTCAATTTATCAATTTTTTTATTTTATGATTTATGCTTTTTGTGTCCTATTTAAGATTTTGCCAAAGCCAATAAAGATTTCCTTCTAAAAGTTCTGTGATTTTAGGTTTTACAGAGTGGCTTATGAACCACTGAGAGTTACTATCCGTGTATAGTTCACAGAATGCTGCCAACCCTCTTCTCCCCCGACTTCTTATTTATTTATTTATTTTTAGAGACGGGGTTTCACCATGTTGTCCAGGATGGTCTCCATCTCCTGACCTCATGATCCGCCCCACCTCAGCCTCCCAAAGGGCTGGGATTGCAGGCGTGAGCCACCGCGCCCGGCCCTTGTTTTTATTTTTGACACGTGTGTATCCAGTCCGTTAAATTTCCTCAGCCGCTTTCTTGAAAATCACCTGGCATATGTGGCCAGGTCTGTTGGTGCCTCTAATAGGTCTATCGATCGTTGACTCTATCCGTTTGCCAATAGCACATTGGCTTGATTGATAACTGTGTAGGAAGCCTTGAAAGCAGGTACTGTGCATTCTCCAAATTTATTCTTTTTCAGAATAGTTTTGACTACTGTAGGTTGTTTGCTTTTCCACATAAATTTTGAAATCAGCTTGTTGGCGTCTTCAGAACGGACCGCCGGGGTTTCTATCGATACGGCATTGAATCTGTAGATGAGCTCGGGAGCACTGACGTCTTGACAATATTTAGGGCTTTCAGTCCAGGAATACAAAATACCTCCATTTATTTAGGTCTTCAGTTTCTCTCGTCACCTTCAGCATACAAATGTTGCATGGATTTTGAGATGTGTCCCTAAGTATTTTATGTTTTTTAGTACCACTGTAAACGGTATTTTAAAATATCAGTTTCTAATTGACATTTCATTCATTTCTAGTTCATTACAAGTATATATAAATGGAATTTTTTTTATTACTGACATTTGTATCCTATAACTGTGCAAAGCTCATTCATTAGACAGTGGATTTCTTCTTTCTTTCTTTCTTTCTTTCTTTCTTTCTTTCTTTCTTTCTTTCTTTCTTTCTTTCTTTCTTTCTTTTTATTTTAAGACGGAGGAGTCTCGCTCTGTTGCCCAGGCTGGAGTGCAACGGCACAATCTCAGCTCACTGCAGCCTCTACCTCCTGGGTTCAAGCGATTCTCATGCCTCACCCTGCCGGGTAGCTGGGACTACAGTCATGTGCCACCAAGCCCGGCTAACTTTTGTATTTTTAGTGGAAACGAGGTTTCACCATGCTGGCCCGGCTGGTCTGGAACTCCTGATCTCAAATGCTCTACCTCAACCTCCCAAAGTGCTGGGATTACAGATGTGAGGCACTGTGTCCAGCCATAGACAGTGGATTTCTAAAATAGATTATTCGGGATTTTCTACACAGTCATGCAGTATGTATATGAGTATAGATAGCTTTATTCCTTCCATTTCAATCTATAAGCCTTTTCTGTATTTTTCTTGACTTATTGTCTGAAAATAAGTGAAAATAAACTGGCTCAGACCTGCAATGTGGTGAGAGTAGACACGTGCTTATTCTTGGTCTTAGGAAGAAAGGAAACATTAAGTCTTTCACTCTAAATTCTGATATAGCTATAGGATTTCTATGGCTGCCTTTCATCAAATTGAGGATGTTTCCCTCTGTTTCTGGTTTACTAAGAATATTTATCATGAATGAATGTTGAATTTTTCAAGTTCTTTTTCTCTTGAGATATTCTTGTTTTTTCTTCTTCAACCATTTTTTAAAAATGAGTCTCAGTCTGTCACCCAGACTGGAGTGCAGGCACGATCTCAGCTCACTGCAACCTCCGTCTCCTGGATTCAAAAGACGCTCCTGCCTCAGCCTCCTGAGTAGCTGGGATTACAGGCACCTGCCATCACGCCTGGCTAATTTTTGTAATTTAGTAGAAATGGGGTTTCACCATGTTGGCCAGGCTGGTCTTAGAACTCGTGGCTTCAAGTGATCCATCTGCCTTGGCCTCCCAAAGTGCCGGGATTATAGGCTTGAGCCACCACACCCAGCCTTCTTCATCTGTTAGTTGGTGAATTATATTAATTTTTCTTGGTGTGTTCAACCAGCCTTGCATTCCCTAATGAAGCTGTATTCATTTCATGTGTCATTGTACCAAACGTGCTAACATGTTGCTTTTTTTTTTTTTGAGAAGGAGTTTCACTCTTGTTACCCAGGCTGGAGTGCAATGGCACGATCTCGGCTCACTGCAACCTCTGCCTTCTGGGTTCAAGCAATTCTCCTGCCTCAGCCTCCCGAGTAGCTGGGACTACAGGCGCGCACCACCGTGCCCAGCTAATTTTTTGTATTTTTAGTAGAGACGGGGTTTCACCTTGTTGACCAGGATGGTCTCGATCTCTTGACCTCATGATCCACCCGCCTTGGCCTCCCAAAGTGCTGGGATTATAGGCGTGAGCCACCGCGCCCCGCCTGTTGCTATGAGTTTTTACATTTATGTTCATAATACAGGTCTGTCGCTTTCGTTCCTTGTAAACACCTACTAGCACATTGAACTTCACTCATTTTGATTTTGATCTCTGAATAATCTATTTGGTTCTTTGACAGATCTGTTTAGTCTTGCTTTTTAGCTTCTGTAGTCTATACATAAATTTAAGATTTTATTTTTCTCCCAACATAGTAAGCAAAGTTCTGTGCCTGAATATTCACTTTGGATACTAAATATTCATGCACTTTGGATAGTGACTATTCCAGTATCTAAAGTGCCTTACAGATTTATTTCTGCTAGTCTTGACCAATAGTGGTGTTCTTATTTTGTGGATGTGTACTTATTTTTCATAGTATGCTTTCTTTTTTCCTCAAATACTTAAAAATGCTTTGAATCCAGAAATGTAGCTGCGGGTTTTTTTCTTTTTTTTTTTTTTTTTAGACAGAGTCTTGCTCTGCTGCCCAAGCTAGAGTGCAGTGGCGCAATCTCAGCTCACTGCAACCTCCAGCTCCTGGGTTCAAGCGATTCTCCTGCCTAAACCTCCTGAGTAGCTGGGACTACAGGTGCGCACCATCATGCTGAGCTAATTTTTTTGCATTATTTGTAGAGATGGAGTTTCACTATGTTAGCCAGGTTGGTGTTGATCTCCTGACCTTGTGATCCACCCGCCTCGGCCTTCCAAAGTGCTGGGATTACAGGTGTGAGTTACCGTGCCGGGCCCTTTTTTTTTAGACAGACTCTTGCTCCTATTACTCTCAGGCTAGAGTGCAGTGGCCTGATCTTAGTTCACTGCAACCTCCATCTCTGGTTTTGAGGGATTCTCCTGCCTCGGCCTCCCGACTTGCTAGGATTACAGGCTCCTGCCACCACATCCAGCGAATTTTTTGTATTTTTAGTAGAGATGGAGTTTGTCCATGTTGGCCAAGCTGGTCTGGAACTCCTGACCTCAGGTGATCTGTGCACCTCGGCCTCCCAGAGTGCTGGGATTACCGGCGTGAGTCACTGTGCCTGGCGTTTCCAGAGATAATTTGCATCCGTTTCTGCCAGTCTACTGGAAATGCTGAGTGTCGGACAATTTGTTTAAAATGCAAGACGTATATAGCTTTTGAGACCACCCTAATAATGTGAATTGGACTGCCAATTCAGAGATTTAAGTTAATTTCATTTACTGCAGTCAAGTAATAGAAATTGAACTGGATTCCATGTTATAGAAAGTAGGAAATAAAGGCTTTCCTGGTTTACGGCTTAGACAAGTAAAGCAATAAGGGTTAGGGTTAGTAGAGGCCGCGGTGACTGCTGCTCAGGTTCCATTTTGAATACATTGTGTTTGACATTCCTGTGTTTTGTCTGGGGGCAGTGGCTCACGCCTGTAATCCTAGCACTTTGGGAGGCCGAGGCAGGCAGATCACGAGTCAGAAGCTCGAGACCATCGTCCTTGCCAACATGGTGAAACTCCGTCTCTACTAAAAATACAAAAGGTTAGCCAGCCATGGTATTGCCTGCCTGTAGTCCCAGCTACTCAGGAGGCTGAAGCAGGAGAATCGCTTGAACTCGGGAGGAGGAGGTTGCAGTGAGCCGAGATCGCACCATTGCGCTCTAGCCTGGCGACAGAGTGAGACTCCGTCTCAAAAAAAGAAAGAAAGAAAGAAAGAAATTCCTGTGTTCTGTCCAACTGGTATTTGACTGTTTATGGAGTGAGTCATAAACACAGAACAGAGAGTGTTTAAAACTGAAGCTGTGTGCGGTTCCCAGGGGCAGGGCAGGGGACTCTACTGCTTGAAAGAAGAAGTCCCAGGAGCTGAGAGATCACACAGAGGTTGGGCAGAAAGAGGGGAGAGGAACAGTCAGAGGCAGGAAGAAGGCGGTTCTCGCAGGCAGGAGGAATTCATGAACCTGCCTGTTCTCCCAGTGGGTTTCTGGAGGAACCTCCCAGGTTTTCTAGCCTCCGCTGGTAAATCTTCCATTGATGTACTGCATGTCCAGGGCCCGCCGTCAGCGACGTCCAGGCACCCGTTCACACTCTGGGCATGTTCCGGATGTGTAGAGATGTCACTGGAGGCTGTCCAGGGCCCGCCGTCAGCGACGTCCAGGCACCCGTTCACACTCTGGGCATGTTCCAGATGTGTAGAGATGTCACTGGGAGGCTGAGAATCGGTAGCTGCTGGCCCACTCCGATGTCCCCGGCTGCTCCAGGCTGGGAGGAGGTCTGCAAAGACTCGGGTTGGGTCCCAGGGACACCTGGGTGGAACTTGGCACCGGGACAGTTTGACTGTGCTTCTTTCTTGTTTCCGTTTTAATATTTATTTAGTTTTCTTTTTTTTTTCTTTTGAGATAGAGGCTCACTCTGTCGCCCAGGCTGGAGTGCAATGGTGTGATCTCAGCTCATTACAACCTCCACCTCCCTGGTTCAAGGGATTCTTCTGCCTGAGCCTCTGCAGTAGCTGGGATTATAGGCACGCGCCACCACACCCAGCTACTGTGTCTGTATTTTTAGTAGAGACGGGGTTTCACCATGTTGGTCAGGCTCGAACTCCTGACCTCATGATCTGCCCACCTTGGCCTCCCAAAGTGCTGGGATTACAGGCTTGAGCCACTGTGCCTGGCCAATTTGACAGCATTTCTAAACCTTCCTTAGCCCATTCGTCTTTGTTTTATTCTTCCTGCTCGGGTAGACTGGGTCCCTTCCCACCATGTCTTAGGGACTTTTTTCCTCCGTTAGATGTTCCTTTTCCTGGACCCTCCCAAATGGCCTCTCCCGTATCTGTGCGTGGGAGCTGTGCCCACTCGGTGGAAAGCCCTCATGTTACAAATCACGTCTCTGGCATTGGCATTGGTCGACTCCTATGTTAATGAGGATTTTCTCTCCTGGTAGGACATTTAACTTTGGATCCTGAAACAGCTCATCCCTGCCTGGCCCTGTCTGAGGACCTGAGAACTGTGAGACTGAGAAATTCCCAGCAGGATACACCTGGCAGCCCAGAAAGACTGAACTTCAGTGCCATGGTGCTGGGTGCAGAACGCTTCACCTCGGGGAGGCACTATTGGGAGGTGCACGTAGAAAAGGCCACCAGCTGGCAAGTGGGCATATCCTACAGCTCTGCCTACAGGAGGGGCAGCTCGCCCAGAGCCTCCGGAGAGAAAGTCTTACTCACGGGGTCGGTGATGGCAGCGGAGCCTACGCTCTGGGTCTTTCCCCCTTTGAAAAGGGTCTTTCTGGAAAAGCAGTTGCATACAGTTGGAGTTTTCCTTGACTATGAATATGGGCAGATATCATTCTACAATGTGACCGAGAGTTCCCTCATTTATAATTTCTCCCACCTCGCCTTCCAAGGAGTTCTCAGGCCGGTGTTTTCCCTTTGTATCCCAAACGGAGACACAAGTTCAGACTCCCTCACCATCTCCCCTCAGGACAGTCCTTCCTGCGATGCCACCGTTAGCCCTTAATCTTGCACGTGCAGAATCCAAGACCACAAGAGACCAGAAAGTTTGAGAACAAGACTTTGAAAGAATGTTTGAAAACTAACCCAATAAAAAGTGTTCTAGGAGTTGGAGCCCGATTTGATATCCCAGAGCCGTTGCATTTGTGTGACAACACCTGTGTGTTGGCGGAGGTTGCACTCGACCTGAATCGTGAATGATTATAAAGGGGAGACCCTACACTAATTAGAACAAACGCATGTGCATCAGAGGAAACATAGTCTGGGGTGCGTAGAACTAGGATAGGAACTCGATGTATTTCTGAAACATTTGCAGAATCGGGTATAGTCAAGAATGAGCAGGGCTGGAGAAGTGAGTGCGCCGCCGTGCGGAACCGACGTCCCCTTACAGGATCAGGACTTCCTAAGATTTTCTTACTCCAAACAGAGAAGAATAACTTATCTGGCTATTTTTTGTGGATAGGAAGGAGAAGTTGTGGAAAATGTGAATATTTTTAAATTTTCTTTTCTATTTTATATATATATATATATTTTAGCTTTATTGAGATTTAATTCTCTCTCTTTTTTTTCTTTTTTTGAGATGGAGTTTCACTCATGTTACCCAGGCTGGAATGCAATGGCGCGATCTCAGCTCACCGCAACCTCCGCCTCCTGGGTTCAGGCAATTCTCCTGCCTCAGCCTCCTGAGTAGCTGGGATTACAAGCGTGTGCCGTCGCATCTGGCTAATGTTGTATTTTTAATAGAGACGGGGTTTCACCATGTTGGCCAGGCTGGTCTTGAACTCCTAACCTCAGGCGATCCTCCCCCCTCTGCCTCCCAAAGTGCTGGGATTACAGGCGTGAGCCACCGCACTTGGCTCCAATTTGCTTTTTCTAAAGTTACATAGCTGTTACGTATCTGGTGACAAGGAGAAGAAATTAAATCCAGACTGTCATGGGATCAAAAAGCAAGCTCTGTCCAGTTTCACTCCAATTTTCTAAAAAGGCAAGTCAGTTCCCACAGAAAATACAAGCAGCATATCATTTGCACTTCCCTCTGTGGGCAAGCTCCTGGAAGCCAGGTTCTTCAGGACGGGCAGAGTAGGTAGCAACAAAAGACAAATGTCAGAAAATTGCCTCCGTTGACTCATGGGAGTCAAGGAAGATGTGGGATCTTACTCATCTGCCTTTTGGGGAAAGAGTTTTGACCGTTTCGAATTCTCAAAATGCACTTTTAAAGTATGTGAACAAGTGTGTTTTGGTAAAGGTGTACCCTGAAAAGTCACAGTGCGTCTTTGTGTGACTCACAGGAAGACGTGGGAGAAAGTGGCTCTGTTAGGAAAAGCGAGGGTCAGGTTAGCTAAGTGAGCTGGAAATGAGATGATTATTTGAAACACTGAGATTAAGAATTCAGAGCAGTGGCTCTCAAACCCTTACCTAATTTTTTTAAGAAAAAATAATGATAACTTATATAGGGAAATGTGAGATGATTTAGCAGTAAGTGTATGATTGATATTCAAAATCCAATAATGTCTCCATCGGTAGCTACTGCAAATTATAAACTAAAATAAATACTTTGGATCAAACCCACAAGACAAAAATACAGTTGTTTATAATAAGATAGACTGTGTGATAAGCTAAGCTCATGATTCTCAGACTTGCCCCAGCTCCCAGGGAACATTTGGTGATGTCTGGAGCAGATTCCCACTTGCCACACCAAAAGAGTGGTGCCACTGGATCCAGTGAGCAGCGGCCGGTGACTCCGCCGTGTGTCCAGTGACTAGAGTCCAGTGATGCCACTGGATCCAGTGAGCAGCGGCCGGTGACTCCGCCGTGTGTCCAGTGAGCAGCGGCCGGTGACTCCGCCGTGTGTCCAGTGAGCAGCGGCCGGTGACTCCGCCGTGTGTCCAGTGATGGATACTGCAGCCTGACACACAAAGAATTATTTGGCTCAAAACAGCAGCACTAAGGCTGAGAAACCCTGACCTAAACCTATGATAATAGTAAAAATGAGGGCAGCAAATTTGGAAAACTCAAATCTGAGAACGTTGTTAAACCATTATCCGCATTTTTCCTCCAAACCACAGGAATTTCTAATGTACCTGCCTAGTGAGGGCTTCGCAAGTTATTTTTATTTATTTATTTTTTTGAGATGGAGTCTCACTCCGTCGCCAGGCTGAAGTGCAGTGGCACGATCTTGGCTCACTGCAACCTCTGCCTCCCAGGTTCAAGTGATTCTCCTGTGTCAGCCTCCCAAGTAGCTGGGACTACAGGCGCACACCACCACACCCGGCTAATTTTTTATTTTTATTTGTATTTTCAGTAGAGATGGAGTTTCACCATGTTGGCCAGGTTGGTCTCCATCTCCTGACCTTGTGATCCACCCGCCTCGGCCTCCCAGAGCGCTGGGATTATAGGCATGAGCCACCGCGCCCGGCCCAACAGGGATTTTGGATGATCTTGCAAGGGGTCCATAGTCAACATTTATCGTCTTTTGATCAACAAATCACAAATTCACCTTCGTCTGTTCTCTCCTTTCTTCTCTCACGCAGTAAACCAATTCTTTCTTAACTGGTGTTGCCTCCAAATTCCTGTAGGCTTTTACGAAATCCTAACCTGGAGATCAAGGCTTGGCAATCTTTCTGTAAAAAACTATAGTGAATCTTTTAGACTTTATCACTCGTACTGTTCCTCTTGAAACTAACTCCGCTGCTACGGCGCATACACAGCCAGGACAGTGCTTAAATTAGTGCCTGTGGCTCTACTCTCCGATAAAACTAAGAACGGGCCACAGTTTGCCCACCCCTGCCATAGATGATTCCTTTTCTCTTTTCAATATTGAAACTATCCCTCAATCAGGACCTTTTGTAGGCTGGGGTAGGGGTTCACTCCCGTAATCTGAGCACTTCAGGAGGCCCAGGCAGGACGATCCCTGAGGCCAGAACTTTGTCACCGGCCTGGACAACACGGAGACCCTGTCTCCACAAGAGCTAAGTTAGCTGGGCATGGTGGCTTGCACCTGCGGTCCCAGCTACAGGGAAGAGCGAGGTGGGAGGATCACTTGCGCTCAGAAGTTCAAGGCTACAATGAGCTACATGATTGCTGCATGATTACTGCATTGCATTCTAGCCTGGGCAACAGAGCGAGATGTTGTCTCCAAAAGAAAGAAAACATGCGACTGTATCCCTCCCCCACCTTTTTGTTTTTTGAGACGGGGTCTCACGTCACCCAGGCTGGAGTGTAGTGGCACAATCTCACTGCAACCTCCACCTCCTGGGTTCAACTGATTCTCATGCTTCAGCCTCCTGAGCAGCTGGGACTGTAGGCACGCACCACCACGCCCGGCTTATATTTTTGTATTTTTAGTAGAGACAGGGTTTCACCATGTTGGCCAAACTGGTCTCGAACTCCTGACCTCAAATGATCCGCCCGCCTCAGGGGATTGCAGGCATAAGCCACCGTGCCTGACCTTTCACTGTACCTTTTCTATGATTAGGTACACAGAACCGTTGTATTACAGCGGGCTGTACAGTGACCTGCTGTACAGGTTTGTAGCCTAGGAGAGCAGCCTACCCCATGTAGCCTAGGGGTGCTCTGGGCTGTGCCACTCAGGTGTGTGCAAGGACACTCTGATGTTTGTGCAAGGATACCTCCTAAGGATGCATTTCTCAGGAGCTGGGGACACACACATGACTGCTTCTAACCCATGAATCCAATTGGTAAAAACTGGTTCATGAGAGGTGAAAAAATTCTGTATATTACAATGGCTTGGCCCTCCAGAAGAGTCCAGCCCATAAACATGCATATATATGTGGACGTACAATTTCTTTTCTTTTCTTTTTTTTTTTTTTTTTTTTGGAGGCAGAGCCTTGCTGTGTTGCCCAGCCTGCAGTGCAGTGGTGAGATTTTGACTCACTGCAATCTCCGCCTCCCAGGTTCAAGCAGTTCTCCTGCCTCAGCCTCCCGAGTGAGTAGCTGGGACTACAGGTGCATGCCACCATGCCCGGCTAATTTTTTGTATTTTTAGTAGAGACAGGTTTCACTGTGTTAGCTGGGATGGTCTTGATCTCCTGACCTTGTGATCTGCCCTCCTCGGCCTCCTAAGGTGCTAGAATTACAGGCGTGAGCCACCGCGCCCAGCCCGTGGTAGTAAAATTTCATGAGGGAGGAAGCGATTAAGAAAAAAAGAAGTCCAAAAATGTGTGAAAGGGTCTGATAGGAAAGATGGTCCCACAGGCTTTCATTTCACAGGCCTGCGGGGTTAAACCAGCTTTGTATCTAACATAACAAAAGTGTTGGGAGACGTTGCTCTACTCCTAAGTGTTTATTTTTTTGTTTTGTTTTGTTTTGTTTTCTGCGACGGAGTTTCGCTTGTTACCCAGGCTGGAGTGCAATGGCGCGATCTCAGCTCACTGCAACCTCCGCCTCCTGGGTTCAAGCAATTCTCCTGCCTCAGTCTCCTGAGTAGCTGGGATTACAGGCGCGCGCCACCATGCCCAGCTAATTTTTTGTATTTTTAGTAGAGACGGGGTTTCACCATGTTGACCGGGATGGTCTCGATCTCTTGACCTCATGATCCACCCGCCTCGGCCTCCCAAAGTGCTGGGATTACAGGTGTGAGCCACCGCTCCCGGACTCTTAAGTGTTTCTTTAAGCTTTATAGTTGTGTTGTTGCAGAAAATTCAGGAGACTGGAGACACCAATGGGAGAAACAGGAGGATTTAATTAAGGTGGCCACCGGCTCAGCGGATTCTTGTCCCAAGGCCGAGTGGCTGACAAAGACAGGGCTTGACTTTCTATACATCCAAGATGACACAACAGCTAACAGGTTCACAGAAGCCAGAACCAAGAACAGTTAGTTAATTTGTAAAATGTCCTGTGACGTACGTTACATTTGAAAACAGCAGTGTGAGAAACACACTGCGCATTCTTTGGGTGTTATCTTGCCCTGTGACCTTGCAGCTGGTCTGCAAGAAAAACAGCAGTCTTGAGATGCCTGGGAACTTGCTGAGAATGTGGGGAGAACAGATAAGGTGGTTTACAGGGAGCTGGTTCATTTCAAGCAGAGCTGGGGGCTAGGTTTTATACTGAACACACACAGTAAACTTTACTATGCAGCAACTGCAGACTACTATTATTTAACTCCCTCTTCAGTGTGACTGACCTTTCTCATGTAATGCCTCAAAATTGTATCTTTTCCGCTACATCCAGTGGTCATCCTGTGTTCCCAGAAATGCTCCTTCCCAGCATACTCAGAGCTGCCTGCTTTCTGCTGCCTTCACGGCCATAGAGACTTAAGGCAAGTCTCTGTCCTCACCTGCCTGCGTTCTCCATTTCCTGACATAAGTGAGCTTCACACTGCCACGGGGTGAGCTTTTTGCATTATGGCCGGGTGCAGTGCCTCACGCCTGTAACGCCAGCACTTTGGGAGGCGGGGGCGGGTGGATCACTTGAGATCAGGAGTTTGACATCAGCCTGGCCAACATGGTGAAACCTGGTGTCTACTAACAAAAGAATATATATATATATATATGTATATATGTTTGTGTGTGTGTATATATATATCCAGGCATGGTGGTGTGCACCTGTAGTCCCAGCTACTTGGGAGGCTGAGACGGGACAATTGCTTGAACCCAGGAGGCAGAGGTTGCAGTGTGCCAGGATCATGCCACTGCATTCCAGCCTAGGGGACAGAGTGAGACTCCAATTCAAAACGAAATACGTTAATTAAACACATTAATTAAAATGAAAACGAATTATGAATTAGATAATGTCACCATGCAGACAGAACCCTTTAATGGCTTTTTGCTGCTGTTAGAATAAAGGCGAAACACCCCTCAGGCTCAGCATGGCCGCCTGACCCGGCCCCCTTGCCTGTCTCCCAGCCTCATGTCACATCACATCAAATTTCTCCCACCTCCGCAGCTTGGGTATGTAAGAGCTATAACCCTAAGCTCAGAAGCCAAAAGTGGCGCCAGCGTGTCCTTGCAGTGCCACTCTGGGACATGGTTTTACAAACACACAATGAGTAGTTAAACTTCCTAGGGAAACGCACCTGTGTTTCTCAGTGTTATCACCCGATGAGAGCCCAGACTCTATGAAGTTGCATGTTAACTTGTAATTATCTGGCAGGAAAATCATCTTAAAGGTTTTCATTTTACAGCCCTGAGTGGCATTAACAAGTTTTGAATTGAACCTGAGCAAACCGACTTTTAGCATTCTTTCGTATTTCTGATGATCGACATAAACCTCTCCTTGTCCTGTTTTCTGAAGCTGACTTTATGTGACTAGTTCCTTAACTAATTGCCGAGTTGAATAAAACCTCTGACAAAGGTCCGTCGTTCTGTGTTTGCGTTATGCTCGTGTTAGTAAACTCGTGTTTGCACACCCATTAACACAGCCTGCTGACCTGAATGGACGGATGCCCAGCGCAGCCTTCCCTGCAGCCCCTAATGTTCCACCTCCACTTGTCACTGCAGTCATTGCCCTCCCCGCTCCCATACTTTATTTTATTTTATTTTTTGCTAATTCCCACGCATTTTTCCAGATCTTAGTTTAAGTGTTACTCCTCAGGGAAGCTTCTCCCTTACTTTCCGTTAACAAGAAAGAGCTCTTCCTGGGTTCATCATTGCAATAGTGATAACTTTTTATCATGCAAAGCACAATTGGAGTTTGGATTTATGCGGGCAACTCTTTGATTGCCTTCCTCACTAGACTCTAAATTCCACCAGAATTTGTGTTTTTGTTGCTCTTTTTATCTCCAAGTGTTATGCAGTCCCTGGCACATAAATACTCAATAAATACATATTTGTAAAAGGAAAAATGGGCTGGGCACGTTGGCTCACACCTGTAATCCCAGCACTTTGGGAGGCCAAGGTTGGTGAATCACCTGGGTCAGGAGTTCAAGACCAGCCTGGCCAACAAGGGTCTCTACTAAAAATACAAAAATTAGCCAGGTGTGGTGGTGTGTGCCTAGAATCCCAGCTACTTGGGAGGCTTAGGCAGGAGAATCACTTGAACCGGGGAGGTGGAGGTTGCAGTGAGCTGAGATCACACCACTGCACTCCAGCCTGGGCTTCAGAACAAGACTACGTCTCAAAAAAAAAAAATAAATAAAGATAAGTAGGCAGGTGTGGTGACTCATGCCTGTAATTCCAGCATTTGGAAGGCCAAGGCAGGAGGATCGCCTAAGTCCAGGAGTTTGAGACCAGCCTGGGCAACATGGCAAGATATTGTCTCTATAAAAAATACAAAAATTAGCAGGGCGTGGTGGCACATACCTGTAGTCCCAGGTACTCAGGAGGCTGAGGTGGGAGCATCACTTGAGCCTGGGAGGTCAAGGTTTCAGTGAGCCAGGATCACGCCACTGCACTCCAGCCTGGGTGACAGAGCAAAACCCTGTCTCAAAGAAAGAAAAAAAAGCTGTAAGTCTTGTATATTTGAGATAAGTAGACCTGGGAAGCCTTTGGCTAGAGGAGCCTCCAGTGGTGTGGAAGGCCTGGGATTATCTCACTACATTGAGAAGATGCCTCATATTCTTACACTGGGAAACACGTTTATCAATAAGGTAGAATATTTCGTTTTGTTCTGTAATTTTAACTCGGAAAAAGTGGTCTGTACGTGTGCAGGGACGTCAAGCTGTGGCTTTATTTATCGCCAAACTGCGAATACATTTCTGGGCTACGGATTAGCCGAGAGGCTCAGGAGGCCTCACAGCTCGCAGGAATCTAAACCAGCTCTTTCTGTTTTCAGTGGAAAGGCAGGACAGTCAGCTTGAAATAGTCCACGTCGGGCTGAAGGAAGGAGACGTAAGTGACCTCTCTGCAGTTAGTTTTCTGATCTTGTACAAAGCAAGAGAAGGAATTACAGGAGGGAGAGGAGATAAAGAACTCACAGGATAAGGAAGGAATTTGTAGCTTTGGTTTCTCGGATTTTCTGATTGGAATGCGATAAATACTATCAGTGGATGAGGAAGTTAAAAACACAGAGGTGGGGAATGGCAAAGGGCGGGTGAGTACGCATTGCAGTTACGCCTTGACAAACTGGAACGGATGTGAGAATGGGACTTTCGCCCTGGAAATCAAGTACGAGACTGGACATTCAAACTCACATGAGAAGGAATCCTCTGTGACAACAGATGGATGCCGGAGAATGATAAACAGAAAGGATGTGAATGAATTTAGATATTACTTTTCCTTTCAAAATAGCAATTTAAGTCGGTTGTACCTTTGCTGCCTGCCAGGTAAGCTTCAGAATGCTTTCTGTCCCCTCATCTGCCCTAAGTGGTAGATGCTTTTCTTTTTCACTGAGAAATAGAGCCAACATGTTCCAAGTCTCCAGAGAATGACGTTCAGACGCTTGAAGCCGGGCTGTCTGTTTTTTCCACACACACAAACCATCTCCCTAAAAGTGTTCACAGACAGATAACGGGCTCGCTGGAGGGGACAGTTGGGGAAGTCCAGGCCAGGCAAAGATGTGGACGTGAGGTTCACATTTCTCAAAGGAAGCCGTTGATGGAAATGTAAACTATTTTCAAGAAGTGTATTTATGTAAAATAATTTTTTAAATCTTTCTATGTGGAATTTCATATCTTGCAGCATTCTGTAAGCAAACATTAAAGTTCACTTTTTACTTAAAAAAGAAAATAGATTAAAAGTGTATGTGAAAAAGGTTTTTCCCCCAACCGTTTTAATGAGCTTGTGTTTCGCCTCTGAGCACTAGTCAGCTGGATTACCCTGCTGTTTCAGATAGGAGAACTATGTGGCCATTCCAGAGACACAGGAGGACTTTCTATTTGAAAAAGAGGGTGGAAGTGAGGGAGGTAAAGGTTCCTGTTGCAGTTTTCACTCTTATCACTGTTCTTTGGCCTGTGGAATTTCTGAAGCTAAAAGCTACTCTCCTGCATCTGATGTTAACATTCAGAACCTCTATAGGCCAGGAACCAGCCAGGGAAATTTCCTCCGCGAATGGGCCGTCTGTCATCTTTGTGGAGTTAAGATTGCGTGGGTGGATGGAAAAGGAGAAGTAGAATTAGTTTCCTGGGTCTACAGCGATGTAGAGAAATGCTTCACCCCTTTAGACTAAAATCTCTTTCCAAATATTTACAAAGAACAATGTGTCAGCCAGGTGAAGTGGCTCACCCCTGTAATCCCAGCACCGTGGGAGGCCGAGGCGGGCAGATTACCTGAGGTCAGGAGTTTGAGACCAGCCTGACCAAATGGGAAAACCCAGTCTCTACTAAAAATACAAAATTAGCCAGACGTGGTGGCATGTGCCTGTAATCCCAGCTACTCGGGAGACTGAGGCAGGAGAATCGCTTGAACCCAGGAGGTGGAGGTTGTGGTGAGGCGAGATGGTGTCATTGCACCCCAGCCTGGGCAAGAGGAGCAAAGCTCTGTCTCAAAAAAAAGATGTGTGAATATTGATCCAGAACATCTTCCCGACCCTGAGCGTGTTTATATTGATTTCTTGGGGTAATTTAATTTGCTTTATGGGTGGAAGTGAATTAATGTGGAGTCGTAGTCAATGATGAACTGCTTGATAAAAATGAAAACCTGCTTCCTCAGTTTGGTTCTCTTCATCCTTCTGAATTACTACATTAGCTTCCCTTCTTGCCCGCAACTGTAAACATAGCCAGGCTTTAATAAAGGGGCTCCTGGCCGATGCTGTGGCTCACACCTGTAATCCCAGCACTTTGGGAGGCTGAGGTGTGTGGATCACGAGGTCAGGAGTTCGAGACCAGCCTGGCCAACATGGTGAAGCTCCGTCTCTACTAAAATTACAAAAATTAGCCTGGCGTGGTGGCGCGTGCCTGTAGTCCCAGTTACTCAGGAGGCTGAGGCAGGAGAATCGCTTGAACCCAGGAGGCAGAGGTTCAGTGAGTTGAGGTCGCACCATTGCACTCCAGCCTGAGCAACAGAGCAAGACTCCATCTCAAAAAAAAAAAAAAAAAAAAGAAAGAAAAAGAAAAAGAAAACAAAGGGCCTCCTAAGCCCGCATCAGCATCCTTTCTAACTCACTTACTTGCCCCGTTTCTCCAAAGGTTCAGTCAGAGCTGACTAGATGCCCAAATGTACCACTCTCGTGGGCACCTTTGCATTCTAGAAGCTTCAGGGCTCCTTCTGATAGCAGCTAGTTTGGGGTCATCCTCTACTCTGCTGCCATTCTGTGTTCAGTCTATCAGCAGTGCCAGTCGGCTCGTCCACGGACGTCCCACCGAGAACACTCCGTCTTCCCTGTTGCCACCCTAGCCGAAGTTGTGATTTTCATCTGGACTGCAGTGCTCGGCTCCCGCTGGCTGCCGCCACCCAGGCCTTCCTTGATCTGTCCTCCACAAAGAGAGCCCTTCTAAACATTCTCTGGAATCCACACTCCATCTCTGACCTCTTACCCTGCATCGTTCTCTTTGCAGCGTTAATCATGACCTGATTTAACATTATGTACTTAACTTCCTGTCTGGAATGGGGGCCGCCTGATGGCAAAGGTATTCAATGAATGGTCAGCAAGAAAACCAGCCAGTGTTCTTGAAACAGTCGCTGTAGGTCAGGCATTTGTCCTACATGAAAGGACAAAACCAAGATCTCTGGCACTGCCGAACGGATGAGGCAGCTTGATTTTGAAGTTTTGCAGTGCAGTCTTATCTAAAAAGCTCTGTGTAGATTAGCTTTTGTTTGTGTTTTTTTGTTTTGCCAGACTGATGGCTACTCAGTGAAACAGGTTCTCTAGGATGCCTATAGTATTTCTTTTTCTTTCTTTCTTTTTTTTTTTTGAGACGGAGTTTTGCTCTTGTTACCCAGGCTGGAGTGCAATGGCGCGATCTTGGCTCACTGCAACCTCTGCCTCCTGGGTTAGGGCAATTCTCCTGCCTCAGCCTCCTGAGTAGCTGGGACTACAGGCACACACTACCATGCCGGGCTAATTTTTCGTATTTTTAGTAGAGACGGGGTTTCACCATGTTGACAAGGGTGGTCTCGATCTCTTGACCTTGTGATCTGCCCTCCTCGGCCTCCCAAAGTGCTGGGATTACAGGCGTGAGCCACCGCGCCTGCCCACAGGCTGTTTTTCCTGCTATTCAGGCTACTGTAGGCGGTTCACAGTCTTACCTTTCTGGAGCAATTGCTGAAAGCCAATAGCTACAGTAGCTTTAATTGGTCTTAGTATTGTTGTTTCACATCTGGGTAGGCCCTTACGTTGGTTTCAGGAAGATCTTTCACGCCGGTTCCTAGGAGACTGCCCCCCTCCCCCGACTGGGCCATTACAGAAGGAAGGTGACACAGTGTGAGCACTTCTGTGTGTCTGTGGGTGGTGGAGAGACAAAGTGTCATGAAACAGATTGTATTATTATTATTTTTTTATCTTTTTTTTTTTAAAGACATGGTTTCACCATATTGGTCTCGAACTCCTGACCTCAGGTGATCTGCCCACCTCAGCCTCCCAAAGTGCTAGGATTACAGGCGTGAGCCACCGTGCCCGGCAACAGATTGTATTATAGATGCTGCTCTGTTTTTGATACTCAGGTGGTTGGTTTAATTGGCCGACAGTGTTAAGAGACCCCATCCAGGCCCCCTGTTTTTCCCACTTTGAGTGGGCTTCTCTCATCTGGACTTGCCATGCTTCTTTGTTCTGATTCTCCCTGCTCTCTTGCTGTGCTGGAGCCTGCAGGAGTAAAGTATTAAATTTTCAGAATTGTGTCCAGCCAGTTGACACCACATTTCTACCATGAAATCGATTACAGCGGGTTAACTTACATAGGGAATCCATGAACACTACAAATCAGGGCTTCCTCGGTGCAGCTGATTGTTAAACATTTACCAGGGCAAGTGTGGTGGCTTATGTCTGTAATTCCAGCACTTCGGGAGGCCGAGGCAGGAGGATCACTTGAGCCCAAGAGTTCAAGACCAGCAGGGCAACAGAGCAAGACCTCATCACTATGAAAAAATAAAAAAGAAATAGCAGGGTGTGGTGGCGCGTGCCGGCGGTCCCAGCTACTTGGGAGGATGAGGTGGGAGGACAGCTTGAGCTTGTGAGTTCAAGGTTGTAGCTAGCTATGATCACGCCACTGTGCTCCAGCCTGGGCGACAGAGCAAGATCTCGACTTTCACAGGCAACAAGCAAAATGTCAGCTCTAATAAAAAAGGCTTGGCACAGTGGCTCATGCCTGTAATCCCAGCACTTTGGGAGGCTGAGGCAGGCAGATCATGAAGTCAGGGGATCGAGGCCATCCTGGCTAACACACTGAAACCCCATCTCTACTAAAAATACAAAAAATTAGCCAGGCCTGTTGGCATGCACCTGTAGTCCCAGCTACTCAGAAGGCTGAGGCAGGAGAATCATTTGAACCCAGGAGGTGAAGGTTGCAGTGAGCCGAGATTGCGCCACTGCACTCCAGCCTGGGTGACAGAGCAAGAGTCCGTCTCAAAAAAGAAAAGAAAAGAAAAGTTGCCAGCAGATTACTACCTACGAATGCTACTCTTAAGCCAGTATTCTATTTTATAATTATTTTAATTTTTCAGAAAAGTGATCCGAGAATTGCTGAACTTAAATATTCATTTGCTATAAAGAATACCGTTTCCTGTACACCCTCTAAGGCTGTGAGGGGGAAAGAGTTATGAAAAACATAAAGAGGTTCAAGCCTTCGTGTGTTTTTAAACTGCTCATTTGGGTTTTGGGATTCTGTGACTCTTCCACTTTGACCCCCCTACCCTCTTCGTGTCCTTTTTTTCTTTTTTGGAGCTGCAGTTCAAGATGACCTCTTCATGTTCTTTCTGATTATCTGTGTCAGTTTCGAAGACTTCCCGAGTCCTCAGCCAAGCGCTGGGGGTGGAGAAAGTTGCCCGGCCTCCAGAGGGCGCTCCTCTTGGGCATCTGGTGGTCCGAAGCCTCCTCTGTGGTCAAGTCCTGCAAAGCAGAGGCTGTGGGGCACATGGACATCCTCGTCCTGAGCCCACTGTGCCTCGTACATCTACAGACACTTACTGCAGACCATCTTGCTCATCCTCGAGTTTCACTGTTCAAAGGTCTGACAAACACCTGAACACATGCCCGCTGGCTAATGGGTGCTCAGTGGTTGGCATCAGGTATCAAGATGCAATTAGAAAATTATCAAGTGGGCAGGGGGGTGTTGGCTCCCGCCTAGGTGGGTGGATCACCTGATGAATATTTAAGTTCAGCAGTTCTCCGATTGGTCAGGAGATCAAGACCAGTCCCACCAACGTGGTGAAACCCCGTCTCTACCAAGTACAAAACATCAGCCGCGTGGTGGCGTGCACCTGTAATCCCAGCTACTCAGGAGGCAGAGGTAGGAGAATTGCTTAAACCTGGAAGGCGGAGGTTGCGGTGAGCTGAGATTGCACCAGTGCACTCCAGCCTGGGTGACAAGAGCGAAACTCCATCAAAAAAAAAAAAAAATTATCCAGTGATGTATTAGGCACTGTCTTAGTTTCCTGGGACTGCTTGCTGAAGCGAATCACCACAAATTTCAGTGGCTTAAAACTACAGACATTTTTCTCTAAGATGGAGAGGCCAGAATCCAGGCATTGCTGGGGCTATGCTCCCTCTGAGGGTGTTGGAGAAGAATCTGCCCCAGCCCATTCCAGCTTCTGGAGCCTCCCGGGGTCCTTACCTTGAGCTTGCGTTGCTCCAACCTCGGCTTCCTCTCAGAGGAGCCTCCCTCCCCTTCTCCTCTGCGTGTCTCTTGTAAGGAAACTTGTCATTGGATTCAGTGGCCACACAATAGTGTAAGATTACTCTTATCAAGATCCGTAACCTAATTGCACCTGCAAAGACACATTTGCCTAATAAGGTCACCTTGACAGGTCCCAGGCATTAATTATGGCATGGACACTTCTTTTTGGAGGTCACCGTTCAACTCACTACAGCACCTAATTGCTAGAGGAACGAATATTCTCTGTGCGCCCAAGAAGGACTAAACCTAGGCAACCAGGCCGGGCGTGGTGGGGCACGCCTGTCATCTCAGCTCTTTGGGAGGCCAGGGCGGATGGATTACCTGAGACCAGGAACTGGAGACCAGCCTGGGCAGCATGGTGAGAACCGCCTCCACTAACAATACAAAAATAGCCAGGCATGGTGGGGTATGCCTGTAGTCTGAGCTACTCAGGAGGCTGAGGCAGGAGAATCTCTTGAATCCTGGAGGCAGAGGTTGCAGTGAGCCAAGATTGCGCCAGCCTGGGCAGCAGATTGATATTATGTCTCAAAAATAAACAAAAAAGGCCGGAGTGTGGTGGCTCACACATGTAATCCCAGCACTTTAGGAGGCTGAGGGGCGGGGTGGATCACCTGAGGTCAGGAGTTCGAGACCAGCCTGGCCAACATGGTGAAACCCCATCTCTATTAAAAATATTTGTCGGGCATGGTGGGGGACCGCTTGTCATCCCAGCTACTTGGGAGGCTGAGGCAGCAGAATCACTTAAACCCTGGAGGCAGAGGTTGCAGTGAGCCGAGATCATGCCACTGCACTCCAGCCTGGGCAACAAGAGCAAAACTCAGTCTCAAAAAAGAAAAAAAAAATCTAGGCAACCACATAACTAGACATTTAATCTTGAAAAATACTGCACAAAGTATTAGTGGAACAAACGCAGCAGAGGAAGCTTTACCTCGCTATAGATTGTTGGTGCTGGGGGAGAATGGGGAGTTCCTGCAAAGCCTAGAGGGAACCAAGCGACCTCTAAGAGGAGGCCTGAAAGATGAGCCTGAGTTATCCAGGCCGGTGTGGGTGGCTTAGAGCTCAGCTCGGCGAAAGGATCAGCATCAGAAAGTACAGAAGAAAAAGCTGGGTTGAGGAGGAAAATGACAGGCAGTTCAGCACCGCTGAAATAAAAAAATCGCACATCGGTGGGGGGTGAGTGAAGGTGAGACAGGAGGTGACCGGGCCTCTCCGGCATTCACGAGTAGTGGATGCGCATCCGGGGCTCCGGTTATGCAGGTGTGACACGGGCCCTAAAATGCCGCCCTGCTGAGAAGCCCCAGGCGGTGCTGCTGCCGCCTGACTTCCCCGAGCAGCACAGGGGGAGACGGTGAACGGAAAAGGCAGGCCGCGGGGCTCCGCTGCGCAGGGCGAACTGCGGTCTCTCCACTCCAGGAAAGTGCCGCGAAGCGGAAACCACGGGTCCCTTAGGGCCACGTCTTCACGTGATTTTCCAAGAGAAATAGGACTCAGTATTTCTATCTGAAGTCATTCAAATAAAATTCTAACCACCACACACACAAAAAAATGTTTTTTAACTTTGATCTGCTGTTTTTTGACCCCAGCGTAGACCTTTAAGATTCTTTTAGTCGGCCGAGCGTGGTGGCTCACGCCTGTAATCCAAGCACTTTGTAGGCCAAGGCGGGCGGATCACCTTAGGTCGGGAGTTCAAGACCAGCCTGACCAACATGGTGAAACCCCGTCTTTATTTAAAAAAAAAAAAAAAAAATTAAAGAAAAATTCTGTTTTTCAATGTCGTTAACAGAAATATAGGTCTCATCTAATCTGCTAAATATGTTAATCAGTGTCAGATGCTGGATTCCAATTCATCTTTAGTGTGCCTGTATGACTTTTTCCACATCCTTCAATTAAATTTTTATTACTTGTTAAAAAAAAAAAATTCTTTTAAGAAGTGTTCTGGCCGGGCGCGGTGGCTCAGGCCTGTAATCCCAGCACTTTGGGAGGCCGAGGCAGGTGAATCACGAGGTCAAGAGATCGAGACCATCCTGGTCAACATGGTGAAACCCCGTCTCTATTAAAAATACAAAAATTAGCTGGGTGTGGTGGTGGGCGCGGTGGTGGGCGCCTGTAATCCCAGCTACTTGGGAGGCTGAGGCAGGAGAATTGTCTGAACCCAGGAGGTGGAGGTTGCGGTGAGCCGAGATCGCACCATTGCACTCCAGCCTGGGAAACAAGAGCAAAACTCCGTCTCAAAAAAAAAGTGTTCTTGTGGCCGAATGTAAGTAAAGAACAATCTTGAGAAATAACTTTAAATCTAGGAAGCTGAGATAAGAAGGGCCTGTAGCACTGAAACCTACTATTTATTCTTGAAATACCTAGGATTGTCCCACCAAAAAAGGGCAGATTTAGCAAGTATCCTTAAGCAAATTGGTGAAAATGATGACGTTATCCTAGGCAGATGGAGGGACCTATGGATATTACTTAAGATTCATTTATAAAGGAAAAGAAGGTCGGACACAGTGGCTCATGCCTGTAATCCCAGCACATTGGGAGACCGAGGTGGGTGGGTCACGAGATCAGGAGTTCAAGACCAGCCTGGCCAAGATGATAAAACCTGTCTCTACTAAAAATACAGAAATTAGCAAATACAGAAATGGTGGAGCGTTCCTGTAATCTCAGCAACTCAGGAGGATGAGGCAGGGAATTGCTTGAACCTGGGAGGCAGAGGCTGCAGTGAGCGGAGATCGTACCACTGCACTCCAGCCTGGGTGACAAGAGGAAAACTCCATCTCAAAAAAAAAAAAAATTGTAAGGAATTTGAGGACTAGAGACTGACTGATAATCCCTCATCGAAAGCTGTGTATCTCATTTCATCTTTTCTTCTGATGCGTTGGTTTACACAGAAAAATCATAGCCATAAGTCACATCCAGTCATGTCATATAGAAGAATGACCTTCTGCCATTGAAATATGTGTTCCTGGATACCAGAGTCCCACTTGTAAGCGTACCAGTGAATCAACAAGAAGATGGCTCTTCAGCTTCCTGGAGCCGTGCATTCTGTCCCAGACTCTCCCTGGTGGACTGGAAAGAATATACAGGTCTCCAGTGAACTGCTTTCCTCCTGAGGGGCAGAGGGAGTACAACAGTTTTTGTAAGTTAACCTCTGAACCCTGGCTGGTCTGAAACACGCAGTCTGAGAATACTGTGAATGCACCTCCCTGAGGACTAGAATTATCTGATTTTCTCAAGGCAAAACCAAGGCCTGAACGTGTATGTGTGTCTGAGAACAGCGAGAAAGTGATAAGCCCAGCTTCGCAAAACATGAACATACGTGGAGATATTCATTAGAATTATTTTTCGACTTTTCTGGGATTTGGCTTTTTCCAAAATAAAATCTGAGGTTAAGAAAAGAAAAGGTCTTTGTTGAATGACCTGGAAAAGCAGCTGAATATTTTTCCTATACAGGAGGAAGGAACTCATGTTATTTTCCTTCAAATATTGTCAGGACTACTCTCTGTGATCGCTTATGAAACACACTAACTGTAGTGCTATGAATCTGTGAACTCTCATTATAAAAATGGAGAAATATAAACTACTCTTCTGAGTTTCATCATCCCAAAACAACAAGTTAATTAATTTGATAGAGAATAGTTTTTGCAATTCCCTTTCCTCTGTTAAGGTTTTAATTTGTGTGACTGAAATCATTCTATGTATAATTACAAGAAACAGTTAATTTGGTTTGATCATTAAATTAAAAGTCTATGTGGAAACTTGTTTTTAAAATTCATTTTTTGAATAGATAATATACTTTCCTTATCTGTCTCTCCATCAAACACCCCTCTACGGAGTCCGAATGTACATATTTCTTTTTAATAAGCCAATTATGTCATACTTTTCTATACGTTTCCCTCAAATAATATATCATGAAATTTTTTTCTTTTTTTTTTTTTTTTTTTTTTTTTTTTTGAGACAGAGTCTTACTCTGTCACCCAGGCTGGAGTTATCTCGGCTTACTGCAGCCTCTGCCTCGGGTTCTCCTGCCTCAGCCTCCCGAGTAGCTGAGATTACAAACGGTGCCACCATGCCCAGCTAATTTTGTATTTTTAGTAAAGTCAGGGTTTTGCCATGCTAGCCAGGCTGGTCTCAAACTCCCAACCCCAGGAGATCCTCCTGCCTCAGCCTCCCAATGCGGGGATTACAGGTGTGAGCCACCATGCCATAAAATTCTATCTAAAGACTTTGTGTGTGTGTGTGTGCATGTGTGCGTGTGTGTGTGCGTGTGTGTGGTTATAGCCGCATGTGTTTTCAAAAACACACTAGTGAGTTTTATATATTAAGCTCCCTGTCAATAATTTGTTTTCAAATTTTCACTAGAATACGATGTTACAATAAATAGCTTTGTATAATGTAATTTCATATATGTGCAGTTATATACGTGGAGTGAATTTCCTAGAGACAAAAATACTGGATGCAAAAATATGTGCTTTGTAATTTTGATAGATGTCAATAGTTCTTCACAGAAATACTCACACACACTTTTCCTGCAAGTCTCTTTTCCTCCTTATTCTGGCCCATGGTATAATCAAATCTTCTTTAATGCATTTGGGTTTTTTTACTCTACATACAGAACACGTGTGTGTGTGTGTATTAGTGTGTGTAGATGTATGTGTATACCCACACATATGCATGTTCACATAGGGAGACTTGAGAATAATAAAACATCTCTGAACCCATCACCTGGCTTATACAAGGAAGAATAGAACAGGCCCAGAACAGAGAGTCTGAGGCTGAGGGAGTCGTGCAGGACAGGCGTTTAGGAAGTTTCTCCCACTCTTTGACGGGGTATTGGTTGGAAGGAGCGCTGCTGGAACTGTAAGCAAAGGACCCATTATGCTTCCAGAACAATCTCAAGGAAAGTATTGCAAGCAACAGTGGTCGCTGCTGGATCGGGTTCTAACGGGAAGGGTGGAGAGATTCAACCAGGTAGCGTGAGAGTTGGAGATGAAGTTCTTCTCCCAGAAGACGGAGGCACCAAAGTAGTTCTAGATGACAAGGATTATTTCCTATTCAGAGATGGTGACATTCTTGGAAAGTACGTAGACTGAAATAAGTCACTACTGAGATGGCATCAATGTGACACTGTCCATTCCACGGAAGTTCTGAAATCTTTCATCATGTAAATCACTTCCATATCTCTCTTTTATAATAAACCAGTGATAACTGATGACAAAAAAGGAAGAACAGAATATTAACTAGTATCTCAGCAGCTTTCTGTAAGCTTCTCCCTGATTGCTTCTCTCTCCCTTCCTTCCTGAAGTAAGTGCTATTTTTAATTTTGTATTTATATATTTATATATATATATATTTTGTAGATACGGAATCTCAGTCTGTTCCCCAAGGTGGTCTCAAACTCATTGGCTTAAGTGATCCCCCATCTCAGCCTCCCTAAGTGCTGGGACTACAGGCATGAGCCACTGTGCCCAGCTTGTACTGTCATCTTGTGTATACTTGCATCGTCTAGTTTTCGTGGTTTATCGATGGTGTTTATGGATTAAGGAAGTTGGTCCATCTGTGATGTCAGCTGCAGATTCCTCTCTGCTGTGGTTTATCGATAATATTTATGGATTAAGGAAGTTGGTCCTTCATCTGTGATGTCAGCTGCAGATTCCTCTCTGCCGTGGTTTATCGATAATATTTATGGATTAAGGAAGTTGGTCCTTCATCTGTGATGTCAGCTGCAGATTCCTCTCTGCTGTGGTTTATCGATAATATTTATGGATTAAGGAAGTTGGTCCTTCATCTGTGATGTCAGCTGCAGATTCCTCTCTGCCGTGGTTTATCGATAATATTTATGGATTAAGGAAGTTGGTCCTTCATCTGTGATGTCAGCTGCAGATTCCTCTCTGCTGTGGTTTATCGATAATATTTATGGATTAAGGAAGTTGGTCCTTCATCTGTGATGTCAGCTGCAGATTCCTCTCTGCTGTGGTTTATCGATAATATTTATGGATTAAGGAAGTTGGTCCATCTGTGATGTCAGCTGCAGATTCCTCTCTGCCGTGGTTTATCGATAATATTTATGGATTAAGGAAGTTGGTCCTTCATCTGTGGTGTCAGCTGCAGATTCCTCTCTGCTGTGGTTTATCGATAATATTTATGGATTAAGGAAGTTGGTCCTTCATCTGTGGTGTCAGCTGCAGATTCCTCTCTGCTGTGGTTTATCGATAATATTTATGGATTAAGGAAGTTGGTCCTTCATCTGTGGTGTCAGCTGCAGATTCCTCTCTGCCGTGGTTTATCGACAGTGTTTATGGATTAAGGAAGTTGGTCCTTCATCTGTGGTGTCAGCTGCAGATTCCTCTCTGCTGTGGTTTATCGATAATATTTATGGATTAAGGAAGTTGGTCCTTCATCTGTGATGTCAGCTGCAGATTCCTCTCTGCCGTGGTTTATCGATAATATTTATGGATTAAGGAAGTTGGTCCTTCATCTGTGGTGTCAGCTGCAGATTCCTCTCTGCCGTGGTTTATCGATAATATTTATGGATTAAGGAAGTTGGTCCTTCATCTGTGGTGTCAGCTGCAGATTCCTCTCTGCTGTGGTTTATCGATAATATTTATGGATTAAGGAAGTTGGTCCTTCATCTGTGATGTCAGCTGCAGATTCCTCTCTGCCGTGGTTTATCGATAATATTTATGGATTAAGGAAGTTGGTCCTTCATCTGTGATGTCAGCTGCAGATTCCTCTCTGCCGTGGTTTATCGATAATATTTATGGATTAAGGAAGTTGGTCCATCTGTGATGTCAGCTGCAGATTCCTCTCTGCTGTGGTTTATCGATAATATTTATGGATTAAGGAAGTTGGTCCTTTGTGAAGTCAGCTGCAGATTCCTCTCTGCCGTGGTTTATCGATAATATTTATGGATTAAGGAAGTTGGTCCTTTGTGAAGTCAGCTGCAGATTCCTCTCTGCCGTGGTTTATCGATAATATTTATGGATTAAGGAAGTTGGTCCTTCATCTGTGATGTCAGCTGCAGATTCCTCTCTGCTGTGGTTTATCGATAATATTTATGGATTAAGGAAGTTGGTCCTTCATCTGTGATGTCAGCTGCAGATTCCTCTCTGCCGTGGTTTATCGACAGTGTTTATGGATTAAGGAAGTTGGTCCTTCATCTGTGGTGTCAGCTGCAGATTCCTCTCTGCTGTGGTTTATCGATAATATTTATGGATTAAGGAAGTTGGTCCTTCATCTGTGGTGTCAGCTGCAGATTCCTCTCTGCCGTGGTTTATCGATAATATTTATGGATTAAGGAAGTTGGTCCTTCATCTGTGGTGTCAGCTGCAGATTCCTCTCTGCCGTGGTTTATCGATAATATTTATGGATTAAGGAAGTTGGTCCTTCATCTGTGGTGTCAGCTGCAGATTCCTCTCTGCTGTGGTTTATCGATAATATTTATGGATTAAGGAAGTTGGTCCTTCATCTGTGGTGTCAGCTGCAGATTCCTCTCTGCCGTGGTTTATCGATAATATTTATGGATTAAGGAAGTTGGTCCTTCATCTGTGATGTCAGCTGCAGATTCCTCTCTGCTGTGGTTTATCGATAATATTTATGGATTAAGGAAGTTGGTCCTTCATCTGTGATGTCAGCTGCAGATTCCTCTCTGCCGTGGTTTATCGATAATATTTATGGATTAAGGAAGTTGGTCCTTCATCTGTGGTGTCAGCTGCAGATTCCTCTCTGCTGTGGTTTATCGATAATATTTATGGATTAAGGAAGTTGGTCCATCTGTGATGTCAGCTGCAGATTCCTCTCTGCTGTGGTTTATCGATAATATTTATGGATTAAGGAAGTTGGTCCTTCATCTGTGGTGTCAGCTGCAGATTCCTCTCTGCTGTGGTTTATCGATAATATTTATGGATTAAGGAAGTTGGTCCATCTGTGATGTCAGCTGCAGATTCCTCTCTGCCGTGGTTTATCGATAATATTTATGGATTAAGGAAGTTGGTCCTTCATCTGTGGTGTCAGCTGCAGATTCCTCTCTGCCGTGGTTTATCGATAATATTTATGGATTAAGGAAGTTGGTCCATCTGTGATGTCAGCTGCAGATTCCTCTCTGCCGTGGTTTATCGATAATATTTATGGATTAAGGAAGTTGGTCCTTTGTGAAGTCAGCTGCAGATTCCTCTCTGCTGTGGTTTATCGATAATATTTATGGATTAAGGAAGTTGGTCCTTCATCTGTGATGTCAGCTGCAGATTCCTCTCTGCCGTGGTTTATCGATAATATTTATGGATTAAGGAAGTTGGTCCTTCATCTGTGGTGTCAGCTGCAGATTCCTCTCTGCCGTGGTTTATCGATAATATTTATGGATTAAGGAAGTTGGTCCTTCATCTGTGGTGTCAGCTGCAGATTCCTCTCTGCCGTGGTTTATCGATAATATTTATGGATTAAGGAAGTTGGTCCTTCATCTGTGGTGTCAGCTGCAGATTCCTCTCTGCTGTGGTTTATCGATAATATTTATGGATTAAGGAAGTTGGTCCTTCATCTGTGGTGTCAGCTGCAGATTCCTCTCTGCCGTGGTTTATCGATAATATTTATGGATTAAGGAAGTTGGTCCTTCATCTGTGGTGTCAGCTGCAGATTCCTCTCTGCTGTGGTTTATCGATAATATTTATGGATTAAGGAAGTTGGTCCTTCATCTGTGGTGTCAGCTGCAGATTCCTCTCTGCCGTGGTTTATCGATAATATTTATGGATTAAGGAAGTTGGTCCTTTGTGAAGTCAGCTGCAGATTCCTCTCTGCCGTGGTTTATCGATAATATTTATGGATTAAGGAAGTTGGTCCTTCATCTGTGATGTCAGCTGCAGATTCCTCTCTGCTGTGGTTTATCGATAATATTTATGGATTAAGGAAGTTGGTCCTTCATCTGTGGTGTCAGCTGCAGATTCCTCTCTGCCGTGGTTTATCGATAATATTTATGGATTAAGGAAGTTGGTCCTTTGTGAAGTCAGCTGCAGATTCCTCTCTGCCGTGGTTTATCGATAATATTTATGGATTAAGGAAGTTGGTCCTTCATCTGTGGTGTCAGCTGCAGATTCCTCTCTGCTTTGGTTTATCGATAATATTTATGGATTAAGGAAGTTGGTCCTTCATCTGTGATGTCAGCTGCAGATTCCTCTCTGCTGTGGTTTATCGATAATATTTATGGATTAAGGAAGTTGGTCCTTCATCTGTGGTGTCAGCCGCAGATTCCTCTCTGCTGTGGTTTATCGATAATATTTATGGATTAAGGAAGTTGGTCCTTCATCTGTGATGTCAGCTGCAGATTCCTCTCTGCCGTGGTTTATCGATAATATTTATGGATTAAGGAAGTTGGTCCTTCATCTGTGGTGTCAGCTGCAGATTCCTCTCTGCCGTGGTTTATCGATAATATTTATGGATTAAGGAAGTTGGTCCTTCATCTGTGGTGTCAGCTGCAGATTCCTCTCTGCCATTTGTTCTGATGTTCCTTCTGTGGTCTCTGCCAAGTAGTTGAATCTTCTATAGTTTTTGAAGTCTGCGTTACGCTTGGACAAATCTTCCCCACTGCGAGATTGTTGAAAAGAAAATTCCCCCTTTAATGAACAGTTTCCTTTTCCTCTTTTCAATTGTTTTTTTTTTCTTTTTTTGAGGCAGAGTCTCGCTCTATCACCAGGCTGGAGTGCAGTGGCACAATCTCAGCTCATTGCACCCTCTGCCTCAGGGCTCAAGTGATTCTCCTGCCTCGGTCTCTTCAGTACCTGGAATGACAGGCATCTGCCACCACAGATGGCTAATTTTTATATTTTTAGTAGAGATGGGGTTTCACGGTGTTGGCCGGGCTGGTCTCAAACTCCTGATCTTAAGTGACCTGCCCGCCTTCGCTTCCCAAAGTGTGAGATCACAGGCATGAGCCACCCTGCCTGGCCTCGATTGTTATGTTTACATAGACCCTTTTCTGAATTTCAGAACGGGTCATCGTTCCATAGAATAGCACTCCCAACATAGAACAATACTTACATACAGAGTCTATATACAGAGTCTTACGTTTTTGCTTTTTCAGAATCTCTATTAGAAAACGGCCAGTGTAGGCTGGGCACGGTGGCTCACACTTGTAATGCCAGCACTTTGGGAGGCCGAGGTAGGCAGATCACCAGGTCAGGAGTTTGAGACCATCTACTAAAACTAGCATGATGGTGCACAACTGTAGTCCCACCTACTGAGGAAGCTGAGGCAGGAGAATCACTTGAACCCAAGAGGTAAAGGTTGAAGTGAGCCAAGATCGAGACACTGCACTCCAGCCTGGGTGACAGAGCAAGACACTGTCCAAAAAAAAAAAAAGAAAGAAAGAAAAAGAAAATGGTTAGTGTTGGCAGGGCGCAGTGGCTCACCCCTACAATCCCAGCACTTTAGGAAGCCGAGGAGGGCAGATCACAAGGTCAGGAGTTCAAGACCAGCCTGACCAACATGTTGAAAGCCCCTCTCTACTAAAAATATAAATATTAGCCAGGTGTAGTGGCGCACACCTGTAATCTCAGCTACTCAGAAGGCTGAGGCAAGAGAATCGCTTGAACTCAGGAGGCAGAGGTTGCGGTGAGCTGAGACCGTGCCACTGCACTGCAACCTGATTGACAGAGTGAGACTCTGTCTCAAGGAAAAAAAGGCCAGTGTTAAATAATTAAAACCTTATCCTTGGGACTTCTGATTCCCTTGGTGTGGTAGCTACGAGTTTTACGGAAAACAGCCACTAATTCAGAATTTTTATTTTATTTTATTTTTTATTTTGCTTTGCTGCCTAGGGTAGCGTGCAGTGGCACACAGCATGGCTCACTGCAACCTGCAACTCCTGGGCTCACGTGATCACACTCACCTTCCTCTTAAGTAGCTGGGACGACAGTCAGGTGCTACTATGCCTGGCCACTAATTCAAAATGTAAAGAATATCTGGCCAGGTGTGGTGGCTCACACATATAATCCCAGCATTCTGGGAGGCCAGAGTGGGTGGATCACCTGAGGTCAAGAGTTCCAGACCTGCATAGCCAATATGATGAAACCCCGTTTCTACTAAAAATACAAAAAATTAGCTGAGCGTGGTGGTGGGCGCTTCTAATCTTAGCTACTGAGGAGGCTGAGGCAGGAGAATCCCTTGAACTCAGGAGGCAGAGGTTGCAGTGAGCCGAGATCGCACCATTGCACTCCAGCCTGGGCAACAGGTGTGAGACTCTGTCTCAAAGAAACAAAAAAAAAAAAAAAAGAGAGAAAAGAACATCTGGCTTTGGAAGTACTCTGCAGATTTTAATATTAAAATCTGTTTCTTTTTGTTTGCTTTTGAGATGGAGTCTTGCCCTGTTGCCTGGCTGGAGTGCAGTGGCATGACCTTGGCTCACTGCAACCTCTGCCTCCAGGGTTCAAGCGATCCTCCTGCCTCAGCGTTCCAAGTAGCTGGGACAACAGGTGTGTACCACCACGCCCAGCTAAATTTTTTGTATTTTTAGTAGAGACAGGGTTTTACTGTGTTGGCCAGGATAGTCTCGATCTCTAGACCTGGTGATCTGTGCCCACCTCAGCCTCCCAGAGTGCTGGGATTATAGGCGTGAGCCACTGCGCACGGACAAAATCTGTTTTTATTGTTAAAGTGTTAATATCAGTTACAGAGAAAATTCTACCACCTGTAGACAAACCAGTGCTGTTAACATTTTAATGTGTTTTCTTTCTATTTATTCTTGTATGATTGTGCACATATTTTTGTATTAAAAATAAATTAGAACTGGGATATTTAGTATTTTAGATCCTGCTGATTTCTCATTATAATTTGATGCAAACGTCTTTCGGCGTCAGTAGAAATCTAATCATTCTAATGGCTATATGGCTACAGCCTATTGGTTTCCCGTAAGTGAATTACCCAAGTTTTTCTTGAATCCAGTTATGTTGTTTATAATTTTTGCTTATCTGTACATATGATCGACAATACAGCCTGGTTTCAGTCACACATAGATCTGCTGTTTGGGCCAGAGTTTCCAGGAATGTGTGGTTCTTTTTTTTTTTTTTTGAGATGGAGTCTTGTTCTCTTGCCCAGGCAGGAGTGCAATGGTGCAATCTTGGCTCACTGCAACTTTTGCCTTCTGGGTTCAAGTGATTCTCCTGCCTCAGCCTCTGGAGTAGCTGAGATTACAGGCATGTGCCACCATTCCCAACTAATTTTTGTAGTTTTAGTAGACGGGGTTTCATCATCTTGGCCAGGCTGGTCTCGAACTCCTGACCTCAGGCGATTCACCCACCTCGGCCTCCCCAGGTGCTGGGATTACAGGCGTGAGCCACCACACCCGGCCCAGTAAAGTGAATTTCAAATGGAGATGATGCATAGAGATTGGGAAGCTTTTCGTCTATCTGCAGGACCAGGCCCGGCCACTTAAAAATAACCCAGGATCCATGGTCAGCAGTGAGAAAAGCGCTTGCATTAAAAAGTGGTTCCTACTCATTTACTTGAGGAGAATTAAGAGAACAAATGCAGCATGAAGTCCCATGTGCAAAATCATATCTTTGTGTTTGATGAAGAGGGGCCATTGAGCTGATACCAGTCCAGGAAGTACCCAGACCTAGAGTCAGTGAATGTGTAAATTCTAATTCCACCCGGAGAGAGGGGCACAGTTGAGAGCTTTCCCTCTAGAACTGCACCAGCCAATGCTAGCCACGAGCCATGTGCTTATGTAAATTCCAACTGATTCAAATGAAATGAAATGAAAAATCAGTTATTCAGCAACTGACCAAGTTTAAGTGCCCAGTAGCCACCTGTGGCTAGCAGTGACCGTATCAGACACTGCCATCCTTCAGAAAGCACTGTGCCAGGAAATCAAACTGACAGCCTTTTGCAAAACCCGCTGGAGCCAGAAACGGACTTGGGAGGATCCTATTAGATCCTCCCAAGGCTATTTTTGTAGCCCATTTGAAAATGGCGTTAGTAAAAAGGGCTAAGAGATTGATATGAGACGATATTCAGTTATTATAGCGGATAAAATGGGATGCTGTAACTTGTGCCTTGGGAGACTGGGAGATAGAAATGTCATGAAGAGAAATACAGAGCCCAGAAGGAAGAGCCAAGCGCAGGAGGAAAGGCCCTCGGGGGATACGCCGAGTTCAATACTCAGGGCTCTCGGTAGAAAGCAGGTCAAAGCGTCCTTGCTGAGAATGCTCGGAGTCTTAGACTGATGAGTAGATTTTTGGGACAGACAATGACTTTCTTTTTTTAGTTTCTTATTTGTTGCTCTTTTGTTTTGGGGGTCTCTTGGTTTTTGTTTTAACTTTTCTTTTTATTTGAGATGGAGTTTTGCTCTTGTTGCCCAGGCTGGAGTACAGTGGCATGGTCTCGGCTTACTGCAACCTCCACCTCCCGGGTTTGAGTGACTCTCCTGCCTCAGCCTCCTGAGTGGCTGGGATTACAGGTGCCTGCCACCATGCCTGGACAATTTTTTTGTATTTTTATGGGGTTTCTCTGTGTTGGGCAGGCTGGTCTTGAACTCCTGACCTCAGGTGATCCGCCTGCCTCAACTTTCCAAAGTGCTGGGATTACAGGCATAAACCACCGCACCCAGCCTTATTACAACTCTTATTTGTTGACTGGATATACACAAGCCTATTAGGAAGTTTACTTTTCATAAAATTAGGTAAAATTTACATTGAGTCAGGTGAACAAATCTCAAGGGTATACAGTTCAATGAGCTTTTACATACAGTATTTATTTACCAGTGAATTTACCACCTAGAGCAAGATTCAAAAAATGTCCAGCACACTCAAAGGTTGCCCTTCCCAGGTAGGACCTAACCTCTCAAGAGACAGCTGACTGCTTTGTCACACAGCCTGAAGTGGTCCTCCCACCTCCGCCTCCCAAGTAGCTGGGACTACAGGTACGTGCCACCATGCTCAGCTAATTTTTTATTTTTTTGGATTTTTGGTAGAGACGGGGTTCTGACATGTTGCCCAGGCTAGTGTCGAAGTCCTGAGATCCGCCTACCTCGGCCTCCCAAATTGTTGGGATTACAGGTGTGAGCCACCACACCTGGCCCTGACTTTTATTACAAGACTAGTTTTGCCTGTTCTTGAACTTTATATAAGTGGAATGATAGAGTATGCATTTCTTTTTTTTCTTTTTTTGAGACAGAGTTTCGCTCTTGTTTCCCAGGCTGGAGTGCAAAGGCATGATCTCGGTTCACCGCAACCTCTGCCTCCTGGGTTCAGGCAATTCTCCTGCCTCAACCTCCCGAGTAGCTGGGATTCTAGGCATGTGCCACCATGCCCAGCTAATTTTTGTTGTAGTTTTAGTAGAGACAGGCTTTCTCCATCTTGTCCAGGCTGGTCTCAAACTCCTGACCTCAGGTTATCCACCTGCATTGGCCTCCCAAAGTGCTGGGGTTACAGGCGTGAGCCACCCTGCCCCGCTAACTTTCTGTGAAGCTTCTTTTGCTCCAGATAAGGGTCGTGAGCGTTTCCCATGTGGATCCGTATCAGCGGGGATTTGATTACCGCTGCTGCTGTCTGTGTAGCGTCACATCTGTTCATCTCCTGTCGGTGAACATGTAGATTATTTCTAATATTTAGTTATTGTTAATGAAACTCCTGTAAATATTACTGTTCATGACTCTGATGGTCACATGCGTTGGTGTCTCTTGGATATAAACCTAGAAGTGTAATGAGTTCTAAGACATGTACCAATAACATGATATATCCAAAAGCTACATATACTTCATGTCTTGGCTCTTTTTTTTTTTTTTTTTTTAAGACAGAGACTCACTCTGTTGCACAGGCTGGAGTTCAATGGCGCCATCTGGGCTCACTGCGATCTCTGCCACCCGGGTTGAAGTGATTCTCCTGCTTCAGCCTCCCAAGTAGCTGAGATTACAGGCACCTACCACCACGCCCAGCTAATTTTTGTATTTTAGTAGAGACGGGGTTTCGTCATTTTGGTCAGACTGGTCTTAAACTCCTGACCTCGTGATTCACCCACCTCGTGATTCACCACCCAAAGTGCTGGGATTACAGGCATGAGCCACCGCTCCTGGCCTATTATAAAAGGCTTTTCTAAGCATGCCATAAATCCCAGAGAGCATAAAGTGAAAGTCGAAATATTTAAAACGACGTAAAGTTAAAGACAAATGGCAAGCCAGAGAAAATGTTCTGTAACATACGTGACAAAGTCTTAATAGTGTTACTATAAAGAGTTCTAACAAAGCAATAAAGAAGGGACAAGAGTCCAGTACAAAACAAGCAGAGAACATAACACGCATTTCACGTCGGCAGAGATAAAAATCAGCAGTCCATATGCACTTGCTCTCACTAATAATGCATTTGCCTAACTCCTGTTGGCAAGGGTATGAGGAACCAGATCCTGTCAGAATTACCTGGAGGGTGTGTATGGAAGTACAATCTCTTTGCAGGGCAAATGAGAAAAAATACATATGAAAATGCATCGGTTTTTATCCATACCCGGTTCTGGAACTTACCTCTGGAACTAAGTGGGCGGTGCACAAATATGTATTACGAGGCATTTATTATAAAATTGTTACACGAAGAGAAAAGGTCAATAGGGGAATGGTAAATAAATTAGGAAACATTCTGCAGCTGTTAAACAGAAGACAAATTATATAGAGATAGAGATAAAACAGATTTACAAAATTACTGTAATATATTTTGAGTAATAAAATCAACTTTCACAAAAACGTCGAGATTTATATGTCCTGAGAATTCCAGGCTAAGTAGTTTGCACGGATCATCTCATTTAATTCTTAGAGCCCTGATTGTCTAGTATATCAAAACGTTTATTGCAAATATGTCTCTCCACTAAGCCCCTGCAAATGCGCAGCAACGGCCGAGGCTGCTGTGGAAAAACTTCCTGACTTCTATGGTTCAGCCTTCAATGAGCTTTTGTTTTATTTTATTTTTATGGAATTTTCAAACATATTTAAAGTGGAGAGAAAAATGAAATGAGCCCTAATGTGTTGGCAACACAGCACGTGTGCATGTTGTTCTCGCCATCCTGGAAAGCTCTGACCCGAATCGTGGTGCCACCAGGTACCACTCTGCCCTCAGCGTAACAGCTCTGTTTCCGTGTCTGCGCTTTCAGAATTCTGTGCATTTAACTGCTTCTTAGTATTTTATAGTATGGATACAGCACAGACTTTACAAAATGTTTCTCTGTGAATACGCTTTTTTTTTTTTTTGAGACAAAGTCTCACTCTGTCATCCAGGCTGGAGTGCAGTGGCTCAATCTCAGCTCACTGCAGCCTTCACTTCCCAAGTTCAAGGCATTCTCCTGCCTCAGCTTCCTGAGTAGCTGGGATTATAGGCCTATGCCACCACACCTGGCCAATTTTTTGTTTTTAGTAGAGACGGGGTTTCACCGTGTTAACCAGGATGGTCTCGATCTCCCGACCTTGTGATCCACCCACCTCCACCTCCCAAAATGCTGGGATTATGGGGATGAGCCACCACGCCCAACCTATTAATATGCATTTCAGCGTCAATTTTTCACTGTAACAAACTGTGCTGTAATAATCTTTGTACAACGCTTTTTATTTTCTTTTGTGTGTGTGTGCGTGTGTGTGTGTGTGGCTGTGGGCAGGGTGGTATATGTTGAATATTTCAGATAGATGCCCAGAAATGAATTGGTTGGGTATTTAACAGATAGAAAAATAAAATTAAATAAAATTTATTTTTTATTTTTATTTTCTGAGAAGAGTCTTGTTCTCTTGCCCAAGCTGGAGTGCAGTGGCATGATCTCAGCTCACTGCAACCTCTGCCTCCTGGTTTAAAGTGACTCCCACCCCAGCCTCCTCCATAGCTGGGGTTTGGGTGAGCACCAGTACACCCGGCTAAATTTTTGTATTTTTTGCAGATACGGGGTTTCGCCATGTCTCCCAAGCTGGACTGGATCTCCTGGGCTCAAATGACCCGCCTGCCTCAGCCTCCCAAAGTGCTGGGATTATGGGTGTGAGCCACTGTACCCAGCCCCAAATTTTTTGTATATGATACTTCTATGCTCTAACTTTTCATCTCAGTGGAACTAAAAGCCAGGTCTTATAATGACCTACAAGGGCCCAAGGGTGATCTGGACCATCGTGTCCCACGTCCCCTAGGCCATTACCTCCCATCACCCCAACTCTGAACTCTCCTCTCTGCTGCAGTAACTCCATACTCCCCTGTTCTTCACACACATGACACGCACTCCCAGTAGAGGTCCCCAGTCCCAGTAGAGGTCCCCTCGAGTGCTGGCTGGTCCTTAAGCCTGGAACGCTCTCCCAGGAACAGCCCCGTGGCTCCCACCCATGCCGCTTCGATATAATGCTAACAATTTTAACAGGATTTTTTTTTTTAAACAAGAAAACTGATTCTGAAGAATGTATGGAAAAATAAGTGAATAAGAATAAAAGGAAAATTATAAATGGGAGACATACTTTTTGCAAGTAATTAGCCCTACAAGATAATAAAACAATAATAATTAAACACAGTGTTACTACAATATGAACATATAGATTCATCAGTGAAACAGAATGAAGTCCAGTAAAAAACAAATACGCATGGAAATCTAGTATTGACAAACGAGATATCCCAAATCGGTGCGGAAAGATGGATTGATCGTTCAATAAACAGTGTTGCAACAGGTGGAGGTATTTGAAGAACAAACCTAATTGTATCTCTACCTCGTACTTTAGGCCAAAATAAATCCCCACGTTCACATATTTACACTAGAAAACTGATACTGTAAAAGTGCTAAAAGGGCCGGGCGCAGTGGCTCACGCCTGTAATCCCAGCACTTTAGGAGGCCGAGGCGGGAAGATCACGAGGTCAGGAGTTCAAGACCAGACTGGTCAACACGATGAAACCCCCGTCTCTACTTAAAAAAATACAAAAATTAGCTGGGCATGGTGGCTTGTGCCCGTAATCCCAGCTACCTGGGAGGCTGAGGTAGGAGAACCACTTGAACAAGGACCCAGGAGGCAGAGGGTGCAGTGAGCTGAGATCATGCCACTGCACTCTGGCCTGGGCTACAGAGTGAAACTCCATCTCAAAATAAAACACAGTTGACGCCGGGCACGGTGGCTCATGCCTGTAATCTCAGCACTTTGGGAGGCCCAGGTGGGTGGATCACGAGGTCAGGAGTTCAAGACCAGCCTGAACAATATGGTGAAACCCATCTCTATTTAAAAAAAAAAAAAAGAAAACACAATTGAATATTTTTATAAGATTGCAATATATTAGCCACCTCAGTATGTTCAACTCAAAAACAAAAATTACAGATTGATTTGACTTTAAAAATAATTAAAAATTTTCACATAACTAAAAATTTAAAATAATAAAAATGGAATAAATGTTAAATTAGAAAGCAAATATGTGTCTCATATCATAGACAAAAAACCAAATCTATGAGATGCTTTTTCAGATGAATGAGGAAACAAATAGGAAATTATGCAAAGAAGGTGGGCAGGGTGGCCCATGCCTGTAATCCCAGCACTTTGGGAGGCCAAGGCAGGCAGATCAACTGAGATCAGAAGTTCGAGACAAGGCTGGCCAACATGGGGAAACCCTGTCTCTGCTAAAAATACAAAAAAGTAGGCAGACATGGTGGCGTGCACCTGTAATCCCAGCTACTCAGGAGGCTGAGGCAGGAGAATCTCTTGAATCTGAGAGAAAGAGGTTTGCAGTGAGCTGAGATCACATCATTGTACTCCAGCCTGAGCATCTGAGCGAGACTCTGTTTCAAAAGAAAACCTATGTAAAGAATATAAGTAGTTTACAGAAGAAAGGATGTAAATTGTTCTTACGCTTATAAAAGATGCTCTTTTTTTTTTTTTTTTTTTGAGACAGTCTCACTCTGTCGCCAGGCTGGAGTGCAGTGACTCCATCTCAGCTCACTGCCTCCTGGGCAATTCTCCTCTTTCAGCCTCCCGAGTAGCTGGGATTACAGACATGCGCCACCACGCCCAGCTAATTTTTGTATTTTTAGTAGAGATGGGGTTTCACCATGTTGGCCAGGATGGTTTCGAACTCTTGACCTCATGATCCGCCCGCCTCGGCCTCCCAAAGTGCTGGGATTACAGGCCTGAGCCACCATGCTCAGCGTAAAAAAGTCCTTAATAAGGGAAATGCAAAGTAAGTCTGCTAGAAACAACATTTCTTTCTTTCTTTCTTTCTTTTTTTTTTTTTTTTTTTTGAGACGTACTTTCGCTCTTGTTACCCAGGCTGGAGTGCAATGGCGCGATCTCGGCTCACCGCAACCTCCACCTCCTGGGTTCAGGCAATTCTCCTGCCTCAGCCTCCCGAGTAGCTGGGATTACAGGCGCGCGCCACCATGCCCAGCTAATTTTTTGTATCTTTAGTAGAGACGGGGTTTCACCATGTTGACCAGGATGGTCTCGATCTCTTGACCTCGTGATCCACTCGCCTCGGCCTCCCAAAGTGCTGGGATCATATGCGTGAGCCACCGCTCCCGGCCCTAGAAACAACATTTCTAAGGGAAATGCTAGAGACAACATTTCTTGCCGGCGCATTTGTCTCTGGGCAAGGCTGCAGAAACAGTCGCACTGGGACCACAGTCTGCGGCTCTGTGATGCGCCCTGCTCTGCCACAGGGGCATTTCTCTTGTTCTTCCACTCGGAGTCTCCTTCGTGGGACGCCTAGTTAATGCTGATGCATTCCTCAGAGCCCCATTCTGTGTCACCTCCTAAAGGAAGATTTCCCTGACTTGGCTTCCAGCCCTAGTTCTTCTCGGGCTCTCCTTGCTCGTGGTATTTATTCATAGCACCTCTCCAAAAGGGTTATATATTCATCTAGCACTTGTTTTCTCGCTCGCAGTCAAAATTATGGGGACAAAATCTTTACCGATCATTTCCTCCAATATTTGGTTCCCACTGGCTATTAAAGTTGGCCAGGCACCGTGGCTCACACCTGTAATCCCAGCACTTTGGGAGGCCGAGGCAGGTGGATCAGGAGGTCAGGGTTCGAGACCAGCATGACATGGTGAAACACCGTCTCTACTAAAAATACAAAAAATTAGCTTGGTCTGGTGGCGCGTGCATGTAATCCCATCACTCAGGAGGCTGAGGCAGGAGACTCGCTTGAACCTGGAGGTAGAGGTTGCAGTGAGCCAAGACTGTGTCACTGCACTCCAGCCTGGCGACAGATCAAGACTCCATCTCAAAAAAAAAAAAAAAATTAACTTTTCCTAGGCACAGTAGCCCACGCCTGTAGTCCCAGCACTTTGGGAGGCCGAGGTGGGTGGATCACCTGAGGTCAGGAGATTAAGACCAGCCTGATCAACATAGAGAAACCTCGTCTACTAAAAATACAAAATTAGCCAGGCATGGTGGCACATGCCTGTAGTCCCAGCTACTCGGGAGGCAGTTATCTGTGCCATTTCATTAATTTCTCTCAGCCTCTGTTTCCTTAAGAAAATACCTCTCAACTTTCTGGAGAGATTGTGACTTAAATGAGATAACATAAAGTACCTAACATACTGCTTGACGCACAGTAAAAGTTCAAGTCGGGAAAGCTATTCTAACATTTAATTATAGGCTTTGTTTGTTTGTTTGTTTTTTGAGAAGCAGTTTCGCTCTTGTTACCCAGGCTGGAGTGCAATGGCCCGATCTCGGCTCACCACAACCTCCACCTCCTGGGTTCAGGCAATTCTCCTGCCTCAGCCTCCTGAGTAGCTGGGATTACAGGCACGCGCCACCATGCCCAGCTAATTTTTTGTGTTTTGAGTAGAGACGGGGTTTCACCATGTTGACCAGGATGGTCTCGATCTCTTGACCTCGTGATCCACCCGCCTCGGCCTCCCAAAGTGCTGGGATTACAGGCGTGAGCCACCACGCCCGGCACATTTAATTATAGTTTTACTTACCAAGGCCATGTGTACTGGCTGGCACGGGACACATCAACACGTGCCAAGCTTCAACTGTTCTTATCTCTGCTCCACTACGGTCACAGTGGTATGTTCAGTCAAAACTTATTTACCTAATATTTTACTTTCAGTGGTATGTTCAGTCGAAATTTATTTACCTAACTTCTTTAAATTAAATGTCTACTTTAACCTCACAGAAAATTAATCTCTCCAAAATTATTAGGTTTTTAATGTATTTTCTGCAATAAATCGTTATCTAATAAAAAGTGTTCCTGGCGATCACCTAAAATTATCATGAGAAGATGCTACTTGACTCAGTCCTCGGGAAATGCTGAGATAAATAATCACCGGTGTTTATCACCCCTTCTCTGCATGTCTCTAGATTGTACCTGTTAGAATTATTTATATCCGTGTTTATCTTCATCATTAACTGGGATGTGTAAGGGCAAGGATTGTGACTGTAAATTCTATTGCCACTGATTACTAAGATACTTTTCCAGAACAGCCGCTCGATAGATATTTGCTAAATGAATTAAACAGTTTTTGAATGCCTACGTTGATTAAGAAATGTGCTAGACACGTTGGCAGAACTCAGAGAACAATCAGACACAGACTCTCAATCAAGAAGGTAGCCAGATACAAATGAAAGATTTCTTATTTTTTTTATAAAAATGTATATGTCATACAGCTTGTAGGTGTGTCATCCATATACAGGTACTTTCCATGAGTGTTAATAGCAAAGATAAACAACTTTTTAGCCAAAAATTACATTCAAGGTATACCTTGAAAAACAAGGATATGGGCCGGGCGCGGTGGCTCACGCCTGTAATCCCAGCACTTTGGGAGGCCGAGGCGGGTGGATCACGAGGTCAAGAGATCGAGACCATCCTGGTCAACATGGTGAAACCCCGTCTCTACTCAAAACACAAAAAATTAGCTGGGCATGGTGGCGCATCTGTAATCCCAGCTACTCAGGAGGCAGAGGCAGGAGAATTGCCTGAATCCAGGAGGCGGAGGCTGCAGTGAGCTGAGATCGCGCCATTGCGCTCCAGCCTGGGTAAGAGCGAAACTCCGTCTCAAAAAAAAAAAAAAAAAAAAAAAGAAGAAGAAGAAAAACAAGGATATGAACTGACGATGTGTGTGGATTTTTACATGTGTTTGCTTGTATAGAGGTGACATGTAAGGTTCCTACAAAATTCAAAAGCACAGAAAGCTGTGCAGTGAGAAGTAAGTTTCCCTTAAATCTCCGACTCCGTGTACCCGGTTCGTCTACCCAGGACCCCTCTGACTGGGTTCTCCCCTCCACTACCACCTGGGGATGTTCTGTGCATGTGGAATTAAGATTCCAATTTCAGATTCAGGGACAAGCTGGAGAGAGGCAATTCCAAAAGAGAGAATTACAAATGCAAAGTCGCTGAAGTGAAAAAGTGGAGAAACGTACGGGACAAAGTGAGGAAATAGTGAGTGAAATTATGACCAACAGAGTAGAAAACACTGAAGCAGGGGACAGTGGCAATGCCTGAGATTCCAGAACTCTGAGAGGCCAAGGCAGGAGGACTGCTTGAGCTCAGAAGTTTCAGACCATCCTGGTCACATAAGGAGACTCCATCTCTATAAACTAAAAGAAAAACATTAACTGGGTGTGGTGGCGTGTGCCCCTGGTCCCAGCTATTCAGGAGGCTGAGGTGGGAGGATCATTTGGGCCCAGGAGGTTCAGGCTGCAGTGAGCCCAGGTTGCACCATTCACTCAGCCTGGGCAACAACTGAGATTCCGCCTAAGAAAAAAAAAGAAAGAAAGGAAAGAATAGAAAAGAGAAAAGAAAAGGCAAGGAAGAAAGAAAGAAAGAAGGAAGGAAGAAAATAACGGCAAAAGTAACTTGGTAACATGTAGAGTCCCTGGCAATTACAAAGATGAAGTCACTGATGGCTTTTAAATGTGAGGACAATTAATAAATTTTACTTTAAAGAAAGAACGTTAAAGTTACAATGTGGTATCACTTTTCGACTATAAGTTGTAGTGATCTCAAAATTCGATAGCAGTGTGTTTCCTGGTGTGAAGGAGAATGCTGCTTTTACACATTGTTGACCGAAGCATAAATTGATGTAATCTACAGAATAAATTTGCCGACATTCATTAAAATTTTAAATGCATTTACCTTTGATATAGCGATTTTACTTCAGGATACTGCTATGGTATGAATGTATCCCTCCAAAATTCAGGTGTTAAGGGAGGATCAGGAGGGCTTCTTCCCTCGTGAATGGAATTAAGGCATATATACAAATATTTACATATGTATTAGTTATATTAATATAAATATTATAGTATATTAATTATATATTTGTATATATTAATTATATAAGGGTCTCAAGTGTTTTGTTATAGCAGCACAAAGAAAGATTATTTTACAAACACTCACATTATTTCACAAACATGTATGAACAATGTTAACCATACAAGAATATTTATTACAGCATTGTTTAAAAATCACAAAATCTTCGGGAGGTTGAGGCAGGGAAATCGCTTGAACCCCGGAGGCAGAGGTTGCAGTGAGCCAAGATCGCGCCATTGTATTCCAGTCTGGTGACAGAGCGAGACTCCGTCTAAAAGAAAAAAAAAATCACAAAATCCTAGAAACTGAAATACCACCAATAAAAGATTGGCTGAATAAGTTGAGGACAGTTATACAGGGAATGCTGTGGCACTTTTATAATGAAAAGGAAGTTTTCCCAAAATTGATATAAAATTACACCCAAAATACAGTTGATGCAACAGGTGGAATACAGGAAATGCGTACAAGATGTTCCAGATCTCTGTGCTGTGCACGTCCACACACATACGGCTGTCGTCTGTCTGTGTAGACAGGCACATGCTTAGGTGGGCTTCTAATATCTCCAGGGAAAGACCAAAGGAAGTTGGATTGCCTCTGGGGATAGAAACCAGGTATCTACAGGGATAAAAGGAAAAGTTACTTTTCAGTTTATACTATTTTGTAGCTGTTGAATTGTGTAGTCATTGAGTCAGCAAATATTTGCAAGTACCTAAATATCAGGTAGTTTTGTAGGTGTTGGAGATAAAGCTCCTATTTTCCTGAAGTTTACATTATATATGTACGTGTTTTTTAAAAAATAAAGTTCATAAGACAAGTATGATCCATGTGCTAAAATAAATGTTATTTATTTTTTATTTAGTCTCACTACATAAATTACAAAGTAATTATTTTTAACCCTTTAAAATATAAAATCTTATTAGTGTTTTTTTTTAGACAGAGAGACAGAGTCTTGCTCTGTCACCCAGGATCTTGGCTCACTGCAACTTCTGCCTCCCAGGTTCAAGGAATTCTCGTGCCTCAGCCTCTCAAGTAGCTGGAATTACAGGTGTACACCACCACGCCTGGTTACTTTTTGTATTTTTAGTTCAGATGACGTTTCACCATGCTGGCCAGGCTAGCATCGAACTCCTGACCTCAAGTGGTCCACCTGCCTCGGCCTCCCACAGTGCTGGGATTACAGGCATGAGCCACCACGCCCAGCCAGTCTTTAAAATAAAATACAAACATAAAAATTTACTTACTCTTTTTCACATCAACGTTAAGTACAACCATGTATTTAAAATTATTTTTATTGTAAACTTTTAAAAATTAGGAAGTCAAATCTCAGAGTTAAAAAGCTAGGGATAAGTTAAAGGATATTGCTGCCGGGCGCGGTGGCTCACGGCTGTAATCCCAGCACTTTGGGAGGCGGAGGCGCGTGGATCACGAGGTCAAGAGATCGAGATCATCCCAGTCAACATGGTGAAACCCCGTCTCTACTAAAAACACAAAAAAATTATCTGGGCATGGTGGCGCGTGCCTGTAATCCCAGCTACTCAGGAGGCTGAGGCAGGAGAATTGCCTGAACCCAGGGGGCGGAGGTTGTGGTGAGCCGAGATCGCGCCATTGCACTCCAGCCTGGGCAACAAGAGCGAAACTCCATCTCAAAAAAATAAATAAATAAAGATAAAGGATACTAAAGTTAGGGTAACAGATTTAAAAGTTTAAGAATGAAAATCTCAATTTTGGTTGACTGATTTAAAGATGACTACACTGGTTCTTTCCGTGGGTTTTATGAACAAGATGGTGCAGGTTAGCAGGACGAACCAGGAGAGCCCCGGGCAGCGAGCCCAGCTTGGGTTCAGAGGCCTCAAGGACCCAAGAGTTTACAGGCCTCTGAGGACATGAGGCCTGCTGACTAAGGCAGGCTGTGCCTGCAGGGAAGGGAGAATGAAACGTGGAGCCCACTGCAGAATCTGTTCGGTTCCGGATGAGTCCGGCCTCACCATCAGAAAGAGATGAGAATCAGACCCAAGGGCCAGCGGGAAGCAGACAGGTCTGGGTGTGAAATTGAATTTTTCCTGTTTTACTCACACGCAAGGTGAGTGTGATCTCGAGGATAAGACCCATGGAAAGAAGCTTCCCATTTGGGGCAAAGCCTGGAAGGGGAGCCACGGAGATGGAAGGGGCAATGAATGTCCTGTGGGGGAAACAAGGAAGCCAGAGGCAAAGGAACCTCTGGGCTTTCTGAAGAGATGCGTTTTATAAAAAGAGTATCGTAGGTGATGGGGTCAAATTGTGCAGGTGAAGGGGCAGGTAAAAGGGAAATAGGAGCTGCTTGTGACAGCACTTTGGCAGTGTTCTGCGGCTGGAAGGCATTTTGTTAGAAGGTTTTTCTTTTTTTTTGAGATGAAGTCTTGTTCTGTTGCCCAGGCTGGAGTGCAGTGGTGTAATCTTGGCTCACTGCAACCTCTGCCTCCCAGGTTCAAGCAATTCTCCTGCCTCAACCTCCCAAGTGGCTGGGACTTCATTCAGGCACACGCTGCCACACTCGGCTAAGTTTTCTCAGTATTTCTTTAGAGAGGGGGTTTCACCACGCTGCCCAGGCTCCCACCAGGTCCTGCCCTTGACATGCGGGCATTCTGGGGAGTACAATTCAAGGTGAGATTTGGGTGGGGACACAGAGCAAAACCTTATCAGTGGGTCATATCTGAAGGTAGCAGGGATAACTTTGTTTGGGCTGTATAATCCCACCAGCAATCTTCGAATGTGGGGCAAGTTTTGCCAAATATCTCAAGAACTTCTGTGGAAACGGAAGACCTAGCTCCTATGTTCGTGACGTGAATAAACGTTGACTTCCTGTTTGAGAGACAGAGCCTTAATTTAGGGAAGACGAGCAAAATCAAAGGAAACACCAAATCTCACTTCCCTTAATTAAAAGTGAAGTGAATCCAATGGGAAAACAACAAAAACCAAGAGGCGTGGTGGAAATGACTTCGTCAGCAGGACCAGAGGTCCTTTGTGTTCCCTTTCCACTTTCAGGAGTGCTTCCCAAAGGGAAGGGTGCAGTCCACGGCTGGGCTGGGAGACGTAAGGAGGCAGCAGTTCCTGCAGGCAGCAGAGCGCGCCGCTCGCCAGCACACACACGTGGGGAAAGTGTGGTGAAACTAGCCAGCTGTCCACGTACGTCTCATCTTAAACCAGGGAGTCTCCAAAACAATTAACCTGCAAAAAGTGTATGCAGGAGATACTCGCTCCAGGTAATGCTTTTGGAAAAGTAAGAACATTGAGACAGCAGTGTGCTACTGATTCAGTTATTACTATTTTTGTTAACGATGCTGGTTATTCGACATAAACCATTTCTCTAAGGAAGTGCGCTTTGTTTTGTTGTAAGTTTTGGCTTCTTTATTCTCCTTCTATTTGTTTTGTTATCTGTGGGTACTGTCTCTGTGGTATCCGAGTTTTGTGATCTATGCAGTGTTCTGATTTCTGCACTTCGGTATTTTTGTAACAAGATTGGGTATCTTTTTGTTGTTGCTGATGAGACGGAGTCTCACTTTGCTGCCCAGGCTGGAGTGCAGTGGCGCAATCTTGGCTCACTGCAACCTCCGCCTCCTGGGTTCAAGCGATTCTCCTGCCTCAGCCTCCTGAGTAGCTGAGACTACAGGCACGTGCCACCACGCCTGGCTAATTTTTGTATTTTTAGTAGAGACAGGCTTTCACCATGTTGGCCAGGCTGGTCTTGAACTCCTGACCTCAGGTGATCTACCCAGTTCAGCTTCCCAAAGTGCTGGAATTACAGGCGTGAGCCACCATGCCCAGCCAAACTTAGGTATCTTTGGTATTTTTTTTTTTTTTCTCTGTCACTTAGGCTGGAGTGCAGTGGCTCAATTTTGGCTCACTGGAACCTCCACCTCCCAGGTTCAAGCGATTCTCCTGCCTCAGCCTCCCGAGTAGCTGGAATTACAGGCACCCAAACACCACACCCAGGTAATTTTTGGATTTTTAGTAGAGACGGGATTTCACCATGTTAACCAGGCTGGTCTTGAACTCCTGATCTCAAGTGATCCACCCACCTCAGCCTCCCAAAGTGCTGGGATTACAAACATGAGCCACCTTGCCCAGCCTTTGGTAAGTTTTTAATTTAGAGGTCATATGTGTGGTCAGATAGATTGCCCTTTTTACAAGAGTCAGTCCCTTTTTCTTGAAATATTGAAGAATATCAGACATAGAGACTATGCAATGTATCTTGAAAAGAAATCCACATGAATGTAAGGGGTCTAGAGTAGGCCTTAACCTGAATGAATCTTTATTCAAAATAGGTGCTTTTTAAAAAGAAAATCTTGTCAGGTGTGGCGGCTCATGCCTGTAATCCCAGGACTTTGGGAGGCTGAGGCAGGCAGATCATGAGGTTGTGAGTTCAAGACCAGCCTGACCAACATAATGAAACCCAGTCTCTACTAAAAATACAAAAAATTAGCTGGGCATGGTGGCGCGTGCCTGTAATCCCAGCTACTCAGGAGGCTGAGGCAGGAGAATTGCCTGAACCCAGGAGATGGAGGTTGCGGTGAGCCGAGATCCGCGCCATTGCACTCCAGCCTGGGTAACAAGAGAGAAACTCTGTCTCAAAAAAAAAAAAAAAAAAAAAAGCTGTGAAATACGTTTACTGAAATCTCTAAAGTCTCATTTACAATCATTAGGCAACAATATTTCATTTGAATTAAAAACATGAGTTTTGTGAATGGTAACATTTTATTATATACACTTGTGATTAAATTACATCTCGATTTAATAGTAGGGTAAGAGTTAAATTTAAGAGTAGGACAGGCCGGGCACTGTGGTTCATGCCTGTAATCCTAGGACTTTGGGAGGCTGAGGTGGATGGATCATTTGAGGTCAGGAGTTCAAAACCAGCCTGGCCAACAGGGTGAAACCCCGTCTCTACTAAAAATACAAAAATTAGCTGGGCATGGTGGTGGGCACCTGTAATCCCAGCTACTCTCGAGGCTGAGGCAGGAGAATTGCTTGAACCCGGCAGAGGTTGCAGTGAGCTGAGATGGCACCACTGCACTCCAGCCTGGGTGACAGAGTGAGACTCCATCTCAAAAAACAAACAAAAAAAAGAGTAGAACAACTATATATTACATCTTAATGTGATGCGATCATAAAATATAGCACAACTTATAAAATATCTGGCCAAAACTATTTACTGGTAGCGGATGAAAGCTTTAGCTCTCACTTTGACATTATAAAAATCAGGGGATAATGAAAGTTAAATTACATCAGTGGACAAATCCAGAAGGTAGAGCATTAAGAGCATTATAGAAACTGAACCAGTCTCTTCAATATATCAATATGATTTTGAAACAAAAGGGGGCTACTCTTTTAGGTTCAAAATAAGAGATGCAACAAAATGAAAAACTTGCTTTTTATTGTGTATCGACTTAAACGAGGCTGTGCTGAGAAACCTTTTGGGACATGTCGCAGGATATGGAAATCAGGTTAGAAGCATACCTACTTGTAAAATTTGGCAAGATTTCAGCATCCAAATAAAGACAAGACTGTATTATTAGGTTGGTGCAAAAGTCATTGTGGTTTTTGCCATTAAAAATACTTGCATGTGCACCTGTAATCCCAGTTACTTGGGAGGCTGAGGCTGGAGAATTGCTTGAACCTGTAAGGCGGAGGTTGCAGTGAGCCAAGATCGCACCACTGCACTCCAGCCTGGGCAAGACTCTGTCACAAAATAATAATAAGAATAACAATAAATAATTGCAAAATCTGCAATTACATTTACACTAATAGAAAATCTTAACAAAGGCCAGTCAAGGTGGCTCATGCCTGTAATCTCAGCATTTTGGGGAGGCCAAGGTGGGAGGATGGCCTAAGGCCAGGAATTTGAGGCCAGCCTGGGCAACACAGTGAGACCCTATCTCTACAAAAAAGTAAAAAAAATTAGCTGGGAACAGTGACACATGCTTGTAGCGTGTCAGGAGACTGAAGTGGGAGGATCACTTGATTTCAGGAGATCCAGGCTGCAGTGAGCTGTGATAATGCCACTGCACTCCAGCCTGGGCGACAGAGCAAGACCCTGTCTCAAAAAATACACAACATTTCAATAAAGTAAATCAATAAATCCACACTGTCAGGAAAAGAAAATAAATACAGGGCGGTAAAGGAGAGTTCTCTTTTGAAGAGAAATTCCAAGTAATTTTTTTTTTCTTGAGACGGAGTTTCGCTCTTGTCGCCCAGGCTGGAGTGCAATGGCGCGATCTTGGCTCACTGCAACCTCCACCTTCTGGGTTCAAGCAATTCTCCAGCCTCAGCCTCCCAAGTAGCTGGGATTATAGACACCTGCCACCACGCCTGGCTAACCAAGTAATATTTTTTAAAAATGAAATCACCATATTTCACCCACTGCCATAATAATTGATCTGGCAAGAATCACTGGTGAGCTGAAACTGCTGAGTTAAAGATTATTGCTGGATGCGGTGGCTCACACCTGTCATCCCAGCACTTTGGGAGGCCAAGGCAGACGGATCGATCACCTGAGATCGAGAGTTTGAGACCAGTCTGACCAACATGCAGAAACCCCCTCTCTACTAAAAATACAAAATTGGCTGGATGAGGTGGCACATGCCTGCAATCCCAGCTACTCTGGAGGCTGAAGCAAGAGAATCACTTGAACCAGGGAGGCGGAGGTTGCAGTGAGCCAAGATTGCGCCATTGCACTCCAGCCTGGGCAACAAGGTCGAAACTCCATCTCAAAAAACAAAACAAAACAAAAACCCAAAAGATTCCTGGGAACACAAGATTCAGAGTATCGATCTGTCAGCCAAAAGATAGCTTACTAACTGCAAAGATAAAAGAATACATTTTAATGGCGAGATCTGGAAGACACCATTTTAACCAAATAGTCAAATTTAACATCTCCAATAACAGAAAAACTGACACTGTAAGTTTCCTGATGTGATACAGTGAGAGGACACAGTGTCACCAGTGTGGTATTCCTACCAGAAACGTTGTACCTGAATCCAATTATGAAGCAAACCACAGACAAATTCAAATGAGGGAAGTATTCTGCAAAACAGATGCTCTTTGAACAGATTAATTTTGTAAAAGCGCTGAAAAATTCTGAATATTCTAGATTTTAAAAGAGGCGTGCTCAGTGGCTAGTCTGAATAACTATTTTAGATTTTAAAAGAGCAAGGCTGGGCGTAGTGGCTCATGGCTGGAATCCCAGGACTTTGGACGGCCGAGGCAGGTGGATCACAAGGTCAGGAGTTTGAGACCAGCCTGGCCAACATAGTGAAACCCCATCTCTACTAAAAATACAGAGGTTAGCTGGGCATGATGGTGTGCACCTGTAATCTCAGCTACTCGGGAGGCTGAGGCAGGAGAACTGCTTGAACCAGGAGGCAGAGGTTTAGTGAGCTGAGATCGCACCACTGCACTCCAACCTGGGTAACACAGGGAGACTCTGTCAAAAAAAAGCAGCAAAGACACCTGGCAGCTAAACGCAGTGTGTGTGCCTTGATTCAATTTTGAGTTGGAGAAAAACAAACAAACCTCACGATATTAGGGCAAATGGGCACATTTAACTATGACTGCATATTTGTTAAATGTATTGCTGTTAGAATTTCCTGAACCGGAAACTTACGGTGTAGTTTTATAAGCATATATACCGGTTCTTGGGAGGTTTCCACTAAAGTCTTTAGGAAAAAGCTCACGTCGCCCGCCACCAACAGGCATCTAATGGCTCACCCGTTCCTTCGCCTCTGCCAAAAGTGTGGTAGACGTGCATACGTATGTGCACACATGTACACAGACGTATGATGTGTGAGTTTGTATGTGTATACTTCACGTCAGTGTGTGTGTGCATGCCTGTGTATGTGTGTTTGTGGGACAGGAATCACAGAATGTGACACAATGTTAGCAGTTGGTGAATGTATAAGGAAGGTGTACAGGTACGTGAGTTTGCTCAGCCTCCCATAATAAAATACCACGTACCCGTGGAATTAGCAGCATAGACTCGTTTTCTCACAGTTCTGAAGGCTGGAAGTCCGAGATCACAGTGGCAGCAGCAGGGTGCTCCTTTCGTCTGAGGCCCCTCTCCTTGGCTCTTGCAGCTGCTTCACAGGGTTGTTCTGGTGTGTTTCCAAATTTCCTCTTCTTTTTTTTTTGAGACGGAGTCTTGCTCTGTCGCCCAGGCTGGAGTGCAGTGGTGCAATCTCGACTCACGGCAACCTCTGCCTCCTGGGTTCAAGCGATTTTCCTGCCTCAGCCTCCCGAGTAGCTGGGACTACAGGCGCATGACAGTATGCCCAGCTAACTTTTTTAGTTTTAGTAGAGACGGGGTTTCACCATGTTGGCCGGCATGTTTTCAATCTCTTGACCTCGTGATCCACCCACCTCAGCTTTTCAAAATGCTGGGATTACAGGCTTGAGCCACCGCGCCTGGCCAGAATTGTTAGTATTTTATCAATGAATCATTCTAAAGTCTGGTAAATAAAAGAGTAAAGCATTTATCCTACCTTTCTTTTATGAACTATATCTCAGAATAGCTAATAGATGAAATCTGGGTCAAACCCTGACTTAACTTGCTGGCAATCTTTCTTATTTCGTCATTAATACATGTAAAGGTATTTCCTTCCCTCTAGCCACTGCTTTGGCAGTGTTCTGCCAACATTAACATGGGGTGCTGCTGTCAATTCTACACTCTTCAAAATGAATCTCATTTGGCTCAGAAGATTTTTATTTTTATTTATTTACTTATTTTACAGATGCTTGGCACCTGTAATTATACAAAATCACCTTGCCTCAAGATATAAAATAATTGTTGATATGTAATTAAATAAAAAAATAATATGCTGAAAAGATGACTATAACAATACCCCTTGGGAGGCCGAGGCAGGCAAATCACCAAGTCAGGAAGGAGATCGAGACCATCCTGGCCAACGCAGTGAAACCCTGTCTCTACTAAAAATACAAAAATTAGCTGGGCGCGACGGCGCTGCACACCTGTAGTTCCAGCTTCTCTGGAGGCTGAAGCGGGAGAATCACTTAAACCCAGGAGGCGGAGGTTGCAGTGAGCCAAGATAGTGCCACTGCACTCCAGTCTGGTGACAGAGCAAGACTCCATCTCAAGAAAAAAAAAAAAAAGAAGAAAGAATACCCAGACAGGCTGGGTATGGTGGCTCATGCCTGTTTGCAGCACTTTTGGAGGTCAAGGTGGGCAGATCATTTGAGGTCAGGGGTTTGAGACCAGCCTGACGAACACGGTGAAACCTCGTCTTTACTGAAAATACAAAAACTAGCTGGGCGTGATGGCACATGCCTGTAATCCTGATTACTTGGGAGGCTGAAGCAGGAGAATCACTAGAACCTGGGAGGCGGAGGCTGCAGTGAGCCAAGATCACACCACTGCACTCCAGCCTGGGCAACAGAGCAAGACTCTGTCTCAAAACAAAACAAAACCAAAAACAGATGTATGCTGTATTTCCACTTACACATGTATGATTGATAAACGTCAATGCACTCACATAGAAGCTGATTTCATTTACGAATGAAGGCCACATTTTGTAGGTATTTTAAGGACACTAGGACGCTTGGAAAGCTGAAGAAAGGAGCTGAGGAGCAGCGTGTGCTGGCCACACAAGAGCGTGGTTATTTAGCTCAGCATGTTATTTAGGACAGCAATCAGGCTCACAAACACCCAGAAACAAGCATTAAGGGTTTCGGTGTAGCTATACAGCTCATAAAAAGTCCGATTCGACTGAGGTGCATTTACTTAAAATGTTCAGATTCATTAAATGGTAGCAAACAAAATAACTCCTCAGACAAATGCACACTATTCGGTATACACAGTATTGCAGGGAAGGGGGAGAAGAATGTGCCTTAAGTGGTGAAATCCACCAAGCTGCATATCAGCATTCTGTTACGTCAGTCTAAAGACAGGGAAACGTTCTAATAGAATTTCAGATAATGTTGCATTTGGGTAAAATAGAGCTGAGGGCTGCCTTCTCCTGTTAGACGTTTATTAGAATGATTTTTCACATAAACAGGTAGACTGGAAGTCCAAGACTAAATATGGCATGATTATCTTGCTTCTAATCCGTCAAGTAGCTAAAAATGGACCACTTTAAAACTGCAACAAAGAAAAGATTGAAGCTGTGTGACTCATATCATTGAACCGTTTCTAATTAGTGACTGCTAACATTTAACAAATTCAAAGAGTCATAAATCCTTGCGTTCATTTGGTCTTGGTGCCTCAGCTAGGATGTGTAACCATGAAAGACTGCAGATACTGGTAAAAGCTTGCTCGGAAGTTTTTAATAGCGTATTGTAAATTTCCCAGGTATAACATTTTAAATCCATCATCTGCTAATGATTTCAAATTTACCGTATTATCAGCAGACCACAATCTGTATGACACTGATCTTCAGAATATATTAAGGTTCTTCTTCCTAAAACATGAACGTTATTTTAAGACTTCATGTGGGTTCGAATAATTATTGTATTTTCTCTGATAGGCATGAAATGTTTTCTTTTCTTTTGTTTTTGAGATGGACTGTCCCTGTCGTCCAGGCTGGAGTGCAGTGGAACCATCTCGGCTCATTGCAACCTCTGCCTCCTGAGTTCAAGGGATTCTCCTGCGTCAGCCTCCAGAGTAGCTGGGATTACGGGCGTGAGCCACCACGCCCAGATAATTTTTGTATTTTCAGTAAAGACAGGGTTTCACCATGTTGTCAGGCTGGTCTCCAACTCCTGACCTCTTGATCTGCCCGCCTCGGCTTCCCCAAGTGCTGGGATTACAGGTGTGAGCCACTGTGCCTAGCCATTAAATATTTTCTATAGCTAATAATTCAAACATTATTTTTTAGAGGTTTATTTCTAAATTTTAGAATGACCTTGACAATCATAGCCTAAGAGGTATTTTGGACTTATATTTAAATAAAAGTAGATTCAGACAAGTTCAGAAAAACAGTAGTAGCCTTTTGCATGCAGTTTATTGGTAAGTCACGGCCAGGATGGATAAAGTCCATATGTGTTTACTGACTGTTACGCTGCTCGTTCTTCCGCTGTACCTCTCGAATTCCACCCTCTCTGCTGCAGCGTATTAGCTTTCAGAACTAGTGAGGTCTCCAACTCGTCACTTCAATTTCTAAAGACGCATAATGAATTTTAACCAGTCTTAACTAACCATTGTCGGGGTCAGAGAGAGCCTTCTCCTTCTTAGTTCAGATAAATCTCATTTAAGCTCATAAACTCATTGAAGAAACCCGGATATGGACGCACAACAGGATGGGAGTAACTGATCATCTAGATACCTAACGCAGTGTGATGTTTAAAGTCTTAGGAGCCTGTCGATGTACTTGGTCTTACCCGTGACCTACCAAGTTAATAACATTCACTTGTGAGGAGCTGCTGGGCGTTTCTGAATGTGTGATGGTGAGGTGAGGGGTGGGAGAGAATGTGCATGGGCAATCAGCCTGAAGAGTGGAATTCTTCCCTTTCAGGGTTGTTCAAGCAGCATTGTCAACGCGCCACGGAACATCCCTGGAGTGACTGAGTCACTGGCAGCCAACGGAGAGAGCGGTTGCCAGGAAGACGGGAAAGACGAGAGTCCCTGGTATTTATATGCAAAGCTTACCAGAGTGGGAACACCAATCATGTCTTTTTGTTTGGGGGAAAAAAAAAAAAAAACAAAAGAAAATACCCACTTCTTTCCTCCGTCCGCCATTGACCTTTCCAGGACTGGTGTTTCCACTGTGTTGGGCGCACATCCCACCAGGAGGACTGCCTGTAGCACACGAAGACGTCTTTTCATGGGGTGCCCATGAAAAGCTCCAACACATTCCACACAATGGCAGTGTGGTGGCTTGCACCTATAATCCCAGCTACTTGGGAGGCTGAGGCAGGAGAATTACTTGAACCTGGAATGTGGAGGTTGCAGTGAGCCAAGATTGTGCCACCGCACTCCAGCCTGGAAGACAGAGACTTGGTCTCAAAAAAAAAAAAAAAAAAAATTGTGCTGGGTACGATGGCTCCCGCCTGTAATCCCAGCACTTAGGGAGGGTGAGGTGGACAGATCACCTGAGGTCAGGAGCTTGAGACCAGCCTGCTCAACATGTTGAAATGCCACCTTTACTAAAAATACAAACAAACAAACAAAATCAGTGGGGCATGGTGGCAGGTAGTCTCAGCTACTTGGGAGGCTGAGGCAGGAGAATCGCTTGAACTCCGAGAGTTGGAGGTTACAGTGAATTGAGATCGTCCCACTGCACTCCAGTCTGGGCTACAGAGTGACACTGTCTCAAAGGAAAAAATAAATAAAATAAGATAAAATGTAAAATGGTTTAACTACTTCTCTACATTTTTTATTATAAGAAGATTTTTCGGCTGGACTCCGTGGCTCACGCCTATAATCCCAGTGCTTTAGGAGGCCGCGGCAGGCAGATCATGAGGTCAAGAGATCGAGATCATCCTGGCCTCAACATGGCGAAACCCATCTCTACTAAAACACAAAAATTAGCTGGGTGTGGTGGCGAGCGCCTGTAGTTCCAGCTACTCGGGAGGCTGAGGCAGGAGAGTTGCTTGAACCGGGGAGGTGGAGGTTACAGTGAGCCGAGATTGCACCACTGACTCCAGCCTGGTGCCTGGCAACAGAACAAGATTCTGTCTCAAAAAAAAAAAAGTTCTTTCTAATTTATGGCTGAGACTTTTTTATAATTAATAAACAAAAGTAATTGGGGTCACCTGGGGTCCTTTGGTAATCCAATTAATTTTCTTTGTATCAAATATCATTTTCTACCTAAGAGGCTTGAGACAGTAGGTATAGATAGGTGTTTTTACTTCAGATTTGCCATTTTTATTAAATGCAAACAATTTTCAGCTGTTATATAAAATAGTAACAAACGATTTGAACACATTTTTCCAGGTTTTGCGTTTGTGCGTGTGTATTAAAGTGTAGTCTCACCGGTTTCACTAGCTGCCCTTAAAACTGACAGTGATAAAAATACCAAGATTAATCACATACAGCACCGTTCTAAAGGCTTCGGCACATGTTGACACTAATTGCGCACAGACAACCCACAGCTGGTACTGTTCTGATCTACATTTTACTGATGAGAAAACCAAACAGTGCAGAAACTTACAATCACCGGCCAGTAAGTGGCAGAGACAGGACTGAAAACCGGGGGTTCTGGGACCAAGCCCTTCTCAAGGGAAACGGCCACTGAACTTCATTTTGAAAAGGCCAGTGTTAAATCTTCAGAAATGCCATATCGTTTATAGATTTTTAGAATGCTAAAGTAATTGAGCAGCTGCACGGAACTTATAGGAACACTCCGGGTTTGTGTACAGCTTCGTATGCCGCATATCTTGACCTGCTTCACTATCTGCTGGGACAGCAGAGGCAATTTGTTGTCTCAACTTTGTTTCTTTGACCTAGATCTGAACATAGAATCATGATGATATTAGAAACTAAAGACTGAAGAAATTAAGAAAATCCGTTGTTGCAAATAAAGTTTTATGGAAACACGACTGTTTTAGAAAAAAACAACTTCCTATCTGTGTGACAACTTTATTTCTCAGATCCACACAGTGTCCCATTTTATCTGAAACTGAGGCAAATTAAAATCAGGTAGGTGCTATTATTAGTCTTTTACGGATCAGAGGTTGAAGCGCAAAACCCAAGTGCAGGCCGGGCGCGGTGGCTCATGTCTGTAATCCCAGCACTCTGGGAGGCTGAGGCGGGCAGATCACCTGAGGTTGCGAGTTCGAGACCACCCTCACCATCATGGAGAAACCCGGTCTCTACTAAAAATACAAAATTAGGCTGGGCACGGTGGCTCACGCCTGTAATCTCAGCACTTTGGGAGGCCGAGGCGGGTGGATCACGAGGTCAAGAGATCGAGACCATCCTGGTCAACAAGGTGAAACTCCATCTCTACTAAAAATACAAAAAATTAGCTGGGCATGGTGGCGCGTGCCTGTAATCCCAGCTACTCAGGAGGCTGAGGCAGGAGAATCGCTTGAACCTGGGAGATGGAGGTTGCCCTGAGATCCACTTCAGCCTGGGTGACGGAGTGAGACTCCGTCTCGAACAAAACAAAACGAAACAAAACAAATGCATTTCTCAGGATGGCGCAGCGAGTTAGTGGAAAGGATGGTCCAGAGCCCAGCTCGTCCAGTGCTGGAGTTTCCATTCCCCTCTTTGGAGGAGGCCACCGTCCTAGCTGAATGCCTCCTGACCTTTCCTTTCGTTTGGTTTCTTTCTCTCTCTCTTTCTCTCTCTTCTTCCTTCCTTCCTTCCTTCCTTCCTTCCTTCCTTCCTTCCTTCCTTCCTTCCTTCCTTCCTTTCTTTCTTTCTTTCTTTCTTTCTTTCTTTCTTTCTTTTCTTTCCTTTCGTTTCTTTCTAAGGCACATTTTTAGAAGGATCCTTGACAATAGCCTTGGTTTGGCTGTGTCTTGGAGATGTGGAACTCATTTAAAGTGCGTTTTTAGTAGTTTATACAATTATTGTATAATATGGGACTGTTTGCAGGATGAAGCAGCCACAGAGCTGTGTGCTGCATTTGAATCTCCTCATGGGCAATGAACAGTAATAGTGGTTTCCAAATTAATTCAACTTTTGTGAAAGTTGGGCGGGCAGAGGTGGGTAGAGAGGTGTCCCCTGCTCTGACAGGAAACTCATGACAAAAGCCTTAACCAAGAGAAAAATAGCTTCAGCATCGGCAAAGAGGTCCCAGTTCAGAGTAATTGTCATGAGTAAGTGATTAGAGTGGAGCGTTTTGAAGTGGGCGGATGGGCCATTTGCATCTGAATCACATGAGCATCCGTGCGCTTCACCCCGATTCGGCTGAATCAGAAGCTCTGGGCTGGGATCACGAATTTATAACATCATCTAACTTCAAGAGGAAGCAATACAATAAAATTAGTTAATGAAACGATTTTTGGTTGTTTTCACATGTTTACAATCTTCAGTTTTACAAACACCACACAGGGATAGAGCAGGCGCGAACCCCCCATTCCTTAAGTAAGTGCTGCACCGACTGACTTCCTCCCCCAGAGCGAGGTGTGGAAAAGGATGTTACCTGCAGAAACCTGAGGACACGGGCCAGCCACAGCCTCTCCTTTCCACAGGAAGTGGGGAGAATGGCACGTCATCCCCAAAACACATATTCTGCACCCAAGCCATCGGATCCTGTGACTCTACCTTCAAAATAGAGAATCTGAGCACTTGTCACCTGCTGGACTCAGCACTATAGCAAGAAAGCCACAGGCACTATGTAAGTGAGTAAGTATGGCCAGCGTTTCAGTAAAACTCTATTTACAAAGAGCAGGCAGGCGGCCACGTTCCCCCCGCTGGAGGTAGTCTGCCAACCCCTGCTTCGGCCTAACTTATAAACACAAAGTTTTTTTCTGTTTTTTTTTTTTTTTTTTTTTTTAATTGTCCTTTCCTTTCTTTCTTTTTTCTGTAAGACAGAGTCTCGCTCTTGTCGCCCAGGCTGGAGTGCAGTGACCTGATCTCAGCTCACTGTAACCTCGCCTCCTGGGTTCAAGTGATTCTCCTGGCTCAGCCTCCTGCATAGCTGGAATCACAGGCACCGACCATCATGCCCAGCTACTTTTTGTATTTTTAGCAGAGATGGGTTTCTCCATGTTGGCCAGGCTCGTGTCAAACACCTGACCTCAGGTGATCCGCCTGCCTCAGCCTCCCAAAGTGCTGGGATTACAGGTGTGAGCCACTCCACCCGGCCTTTTCTTTCTGTTTCCTTATCGATGTTTTCTAGTTTTATTTTAACATTTGTGTCTATGACTCACTGTGAGTTGCCTTTCACTACCACCCTGGTTCAAGCCTCCATCAAAGCTTGCCTGCTTATTGTGATCCATCAGTTGCTACACAGGTAAGTGTCCTTTAACAATCAGAGTCACGGTGCAGAACAGGTCCATCTTCCATCCCCCCAACTCCCTCATGCCCTTCCTAGACACGACCACCACTTTCACAGTTTCTGGTAGCCACTGATCTGCTTTTTTTTTTTTTGACAGAATCTCGCAGTGGCATGATCTCGGCTTACCTCTGCCTCCTGGGTTCAAGCAAGTCTCCTGCCTCAGCCTCCCGAGTAGCTGGGAATACAGGTGCACGCCGCCATGCCCGGCTAATTTTTTGTATTTTAGTAGAGATGGGGTTTACTATGTTGCCCAGACTGGTCTCCATCTCTTGACCTGAAGATCCGCCCACCTTGGCCTCCCAAAGTGCTGGGATTACAGGTACGAGCCACCGCGCCCGGCCTGATCTGCTTTCTATAACTGTAGACTCGCGTTTTCTGGAACCCATTTTTATTTAAATGGAATCACAAGGCATGTGCCCTTTCGTGTATGGCTTCCTTCACTCAGCAAATGTATGTGAGATTCGTTTAGATTATTATATGTAGCAGTGAGTTGCTCCTTCTGATGGGTCAGGGTATTGCATTGTATGTATGTACAGCAATGTGTTTATCTATTCACCAGTTGATGGACATTCGGGTTGTTTCCAGCCTTGGCAATTTGGAATAAAGCTGCGATGAACATCTCGGGGCATGTCTTTGTGTGAACATGTTTTCATTTCAGTTGGTTGAGTACTTAGGGGCAGGTTTGCTGGGTCTTACAGGAGGGGACTGTAAACTGTTTAAGAAACTGCAAACTTCATTTTGCATTCCCACTAGCAATTTGTGAGAGTTCCAGTTTCCTCATACCCTTGACAAAGCTTGTATTGTCAGTTTTTCGTGTATTTTTTTTTTTTTTGAGATGAGTCTTGCTATGTTGTCCAGGATGGAGTGCAATGATGAGATCTTGGCTCACTGCAACCTTTGCCTCCCATGTTCAAGTGAATCTACTGCCTCAGCCTCCCAAGTAACTGGGATTATAGGCGCACACCACCACGTCTGGCTAATTTTTGTACTTTTAGTAGAGACGGGGTTTCACCATGTTGGCCAGGCTGGTCTCTATCTCTTAACCTCGTGATCCGCCCACCTCAGTCTCCCAAAGTGCTGGGATTACAGGCGTGAGCCACTGCGCCCAGCCTGGTATTGTCAGTTTTAAAAATTTGAGTCATTGTAGTGGCTATGGAGTGGTATCTCATTGTAATTTTAATTTGCATTTTCCCAATAACTAATGATGTTGAGCATGTTTTTATATGTACTTGTTTGCCATTCATATATATTCAATCCTGAATTGTTTATGAAATTCCTTTGCCCAGTTTTTAATTAGGTTGATTGTTATTTTATTGTTGAGTTGTGAAAGTGCTTTATGGGGCGGGCGCGGTGGCTCACGCCTGTGATCCCAGCACTTTGGGAGACCGAGGTGGGCGGATCACAAGGTTGAGATAGAGACCAGCCTGGCTAACACAGTGAAACCCCATCTCTAATAAAAATACAAAAAAGTAGCCGGGTGTGGTGGCACACACCTGTAGTCCCAGCTACTCAAGAAGCCGAGGCAGGAGAACTGCTCAAACCCAGGAGGCGGAGGTTGCAGTGAGCCGAGACTGCACCACTGCGCTCCAGCCTGGGTGACAAGACTCCATCTTGAAAAAAAAAGTGCTTTATGTGTTTTGGATACAAATCCTTTATTAGACTGATGTTTTGCGTGTATTTTCTTCCAGATTACGGTTTGCCTTTTTGGATTTGTGCCTTTTTAATTTGGTGAAGTCAAATTCATCCTGTTTTTCTTTTATGGCTTGCACATTTGTTATCCCGTCTAAGAAATCCTTGTTAAGAACTAAACTCCTCTCAAATTGATTGGTAGATTCACTATAATCCAGATCAATATCCCAACAGGCTTTTTTTTGTAGACATTGGCAAGCTGGCCCTAAAATATATATGTAAATTAAAGGATATAGGATAGCCAAAACAATTTTAAATAAGAACAGAATTAAAAGATTTAAATACCTGATGTCTAGACTTACCATAAAGATACAGTAATCAAGATCGTGTTGTCTTTGTGTAAGAATCAACATAGAAAGGCCGGGCGCGGTGGCTCACGCCTGTAATCCCAGCACTTTGGGAGGCCGAGGCGGGTGGATCACGAGGTCATGGGATCGAGACCATCCTGGTCAACATGGTGAAACCCCGTTTCTACTAAAAATACAAAAAATTAGCTGGGCATGGTGGCACGTGCCTGTAATCCCAGCTACTCAGGAGGCTGAGGCAGGAGAATTGCCTGAACCCAGGAAGCAGAGGTTGTGGTGAGCCGAGATGGCGCCATTGCACTCCAGCCTGGGTAACAAGAGCGAAACTCCGTCTCAAAAAAAAAAAAAAAGAATCAACATAGAAATCAATAGAGCAAAATAAAGAGTCCGAAATAGAGACAGACACATGCACACACACACAGGCACACGCGTTCAATTGATTTTTTTTTTTTTTCTGAGACTCTGTCAACCAGGCTGGAGTGCAACCTGCAACCTCCGCTTCCCAGGTTCGAGCGATTCTCCTGCCTCAGCCTCTGGAGCAGCTAGGACTATAGGCATGCACCACCACGCTTGGCTAGTTTTTGTATTTTTAGTAGAGACAGGGTTACACCATGTTGACCAGGCTGGTCTCAAACTCCTGACCTCAGGTGATCCGCCTGCCTTGGCTTCCCAAAGTGCTGGGATTTCAGGCATGAGCCACCACACCCTGCTCAATTGATTTTTGACAGAACTGTCAAGGTAAAGGGAAAATATAATCATTTCAACAAATAACGCTGAACAATTATATATCCATAGGCTAGAAATATGTTAGATTTAAATAACACCTATTTTTTATAGAAACTCTAATATTATCTAACACACACACACAAATAACCTCAAAATGAATCACAAACCCAAATGAAAAAATAGGGGCACAGCACACGTTCTTAGGATCTCCCGAGGGCTGTGTCATGGGCAGTTGGTCACTTATGTTTGGCTCAAAATAAATCTCTTCATATAGATTTTAAGAAAAGTAAAAATAAAATTATAGGCTGGGCAGTGGCCCACAGTGGCTCACACCTGTAATCCCAATACTTTGGGAGGCCGAGGTGGGTGGATCATAAGGCCAGGAGTTCGAGACCAGCCTGACCAAGATGGTGAAACCCCATCTCTACTAAAAATACAAAAATTAGCCAGGCATGGTGGCAGGCGCGCCTGTAATCCCAGCTACTCAGGAGGCTGAGGCAGGAGAATCACTTGAACCCGGAAGGCAGAGGTTGCAGTGAGCCGAGACTGCGCCACTGCACTCTAGCCTGGGCAACAAGCAAGACTCCGTCTCAACAATAAATAAAATAATAAAATTTCTAGAAGAAAACAGAAAGAAAAAGATCCTTGTGTTTCTAAGTTAGGCCAAAGCAGAGGTTGGTAAACTATGGCCAGCCGGTAAAACGTGGCCTCCTGCCTGTTTTGTAAATAAAGTTTCATTTGAAACAGAATTGTGCTCATTCACACGCATGATTGCCTGTCGCCTTCACGCTGTAGTGGCTGAATTCAGTAGTGCCATAGAAATCATATGGACCATAATGTTTAAAAATACTCCTGATCTGGCTCTTTACAGAAAACGTTTGCAGAGCTCTGGGCCAGAGGATTCCAAATAGAAGCACAGGTACATCACAAAGAAACAGTCAGAAGTGCCCGTGGTGTCTTCTGTGGTCCTCCGCATCTCCACACTCCCGGGTCTCCGAATGAATCTCCTCTACTATCTCCCTCATTTCCCCCAGGCAGCTCAGGGCTCCAGGTATGCTTTGGGTGGTGAGGCAATGGAGCAGGCAATTCTTGCCTTAGGGCCTTTGCCCCGGGCATTTCTTGCCTGGAATGCTTTCTGCGGATATCCCCCAGGCACTCACTTCCTTCCAGTCTCAGATTAAACTTCACTTTTGTAACGAGGCTGCTGTTTGCCACGTGTCACTTTGTCCCTCATGCTGCCCACTCCTCAACACCTATTTCAAGCCAGTTCTGCATTTTTTCTCTCCATAGCACTTACCATCTTCTCACATTCATTTAAACTTGCTTTTTCTTCTTTGTTACTTATTTATTTGTTTGTGTTTTTTTTTGAGATGGAGTTTCACTCCTGTCGCCCAGGCTGGAGTGCAATGGCACAAATCTCTGCTCACTGCAACCTCCGCCTCCTGGATTCAAGCAAGTCCCTGCCTCTGCCTCCCAAGCAGCTGGGATTACAGGTGCACACTACCATGCCCAGCTAATTTTGTATTTTTAGCAGAGATGGGGTTTCACCATGTTAGTCAGGCTGGTCTTGAACTCTCGACCTCAGGTGATCCACCTGCCTCGGCCTCCCAAAGTGCTGGGAGCCACTCTGGGTGTGAGCCACTGCACCTGGCTAAACTTGTGTTTCGAAGATTTTTTTCTTTTACAATTACAATCAGATGAACAAGGCATAGTTTCATGATTCACAGTTTATTGCCTTATAAAGAGCTTTTTTGTAGCTTTTGTTGCTGATTATTTCAACGCTCAAAGCGGGCAGAAAACTGAGAACAGCTCTCTCAGGGAATCTGCTCAATGCAGGAGGGAGTTCCATTCACTACATAAGTGAATTCTAATTTTATTAGTCTAGTTGGTCAGTTAGGATGGAAACAGGTCTCTATAGCCTCAATGCTGAATCTAAGTGTCAGGTGTCTCTTTCTAGGAGAGGTTCTTTGGAGAGCAGATTTCAGCAATGGAGCGTAGATCCACCATGACACGAGGTCCCTGCTACCAGCCAGTGGTTCCAGCGTTGGTGGGTGCAGCTTCAGAGACTTGCCTGAAGGTCGGCAGACAGTAACCCTGCCGCAGCCTGAACTCTCCATGTTCCTGTCAAACTCTTAAATTTTATATATTCTGGGGTCCAGAGGTTGGGGCCAACAACACATACGTAGCCTGATAAGGTATGACACATTCTCGTGGGGAGGAAGATTATTCACCATGTTCCAATCACAGGAAAACCTAAGTCACTCATGTAGCAAATTATGTTTGAAATATTTCAAAGCTACATAATAAAAAGTCATTTCCAACTCCCGCCTTTCCCAAAGGTAAGCTCTATGACTGCAGGAACTGCCGTCTCATAAAGCGCTGAAGGTGCCTTTCATGTTGGAGATGCTTCCCGTGCGCTTTACCACACTTAGCTTTTGTGGAGACTTTAGTGAGTGCACATTATTTGCTTTAATAGAAAAGTGCTATCCTTATGTATAATTATCCAGCTTAATAATTGCTACAATGTACTACATGCCCATGAAGAGGCCAGGTGTAAAGACCCACGCCATCTTATTCAACACTCACCATAACCTGGACACATAAACTGTTATCACAGTGTTACAGAGTCACCCGGTAATTTGCTCAGGATCACACAGTTCACTGAATTGCAGACGAAATATTCAAACTGGATCCCTCATGACGCCCTGGCTTTGTTCATTGTTTCACATTCCAGAGACACTCCAGCTAGATTTCAGGTAGCGGCTCACAGGAGCAACACAACTGTCTAAAACATGCCAACTGAATCGTATTTGAGTTTCGCCAATTTCTTTACATCGAGAGCGGGAAAATGCAAGTATTTTAAAGGGTATACTAAATAAATTATTATGTTCCTACATTAATTCATTATTTATTGGTGTATACATTAAACAGGACCAAAATGCCTTTTCCAAAAGCCCTGAGGTCAAATGTTTAGAATTCAGCGCGGTTTTCAGAGACGGAAGACAGTACATGAACCACCTGTCAGTTCTAAGAGGGATTTGGTGCAGTATTTTGTAATTATACACATTTCTGAGGGAAAACGTGTAAGTGTTCATTCTTAATGTGGTATATAAAGATTGTAGAGAGCTTTGCATATGTTTTCTACCAAATAAGGTCAGAGAAGTTTTAGTCTGAAGCCCCATCAGCCTGCCAGCTTTGTTTTCTCTGGCAAATTTTTTTTTTTTTTTTTTTTTTTTTTTGAGACGGAGTTTCGCTCTTGTTACCCAGGCTGGAGTGCAATGGCGCAATCTCGGCTCACCGCAACCTCCGCCCACTGGGTTCAGGCAATTCTCCTGCCTCAGCCTCCTGAGTAGCTGGGATTACAGGCACGTGCCACCGTGCCCAGCTAATTTTTTATAATTTTTAGTAGAGACGGGGTTTCACCATGTTGACCAGGATGGTCTCGATCTGTTGACCTCGTGATCCACCCGCCTCGGCCTCCCAAAGTGCTGGGATTACAGGCTTGAGCCACCGCGCCCGGCCCTCTGGCAAATTTTTAAACCACCTTGTGCCTCAGTTTCCCATTCTGTTCAGGTGGTATCTACATCCTTGCATGGCAAAGATGTTTAAGTTAGTATATGCTTGGATGTAAAGAGTTAGACTTAGGCTGGGCGTGGTGACTCCCATCCCAGCGCTTTGGGAGGCTGAGGCAGGCAGATCACTTGAGCCTAGGAGTTCAAGACCAGCCTGGGCAACATAGTGAAGCCCTGTCTCAAAAAAAAAAAAAAAAAAAAAAAGAGGTGAGGCACAGTGGCTCACGCCTGTAATCGCAGCACTTTGGGAGGCTGAGACAGGCAGATCACGTGAGATCAGGAGTTCGAGACCAGCCTGAACAACATGGAGAAACCCCATCTCTACTAAAAAATAAATAAATAAAAAATTAGCCAGGCATGATGGTACATGCCTGTAATCCCAGCTACTCGGGAGGCTGAGGCAAGAGAATTGCTTGAACCCAGGAGGTAGAGGTTTTGGTGAGTTGAGATTGCACTATTGCACTCCAGCCTAGGCAACAGGAGCGAAACTCCGTCCCCCTCCAAAAAAAAAAAAAAAGGCCAGGCGCAGTGGCTCAGGCCTGTAATTCCAGCAGTTTGGGAGGCCAAGGTGGGCAGATCACGAGGTCAAGAAATCGAGACCATCTTGGCCAACATGGTGAAATCCCGTCTCTACTAAAATACAAAGCTTAGCTGGGTGTGGTGGCGGGCGCCTGTAGTCCCAGCTACTCAGGAGGCTGAGGCAGGAGAATCGCTTGAACCCAGGAGGCGGAAGTTGCGGTGAGCTGAGATTCACTGAACTCCAGCCTGGCACCTGGTGACACAGCAAGACTCTGTCTCAAAAAAAAAAAAAAAAAATTTAGACTTTAGTAACTGCACATAATAAGTGCTCCGTAAGTGTCGGCAAAGTGAGAGTACACAACGTGTGTTTTGTGGCAGGAAACGAGAATGATCAACAGGCTTTTCTTCAGTCAAAAGTTAGAATACTCAGTTCTGTGTCAGAATTACAAAACAATTTCACTCTTTGTAATATGGAGCTTTTGTTTCATTGATCTGAATTTGTAGTTTACAGAATATTAAGAACACCTAAAAGAGCGACAGGAGGATCCGTTTTTCTTTTAATGCAATTTCCTTGCTTCCTTCTGATTCGCAAACCTCTGGACACGCCTCCTGAGAAGCTGTTTCTCATGATCTCATCCCTGTCTGTATTAACAATCTATTATTTATTCTCAGACTAAATTACCCTGGTATTTGATGTTTGGTAGGTTAGTGACTTCTGGCCAGGACTAGAATACATTGCTACACGTATTTCAGCATTTTAATGATTCCTCGGATCCTGGAAGCGGCAGAGACCCTGCCGCCCTTTTGATCCTGAGAGAACAAACTAAAATCAACGTGAACTATGTGAAAACGTTCCTGACGTTATCAGCAATCTCTGAGCATGTTAAGCTGTGGCCGAAAAGGCACCCCCCCTCCCTGCGATCTCCCTTCACTCCCCCGTCTGCCCCTGCTAGCCCGGCACTAGCCACCTGGCTGGCTCGCAAAGCTCCTCTTTGAATTTGAACCCGGGAGGCAGAGGTTGCAGTGAGCGGAGATCGCGCCATTGCACTCCAGCCTGGCAACAAGAGCAAAACTCCATCAAAAAAAAAGAAAAGATGCCGGGCGCGGTGGCTCACGCCTGTAATCCCAGCACTTTGGGAGGCCAAGGCGGGTGGATCACGAGGTCAAGAGATCGAGACCATCCTGGTCAACATGGTGAAACCCCGTCTCTACTAAAAATACAAATATTAGCTGGACATGGTGGCGCGTGCCTGTAATCCCAGCTACCCGGGAGGCTGAGGCAGGAGAATTGCCTGAACCCAGGAGGCGGAGGTTGCGATGAGCCGAGTTTGCGCCATTGCACTCCAGCCTGGGTAACAAGAGCGAAACTCCGTCTCGGAAAAGAAAAGAAAAGAAAACGGTGGGCCAGGCTGAGGGGGGTTTTGTTTGTTTGTTTTGGTTTGGTGTTTGTTCGTTTTTTTTTTTTTGAGACAACATTCCCTCTGCCTGGAATATTTGGGCCTCCCTCCACCATCATCTCCCGGTTCCCCAGCCCCGTGTCATCCTTCATTTTCCAGCCTAATTGGAAGTTCCATCAGCAAAGGCCCCCTGATTCCGCATGTGTGGTTTGGATGCGTCTCTCAGCACACCCCATAAACCTCATTTTACCGTCTGTTCGCCACTGGGCTCCGTGTTATAACCGGGCTGTCGACGCGTCTGTCTTGCTTCCATTGTGAGAGGAACCATATCCATCTTGCTCCCAGTGCTTAACAAAGCACCTGGCACGTGGAAGTCCTGGTCTGCTAAGTAAATGAACCTCTGAAAGATTCTCTTGAGTGGAAGAAAAGCGTGACACGATTGCCCTGTAGAGTTCAGCACATGTTGCTGGAATATGAAACCTGCACTTTCCCGAGTGTCGGGAGCACAGCTTGGCAGCTGATTCAGTTCAGACGACCTTCCGTCCGCAGGTGCTGGACACACCAACCCTCCTTTCACTGTTTACACGCCAGTTCTTTATTTGTTAAATGGATTGAAAATATGCTAAAAACACAAACACCCTTTTAGTACGGTTGGGTTCCTGCTTGCTCTTCTAAATTTTGAGTATCCTAAACTGTAGCTGGGCTCAGACGGCGAGTATGCTGTCCTTTGTCTTGCTGAGGGCTCAGAGCCAAGGGCCATAGAAGGCCTCGGAAATAAAGTTTCTTTCTGACCTTCTCCTTGCCTTCCTTCTCCGCTACCCTTTCTTCCCCCAGACTGACCATAGAAACTAGGAAACTAGGGCAGGGCGTGGTGGCCCACACCTGTAATCCCAGCACTATGGGAGGCCGAGGCAGGAGGATCACCTGAGATCAGGAGTTTGAGACCAGCCTGCCCAACATGGTGAAACCCTGTCTTCACAAAACATACAAAAATCATCCGGGCATGGTGGCACACACCTGTCATTCCAGCTACTCTGGAGGCTGAGGCAGGAGAATCGCTTGAGCCTGGGAGGCAGAGGTTGCAGTGAGCTGAGATTGCTCCACTGCACTCCAGCCTGGGCAGCAGAGTGAGACTCCATCTCAAATAAAAGGCAAATAAATAAACAAGGAAACTAGCAACCCTCTTTCCCAAGGCAGGACACAGACCAGAACCTTTCTCTTCCAAAACCAGCCTTAAAAAACTTAACAAAATTACTCCAGCCTTCCCCTGCCTCTCTGTGTAAGAGTTGCCCGTAAAGAAATTATCTGGTCTATTTTGCCTGCACATAGATCATAAACCCTCATTCCAGAAGGGCCCTGCCCCATACCCAGGAGGAAGGGACGCTGCACAGAGAGGCTGAGAAGAATCTGAACAGACAGGCCTTGCCGGGTGTCTGCATTCAGTCTATCAGCATCAGGGCTCACCCTTCTGTTCACTCACATTTCTACAGAGATGTCCACTAGTCACCCAGGCTAAGCATAAAAACAGACAGTTTCCCAGGGGTCTCTGGGGCCTCATCTCTGAAGGTCCTTTGTCATGTAAGAAAACTTTGATCACATAAGTATATTCTGCTTTTCTCTTGTTAACCTGTCTTTTATTACAGGAATCCCAGCCATGAGCGTTATGATGGGGAGGAACGGGTCAGACTCTATGCACCCCGCAGTTTTTTGCAAACACGTTTTGTTCAATAAAACCCTGGAACTCATTTTGTAAAGCACATTTTCTATTATTTTCCAAGTAAACGTATTTTACAGAAAATGAAAGCCATTCATTTCTGATTCATTTATACTTAGGATACAATTAACAACCTGCTTTAAGAAGTCATGATAGTGCATTGTTATACATGTATATACAACACGGCCTTTCTCAGTAGGTACCAGCCGTGAAAGTGTAATGAAGAACAGGATACATGCAGAGTCTCCGAGTATCTCCGCATAAATGACTCACCAATAACAAGGAAAAGCAGTAACTTGCCAGTTGAGAAATGAAGCAGACCCCACCTTAACAAAGAGCCCAGAGAGAACATCACCTTGGAAGAAATCACCATCACGTGCCTCTGATTTGATGCGTGGTGAAGGTGGCAACACTTACTATAGTTGTATTTCTGCCAAGAATGCACAACCTCAATCCAATCCCCAGGAAACATCTCACAAACCCCAAACTGAGAGACAGTCTACAAAATAACAGACCTAAACGCTTGAAAAATTTCAAGGTCAAGAAACACAAAGAAACACCCAGGAACTCCTCCTTCCTTCCTTCCCTCCTTTCCTTCCTTCCTTCCTTCCTTCCTTCCTTCCTTCCTTCCTTCCCTCCTCCCTTCCTTCCTTCCCTCCCTCCCTCCTTCCCTCCTTCCCTCCCTCCCTCCTCCCTTCCTTCCTTCCCTCCCTCCCTCCCTCCCTTCCTTCCTTCCCTCCCTCCCTCCCTCCCTCCCTCCCTCCCTCCCTTCCTTCCTTCCCTCCCTCCCTCCCTCCCTCCCTTCCTTCCTTCCTCCCCTCCCTCCCTCTCTCCCTTCCTTCCTTCCTCCTTCTTCCCTCCCTCCCTCCCTTCCTTCCTTCCCTCCCTCCCTCCCTCCCTTCCTTCCTTCCTCCCCTCCCTCCCTCTCTCCCTTCCTTCCTTCCTCCTTCCTCCCTCCCTCCCTCCCTTCCTTCCTCCTCCCTCCCTCCCTCCCTCTCTCTTTCTGTCTCTCTTTCTTCTTTCTTTTTTTTCTTTTGACAGAGTTTTGCTCTTGTTACCCAGGCTGGAGTGCAATGGCGCAATCTCAGCTCACTGCAACCTCCACCTCCCAGGTTCAAGCAATTCTCCTGCCTCAGCCTCCAGAGTAGCTGGGATTACAGGCCTGCACCACCATGCCTGGCTAATTTTGTATTTTTAGTAGAGACAGAGTTTCTCCATGTTGGTCAGGTTGGTTTGAACTCCCAACCTCAGGTGATCTGCCCGCCTCAGCCTCCCAAAGTGCTGGGATTACAGGCTTGAGCCACCGCGCCCGGCCTATTTATTTATTTTTAAAAGATGGATATTCAACATGATGGCCAGGCTGGTCTTGAACTCCTGACCTCATGTGATCCACCCACCTTAGCCTTCCAAAGTGCTAGGATTACAGGTGTGAGCCACCCTGGCAGTTTTAAGACTATTGACCACAGAGCCAAAATGAAGTAATTTAGATAGCTTCGAATGTCTTTCTTTATGAGCCTAATTTAGGTACATTTGCATATGAAATAAATGTCAAAAATTTTAATTTGAATGGAAGTTAATATAACTTGCATATATAGATTCAGAAGCATCATTTATAATTGCAGATCAGATACAGCTCGTTATACATTATTTCTTTCATTATAAAAGTGTCAGGGTGTTCTGGCTTGATTCAATTCTTAGGATTTAAACTTGTTTGGGTCAGGTCAGCTGCTGGGAGACTATTTTTATAAAAAACTTCTGAGTGAAAGGGAAACAGGCGTGCTGGCGCAGCCTCAGGGAGGACGGAGGATGGCGAGGCTCGGGTCTCTGCCTCGCAGGCTGCTCCACTGCCCTGGGCCCACGGGCTCGTACTGAAGATTTCCTTCACTTCTCCCTCAGAATCAAGCTATGAAAATTCCGATGTAATGGGGGCCTGTCACGGTGCCCAAGCTTATCACTGTTGCAGCCGGTAAGTGACGCCCGGCTCACCCTCAATCGTCCTATCACAAGACCTGCGACACCTGTCGTCGGTTAGTGTTCTGCCCCCTCAGCTCAGAAGCACTGCACTGGCTGAGAACGTTTCGGACATCTCTGAGTTCCACACAGTGAGAGTATTGCAATTTCATGTCATTTACGTTTTCTATTAACCATCAACACTACAGAAGGCTTACACGTGTCAACCGCATGAACGGGATTTCTCTTTCATCTTAACAGTCTTTTTTTTTTTTTTTTGTTTTAACATAGCTTTTCTATGAAAAATTTAAAATATACACCAAAGTAGAAAAAAATAGCATAACATTCCTAATGTACCTGGCACCCAGCAGCGGCAATTACCACAGATGACAAATCAGGTTTGATCTCTGCCCTTTCACTCCACCTTCACCCAGATGCCCGCTGGACTTGTTTCTCCTTCCTTCCCTTCCCTCCCTCCCTTCCTCCCTCCCTCCTTTCCTTCGTTCCCTCCCTCCCTCCCTCCCTCCCTTCCTTCCTTCCTTCCTTCCTTCCTTTTTCTTTCTTTTTTTTTTTGAGATGGAGTTTCTGTCTTGTCACCAGGCTGGAGTGCAATGGCACAACCTCAGCTCACTGCAACCTCTGCCTCCCAGGTTCAAGTGATTCTCCTGCTTCAGCCTCCTGAGTAGCTGGGATTACAGGTGTTGGCCACCATGCCCGGCTAATTTTTGCATTTTTAGTAGAGACGGGGTTTCACCATGTTGGCCAGACTGGTCACGAACTGCTGCCCATTTCAGCCTCCCAAAGTGCTGGGAATGCAGGCCTAGCCACTGCGCCTGACCCCTGCTGGATTTTTTCCAAAAGCAAATTCCAGACACTGTAATTTTATCTACGATAACATTAGTATGTAAATTTCAGACATCATAATTTTATGTATTAAAATGTCAGTATGGGCCAGGAGTGGTGGCTCCCGCCTGTAATCCCAGCACTTTGGGAGGCCAAGGCAGGCGGATCATAAGGTCAGGAGTTTGAGACTAGCCTGTTCAATATGGTGAAACCCCGTTTCTACTAAAAAATACAAAAATTAGCCAGGCATGGTGGTGCACGCCCATAGTCCCACCTACTCGGGAGGCTGAGGCAGGAGAATCTCTTGAACCATGGAGGCGGAGGTTGTTGTGAGCCAAGATGGCGCCACTGCACTCCAGCCTGGGTGATTTGCTCTGATGCATGTCAGTGATGACTAGTACATTATTATGCTGCTCAAACAGTTTGGTGCCACTACCTTGATGCCTTCTAAGGCACCAACTGGTTTATCCATTATTGCTTTGCACCCATGAATGTCAACATAGACACTGTGAAAAGTCAAAGAATGCATTAGAAAACCCCTATTCATCACTTAAGAAAATGCTTAGAGGAATTCTCTCTCACTTTAGAAAACTGTGCAAAAATGTCTTTCAAGCTGATCCTACGCATATCCAAAGAATGGGCAATTCTAGTTATAGACAGAAGAGACTGGGAATGATGACCCACACCTAGAATCACAGCGTTTTTCCAGGCCGAGGCAGGAGGATCATTGGAGTTCGGGAGTTCAAGACCAGCCTGGGCAACATGGTGAGACCCCGTCTCTAAAAAAAAAAATGGAAGATAAGCTGGGTGTGGTGGGAGGTTGAAGCGGGAGGACTACTTAAGCCCAGGAGGTCCAGGCTTCAGTGAGCTATAATCACATCACTGCATCCAAGTCTGAGCGACTTGGAGACAGAGTGTGATCCTTTCTCTAAAATAAAAAATAATAAAAAAAGGAACTAGTTATCACAGCACTATTAGTAATAGCTGGAAACTGGAGGCTTCTCAGATGCCATCGACAGTAAAACTGGCCTTAGAAGTTAGTAGAAAGATGACCTTTTGGGGTAGGGAACTCTGAAGCAGTGAAGGGAAATACAAGAACATTTATGGGGTCAGGCGCGCTGGCTCACGCCTGTGATCCTAGCACTTTGGGAGGCTGAGGCAGGTGGATCACGAGGTCAGGAGTTTGAGACCAGCCTGGCCAAGATGGTGAAGCCCATTTCTACCAAAAGTATAAAAATTAGCCAGTGCAGTGGCGGTGGCGGGCACCTGTAATCCCAGCTACTCACGAGGCTGAGGCAGGAGAACTGCTTGAATCCAGGAAGCAGAGGTTGCAGTGAGCAGAGATGGTGCCACTGCACTCCAGCCTGGGCCACAGAGCAAGACTCCATCAAAAAACAAAAATAAAAACAATAAAAAATCAACAAACCAAGCCGGGCGTGGTGGCTCAAGCCTGTAATCCCTGCATTTTGGGAGGCCGAGGCGGGTGGATCACGAGGTCAAGAGATCTAGACCATCCTGGTCAACATGGTGAAACCCTGTTTCTACTAAAAATACAAAAAATTAGCTGGGCATGGTGCTACGCACCTGTAATCCCAGCGACTCAGGAGGCTGAGGCAAGAGAATTGCCTGAACCCAGGAGGCGGAGGTTGCAGTGAGCTGAGATCGTACCATTGCACTCCAGCCTGGGTAACAAGAGTGAAACTCAGTCTCAAAAAAAAAAAATCAACAAACTGGTGGGGCGCGGTGGCTCATGCCTGTAATCCCTGCACTTTGGGAGGCCAAGGAGGGTGGATCACCTGAGGTGAGGAATTTGAGACCAGCCTGGCCAACAGCGTCGCTAGTAAAAATACAAAAAATTAGCTGGGCGTGGTGGTGGGTGCCTGTAATTCCAGCTACTCAGGAGGCTGAGGCAGAAAAATAGCTTGAAACTGGGAGACGGAGGTTATACTGAGCCGAGATCTCACCACTGCACTCCAGCCCGGGCAACAAGACTAAAACTCCGTCTAAAAAAATATATATATGTATATATATAATTTATGACATATTTTTCTGTCTCTAATATTTCAATAAAGAATTTATTTTAAAATGAATTTGATGAATGAATGAATGAGTTCTTAGACTATTTTAAGAATGTCTGTTATTTGTTTATACAAGTTTCAGGATCAATCTTTTCCACCTACATTCATTCCACGTGTATAGTTATTTTCTGTCTACTTGCTACGTGCTAGACAACTGCACCAGGCATTGGGAAAACAGAAGTCCGCAAAAGGTGCAGCTTCGCTCTCTGTATGCAGTTTATGATGCAGTCTATTTGCTTTGAGCATAAATAATGTTAGTGCCACCACTTCTATACACATCTGGACCATCATTCATTGATGAAATGTTCTGTGACTATTTCTTTTAACTATTTCCTTGATCAGAAAGTCTCTATATCCAGATAAGACTTTACATGTAAAAATTTCCTCTTAATCTTTAGTGGTTAAAGATGTCAAACTTACTGATTCCTTAGATATTTAGATCTGACCATATTTAAGCTCCAAGAAAGGAAGCATTTCATTGAGACCACATTTCTTCTGAGCTCATCAATGCATGAGTGAGTTGCAGAAGTGCATGCTGTACATTTTCATGCGTGAGTGAGTTGCAGAAGTGCATGCTGTACATTTTCATGCGTGAGTGAGTTGCAGAAGTGCATGCTGTATATTTTCATGTGAGAGTGAGTCTCAGAAGTGCATGCTCTACATTTTCATGCGTGAGTGAGCTGCAGAAGTGCATGCTCTACATTTTCATGCGTGAGTGAGCTGCAGAAGTGCATGCTCTACATTTTCATGCGTGAGTGAGCTGCAGAAGTGCATGCTCTACATTTTCATGCGTGAGTGAGCTGCAGAAGTGCATGCTCTACATTTTCATGCGTGAGTGAGCTGCAGAAGTGCATGCTCTACATTTTCATGCCTGAGTGAGTTGCAGAAGTGCATGCTCTACATTTTCTTCCTTAAGACTTAGGTGAGGCATTATCAGCTCCCCATATTTCTTTGGGAAGGACACAAAGGGACCTCATTATCTCCTCCCCTATCTTTAAATGTGAGAAGCATGTGTCCAATTAAATACAGCACTTCCTCGCCACTGTTCTGTACCAATAATTAACCTTTCTAAATGCTGACATCAGGAACATTCTGAATTTTCCCTTTTCTTCCAAGGGAAAAATAAAATGAGGAGCAGAACTGATTTTTTAAAAATAATTTTCTTTTAATCACTTCTAAGGATATAAATATGAGTGTTAAAATCTCAAATGTTGATCCTGAAAATTGTTTTTTGTTTATAATGATTTTGTTATTATTATTATTTTGAGACGGAGTTCTGCTATTGTTACCCAGACTGGAGTGCAATGGCGTGATCTCGGCTCACCGCAACCTCCGCCTCCTGGGTTCAGGCAATTCTCCTGCCTCAGCCTCCCGAGTAGCTGGGATTACAGGCACACGCCACCGTGCCCAGCTAATTTTTCGTGTTTTTAGTAGAGACGGGGTTTCACCATGTTGACCAGGATGGTCTCGATCTCTTGACCTCGTGATCCACCTGCCTCAGCCTCCCAAAGTGCTGGGATTACAGGCGTGAGCCACCGCGCCTGGCCTTTTAGGACTTTTTAAATAGTTTAGATCATTCGGCTCATCCTCCTGCAGGTCTCCTACAAGGCTTTTGCCCCTCTAAGTTGATTTATAAAGTAACCTTAAAACAAGGAGAAGCCTTAGTCAACTGTCGACTGCTGTTTCAATGAATGGCTTGTCAGCTATTTGATAACTATTGTTATACAACTCTTGGCTAGAGAAATTTCTAGACAGGAGGCCTCTGGATCCCTAATTATTTTGAGTTTGTCTGAACGTTCTCGATCATACCGATCCTCTGTGCAAGTAAGTACCTGACTGATGGAGAGAACGCAGCTTTGATCTGCCTGCAGGGTTTCACTTTGTCATAGATTTAACTAGCGAGTTTGGGGAGCTGAAAATGTGATGAAATCACTGTGCATGTACCCTGTGAAAACACTGTTGTCCTCTCTGTTTCTGTCACTTATTTTGCAACACAGAGCTAAATGCTCCCAAGGACTCAGTCACGTTTTGGAGTGAATTCTGTGCGACCCTCAGTCTCCCCAGTCATACTTGATTAGGCTCCTTTCCATGGCGATTTATTTTTCCAACATGCACAAGTGCCATTTCATGATAATTCTTATGCTCACCCGAATTATCAAGCGGTCTTCTGGCTTCTCTTCCTGCGTTCCCAGTTCCCGCCGCCTTCGATCGCATCTCAACCCCTTCACTCCACCAGGCCGAAACCTCAAGATCCTCCGCAAGTGGCGCCCCTGGTCACTTAACCTCAGCTGTCCTTACTCCTCTCTCCTCCCTGTCTTGACGACTGTGCCTGTCCCAGGCTTTCCATAGTTCTTACTTCCAAGATAACAATTCTCTCGTCTTTTCCTCTTTTCTCCTTCCCATGTGCTTATATCCATGGGCCACACAATAGTGTCGGATACAGCAAGTGAATCTCAACTTACTGCTTCTCTGATTAAATGCCCCTCCCGTCCCCTCCCCGCCCCTTCCCCCCTCCCTTTCCCCTTCCCCCTCCTCTTCCCCTTCCCCCTTCACCCTTCCCTTCCCCTGTACCCCTTTCCCCTTCATCCCTCCCCCCTTCCCCTCTCTCCCTCCCCCTCCCCTTCCCCTCCCTTCCCTTCCCTTTCCCCTTCCCCTCTCCTCCCCTTTCCTTTTCTGCTCTGTCACCCAGGCTGGATAGTAGTGTGATCTCGGCTCACAGCAACCTCCACCTCCCGGGTTCAAGCAATTCTCCTGTGTCAGCCTCCCGAGTAGCTGGGACTAGAGGCGCGTGCCACCACGCCGCCTATTTTTGTGTATTTTAGTGGAGATGGGGTTTCTCCATGTTGGCCAGGCTGGTCTCGACCTCCTGACCTCGTGATCCGCCCACCTCAGCCTTCCAAGGTGCTGGGGTTTCAGGCGTCAGCCAACGTGCGTGGCATCTGCACTCTTTGCTTCTGCAGCTCTTGCCCAGCACTTTATCCCTGCCTAGTTAATGTCTTCCCTGTTTCCATGCTTTGGCTCCTACGATTTCCTCTGACTCCTGTCACTGGTTGTAAATTTGCAGACCCTTCCTCTGATGAGGAATTAATACCCAAAATATATAAGGAACTCAAATGACTCAATGGTAAGAAAACAAAACTTCAATTAAAAAATAGACAAAGGACCTAGAGAGACATTTCTCTAAAGAAGACATACAAATACCCTGCAGGTAGGTGAAAACATCCTCAGCATCACTAATCATCAGAGAAATGCAAATTAAAACCATATGGGCTATTATCTCACACCGATTAGAACGGCAGTTATCAGAAAGGCAGGAGGTAACACGCGTTGGTAAGGATCGGGAGGAAAGGGAGCCCCGTTCACTGCTGGTAGGAATGTAAATTAACTCAGCCGCTGTGGAGAACAGTATGGAGTTCCTAAAAAAATCTGACTACCATATGATTCAGTCCTCAAAGGGACTGAACATTTTCCTCACACGAGAAGACACATCTTCTTGGACCCGCGTCTGCAGACCCGAAGGGCCACTGCGAAGTCACAGGGCAGGTCAGGGCAAGAGGGCATTCATGCAGTCCCACCTTCACTGACCTCGGAAACAAATCCCAAATCAAGACACTGGAAAAATTCTTACCATGTATGAGTATTCTTTGCATGTTACTTTCACTTTGTCCAAAAATATTTGGCAATCGAAGACTGCTAATATTTGTAGGGAAAGGTTTATCTGGGGCGAATCTAGAGGGATGCCATTGCTTCTTTTGGGTCACCGAATCCTAGGGCACTGCTGCCAGAAATCACAGGGGAGGGGATGGCGCTGCCAAAGGAGTGTGCTGGAGTTAGCTGCTTCCTCATCTAAGAACACAGTGACCATGGAGGCTGGCAGGCGTCAGGGACAGGAGGTACAGCGGGCTTTGTAAATATCAGACCTATCCATTAAAGATGTCCTCGGGACGGGTGCAGTGGCTCACGTCTGTAATCCCAGCTCTTTGGGAGGCTGAGGCGGGTGGATCACGAGGTCAGGAGTTCTGGCCTGGCCACGGTGCTGAAACCCTGTCTCTACTAAAACTACAAAAAAAAAGAAAATATTAGCCGGTCAGAGTGGCATGTGCCTGTAATCCCAGCTAATCAGGACACTGAGGCAGGAGAATTGGTTGAACCTCGGCAGCAGAGATTGCGGTGAGCCAAGACTGCCCCACGGCACTTCAGCCTGGGTGACACAGTGAGACTCCATCTCAAAAGAAAAAAAAAAAAAAAAAGATGTTCTTGGAAAATCTGGAAAATCTTCAAATGTATAAGCCACAGTGTGTGTGAGTGTACATTTTAATTTTAGCAAACAAAACGACAACATACTGACAGCTTTAAATATTTTTTATCTTCAGCACACTTTTGTTTCTTGATTTTTTATTTTTATGATTATTATTTTTTGAGACAGGGATCTGGCTCTGTCGCCCAGGCTGGAGTGCAGTGGTGCAATCTCTGCCTCCCGGGTTCAAGCAGTTCTCCTGCCTCAGCCTGCAGAGTAGCTGCAACTACAGGCCTGCACCAACGCGCCTAGCTAACTTATTTTTAGTAGAGAAGGGGTTTCACCATGTTGGCCAGGCTGGTCTCAACCTCCAGACCCCAGGTGATCCACTTGCCTCAGCCTCCCAAAGTGCTGGGATTACAGGTGTGAGCCACTGCGCCTGGCCTCTTTCTTTACTTTTTTGAGATAGGACTTGCTCTGTTGCACAGGCTGGGAGGGCAGTGGCACAATCAAAGCTCACTATGGCCACACATTCCTGGGCTAACACGACCCTCCTGCCTCGGCCTCTGAAGTAGCTGGGACTACAGGCGTGTGCCGCCATATCAAGCTAACTTTTTTATTCTTTGTAGAGCCGAGGTGTTGCTATATTGCCCAGGCTGGTCTTGAACTCTTGGCATCAAGCAGTGCTCCCACCTCCACCTCTCAAAGTGTTGGGCTTATAGGTTTGAGCCACTGTCCTCGGCCTTGACATACTTTTTGAAAGTTAATATATGTACTCACTAAGGAAACATAAAGATGGCAATTTATGTCAACCACCTAGAATGTCCTGTAAGATTGTGACACCTTCAAGGGGCTGGGTCGTTTTCTTGGCAACTACACCCCACTACCAAAAATAACAATATCATGAATCACAATTCATGTCGTCCGTCCTTTAGCTTAGGACTTTTTCTCTGCTGTCTCATTTAACCTTCATAACGTGTGTGACAGGTATTATTTACATTTCAGGGAAACTGTTCAAAAGTTCAGAGAAACTGCGATTTGTCCAAAGTCACAGTTTCCATGTGATGGAACCAGGTTTCCACTCAGTCTGCTTCATTTCCAAGTCTACGTTCTTCACATGGAATGTCTAACCTCCTGGGTACTGAATTTTTGCGTTATCACTTTTGATGAAGGTGACTGTAAAATGGTTAAGAAGTCTGTAAAAGTTTGCATAAATTATTTTCAAAAATAACAGCTTTGGGTGGGGTGTGGTGGCTCACGCCTGTAATCCCAGCACTTTGGGAGGTCGAGGCAGGCAGATTGCCTGAGTCAGGAGTTTGAGACCAGTCTGACCAACATGGTGAAACCCAGTCTCTACTGAAAATACAAAAATTACCCAGGTGTGGTGGTGCATGCCTGTAATCCCAGCTACTCAGGAGGCTGATGCACGAGAATCCCTTGAACCTGGGAGGTGGAGGTTGCAGTGAACCGAGATTGCGCCAATGCAGTCCAGCTTGGGCAACAGAATGAGACTCCATCTCAGAAAACAAAAAACAAAACAATCAAACAAACAAAACATGTAACATGTATTAGTACTACCTTCTTTGGCCAGGCACAGTGGCTGATGCCTGTAATCCCAGCACTTTGGGAGGCTGAGGCAGGCGGATCACCTGAGTCAGGAGTTTGAGACCAGCCTGACCAACATGGAGAAACCCGGTCTCTACTAAAAATACAAAATTAGCTGGGCATGGTGGCGTGTGCCTGTAATTCCAGCTACTCAGATGGCTGAGTCAGGAGAATTGCTTGAATCCAGGAGGCGGAGGTTGCGGTGAGCCGAGATCGCGCCATTGCACTCCAGCCTGGGTAACAAGAGCGAAACTCCATCTCAAAAAAAAAAAAAAAATTAAAAAAAAATACAGGTGTATTGAGATATAATTCACATACCATAAAACTGTCCCCTTTAAAGTGTACAATTGAGTGGTTTTTAGTACATGCAGAGCTCTGCAACCCATTGACACTATCCAATCTCAGCACATTTTAAATGCACCACAAAAAAACCGCCAGCAGTCAGCCCCTATGACCTCATGCCCTCGCCCACAACTGCTAACCTCTTCCAGTTCCTTTGGGTTTGTCTATTCCCAACATTTTACATAAATGCTACTTTGTACTATGGGTGCTTTGGGGTCTGGCTTCTTTCACTTAGCATGTCTTCCAGGCTTCTCCGTCCTATCACGCGTGTTAGGACCTTCTTACGGCTGGAATACTTCTTGTGTGGACATACTACACTTCATGTATTCACTAATTGGCGAGCGCTTGGGTTTTTTCTTTTGGCTACTGTGTATTATGCTGTTATGAGCATTCATATGTAAGCCTGTACGCGGACACATTTTTTCATTTCTCTTCGGTATGTACCTGGGGGTGAAACTGCTGGTTTATGTATGTGACTATGCTTAACACTCTAAGGACTATTAACCCGTTCACACTCTCACCACCAGCGAGCGAAGGCCCAAACTTCTCCACATCTGGCTAATACTTCTTGTTTTGACCACAGTCATCCTTCAGAGTGTGAAGTGATATCTGATGGTGGTTTTTTTCTGCGGGGGGGTTGGGGGGGACCCCCCCAACTGCGCTCTGTAGCCAGGCTGGAGTGCAGCGGTGTGATCTCGGCTCACTGCAACGTCCACCTCCTGGCTTCAAGCAATTCTCCTGCCTCAGCCTCCCGAGTAGCTGGGACTACAGACACGCGCCACCATGCCCAGCTAATTTTTTGTATTTTTAGTAGAGACGGGGTTTCACCATGTTGACCAGGATGGTCTCATACTCCAGACCTGGTGGTCTGCCCACCTCGGCTTCCCAAAGTGCTGGGATTACAGGGGTGAGCCTCGGCGCCCGCCCCTATGCCCATTTTAAATAGGTGTATTTATCTTTTGATTGTCTTGTGTCACTGATTGTAAGTGCGTCTGTTCCTTTCCTATGTTTACTACTGCTTGGAAATCCTTCTAGTTCTGTCTAGTCAAACAGATTCAAACGTCTAATCATCACCTACTGTGCTCTGTGCCTGTGCTGCAAACATTAAGTCCAGTAAGACACGTCTCCTCACCTCTGGATTATGGCAACTGCTTCATGTTTTCCTTCTCCAAATCTTTTTTTTTTTTTTGAGACGGAGCTTTGCTCTTGTTACCAGGCTGGAGTGCAATGGCGCGATCTCGGCTCACCGCAACCTCCGCCTCCTGGGTTCAGGCAATTCTCCTGCCTCAGCCTCCCGAGTAGCTGGGGCTACAGGCTGCGCCACCATGCCCAGATAATTGTTGTCATTTTAGTAGAGATGGGGTTTCACCATGTTGACCAGGATGGTCTCGATCTTCTGACCTCGTGATCCACCCGCCTCGGCCTCCTAAAGTGCTGGGATTACAGGCGTGAGCCACTGAGCGCGGCCTCCAAACCCATCTTTAACTCTGCACCCTAAATCAATTTTCTAAAAAGTGAATTTGATCATGTCACTTACTTGCTTAATCCCTTCTATGCTTCTTTTATTGACTACAAGGCAAAGTTCTAACCCTTTGAGGTGGCTTACAAAACCTTCAACACCGCCCCTTGCCAGGGCAACGTTCTCTCAAGCATTCTTTAGTCCCATCTTGGTTAACTTTAGAGGGGTCTTCTAGCTGAATACCCTCATACTTTAATCCTGACATCGGAATTACAGAAAATGCTTATAAAGAACGTGTTTTTGGGGCAGGCACAGTGGCTTACACCTGTAATCCCAGAACTTTGGGAGGCTGAGGTTGGGCGGATCACCTGACATCAGGAGTTTGAGACCAGCCTGACCAACATGGAGAAACCCCATCTTTACTAAAAATACAAAATTAGTCAGGCGTGGTGGCACATGCCTGTGATACCAGCTACTCAGGAGGCTGAGGCAGGAGAATTGCTTGAACCAGGGAGACGGAGGTTGCAGTGAGCTGAGATTATACCACTGCACTCCAGCCTGGGCAACAAGAGAAAAACTCTGTCTAAAAAAAAAAAAAAAAAAAGTGTTCATTTCTTAATCTACGTTTTGGGGCTTTTGAGCCATTTACATTGTTAGAGTGTTAAGTGAAATGTGAGGTCACATAATGCGTGGACAGAAACTTCCATGAAGACATCATGAAGCATACCAGGTAAGGCAGCACACCGAGTAAGGCAGATCCCAGCCAGAAACCTGAGCCAGGTCTCAAGAGAAATGAACCATTGGGGCCTCTTCTCTTAACTCTAGATGCTGAAACAGGCAGACCTCTCTTAAGCCTGTGACCTGTAAAACCAAGTGGTATTTTTTTCACCGTGAATAGGGCCTTTAAATGTTCCAACCTCGTCTCAGTTTTACTAAGAAATAAAGAGCGAGCCAGGTGCTCAGGCTGGGGTCAGTGTGAAGCACAGCACGGGCGGCGGTAACAGCTGAAATTAATGGTTTCCCTCCAAGAAGGGGAGCCACCCAGGTGGCGGAACCGGTTCTTCACAGCGTCTGGCTCTGTCACCCAGGCTGGTGTGCAGTGGTGTGATCACAGCTCAATGCCGCCTCGAACTTCTGAGCTCACACGATCCTCCCGCCTCAGCCTCCTGAGTAGCTGGGACTATGCCTGACTAATTTTTAATTTTTTTTTAGAGATAAGTTCTTGTTATTTTGTGTAGGCTGGTCTCAAACTCTTGGCCTCAAGGAATTCTTCCATCTTGGCCTTCCAAAGAGCTGGGGTAACAGGCGTAAGCCACCAGGCCCAGCCTCAGAACCGGTTCTGTGAAGATAAGTTGTTCTTCCCAAGTGGAGATTCTCCCTCCACCGGTTTGAGAGGCCAGGTTTCCGTAAGCCGCGTTTCCTTAGATGCCCCACCAAACAGAATCAGTCTCTGCTGTTCCAGGAAGAGGGAGCTTGCACGCCACTGTCACACGGCTGAAAATAAGTCTAGTGTATAAAGTTAGAAAGATAATTAAAGGGCCGGGCGCGGTGCTTCTCGCCTGTAATTCCAGCACTTTGGGAGGCAGAGGCGGGTGGATCACGAGGTCAGGAGTCCACCGCCAGCCTGACCAATATGGTGAAACCTTGTCTCTAGTAAAAACACAAAAATTAGCCGGGCGTGGTAGTCCCAGCTACTCCGAGGCTGAGGTTGGGGTGAGCCAAGATCGTGTGACTGCACACCAGCCTGGGCCACAGAGCGAGGCTGCGAAAAACAGAAAAAAGAAATTTAATTAAAGACTTCCTTCTGAATTGAGGCATGAACTAGTTACACGACAAAATCTCCCCTACTTTCTGTGTGTGTATATGTGACAAAATCTCCCCTGCTTTCTGTGTGTGTATATGTGACAAAATCTCCCCTGCTTTCTCTGTGTGTATATGTGACAAAATCTCCCCTGCTTTCTCTGTGTGTATATGTGACAAAATCTCCCCTGCTTTCTCTGTGTGTATATGTGACAAAATCTCCCCTGCTTTCTCTGTGTGTATATGTGACAAAATCTCCCCTGCTTTCTCTGTGTGTATATGTGACAAAATCTCCCCTGCTTTCTGTGTGTGTATATGTGACAAAATCTCCCCTACTTTCTGTGTGTGTATATGTGACAAAATCTCCCCTACTTTCTGTGTGTGTATATGTGACAAAATCTCCCCTGCTTTCTGTGTGTGTATATGTGACAAAATCTCCCCTGCTTTCTGTGTGTGTATATGTGACAAAATCTCCCCTGCTTTCTGTGTGTGTATATGTGACAAAATCTCCCCTACTTTCTCTGTGTGTATATGTGACAAAATCTCCCCTGCTTTCTGTGTGTGTATATGTGACAAAATCTCCCCTACTTTCTCTGTGTGTATATGTGACAAAATCTCCCCTACTTTCTCTGTGTGTATATGTGACAAAATCACCCCTACTTTCTGTGTGTGTATATGTGACAAAATCTCCCCTACTTTCTGTATGTGTATATGTCACAAAATCTCCCCTACTTTCTGTGTGTGTATATGTGACAAAATCTCCCCTACTTTCTGTGTGTGTATATGTGACAAAATCTCCCCTACTTTCTGTATGTGTATATGTGACAAAATCTTACCTCTCTCTATATGTATAGCGTACGCACACACACATAAAGCAGGGACTGTGAATCTCCAACACAAGCCTGAAGTGGGGTTTATGCGATCTACTGCGGCATGACTAACTCAAAATTAAGTGGCTTAAGACCATCTTTCTGTTCTGTGTGTCGTTTTGTGGGTTAGAAACGGCCCAATTCCGGGAGCGTCACCTGGGTGACCAGGGCTGGAGGCTTCTCCAGTGGCCTTTGTCACTCACAAGCCCTGAACCTCATGGCCCTTAGCCTTGCACCCCGTGATTTCTCACCCTACAGGGCCTCTGCCCGTCGCTGGCTTGAATCGTGCCCAGGAAGCTGTTCATAGGGTAGTTATGCTTCCTGAATGGCAGCTGGTTTCCACGACCGCAAGGCCCCAGCTGCCAGGCCTCTGACAAACTAAGCCTGAATTAGCATAACGAATATGGCACCATTTACATCACACTGTACTCTAGTGACCAAAGCAGTGACAGACCAGCCCAAACCCAAGGGGAAGGGAATAGACCCCTGCTCTGCCTGGGAGACCCCCCGCTCTGGCTGGGAGACCCCCGCTCTGCCTGGGAGACCCCTATTCTGCCTGGGAGACCCCTACTCTGCCTGGGAGACCCCTGCTCTGGCTGGGAGACCCCTGCTCTGCCTGGGAGACCCCTATTCTGCCTGGGAGACCCCTACTCTGCCTGGGAGACCCCTGCTCTGGCTGGGAGACCCCTACTCTGCCTGGGAGACCCCTGCTCTGGCTGGGAGACCCCTGCTCTGGCTGGGAGACCCCTACTCTGGCTGGGAGACCCCTGTTCTGCCTGGGAGACCCCTACTCTGCCTGGGAGACCCCTGCTCTGCCTGGGAGACCCCTACTCTGGCTGGGAGACCCCTGCTCTCTGGCTGGGAGACCCCTGCTCTGGCTGGGAGACCCCTGCTCTGCCTGGGAGACCCCTACTCTGGCTGGGAGACCCCTGCTCTCTGGCTGGGAGACCCCTGCTCGCACTAAAAGGAGTAGCACAGAATTTGCAGCCATCTTTTTATTTTTATTTTTTTGAGACGGAGTTTCGCTCTTGTTACCCAGGCTGGAGTGCAATGGCGCGATCTCGGCTCACCGCAACCTCCGCCTCCTGGGTTCAGGTAATTCTCCTGCCTCAGCCCCCTGAGTAGCTGGGATTACAGGCACACGCCACCATGCCCATCTAATTTTTGTATTTTTAGTAGAGACGGGGTTTCACCATGTTGACCAGGATGGTCTCGATCTCCTGACCTCGTGATCCACCCGCCTCGGCCTCCCAAAGTGCTGGGATTACAGGCTTGAGCCACCGCGCCCGGCTGCAGCCGTCTTTAATCTGCCTCCGTGTAAGATCCATTACGCACATACACATACTCCGTCAACACAAAGCTTTCCCCTCTACAAAAATATCACGACCATGCCGCATCTTCAGTAGTCTGCAAACAGAGAACGGTGTGCCATTTATTACACATACCGTGTACAACTTTAACTTTGTAAATATTTAATGGTGATAAGACTTAAAATTTCCTCAAGTTTTATTAGTCTTTGACTCATATATGTGTATTTTATGACAAACATTCTAAGTTGCATGGAGCACACAGTATGCTTTTAATGACGTAGAATCTCAGGAGGATAAAGAGTAGTTTATTAATGCCCAGAGGACCATTCCGGTCTAATACCTTTGAATTACTAAAGTCACAGAAGTTATGTTGCCTTGTTTTATGAACATAATTTCAGCCACATGGTAAAGTACAGCTTTGTACGGGTGTTCTCCCCAGTCTGGTCCACTGACATGTAAGAAATTCAACTCCAGGGTCATGGAGACAAGAGGCAAAGGACCTAATAAAACCACATTAACCATCAATGTTCATTTACCAAATCTCGCTCCAACTCTTGTACCCTCAAAGTTAATTTCATCCAACTGCCTTTTCATTATAGCCTCTTGTTCAGAGTTGCAAATATAATGGCTTTTTAATATGACTCGCAGTGTTCTGTGTCCAACATGGGATGTACTCAGGAATGCATTCAGTCAGCCAGTGCATTTGGTGATTAAAACACAAGCACACACACATTCCTCCACGTGCACGTCCCCAGCAAAAAAGACCTGAGAAAGCTTTGTCAAGAATATAAGAATCTGACAAATTTGCTTTTGGATACAATTCTGTAAATCCTGTGTCCACAAATGTATATTGTAGCTACGACAAAATACAGAAGACAGAGTTGTGCACCTATCACAGGGTATAAAATAAACAAAACTGATTTGGACTAGGAATGCAAGTGGTATCCCTATCTAATACAGTCTTGGTAGATAGTTATAATTCTTCATACTGGTGAGTTCTTCATTATTCAAGATGCTGGAAGCTGAAGAAACCTCAGTCCCCTGTCTCTTACAGAGAAGAAAGGTAGAAAAGAACCATAATGAGATCTAAGACATTTCCGCTTACATATTAATAAAGATAACCAAACAAAATAATTTAAGAACTCTTAGTGGTGATTACTTTTGGAAAGCAGAAATAGATGTGTGCCTGTGTTATGTGTACATGCACACAAAAACGTATTTTTTTCTTTTAATGAGAATAGATTAATCTATTAAAGTTGTTCACCTTTATTTCAGAGTAATTGTATTTTATACAAAAATGAGTACCACTTTTCTTATTGGCCATTTTGAGCTGTATTTCAAATTTAATTTTGATAATTTTTTCTTTTTTGAGATGGAGTCTTGTTTTATCCCCCAGGCTGGAGTGCAGCAGTGCAATCTCAGCTCACTGCAACCTCTGCCGCCAGGTTCAAGCAATTCTCCTGCCTCAGCCTCCCGAGTAGCTGGAACTACAGGTGCCTGCCACAATGTCAGGCTGTTTTTTGTATTTTTAGTAGAGACAGGGTTTCATCATCTTGGTCAGGCTAGTCTTGAACTTCTGACTTGTGATCCGCCCACCTCGGCCTCCCCAAGTGCTGGGATTACAGGCGTGAGCCACCGTCCCCGGCTGATAATTTTGTTAAAAGTAATTCTTAAGGCATATTAAGCTCCATTTTTACACATTTATTCATTCTCTAATTTACTAAGTGCTTACTGTTGCCTCTATTAGTGACCCCAAGAAAGCGATGAACTCTGCCTTAAGATGTTCAGTTGGTTAATCAGTTCTCTTTCCTTACACCAATTATTGTCTATCAGAAAAAGAAACCACGAAAACAATCCCATTTAGAATAGAATCCAAAAGAATAAAATAATTAAGAATAAACGGAACAGAGGAAGGGAAAGATATATATGTCAAAACGTGTCAACATTGCTGAAGAAGCTGAAGACACAAATAAATGTAATGATATCCCATGTTCATGGATGGGAAGAATATTGTTAAAATGTCCACATCACCTAAAGCAATCTACAGATTCCACACAATTCCTATCAAAATACCAATCTTTTTATTTACTTTTTTCTCGTTTCTTTTTTTTTTTTTCCTTAAGAGATGGGGTCTCACCCTATTGCCCAGGCTGGAGAGCAGTGGCAGAATCACAGCTCATTGTAACCTTGAAGTCCTGGGTTCAAGCAATCCTCCTGGTTCAACCTCTTAAAGTACTGGGATTAAAGGTGTTAGCTACCATGCTTGGACAGAAGATGCAATTCTATGATTTGTTTAGAACCACTAAAGACCCTGAAGAGCCAAAAACATTTTTATAAAGAAAAATAAAGTTGGCATCGCTTTTCCTTATTTCAAATTATATTACAAAGCTATAGTAATCAAAATATTACAGTACTAGCATAAAAACACAGACACAGACCAAAGGAACAGCATAGAGAACCCAGAAATGAATCCAAGCACATACAAGAATTTTCAACAAGGCCAAGAAAAAGACGCAAGGGGGGAAAGTTACTCTTCCATAAATGGTATTGGGAAAACTGCATATTCACATGCAAAATGAAACTGGACTATTACTTACACCATACACACAAAAATCAACTCGAAGCAAAGATTAACAAGGGGGCTACCTCTTCTGCATGCAAACAAAACATTAGCAAAATGAAAAGGCAGCCTACGGATTGGGAGAAAATATTTGCAAACCAAATATCTGATAGGGGTTAAGAGTGAAAAAACACAAGGAACCCACACCACTCACCACAAAAAAAAACCCTTGATTTAAAAAATGGGCAAAGGGTCAGGTGGGATTCCTCGCACATGGAATCCCAGTACTTTGGGAGGCTGAGGAGGATTGCTTGAGGTCAGGAGTTCAAGATTAGCCTGAACAACATAGTGAGACCGTCTCTTAAAAAAGAAAAAATCAGCAACAGACTTGAATAGACACAGCTCAAAAGACATACAGGTATATGAAAAGGTGTTCAGCTGCCCTAATCATCAGAGAAATGCAAAGCAAAACCACGATGAAATCCTGCCTCACACCTGTTGGAATGGCACTGCCCAAGAGACAAAAAATAACCAGTGTGGACAAAGAAGTGGAGGGAAGCGAATTCTTGCACACTGTTGGTGGGAAACAGTACGGAAATTCCTCAGAACACTAAAAGCAGGACTATCGTATGACCCAGAATTCCCCTTCTGGGCATATATGCAGAGGAAATGAGGTCACCACCGCATGCAAATGCCTGCACGTCCATCTTCACTGCAGCGTTCTTCACAATGGCCAGGACATGAAGCAATGCGCGCGTCCACGCAGAGACGAATAAGGCAGTCATGGAGCACATACGCACACGGAGTATCATTCAGGCTTTAGAAAGGAGATACTGCCTTTGCTACATCATGGGCAAACTTGGAGGGAGAAACCAAATGCAGAAAGAAAAATATTACGTAATCTCACTGACAAGTGGACACTTAAAAAAAAAAAGGCAAATACACAGAAACAGAGCTGAAATGGTAATGGCCCGGAATGCAGAGGTAGCAGAGGAAGAAATGAGCAGACAGAGGGTATAAACGTGCAGTTAGCGCCGGTCTAGAAACGTCAGGCACAGCATGAAGGTAAGTTAATCATGTAGTGTTCATTACTCAAAATTTGCTGAGTAGATTTTAGGTGCTCTTACTACACACACAAAAGATAACTGAAAAAGGACGATGGGTTAATTTTCTTGACAGCTGTCATACAAAACAGCACCCCCATCCTTTTTAAAAAAAATTTTGTCGCCCAGCCTTGAGTGCAGTGGCGTGATCTTGGCTCACTGCAAGGTTCAAGTGACTCTCCTGCCTCAGCCTCCTGAGTAGCTGGGATTACAGGCACGCTCCACCACACCTGGCTAAGTTTTGTATTTTTAGTAGAGACAGGGTTTCACCATGTTGGCCAGGCTGGTCTCGAACTCCTGACCTCAGGTGATCCTCCCACCTTCACCTCCCAAAGTGCTGGGATTACAGGCATGAGTCACCGCGTTCAGCCCAGCACATACATCTTAACATGGTAAGAAACTAAAATGATCTTATTTATGCAAGATTCTGTTTGCTGTTTAAGGACCACAAAGCCGAATGCCAGCTTGAAAACAGGAAAATATTTATTCATTTGTCAGGATTTGGGGTTTGTCAAACGCCAGTGTCTGGAAACGTGAAAAGCTGGATGAACCGAGACTTTTTTTCAGTTTTCTGTGGGTGTCCAGGCATCTTGTGTTGGCTCTGATTTAAAAGACAAACGTGGAGAGCCTATTTTCTTCCTGAACCATGAACAGAGGATTTCAAGTGACGTATCCTCATTAGCTAAACTTTTCCCTTTTCTTTCTTCCACTGCATCCACATGCTCTCTTCGTCTTCCATTCTTAGTTTTAGTGTTCCTCTTCAGAAGAAAATTAACAACAAAAACAGCTAGAACCTCTTCGTCGCCAGGTTTCGCCATGGCCAGGGGCCCCAAGAAGCACCTGAAACCTGCTGCAGCGCCGAAGCACTGGATGCCCGACAAACTGCAGGTATCTGCCCCTCGTCCAGGTCTCCACCAGCTGAGGGAACAGACTCAAGCACACGCTGACTGGAGATGAGGTAAAGATATGTATGTGTGCAACACTTCATCAGAACCGATGGCCAGGTTCGAGTGGACGGCACACACCCTTCTGGATTCCTGGATGTCATCCGCATGGAGCAGACGGGTGAGCATTTCCGCCTGGCCCATGACACCAACAGCCGTTTAGCCAGTCACCGCCGCCACGGAGGAAGATTACTGTGGGGATGAAGGGAATTCCACACCCGCGACCCACGATGAGGGAACCGTCTGCATGCAGATCCCCGCCAGGGCGAATGGTACTGTGCAGGTTCAGGGACGGGCAAGAGAATCAACTATGAAATTCAACACGGGCACTGGGTGTGTGGTGACTGCCTGTGTGATCAGCAACAGGGAAAGACAGGCTGGTTCCTCCAGGGTGGTGCATCTGAAGGGCGACGGTGGCAACAGCTTCGCCACGAGCCTTTCCAGCATTTTTGTCACTGGCAATGGCAATACACCTTGGATTTCCCTGTGCGGGGCAAAGGCCATCCAGCTTATCTTGCTGAAGGGAGAGGCTGACCACCAAACGGAGCAGTGGCTCAACTGCCGTAGCATCTTGCTTCTTCGCACAAATAAACACTGAATTCTCGTCTAAAAATAAGGAAGAGCCGGGGAGCTAGCCGAGCAGCATCCTGTTCCTCAGTCGGGATATCCTAAGCAAGGCTGGGGGTCCAGACAGAAGCATTTTCTGGTTGCTGTTCCTTGCACATTTAAGCTTTAGACTCGTTAACACTGAGTTTTGGACCCTTCAGCTCTACAAAAGAGCCGAACAGGAACAGGGGTGGGGAGACCAGCTCCCGCTGCGTAGTGGCTGGTCTGCCTTTTAGAAACGTTCAGTTCAGGGCCGGGCATGGTGGCTCACGCCTGTAATCCCAGCACTTTGGGAGGCCGAGGCGGGTGGATCACGAGGTCAAGAGATCGAGACCATCCTGGTCAACATGGTGAAACCCCGTCTCTACTAAAAATACAAAAAATTAGCTGGGCACAGTGGCGCATCTGTAATCCCAGCTACTCGGGAGGCTGAGGCAGGAGAATTGCCTGAACCCAGGAGGTGGAGGTTGCTGGGAGCCGAGATCGCGCCATTGCACTCCAGCCTGGGTAACAAGCAAAACTCCGTCTCAAAAGAAAAAAAAAAACAAAAACATTCAATTCAGGAAGAAAAGTCTCCAGCCCCCTTGGTGTTCGGCACCTCAGCTCTCGGGCTTGCGTCTTCCGTTTCCTCAGCAATGTTGACACTTTTTGACATATGTATCCTTCACCTCCCCTGTTCCAATGGGTTCTATTCTAAATGGGATTGTTTCCTTGGTTTCTTTTTCTGATAGACAGTAAGTGGTGTAAAGGAGAACTGTTGAACAAACTGAACATCTCACTTTCCTGGGGTCACTAACAGAGGCAGCAGTAAGCACTTAGTAAACTAGGGAATGAATAAATGTGTAAAAATGGAGCTTAATATGCCTTAAACATTACTTTTAATAAAATTATCAAAATTAAGTTCAAATACAGCTCAAAATGGCCAATAAGAAGTGTTACTCATTTTGGTATAAAATGATTACTCTGAAATAAAGGTGAACAACTTTAACAAATCAACATATTCTCATTAAAAGAAAAACGTGTTTGTGTGTGCGTATACATATAACACAGGCATATATCTATTCCTGCTTTCCAGAGTAATCACCACTGACTTCCTCTGGTCTTGAGGGCTTCTGTCTACCCTTCTTCAGAGGTCTCTGTCCTAATCCATCAAGTAGAAATCCATAGAAGAGCAAATCAAACACAATGCTACCAAGACCGAGAATTCGCTCTATCATCCTGATCAAATACCAAATTTCCATCCTAAGTTCTATGCTTAGGTGTTTGATTTGGAGGAAATTCCTGAATTACACATGGATTATGTACCCAGTGTTCCTGTTAGTGACTCAGTACCCACATTTCTATGATACTAGACATTCTATACCAAATGAAGAAATAATTTCAGCTGGGTACGGTGGCTCCTGCCTTAATCCCAGCCTTTTGGGAAGCCAAGGGGGGGCAGATCGTGAAGTCAGGAGTTCAAGACCATCCTGACTAACGTGGAAAAACCCCATCTCTACTAAAAATGCAACAGATTAGCTGGGCATGGTGGCAGGTGCCTTACATTCCAGCTACTCAGGAGGCGGAGGCAGGAGAATTGCTTGAACCCAGGAGGCAGAGGTTGCAGTGAGCCACGATCACGCCACTGCACTCCAGCCTGGGCAACAGAGCGAGACTCTGTCTCAAAAAAATAAATAAATAAATAAAAAATAATTTCCATAGTCCACAGTAACAATCAGCTCATACTGTTGTCAAAATGTTGTTTTAAAGCCAGCATTTGTTTTAGATTTTGGCATTTTAAAAATCAAGTTTAATACATTTACTTAGTGGAGTATTGTTATTTCCTGAGTCATTAAATTAATGGTACTCTTGGTATCGCCTCCAGTGTGTCTTAAATCTTAAAATCAAAGAAATATGGTTATTTTAATTATACCTGATTATCACGTTAATTCTGGGGGAAAGATCCATTTCGAGTTTGATGGCTGCCTATTTTTGGTCACTATGCGATGATTCCAATCAGGGATTTACTTAATGATGATAAAAACCAGTTAATTCCTACCTTGGACTTTATTTTTATCAGCTCCCTTCAGTTTCTCCCCTTATCCACCTGCAACCACTTTCTCTGAATTTCATTCCACAGCAAGCAAACACACCACGTCCCGTCTCATCTATTAGTAACAAGAAATGTCCCCCAGCTGCGGCCCGCTCCCTGAAGGAGACTTGCACATTTTCTGTTGGACGGAAGTAGTATGCATCATGCAGCTTGTTTCCCCTTCATGGACATTTAAATTGTGGGTTCGTTACTATTAAAAACCCGAATCGGTTAATATCCTTGAAGAATCCCTTGGCACATTAGTGCGAATAACTCTTGGCATGTGACGTTTATTGAAGGTAGGGTCCTTACAGAGGTCAAGTTAACATGAGGTCATCAGCGTGGGTGCTAATCCCGTGAGTGTTGTCCTTGCAAGAGGACGTTTGGGCACAGGCACAGAGGGAAGGGATGTGGGGTAAAGGGTGAATGCCACGTGAACATGAGACAGTCACCGAAAGCCGAAGAGCGAGGCCCGGGCAGCCCTTCCCTCCCGGCCTCGGAAGGAACCGACCCTGCCAACAGCCGGGTTTTGGACTCTAGCCTCCAGAACCAGACAATGTATTTCGCCTAGCTTAAGGGGACTGCTATGGCAGCTCTAGACAACTATCATACCTCACCTATACTCAACATCAAGTCTGTTGAGTTTTGCTTTTTTCTATTTAGTGGAGGAGTCTTGCTCTGTTGCCCAGGCTGGAGTGCACTTGCGCAATCCAGGCTCACTGCAACCTCTGACTCCTGGGTTCCAGCGGTTCTCCTGCCTCAGCCTCCCAAGCAGCTGGGACTACAGGTGACGCCACCCCACCCGCTAATTTTTTGTATTTTTAGTAGCTGTGGGGGTTTCAACATATTGGCCAGGTTGGCCTCAAACTCCTGATCTTGTGATCTGCCCCACCCAAAGTGTCAGGATTACAGGCATGTGCGCTGTGACTGGCTGAAGCATGTATTTAAAAGGCTAAAGCTAAGCAAATGGAAACTAGAGAATTAAGAATCAGAGTTATTTTCATATTTATAGTACATGAAATAAGTCTTATATCCAACAAGCCAATAGATAATGTATTAAAGGTTATGCTTTTAGAGTCAATTTATCACTGACCTTCCTGTTGGAAGCACACTTTAAGAATACCCAATATTCTTAAAATGGTATCACAAAGTGTAGGAGCATCTTAGTGACACCAAATTATAACTGTTTTTGGTGGCCGGGGCGCGGTGGCTCACGCCTATAATCCCAGCACTTTGGGAGGCTGAGGCGGGTGGATGACGAGATCAAGAGATTGAGACCATCCTGGTCAACATGGTGAAACCCCGTCTCTACTAAAAATACAAAAATTAGCTGGGCATGGTGGTGTGTGCCTGTAGTCCTAGCTACTCGGGAGGCTGAGGCAGGAGAATTGCTTGAACCCAGGAGGCGGAGGTTGCGGTGAGCCGAGATCGTGCCATTGCACTCCAGCCTGGGTAACGACAGCGAGACTCCGTCTCAAAAAATAAAAAAATAAAAAAAAAAGATAACTGCTTGTGGTGTTGCAATATTGATTTTAAAATTCCTTCCTAGGCCAGGCGAGGTGTCTCACGCCTGTAATCCCAGCACTTTGGAAAGCCGAGGCAGGCGGATCACAAGGTCAAGAGATAAAGACCATCCTGGCCAACAGGGTGAAACCCCGCCTCTACTGAAATACAACAATTAGCTGGGTGTGGTGGCGTGTGCCTATAGTCCCAGCTACTTGGGAGGATGAGGCAGGAGAATTGCCTGAACCCGGGAGTCAGAGGTTACAGTGAGCTGAGATTACACCACTGCACTCCAGCCTGGCGACAGAGCCAGACAACGTCTCAAAAAATAAAAAATTAAAAAAAAAAATTCCTTCCAAAAAACAATGATCAGTGAGGCATATTTGTCACTGATCATTCTTCTGTTAATAAGGTTATCCCGTTGAAGGACTGCTTTCCATCTTTTTCATTCATTCTGCATGAGTTAGGATGTGGGCTTTCAGGTTACTTGACTGAGTAAACTTCTTCCTACAGCCTTCAAAGGGACACGCAAAACGTTTCTCCCCCGTGTGGATGCGCACATGCGTACGCAAATTGAAATCCAGGGAGAAGCGCTTTCCGCACCCCGCGAAAGTGCACTGAAACGGCCTCTCTCCCGTGTGAACCACGAAATGCCTTTTAAGTTTTGAGCTCTCAGTGAACGCTTTCCCACACTCTGCACAGACGTGGTTTCGGGGCCCGTGAATGACGACATGCTTTCTCAGGGCAGCCAGATCCCTCAACTTTTTGGTGCATCCACTCTGAGGACAAGCAATGGGGTCCAGACCGCCACGTTCCTTATTTACAGGGAGCTTCTTGCTCGCAACTTCTGCGAGCTGTTTAGGATCTGATAAGTCCATGCCAGGTATCCCTCCAGGTGGAAGCTTCTTGCTGGTCGTGTACTCAGAATACTCAAGTGAATTCTCTCCAACAATCTTCTGAGGAAGCTCTTCCTTTACCCCTTTATTTACATATTCTTCCAAAGAACATTCCAGAAGGGAGCTTGCTTCGAAAACCTTTTGAGTAAGCTCCTGTTCGGATTCTTTCTTTAGGTACTGCAAGGACATAAAAAACGTGTCCTCTTCCAGGCTGGGTTGAGAGAACTCACCCCTTACGATGCATTCTATGTAACAGTCCGAGAAATCGTCCTCTCCAGGAGCCCGAAGGCCAGGCTCGGGGCTCAGCCCGTCATCACACATGGCCCACCCCGCGCCGACAGGCTCCGTTTGCGCCTGCAGGTCTTGGCTGGCCCGGCCCTGCCTCGGCTTAAGCCCACTGGCGGTTCTCCCATGCAGCTCTTTCTGGCCCCTTGTCTTGTCCCTTTTCTTCACTTGCTGGCTCATGTTTTCCTGCCTGTGTCCTCCTCGAAGGTTTACACCAGGATCCAGGTAGTAGCGATCTGGGCAAGCTGTCTTCAGCAAACACCTGCTTTATGATAATAACCTTCAGTTAAAATAGATTCCAGCATCAGAGCCACTGTCAAAAACTGACCTCGAACATGTTTTCCAGTAATACAACAGCTACATTCCCATCTTCTCCGATAGACTAACCAAGAGACAGAGAATGAGCTCTTGTGTAAGACCTGAGTCATAAACAGATCTTATCTGGGTGTCCCCGCAAGTGACAGGAATTCTCTCCAACCATTTTGCTCACCTGACACGTACTGCGTGGAACTATGTGCTGGCTCTACTTTAGGCTACACAGTTTGTGATCCATCAGCAAGCAGGCAAACGTCTACGCCTCCACGGGGCAGACGTACTCATGACCACCGAAAATACATAAGCAACGTATGCCGCGCGGTACAAGGTGACTACGTGCAAAAGAGGTACAAGGTGACTACTTTCCTAGCAGGGGCTGGTAGGAAACAGAAGCCTGCCCTAGTAAACAGGGCACTCAGGCAAACCTTCACTGAGGTGGTTAGTGGCAGCTGGTTAAAAGCCTGACGGTGGGTGAGGCAGCAAGTCTTGTTTTCTTATGTAACGCGGTCATGAAATTCACATTAAATAATGCACGTAAGGTGCTTAGCACAGATCAGGGGGCACAGCGAATGCCGACTGCTATGTGAGCTTGTGTTATTTCATTACTTTTTTATTCATTCTATACGCATATGTTGGATCCTGCTACGTGCCAGTTTCTTTCTAGATCAGGGTGGTAAACTTTTTCTGTCAAGGGCCAGATTTTAGCTTTCTGGGTCCTGTGGTGTCTGGTGAAATTATTCAGCTTTGTCAGTGCAGTGCAGAAGGCGTCAGGTAACACACGAGGAATGAGGCTGGCTTTGCTCCAATAAAACAGGGAGACAGGCCCATGGGTCGCTGTGTGTCCACTGATTGTTCTGGAAGATGGGGATCCACAGAATAAGACACATGAAATTCATGGTACTCCAGCCTTTTAGGAATTCATGCCAAAATAAAGGCACAGGGTGGCTTGGCCCTGAAGAGTTTCCCATCATTTCCTTAAAAACCTAACAGCAGGCTGGGCACGGTGGCGCACGCCTATAAGCCCAGCACTTTGAGAGGCCAAGGCAGGTGGATCGAGGTCAGGAGATTGAGGCCATCCTGGCTAACATGGTGAAACCCCATCTCTACTAAAAATACAAAAAGTTAGCTGGGCGTAGTGGCATGCGCCCGTAGTCTCAGCTACTTGGGAGGCCGAGGCAGGAGAATCACTCGAACCCAGGAGGCAGAGGTTGCAATGAGACAAGATCCTGGCACTACACTACGGCCTGTGCGACAGAGCTTGACTCAGTCTCAAAAAAAAAAAAGAAAAAAAAAAATCTAACAGCAACATTATAAAAGTTATAGCATGAATATGTTATTGCTTCTATTATAAAAGTTTCTTGCTTAATGTTATAATTGTGTGCCTGATAAAAGACCTCCCTATTTATTGTCCCGATGTCTTTCTGTAGGAAGAAAAATTATATGCTTTTAAAAAAGAGGAAAAAGTTGTGGGATGAAAATTAACAGCTTGAAAATACTTTTAAAAAGCCACATTAAAAAAACAACACCTACACAGAAGCATGCCATTTACTTTTGGTAAAAAACAAATATATAGAATAAAAATGAAATGTGTTTCAACTGCAAGGGAAGGGCTTAAGATTTCTTAAAATGTATTAAAAATATGTAATACATATATGTGAAATGCTACCAATGTTAGTATTTTTTGTGTCCTTTTTTTTTTTGAGATGGAGTTTCGCTCTTGTCGCCCAGGCTGGAGTATGTACAGTGGTGCAATCTCAGCTCACTGCAAGCTCCTGGGTTCAGGTGATTCTCCTGCCTCAGCCTCCTGAGTAGCTGGGATTACAGACAGCTGCCCACCACCATGCCCAGCTAATTTCTATATTTTTTAGTAGAGATGGGATTTCACCATGTTGGCCAGGCTGGTCTCGAACTTTTGACCTCAAGTATCTGCCCGCCTCGGCTTCCCAAAGTGCTGGGATTACAGGTGTGACCCGGGCCTGTGTCCTTCAAAAAGGTGAAATTAGGGCTGGGTACGGTAGCTCATGCCTGCCAGCACTTTAAGAGCACGAGGGTAGCGGATCTGGCCAACATGGCGAAACTCTGTCTCTACTAAAAATACAAGAAATTAACCGGTGACACACACCTGTAATCCCAGCTACTTGGAGGCTGAGGCTGCAGTGAGCCAGGACTGCACCACTGCACTCCAGCCTGGACGATAAGAGTGAGACTCTGTCTCAAAAACAAACAAAAAATAGCAATACAAAATACAATAAAAAGGTGAAATTAGCTAGGGAGATCCCAAAATATTTATGGAGCAGAATCCTAGCAGCCCTGGAGAGTAATTACTAGGATGAAACACGAAGCTGCTCTGCCCAGTGAGTCCGTTTAACACACAGCCTGTGCACGCCAGCTCTGCAATGCTCAGTGTGAAAGCTTTTCAGTGCCCTCGTGACACTTACAGAAAATGCTTATTGGAGCATTTTGGAATTTGAATTTTTAGACTTCGGATGCTCACATGGGGTATTTTGCAAATATTCAAACAGTGAAAAAAAGTCTGACATCCATAATACTTCTGGTCCCAAGCATTTTGGATAAATAATACTAAACCTGTAACGGCAATGTAACTGACTCCCGGCTCTCTCCAACCTCACCTCTTGCCATCTCTAGCTCTTGTATTTCATTATTCAGCCATAATAAACTTTTTCCAATAAATCGTGGAATCGGTCTACTGCAAATTCTCTTTTTTTTTTCTCACTAAAACACTGCCCACCCTTCAACATGCAGAGGCTTCTCTCCCATCCATACTGAGATGCCCAGACCTCACCTCCTCAGGCAGACTTCTCCGGATTCTTAGGCTCGGTTGAGTTCCAAGCTAACTGTCCCCCCAGATCCCTATTTTACACGGATCAGACCACTGGCACCCCTCACTTCAAGTCTGTCTTACCTGCTAGACTGTAAGCTCTACAGGAGCTAAGTCTTCTGTCTTGTACATACAGGTTCCAGCGCTCAGTACATTTGTCTAGTGAGATGAAATCAGGAGTATGCATTAGTCACTGTGCTGTTGATCTGATTTCACAGCCCTATACAATTACTTTACTAGGAATTTATTTGAGAGTTTAGGCAACTTAATGTAGAAGTTTCAAGAGCTGGCTGTTAACGATGAGAGGTGTTATATAGAAAGGAATTCCAAAGGCCAGGCGTGGTGGCTCATGCCTGTAACCCCAACACTTTAGGAGGCTGAGGTGGGTGGATCCCTTGAGCCCAGGGGTTGGAGACCAGCCTAGGCAAAATGGCAAAACCTCATCTCTACAAAAATGAGTCTAATCAGACTACAGCTGCACTTCAGCTCAGCGATGGTTAGGTCTGAATTCCCAAGGGAGGCAGTGGGCGGATGGGCTTGCACAGCTGGTCCCAGCTACTCAGGAGGCCGAGGTGGGAGGACCCGTGGAACCTGGAAGGCAGGGGTCGCGGTGAGCCGAGAACACACCACTGCACTCCAACCTGGGTGACAGAGTGAGATCTTGTCTTAGAAAAAAAATAAAGGTGCCTCCTAAGAGAGGTGTTTTCTTTATGAATTTACCAAGTTTCAAATATGGTCCTTACCTTTCTTTCTTTTTTTTCTGAGAGGGAGTTTCACTCTTGCTGCTTAGGCTAGAGTGCAATGGCGCAATCCCGGCTCAAGCTATTCTCCTACCCCAGCCTCCAGAGTAGCTGGAATTACAGGCATGAGCCACCACGCCCAGCTAACTTTGTATTTTTAGTAGAGATGGGGTTTCCCCATGTTGGCCAGGCTGGTCTCCAACTCCCAACCTCAGGTGATCTGCTTGCCATGGCCTCCGAAAGTGCTGGGATCACAGGCGTGAGCCACCGCTCCGGGGTGGTCCTTACCTTTCTAAGCTAAATTCTTGTCAGATCTCCGAGCATTATGCTATTTCTCATAGCAATATACAAGCTTGGAAGGATGACATATAAAATTAACATGGTAATTGACTATAAGAAAACTGTTTATATGGCAAGCAAATTTCTCTTCGCAGAAACAACTAGTTATGCTTCACTCAAGACAGTGATTCTGTTCTGAGAAATATATCTTTAGGTTGCTGTGTCGTCAGAGTCTACGCAGACCTAAACGGCACCGCCTGCAGCACACCCAGGTGACATGTTTGAGGCTCTAAATGTGCACAGCATGTTACAGCTGTGAGTATGGCAGGAACTGTGACACGACAGTACTTGTGCATAGAAACATATCTAACCATAGAAAATACCGTAAAAAAGATGAAAAACGGAGCTCACAGGACTGGCAGTGGCTCTAGGTGACAGAGGGGTGAGTGAACGTGAAGGCCTGGGACCCCCCTGTACGCAGCTGTGGGCTTTGTAAGCACTGCACACATAGGCATATTTTAAAACTTATTAAAAAATTTGTCTTTTGGGCCGGGCGCGGTGGCTCACGCCTGTAATCCCAGCACTTTGGGGAGGCCGAGGTGGGTGGATCACGAGGTCAAGAGATCGAGACCATCCTGGTCAACATGCTGAAACCCCGTCTCTACTAAAATACAAAAATTAGCCCGGCATGGTGGCGTGTGCCTGTAGTCCCAGCTACTCAGGAGGCTGAGGCAGGAGAATTGCCTGAACCCAGGAGGCGGAGGTTGCGGTGAGCCGAGATCGTGCCATTGCACTCCAGCCTGGGTAACAAGAGCGAAACTCCGTCTCAAAAAAAAAAAAAAAGTCTTTTTTGAATAATAAATTAGCTTTACCTACTACAACATTTTAACTTTATTTTTTTAGTTTTGAGAGTTTGCTCTGGTTGCCCAGGCTGTGCACAATGGGATGATCTCAGCTCACAGCAACCTCAGCCTCCTGAGTAGCTGGGACAAGGGGCATGTGCCACCATGCCCGGCTAAGTTTGTATTTTTAGTAGAGACGGGTTTCTCTACGTTGCCTCGGCTGATCTCGAACTCCTAACCTCAGGAACTCCGCCCGCCTCAGCTTCCCAAAGTGCTGGGATTACAGGCGTGAGCCACGGTGCCCTGCCTGTTTTTAACCTTATACAGGTTTAAAGTTTGTAGCTGGGCGGTGGCTTATACCTGTAATCCCAGCACTTTGGGAGGCAGAGGTGGGGGGGTGGATCACTCGAGGTCAGGAGTTCGAGACCAGTCTGGCCAACATGGGGAAACCCCAGCTTAAAAGAAAAAGTTTGTAAACATTCTCTTTTGTAGTAACACGTAGCTTAAAACACATTTTTTTCAAATGTACAAAAATATTTTTTCTTTATATTATCATTCTATAAGATTTTGTCTTTGTAATTTTTTTTTTTTTAGCTTTTAAAAACTTTTACGTTAAAAACTTTAGATACAAACACACACATGAGCCTACGCCTACATAAATTCACGACCATCAAGATATGATCCCAGCACTTTGGGAGGCTTCTGAGGTCAAGAGTTTGAGACCAGCGTGGCCAGTATGGTGAAACTCCGTTTCTACTAAAAATATAAAAATCAGCGGGCCATAGTGGCGCATGCCTGTAATTCCAGCTACTCAGGAGGCTGAGGCAGGAGAATGGCTTCAACACTGAAGGTGGAGGTTGCAGTGAGTTGAGATCAGGCTACTGGACTCCCCGTCTCAAAAAAAAAAGTCACTAGGCCACAGGAATTTTTCAGCTTTTATAATCTCATGGGACCACCGTAGTATACGGGGTTGCCCATGCACTGAAACGTCCTTATATGGAACTTGACTGTACATGGAAAACACACGGTAAACAGCGGATGTGGACAAAAGCTTACATAGCTTGCTGTGGGACTGACAGTAAAGGGTAAATAAAACATTTCAGATTGAGAAAAATGCTAAGAACAAACAAACAAACAAACAAACAAAAAAAAAGAGTATGAAAGGGCAAGTAGTGGGGACGACACTTGGGCATGAATGTCTGGAAAAGGCCCCCAAAGAGGGGGACATCGGAGCCAGATGTGGGCAGGAGGAAAAGTGCCTGGCGCGGGAAGAGACGAGCGAAGGCCGCCGCCGGTTCCAGGCTGCGGGGAAGGAGGCGCTCCAGGCTCCCACCGGTGTGGCCCGCAGGAAGGTGGCGGCTGGGACCAGGCCCGGGGGCGGGGCTGACCGTGCGCCGCGGGACCCTTTGCATTCCATTCCAAGACCCAGGGAAGCCATTACAGGGTTTCCAACCCGCAAACACTACGCTTTCTTAGGTTAGAAGATGCGCCGGGCCGCTGCCCGGAGAATGACCGGATTTGGGAAGAAGAGAAAAACCCTATTAGATTTAGGAATCCCGGGAAGGGCCCCAGTGGTTTGGAGCAGGTGGTGGCAGAGATGAAACGCAGGGAGGACGGGAAGGAAACGGGAATCAAAAATGAATTTCGCAGGGCGCGGTGGCTCCCGCCTGTAATCCCAGCACTTTGGGAGGTCGAGGCGGGCGGATCACCTGAAGTCAGGAGTTCGAGACCACCCAGACCAACATAGTGAAACCCCCGTCTCTACTCAAATACAACAAATAGTCGGACGTAGTGGTGCACGCCTGTAATCTCAGCTATTCGGAGGCTGATGCAGGAGAATCACTCGAACCTGGGAGGCGGAGGTTGCAGTGGGCCGAGATCGCGCCACTGCACTCCAGCCTGGGAGACAGAGGAGACTCCGTCTTCAAAACGAAACCAAACCAAAAAACGCGAGTGTCCTAGGTTTTTTGCTAGAGCAATTTGGGTGGAGGGTATTGCCCTTTCCAGAGGTAAGTGGAGAGGAAAAGAAAGGGAAAATCCTGGTGTCTTGATCACAGTGTAAGCATGTCACTATGAAAGAGACCTACGCATATATCGTAAACAAATATATTTAGCGCGGCGCGGTGGCTCACGCCTGTAATCCCAGCACTTTGGGAGGCCGAGGCGGGTGGATCACGAGGTCAGGAGTTCAAGACCAGCCTGTCCAAGATGGTGCAACTCGTCTCTACTAAAAAAATTTAGCCAGGCGTGGTGGCAGGTGCCTGTAGTCCCAATTACTCCGGAGGCTGAGGCAGAGAATTGCTTGAACCCGGAGGCGAGGGTTGCAGTGAGCTGAGATCCCGCCACTGCACTCCAGCCTGGGTGACAACAGCGAGACTCCGTCTTAAAATATGTATATATATTTAAAAATGTATATATGTATTTAAAAAATGCAACTAGATTTCCTAAGTTGCATTTTTAATTTTGTTTCAAAACTTCATGCAAGTATGCAAAATAAAAAATGCAGTTTAGGAAATCTCCGCCAGACCCTCGCTTTCTGGAGAGCTATTACCTCCCCCGTCCGCCTGTTTTCAAAGTTTGAGGCCAGAGACCCACGACAGCCACGGGCCACCGCAGGGCGACGCCTAGAAGTCCTCGGGCGAGCCCTGGCTCCAAGATGCGAACGGCGCATCCCCTCCGTGACCTTCCAACCCTGGGGACCAGCGCGTCCTAAGTGGTGAACAACGCATCCCCCTTCTCCCCACTGGGGAAAAGTCCGTGAAACAAGACTCACCCGTGAGACCGCCAAGCACTGCTAGTCTCGACGCCACCTCTTCCCAAACGGAGACAAAGGAGAGCGCAGTGGAAACGTGCGCTGCCCTGCGCCCCTCCCCAGACCCACCTCCCGCCTGACGCGGCCTAATCCGGCTACACCTACTCAGCCCCGCCGGGGTAGGGAGGGCGTGGCCCGCCCCGCCTTGGGAGCCGCCCGGGAGCCACTCGGCCTCTGCTCCCGGCACCTGGGCGGCGCGCCCACCTTTATCCCGGGGCCCCCGGCACCCGGCCCGCGCCTTCTCCCTTCAGCCCGGGCCCCCGGCCCCCGCGTTCTCCCCTCAGCCCGGCCCCCCGGGCCCCCTTCCCCACGCGTTCCCCCCTCAGCCCGGCCGCGGGGCGCTGCGCCTAAGCCACGTGGAGCCTCCTGCGCCCGGACGCCCGGCATTAGCACGTGGTGAGTTCTCAATACACGTCTGTGGAACAATCACGTTTACGCTTTTAGGCCGGGCGCGGTGGCTCACGCCTGTAATTCCAGCACTTTGGGGGGCCGAGGTTGGAGGATCACATGGGTCAGGAGTTCGAGACCAGCCTGGCCAACGTGGCGAAACCCCGTGTCTACTAAAAATACAACAATTAACCGGGGGTGGGGGTTCGAGCCTGTAGTCTCAACTACTCGGGAGGCTGAGGCAGGAGAATCGCTTGAACCCGGGAGGAGGAGGTTGCAGTGAGCCGAGATCGCGCCATTGCACTCCAGCCTGGGTGACAGAGCCAGACTCCGTCTCAATAAAAAGCAAGACCAAACATTTCTGCTTCCGCAGGTTGGGGAAGTGAAAATCAATCGGAGGAGGCAGTTTTTACCCCTGGAAATAGAGGTTGACTCGAACGTCCACCACCGCGCCGTCCTCCCAGTTGCAGATAAAATATGACTGCGTTTTGTTTTCTTTTTCCTGTTTCTGGCTGTTAATGTGGCTCTACTGCTAAAGGCAATACAACTCACCTTGAAAACAGCGGTCAGTCCACGCTCACCGTTGTCTACAGTGAAATGCAGTAGTTTGCGTAAGTAACACTTGAACAAAACCCAAATCGGTGTTTAAAAACCTCCAGCCCTTTGGGAGGCCGAGGCGGGTGGATCAGGAGGTCAGGATATCGAGACCATCCTGACCAACATGGTGAAACTCCGTCTCTACTAAAAATGCAAAAATTTCATCCCAGCTACTCGGGAGGCTGAGGCAGGACAATCGCTTGAACCTGGGAGGAGGAGGTTGCCCTGAGCCGAGATTGCGCCACTGCACTCCAGCCTGGCTGACAGAGGGAGACTCGGTCTCAAAAAAAACAAAAACAAAAAAAAAAACAGAACAAAACAAAACAACAACAAAAACCTCCCAAACGTTGACTTGAAGCTCTTCTGCGTATGTACCTGGGAGCAGTTCTCCATTTTTTTTTTAAGTCTGTTTCTGAATAAGCTTCAATTCTGAGGTTTGGCAATAAGAGATAATTTTCAGTGAAGGAAATATTTATTATTCCCTGATCTCCAGTAGGCACAGTAGGGCCCCTCCATTTGAAATCCGATTGTAATAAAGCTTCCTTGGTTCCTTACCTTACAAGGCGGGCTTACCAGTCAAACGGCTTCTGGCCTATCTCTACCTTGTCTTGCTGTGTGTGGTCTCTTTGAAACTACAGAGGCACATTCTCAGGTCAGGTTTCCAGCAGCCATTTTTTTCCCTTGGAGATAAAAATGTTAACATTTGGGTTTTCAATAAGAAATACTTCAATAACTGAGAAATGTTGAACAGAGCCTCCTCTCTAAGCCTCTAAGTGTCAATGTCATCGAAAGCCCGTTTCCTTACTGCATGAAACACACAGTTGAAGCAGAGGATCCTTTCTCTGGGCTACAGAAACCCACCCTTCATCACTCCCTTTACGATTCGCACAGTGCATCCCATAACCTGGATCCCCTCCCCAACCACTGATCCCATCTGGTCACTGGGGTGTGGCTCTGGGAATCAGCATGTTTAGAAACCTAATTCTCCATTTCACACCGCACCTCTTACATGGATTATTTTTGCTCCCATTATCCTTCAGCTTTCCTTTCCACAGCCCTGAAGAAGTAAACCAGAATGAATGAACTCATCTGTTGTGACATAAACTCAGCTAAAAGGAAGTTTAATTTCTCCTAAAAGAGCTAGAGAACCAATTAAACTGAAGTAAAAGTGGGCTGTCTTTTGAAATTGACCACAAAGAGGGTGGTGCATAGAAACAACGTTTTGGATTGCCGGAATTTTAGTCACAGTGATTCTTCTGCCAATAGCATCATGGCCATTAAAAAAAAATTGTATTTTGACAATGTTATCTGTCTTACAAATCAATATTTTCCTTAAAACCCTTAAAATGCAAACACCATAAATACACATTAATTCAGTCTACACAGATTTGTACTTCTCCCCTAGACAGGTGGGCGGAGGTTCTGGGCCCCGGTGGATAAGTATTCTTGCCTCGTGGGGTTTGAATGCGGAATGGACGGGTCAGAACAGCAGGGTAAGAACTAGATTGAGGTGAGTAACTCACTGGTCTGCAGCAAATTTAAGGGGTGCGAACCCCCCAGGTAATCAGTGTTAGTAACATTTTAACATGGCATGTAAACGAATCAAAATTAATGCAAAAATTTGTGGTGAACAAAATAGTTACATGTTGGATAAAGGCAGAGTCAGAGGATACCAGCCAAATAATCATGTTTGTAAAAGTCACAATGCAGCTATGATGAGCACAATGAAGGACAGGTGTGTGGTACTCTGAGCGCTGGAATTTAGGGAAGTTTCCCCTGATCTGCAGGAATCAGCCTGGAGGTCAGAGCCTCCCTGACAGGAGAGAGGATTCTTGGGGAACGACCTGAGGGGTGAGTGGAGGGGAGTGTGAAGAGGCCCTGCAGGCCCAGACTCGGACCCAGTAGGTCTGGGAAGAACTTAGATCTTCAGTCCAGGAGCCCTGGGAATGGAATATTGTAAGAAAACATGCCTTATCTATAAATGCTTGTTAACCTTAAACTTGTAAAACATTTCATTATTAGAGCTTCAGTTTATCTCTATTTAATTTAGCTGATTTTTTTTTTTTTTTGAGACGGAGTTTCCCTCTTGTTACCCAGGCTGGAGTGCAATGGCTCGGTCTCGGCTCACCGCAACCTCCGCCTCCTGGGTTCAGGCAGTTCTCCTGCCTCAGCCTCCTGAGTAGCTGGGACTACAGGCATGTGCCACCATGCCCAGCTAATTTTCATATTTTTAGTAGAGACGGGGTTTCACCATATTGACCAGGATGGTCTCGATCTCTTGACCTCGTGATCCACCCGCCTCGGCCTCCCAAAGTGCTGGGATGACAGGCGTGAGACACTGCGCCCAGCTGCTAATATTAATTGAATACATGCATAGTCTCATTTAATCTTGAAGTCTAATTTACAAAATGGTTATTTTTGGTATTATTATAATGTCACTTGCATTTAAAAATAACCCTGAGGCACCAAGAAACTTCACACACGCTTAAGTGTCTAAATTCGGATTAGAACCCAAATGTTGGCTGGGGCTGGTGGCTCACACCTGTAATCCTAACACTTTGGGAGGCCCAGGTGGGCGGATTGCCTAAACTCAGGAGCTGGAGCCCAGCCTGGGCAACATGGTGAAACCCCACCTCTACTAAAATAAATAAAATAAAGTAAATAATTTAAAAAGCCGGACATGGTGTCAGGCGCTGTACTCCCAGCTCCTCAGGAAAGTGAGGCAGGAGAATTGCTTCAACCCAGGAGGTGGAGGTTGCAGTGAGTGGAGATCACGCCACTGCATGCACTCCAGCCTGGGCAACAGAGCTCAACTCCATCTCTAAAAACAAACAAAGGAACAAAAAACCAGCAACGACAGAAGAACCCAAGTATTCTGACTTTGAGATGTGTCATTCTGGTCTAATACAGCATTTTACATTAGGGTATTCTGCCAACCCTGTGGTTGTATTTTTCATTTAAAAACTCTCTCCCATTATTATTTGCTGTGATGTATAATGCCTTTTTACGGACCTGTTTGACCCTGATAGCACCTTATGAGCTGTTATTATCCATTTTATGGACGAGGAAATGAGAAGGCAGGAGTGACAAATGCCTTGCTCAAAGCCCTATAGGTATTAGTTTGAGGAGCAGAGTTTAGAACCCAAATCTTGCTTTCCTGACACAAAAGGTAAAGGTAAAGCTAATTTTCCAAGTTCAGTCAATTGTTTAAAGAGCTTGTTGTTAAGTGTATTTTTAGAGTTTCTGTGAGTAAAAGAATAACCCAGCAGTCAGTAATGTATTTTCTACTTGGAATCTGATGTCTTAGTATGGTATGATTTTTAAAAGGCATATTTAACTCTATTTTAAAAGATCAGTCTAGGTAGAATCTAAAATCTAAATGGAAGTTCTTTGTTACTTCACACTGAGAAGAATGAGACTTGTCATCATACTGTTGTGTATTTTCACAAACTTGTGCTCCTTAGATAAAGCCGTGACCATGTAAATATCGTCTTATTTCATTGTGAGAATTCAGCAGTGGGTCTAGGTATAGCTCCGAAAGGCTAATTTTTAGACCCCAGCTTCTCCTCAGGCTTTAGCAATGATGTGTTCATGCTATTTTTTGGCAGTTTCATAAGATTTTTTCTCTTTTTTTTTTGAGATGGAGTTTCACTCTGGAGTGCAACGGCACCATCTTGGCTCATTGCAACCTCCACCTCCCAGGTTCAAGTGATTCTCCTGCCTCAGCCTCCCAAGTAGCTGGGATTACAGGCGTGCCACCACGCTGACTAGTTTTGTATTTTTAGTAGAAACCAGGTTTCTCCATGTTGGTCAGGCTGGTCTTGATCTCACGGCCTCAGGTGATGAGCCACCTGGGCCTCCCAAAGTGCTGGGATTACAGGTGTGAGCCACCGCGCCCGGCCACAGTTTTTTCTTCTTTTTAAGAATGGACTGTTGCTGTGGTTCACATGTTTGTGTCCCTGCAAAAGTCATGGATTGAAACCAACCCGATGTGATGGTGTCAAGAGGTGTGGCGTTTGGGAAGCAGTTAGGTCACAAGGGCTCTGCCCTGGTGAATGGAATTGGTGTCCTTGTAAAGGAGGCAGGGGGGAAGCCATTTTACCCTCCACTGCATGAGGTCATACAGAAGGCACCATCTCTGAGTGGGCCCTGGACAGGCACCAAGTCTGCTGGCTCTTTGATCTTGGACTTCTCAGCCTACAGAATTACAAGCTATACATTTCAGTTGTTTAAAAATTAATTGATCAGGTGCAGTGGCTCACACCTGTAATCCCAGCACTTTGAGAAGCCAAGGTGGGTGGATCACCTGAGGTCAGGAGTTCGAGACCAGCCTGACCAAAAAGGTGAAACCCCGTCTTTTCTAAAAGTACAAAAAATGGGCTTGGTGGTGGATGCCTGTAGTCCCAGCTACTTGGGAGACTGAGGCAGAGAATTGCTTGAACCCTGGAGGTGGAGGTTGCAATGAGCCGAGATTGCACCATTGCACTCCAGCATGGGCAACAAGAGCAAAACTGCGTCTCAAAAAAATCAATAAATAAAAGTGACTCAAAGTATTTTGTTATAGCAGCCTGAACAGACGACAACTGTTCTGTAACTTCCTTTTCCCCAAACCGTCCTTGCCTTTATACTAACAAACCTACCAAAACTGGGCTTATCTGGAGCAAATTTTCTGAGCTCGCTCTGTCTTGTTTCAGATCATCACTCAATTTTCCCTCAGAAATTCTGGAGTCAACCTCAGATGGTGTGGTCTTTTTTAACTTTTTATTTTGACGTATTTTGGATTTATAGAGGAGTTGCCAGGATAGTCCAGAGAACGTCCATATATACTTCACCCAGCTTCCACTAATGTTAACATCCCACACAACCAATGTACATTTATCAAAATACAGAAATCAACGGTGGGTCAATACTATCACCCGAACTCCTGAGTTTATTTGGTCTTTTTTTATTTGTTCTAGGATTCGATCCAGGAGACCGTTTGCCTTTAGGACATGGTTAATGCACAGATACCATCTCCACAGTCTCATTCCAGTTCTAGCCTAGAAAGTGTCATTGATACCTTGGGACGGCCTGGCTGATACCAGCCTTTCGATACAATTTACCACACCCTCTTTCCAAGTGTATGCCTTTCACATAATCAATAATCACCACTTGTAGGAAAGCCTTTCTTTTTTTTCCTTATTTATTTATTTATTTATTTTTAAAATTTTTATTGGATTTTAGTTTCTGGGGTACATGAGCAGAGCATGCAAGACAGTTGCGTAGGTACACACATGGCAGTGTGCTTTGCTTCCCTTCTCCCCTTCACCCACATTTGGCATTTCTCCCCAGAGAAAAGCCTTTCTTTCTTTCTTTTTTTTTTTTTTTGTCAGGCTGGTCTTTTTTTTTTTTTTTAATTTTTTATTGGATTATAGGTTTTGGGGTACATGAGCAGAGCATGCAAGACAGTTGAGTAGGTACACACATGGCAGTGTGCTTTGCTGAGAAAAGCCTTTCTTATGGAAAGTCAGTGTTGTGGCTTCCTACGTAGGATTGACTGGGCTTTAGGAACGCATTTTATATCATGTGATCAGCCTTGAGAGGTCTTTTGCATCCACAATGTGGATTTTAAATCGATAACTTCAAAATGCACACCTGCCCAGGAAAGTTGTGGCACACTGGACCCTCCAGGTTTTACGAGGTCTGTACAACAATTTGTTTATTGTTTTATATTATGTCTGAAATGGTGAAAATAAATGGTATCAGCGTGTAAATAATATAGGCTCCACCTTATTTGGGCAAAGAAAAAAGTCGGAAGTAAGTAGTTGTAGGGCACACAGTTCTGGATAGTTTTCTTTTTAATTTTAGGATTTAAATCTCTGATTTTCATTATGAGTTGGAACCAATTAGCGACCAGTGTTTTGTAATGGTCAGAAGGGTTTGAAAATGCTTTGATATGTTTGTGTTTAGAAATGGATTAATATGAGCCAATGTGTGCACATCAGGGACTCAGATGATATTTGATTTGGAACTTAAATTTTTTTTTTTTTTAGCTAAAAAAAAAAATCAACCAAATGTGCTTTAGAAAAGGTTGATTTAGGTGACGTACTCAAAGTTTGCTCTGTCGCCCAGGCTGGAGTGCAATGGCAGGATCTCCGCTCACTGCAACCTCCGCCTTCTGGGTTCAAGCGATTCTCCTGCCTCGACCTCTGGAGTAGCTGGGAATACAAGTGCCCGCCACCATGCCTGGCTAATTTTTGCATTTTTAGTAGAGACGGGGCTTCATCATATTGGCCAGGCTGGTCTCGAACTTCTGACCTCATGATCTGCACCCCACCCCCCTTGGCCTCCCAAAGTGCTGGGATTACAGGCGTGAGCCACCGCGCCCTGCGGTTTATGTTCTTTGTGAGCCTTTTCACTACTGATGGTATTAGCAGCCAGAGTGTTGGGGATGAGTAGAGCTAGAAGAGAGGGCAGCCCAGGACCAAAGTTGAATTACCCAGTTTACAAGTGCGTTTTGTGAAGGAAGAGCTAAGTGAGGAGCGAGCGGTAAATCAGAATGCAAGAGAGGGGCGGTCAGGTATGGAAGATTGTGGTATCGCGAACTAACAGGAAAGGATTTTGGTTTCAGTGGATTTTCTGCAGGGTCCTGATAAAACTTCTTCACTACTGCTGAGACTTTCTCCAATGAATGCAGCCAAGGACTAGGTTTCCAACGGGGTTCTGGGTGTATATTTATTCTTTCCTTAAAAAAAAAGAGTCAAGAGAGGCCGGGTGCGGTGGCTCACGCCTGTAATCCCAGCACTTTGGGAGGCCGAGGCGGGTGGATCACAAGGTCAAGAGATCGAGACCATCCTGGTCAACATGGTGAAACCCCGTCTCTACGAAAAATACAAAAAATTAGCTGGGCATGGTGGTGCGTGCCTGTAATCCCAGCTACTCGGGAGGCTGAGGCGGGAGAATTGCCTGAGCCCAGTAGGCGGAGGTTGCTGTGAGCCGAGATTGCGCCATTGCACTCCAGCCTGGGGAACAAGAGCAAAACCCCGTCTCAAAAAAAAAAAAAAAAAAAAAAAAAGAGTCAAGAGAAAAAAAGTCAAACCACTGCCACGGTAGGATACTAAAAGTATGTCTTCCTGGCCCAATGCAGGAGGGCTTTAGAACTTGGAAGGGGGCTCCCCTGTGCCTTCCTGGGTATAACCTCTAGGATGGCGATTCTCCTTCCCCCAGCCCCTAGGCTTTCACCCAGAAAGGTCAACCATACATTTCAAGAAGGGAAATTTTTTTTTTTTTTTAGATATAGTTCAGTGGCGGGATCTCAGCTTACTGCAATCTGCACCTCCTGGGTTCAAGCAATTCTCCTGCCTCAGCCTTCCCAGTAGCTGGGACTAAAGGTGTGCACCACTCCACCCAGCTAATTTTTTGTATTTTTAGTAGAGATGGGATTTCACCCTGTTGGCCAGGATGATCTCAATCTCCTGACCTCGTGACCCACCTGCCTTGGCCTCCCAAAGTGCTGGGATTACAGGCGTGAGCCACCGCGCCTGGCCATTTGTTTTTGAAATTGTCATAGAAAAGAATTCTCAGATTCCAAGAGGAGATAATTTCAGCCCTGGTTCCTGATCCTTTTTCTGAACTCCTCCCCTGTGTGAAGCCTCACTTCTTTACCAACATGTTAGTACTGAGTCCTGTGGGTTCAATCTTTTCAATGTGCCTAAATATTCTTTTCCCTCCCACCTCTGTGTCTTCCTTGTGTTGCTTTTACCTGCAAGCCTTTTCACAGGTCTATTTCAGGATATTAGATTGTTGTTTTTGTTAATATGTTTTACTACTTACAATGTGTTCAGAGAGAAAGTAGAATTGTATATTTAATATCCTTTCAATGTTACCACTTTAATTATTTCTAATAACATTGAATGGCTTATATTTTCTCAAGCAAAGGGGTCCCTAGGCATTTATATGTCCCCCTGTAGAAGTGCCAGGGTTTCTAAACTGACTCTTCTTCCGATATGGATGTTTCTTCAGATAGATTCTTTTTTTTTTTTTGTTTTGTTTTGAGACGGAGTCTTGCTCTGTTGCCCAGGCTGGAGTGTAGTGGTGCGATCTCGGCTCACTGCAACCTCCGCCTCCTGGATTCAGGCACTTCTCCTGCCTCAGCTTCCGGAGTAGCTGGGATTACAGACCCACACCACAATGCCCAGTTAAAGTTTTTGTATTTTTAGTAGAGACGGGGTTTTGCAATATTGGCCAGGCTGGTCTTGAACTCCTGACCTCAGGTGATCTGCCCACCTAGGCCTCCCAAAGTGATGGGATTACAGATGTGAGCCACCATCTGGCCAACAGATTGTTCTCGACGTCCGCGTCTCAGCTGCTACAGGGCCTGCCTTCGTCATTATCTGTAACTGTAACCCATTCAGATTCTCAGTTAGAAGCCTCCACCTCTGTGTCATTTCCAGGTTTCCTGTCTCACTTCCAGCATGTCCCATCCCACAGCTGGCCATACAGGGACCTGAAATCTGATGCCTCAATTTCTTTCAGTGTCTTAACTTCTCAAGTCTTTATTTCCTGTCAGACCTGCCTTAGAGTACATGGCCCATCATTTTATTAATTCCTTTACATGTACGTATTATAATCCTTCATCCCAAGCTCTAGGGGCACAAATGTTTCTAAATTCAGATTAAAAATATTGTAGAAAGATACTGTTATATAGTATCATCTTCAGTGAAACTGATGATGATTCTCAAATAAGTGGGATTAGTAAAGGCTCTAAATAACTTTGCATCTGTTCGGGCTGCGTTTCACTGCCAAGTGAGTTTTGGATAACTACCAACAACCAACTTGCATTTTCTTTTTTTTTTTTTTTTGAGACTGAGTTTCGCTCTTGTTACCCAGGCTGGAGTGCAATGGCGCGATCTCGGCTCACCGCAACCTCCGCCTCCTGCGTTCAGGCAATTCTCCTGCCTCAGCCTCCTGAATAGCTGGGATTACAGGCGCGCACCACCGTGCCCAGCTAGTTTTTTATATTTTTAGTAGAGATGGGGTTTCACCATGTTGACCAGGATGGTCTCGATCTCTTGACCTCATGATCCACCTGCCTCGGCCTCCCAAAGTGCTAGGATTACAGGCGTGAGCACCGCGCCTGGCCCCAACTTGTATTCTCAAAGCTCTTTTGGATTTTGGAATTGCGCGTAGAGATTGTGGACCTGGACCTTAAACTTCCTTGCACCATTTTCAGTCCATTTACTCCCCAGTAAAGCTGCCAGCCTGTAACTCAGCCACCAAGCAGCTGAACAAAATGTACAGCTAAGAATCTCCCATGAAATCACGACCACTAGCCACTGGGGGACCCCTAGTGATGGCGATGGAAGATTCTCACCAAGCCTCCGAGGTTCCCACAACCCTCCCGAGGCTTTCACGGCGCTGGTGGAGATGCTTTTGGGTTCCCGACACAACAGTATACTCATGCCTGAACCATTTTTCTTTTTTTTTTTTTATATATTATGGTGAATAAATTATGTTGATTCAAAGCTGTGTGTGTCGGTAGGTTAAATAAACTATTATTTTATTTTCACGATAGTAGCAAGGGTGTTAAACGTCTGTGTTGTAAAAGGGTCTTGGTCATGGGGGAGGACTACTGCCTTAGTATTTACGTCCCTGTGGTGATGTCATAGTGCTCCGTCTGTCCTCAAACTGCTGACTTCTTCCCAGTCCTAGCAGCTGAGTGCCTTACCACACTGAGAATAAGAACAGTTCGGAGAGAACGCCTGTGCTCTCCTCCGTCCAGCTCACCTGCCCCTATGCGCAGGGGCTTCGGGCCCCTCCTGGTAATACGCATGAGCTGTCTGGGCTTCCCTGCAGAGGCAGCGTTCACTGACCACCACGTGGCACCTTCTCCACGCCACTCAAGGACGACGTTCACGCATCCCCTCCCCATTTCGACCTTCCCTGCTCTGTGAACTCTGAACCATCCCCACTGGCATCCAGTGCTGCGATGGCATGAATCTTACAAATAACTCCCTCCACCCCACGTCCTCCTCTGGTTACTTCGCCCACCCAGTCCCTTTCACTGCTCCTTTTAATAGAAAACTTCTGAAATACTCTCTTCCTTTGCTACTCAAATTATGATCCACCAACATCATCAGTGTCGCCTGCCGGTGTGGTAGAAATTCAGACTTAGTTTCCACCCAGGACCTATAAATCAGAAACTGCGTTCACGCAGGATCGCCACAATTCACAGTAACATTGAATCTTGAGAAGCCCTGGGCTTTGGTGCCAATGATCCGCTCTCCTTGCGTTGTTCTCTTGAATCTATTTCAACAAATCTCTTCTTTCCGCTGTTTCCACAGTCATCACATTGCCTGCATGTTAAATCCAAAGGTCAATTTTTGCTGCTCATCTTACTGGATCTGTGCACCCTTTGACTTGGTTGAAATCTCCATTTCTTGTGCATCATCAACTTCAGGGCCATTAACCAGGTTGTGCAGGGACAGAGTCCTTGGGCCTCTTTTCTTTTCTTTTTTTGAGACAGAGTCTCACTCTGTTGCCAGGCTGGGGTGTGGTGGCGGGATCTCTGCTCACTGTAACCTCTGACTCCCGGCTTCAAGTGATTCTCCTGTCTCAGCTTCCTGAGTACCTGGGATTAAAAGCGCGCCACCACACCCAGCTAAGTTTTGTGTTTTTGGTGGAGACGGGGTTTCACCATGTTGCCCAGGATGGTCTTGATCTCCTGACCTCATGGTTCACCCCACCTCGACCCACCAAAGTGCTGGGACTACAGGCGTGAGCCACCGCGCCCGGCCCTCAGGCCTCTTTCTTTCCTCCACTTCCTCCCTAAGGGGTCTTACCTGGTTCCATGGCCTTTCATGCTGTCTATGGATATGGCCTCTTATGTTTCCTGTTTCAAACCTCAGTTCAAATACAAACTGCTCGTGGGAACGTTTACAGATTCCCTTGGCAGGGATCAAGCAGCCTTCCTTCAAAGTGATGGTTTTCGTTACCTCGGACTTCTAGTTTCTCACTTTTTCTACTTTGTATTTTATTGGTCAGCTCCTTGACAACAAAATCCATGTCATCGTCATCTCTACATGCCCACATTTCATCTGTTTGTATACACAGAAACATTTATTCTCATGTAACAAGTGCTTATCAAAGAAAACGTTCCCACCTTTCCAGGAATGAATGGTGAGTTTTCATGCTCTACGGATAATTTTCTTCCCGATCATGGAAATCTATGCTGATCCTCTGCTCTGTATCCCAGGTAAGCCAGTGCTCCTGTGGGCAGTCTCCATCAATCTTTTTTTGGAAAGAGCTAAAAACAACGACGAAACGAGAGGTAATAAATAGTGCACAGCTGTGTTTGCCAAGTGGGCTTTTCAGACATGCTCAGTGAGACCCGGAACGCGGGACACACAGCTACACCTGTCAAGAAAGCAGTCCGCAGAGCAAATCATGAAAACTGCGTCATCCACACCTCTTCTTTCAGAGCTTTCTGTGGCTGCTACCTGCTTGTCACTTACGTCGCAGCTCTAATGAGATCACTCCAGAGAGGCTTTCCCCCGTTCCTCCATCCAAGCAGCGCCCCTCAGTCCCATTTCATTTAATCATGCTGTTTCATTTTTTGTCATTTACTTAGGACTGTCTGAAAGTATTTGTTTTTTATGTTTTTACTGTTCATTTCCCACCCTCGTGGGATCTGAGCTTTGTAGCTGCAGGAGCTTCTCTTGCCCTGTGTTCCCTGTTTATCAGTAAATCGTATGCAGAACAGGGCCAGGTATGCAGTGTGTGCTTAGGGAATATTTATTGAATGAGGGAATGAATGAATGAATGAATGAGTGAGTGAATGAATGAATGTAGCTTGAGAACACTGGAAAGGTTCTTTAGCCCTGAACCACATCTTCAGACAATTGAATTATAAATCTTACATTAAAACTTGGTAGGCCAGGTGCAGTGGCTCACGGCTGTAATCCCAGCACTTTGGGAGGCTGAGGTGGGCAGAACACTTGATGCCAGGAGTTCAGGACCAGCCTAGCCAACATGGTGAAACCCTGTCTCTACTAAAAATACAAAACTTAGCTGGATGTGGTGGTGTGTGCCTGTAGTGCCAGCTACTTGGGAGGCTGAAGTAAGAGGGTTGCTTGTGCCTGAGAGGTGGAGGCTGCAGTGAGCCAAGATTGTGCCACTGCATCCAGCTTGGGTGACAGCTTGGGACTCTGCATCAAAACAAAAGCAAAAACAAAAAACAAACAAGAAAAACAACTTGGTGATGAGGAGATAAGGAGAAAGGGGATGAAAGACTGGAAGAAAACTCTTTTGGAACTTGAACTGTTGCCTGGCGTGGTGGCTCCCACCTGTAATCCCAGCACTTTGGGAGGCTGAGGCGGGCAGATCACCTAAGGTCAGGAGTTTGAGACCAGCCACGGCCAACATAGTAAAACCCCATCTCTACTAAAAATACAAAATTAGCCTGGCATGGTGGCATACGCCTATAATTCCAGCTACTCGGGAGGCTGAGGCTGAAGAGAAGCTCTTGAACCTATAGGTGGAGGTTGCAGTGAGCTGAGATCACACCACTTTACTCCAGCCTGGGCAATAGAGTGAGACTCTGTCCCAAAAAAACAAAACAAAACCAAAACCAAAAACAAACTAATAAACAAAACCTGAAATGGCAAATGCTTTAGAAAATACCTACCAAACTAAAGAAAATATTTCACAGGGGACTTTGGAGTAGGTATTCAACAAATACTCATGGATGGATTGATTTGGCTATTTGGCAGAAATGATATATAAGTAACTAGTACAATTTTTTTTTTTTTTTTAGACGGAGTTTCGCTCGTTACCCAGGCTGGTGTGCAATGACGCGATCTCGGCTCACTGCAACCTTCGCCTCTGCCTCCCAGGTTCAAGCAGTTCTCCTGCCTCAGCCTCCCAAGTAGCTGAGATTACAGGCATGTGCCACCAACCCCAGTTAATTTTTGTATTTTTAGTAGAGACGAGGTTTCGCCATGTTGGCCAGGATGGTCTCGAACTCCTGACCCCAGGTGATCTGCTGCCTTGGCTTTCCAAAGAGCTGGGATTACAGACGTGAGCCACCATGCCTGGCCACATGTTTTTTTGTATTGGCAGTTTTAATTCAGTGTCTAATGATGCTTTATGAATTTTCCTAAGGCTTTTTAGTACATTTATGGGAGAATGTGAGTCAGAAAGTGATAGATCTGGTTCTAGGCAATAGGTTAATTTTAGCCACAAAGGAGACAGAGGAAGGCAAAGGCTTGGAGAAAGGGAGAGGGAAATTCACGGGAGTGGAGGCTGGGAGTGGAGGAATGAGGCTTGTTGAAACAGTATTGGAAGGGTTCGGCTTTCTTCTCGGTGAGGAACAGATGCTACTTGGGAAAGAAGAAAATAACTGAAACTGTGCTTAGGTAGGCCTTTGGATTGGCAGGAACTCATATCCTGAAAAATAATTCAGGAAGAAATAGGTCTGTGCTTCTTTGCCTAGATCTGGGCAGTCACGGTGGTTTACTAATGCACTGTATTGCCGTGGCATCTTTATGAAGTCGCTTGAAGCTTTCCTATATTTTTAATTAGAAGTCATTTAGTCGGTCCTTCATTTACTTGGCAGCAATGGACTTAAATGGCTATAGAATGAAAAATGCAGGACGAGTGGGACCTCCTCCTTCAAATATCCCAGACAGACCAAGGAGATAATCACGCTCTGCATAGCCAAGATTTTCTGAAGCAGTGGTTGGAGAAACGGGAAGGCCTTCTCCCAGTGTTCCGTCTGCTTAACAGCCTGCCCGGCACAGTCCCTATAGAATGTTCTGGATGAAGCCAAGACCCCGTCATGACTGCAGTCAAACATGGGGAGTCACAGGTTAGGAGGGCAAGCGTCAAGGCTCCCTTGCTGCTGCCGTCAGTCTGGGTGGACTTGCGTGGGGTGGGGAAGTGGGGGATGGAGAGGACCTTTTGTGGGTGTAATCATGGTGCATCCTTTCCCTGTAATCTCACAAGCCTTAACCTCCGACTTTTTCTCTAAATTATCAAGGTCTAGTGGACAAGGTGTTTCAGTCAGTCCCCTTGGGGTGCCATAACAAATTACCACAGACTGGGAGGCTTAAATCGAAGAATGTTGGCCGGGCGCGGTGGCTCATGCCTGTAATCCCAGCACTTTGGGAGGCCGAGGCAGGCGGATCACAAGGTCGGGAGTTCGAGACCAGCCTGGCCAATAGATTGAAACACAGTTTCTACTAAAAACACAAAAATTAGCCGGCGTGATGGTGCGCACCTGTAATCCCAGCTACTTGGGAGGCTGAGGCAGGAGAATCGCTTGAACCTGGGAGGCGGAGGTTGCAGTGAGCCCAGATCACACCACTGCACTCCAGCCTGGGCAACAGTGCAAGACTCCATCTCAAAAACAAACAAAGAGAATGTTGTTTCCTCACAATGCTGGAGTCTAGAAGACTGAGATGAAGGTGTCAGTAGGGCTGGTCCCTTCTCCGGCCTCTCTCCTTGGCCTGTAGATTTCCGAGTTCTCCACACAGTTCATCTGTGCCCATATTTCCTTTTTGTATGAGAACGCTAGTCAGATTGGATGAGGGACCATCCTAATGACCTAACTTTAACTTAATTACTTCTTTACAGATTTTATTGCCAAATGCAGACGCATTCTGAGTTATTGGGGATTAGAACTCCTTTTTTTTTTTTTTTTTTTTTTTTTTTTTGAGACAGGATCTCTGTTGCCCAGGCTGGAGCTCATGGCACAATCTTGGCTCACTGCAACCTCGAACTTATGAACTCAAGCGATCCTCCCACTGGTATGTGCCACCTCACTCAGCTAATATTTTAAAGTCTTTCATTCCTTCCTTATTTTTCCCTCCCTCCCTCCCTCCCTTCCTTCCTTCCTCTTTCTCTTTCTCTCTCTCTCTTTCTTTCTTTTTTTTTTTTTGTGTAGAGACAAGGTCTCACTATGCCCAGGCTGGTCTCCTGGCCTTGAGCAATTCTCCCACCTTGGCCTCCTAAAGCACTGGGATTACAGGCATGAGCCAGCATGCCCAGCAGATTAAGATTCTACCTGTAAGTCTGGGTGAGGGGACATAACTCAGCCATGACACAAGCAAACACTGTATCAGGTATAAGGAGCGGACACCAAGGAGCAGATAGTCCGAGGCAGAGTGAGGGGAAACGGAGCCCACTGTCAGCCCCCGCCCACTGTCAGCCCCTGCCCACTGTCAGCCCCTCCGCCTCCCTGAACCCCTGCACACAGGCTGTCTTGCCACCAGAGGGATTAGAGAAGCAAAGAAGAAGACTTCTTCCTGTGAACACTTGCCTCTAATTTACTGTCCATTTTCTACAAGATTTCCGTATCGGTATGAGCCGACTGGGAGAGTTTTTAGATGGGCTGTCCCAGAGGTGGTCAAATTGTGTCCTTCGCAAATGCAACCCAAGCTCCACTCTTCAAGCTGTGGGCCAGGTACGCTTGTGGGGAAGGCCATCTTTTGCTTCGCAAAAGCACTGAGGGAGAAGAAAAGGAAAAAGTAGTAAGTTAGACAGCTAAGCCTGGTCCTTGGAGAAGCAGCCTGCCTGAAAAATCACAGCTACAGGCAAAACTAGAGCAGCCCGGGGACAACTCAGGCTGCACCCGCCCAGGTGAGCAGTCAGGGTCCAGCGCAGAAGCCCGTGTTCTTTGTGTGATTAGCCAGCTCTCAGGGAAAAGGTTCCTATTCTTTTCAGACAGGTACATGTTGGGCTTCAGGGAACTTGCCCAGGGAGGAGGGGGCTTCCCTAAAACAAACCCACTGCTGTACACATGAGAAGTGGTGCTTTGTGCCCGCGTAGAGACGTAACCACAACTGCCTGAACAAGGGTGGGGTCTGCAGGCAGCTTTTCACATAAGAGAAGTCACTCAAGCAGCTCCACAGATGAGAGGAGTTTCTTCTAGAAGCTTTTGGATTCAACTGTAGAACCGGCAAGTCACTCAGGCCCCGCCACTGTGGAGAGCTGGCTTCTCTGCTCACTAGACTTCGGCTCCAGCCTCATTCTTTTTTTTTTTTTTTGAGACGGAGTTTCCCTCTTGTTACCCAGGCTGGAGTGCAATGGCGCGATCTCGGCTCACCGCAACCTCTGCCTCCTGGGTTCAGGCAATTCTCCTGCCTCAGCCTCCTGAGTAGCTGGGACTACAGGCACGCACCACCATGCCCAGCTGATTTTTTTTGTATTTTTAGTAGAGACGGGGTTTTACCATGTTGACCAGGATGGTCTCGATCTCTTGACCTTGTGATCCACCGGCCTCGGCCTCCCAAAGTGCTGAGATTACAGGCGTGAGCCACCGCGCCCGGCCCCAGTGTCATTCTTTGTGTCCACGCTCCTTCACTGTTTTGGTGGTGAGATGATGAGCTTGGACAGTACCTTAGATAATGAGACCAGCGCCCTGACCTGTTCAGGGGCCTCATTCATCCAGAGGGAGAACTGTTCCTAATACACTCCCACCAGGGGGTCCACCTTTTCCTTTTCTCTCTTTTTTTTGGAGGTAATTTCTCATTCTCTCACCCAGGGTGGAGTGCAGTGGCACAATCACAGCTCACTGCAGCCTTAACCTCCTGGGCTCAAGAAATCCTCCCACCTCAGCTTCCTGAATTGCTGGGACTACAGGTGTGTACCACCATGCCAGGCTATTTTTATTTTAGATTTAGGTACATGTGCAGATTTGTTGCACAGGTAAACTTCCGTCTCAGGGGGTTGTTGTACAGATATTTCATCACCCAGGGACTAAGCCTGGTACGTCAGTTATGTTTTCTGATCCTCCCCCTCCTCCCGCCCTCCTTCCTCAAAGAACCCCCAGTGTGTGTGTGTGTGTGTGTGTGTGTGTGTGTTCCCTCTCCCCAGTATGTGTATGTGTGTGTGTTCCCTCTCCCCAGTGTGTGTGTGTGTTCCCCTCTCCCCACTGTGTGTGTGTGTGTTCCCCTCTCCCCAGCGTGTGTTCCCCTCTCCCCAATGTGTGTTCCCCTCTCCCCAGTGTGTGTGTGTGTGTGTGTTCCCCCTCCCCAGTGTGTGTGTGTGTGTATGTGTTCCCCCTCCCCAGTGTGTGTGTGTGTGTTCCCCCTCCCCAGTGTGTGTGTGTGTGTATGTGTTCCCCCTCCCCAGCGTGTGTGTGTCCCCTCCCCAGTGTGTGTGTGTGTGTTCCCCCTCCCCAGTGTGTGTGTGTATGTGTTGCCCCTCCCCAGCGTGTGTGTGTGTGTCCCCTCCCCAGTGTGTGTGTGTGTGTTCCCCCTCCCCAGCGTGTGTGTGTGTGTCCCCTCCCCAGTGTGTGTGTGTATGTGTTCCCCCTCCCCAGCATGTGTGTGCCTGTGTGTGTGTGTGTGTGTGTTCCCCCTCCCCAGTGTGTGTGTGTTCTCATCATTTAGCTCTCACTGGTCAGTGAGAAGGTGTGCTATTGTGTTTCTGTTCCCGCTCTAGTTTGCTAAGGATATTGGGGGTGGCATCTTAATGCTCCTGCAGAATCATCACATAGGCTCTGCTCAAAGGTTCCTTTTGTCCTTTTTCTGCCTTGTGGAAGCAAAACATCTAAAAGAGAAAATAAATGATTATTATGTTCAGGAAATCCCCTGAAGCGATTCTCAGCGAAGCTTCAATTTGGTCTGTGAAGAGTGGTGTAGCCGAGGCTCAGGAGAGGAAATTTCCATGGTGAGCCTGATAAAAAGCTTCCAGCTCAAAGGCAGGGCTGCTACAGAGGGCCTGCTACTGCTCGTCTCACCCATGCTTCTCCTCTGCTGCCTGTCTCCTACAGAATACTGGAATTGCAACAAAAATTATTTCAGGTGTCTTCTAACTTTTGTTATTGTGTGAATAGGTAGTATAGTTATATGTATTCAAAATTTGAAAATCTCATGCTTGAAATTCAAAAACGTATGAAAGACTGTGCAGCGGGATATGGTCTGAAGGGCACAGCCCTGATAAAGTGTGGGTCGTGGCCCAGCTTCTCAGAAATGCAGACCCTGCCCTCAACCTGCTGAACCAGAATCTGCATTTTAACAAAATCCAGGTGATTAATAAAAATTGAGAACTGTTGTTGATGCCTGAGTGTGAAAACTGTGAAGCTGTCTTGGCTTTCTCAATGCAGGAAGGCAGCCAAGTTCACCCACATCTTATTAGCACCCACATCTTAGGGTTCCCGAATTTACAAATCCATAACACCTACAGCCACGTGGACTAGTCACCTGAGCCGGCAGGTGTCTGCATGTCTAACATCAATGCAGTAGCTTTTCAAATCCATAACACCTACAGTCACGTGGACTAGTCACCTGAGCCGGCAGGTGTCTGCATGTCTAACATCAATGCAGTAGCTTTTCAAATCCATAACACCTACAGTCACGTGGACTAGTCACCTGAGCCGGCAGGTGTCTGCATGTCTAACATCAATGCAGTAGCTTTTCAAATCCATAACACCTACAGTCACGTGGACTAGTCACCTGAGCCTGCAGGTGTCTGCATGTCTAACATCAATGCAGTAGCTTTCACTAGCTTCGATGCACAGAGCTAATCTGAGCAAGTGTGTGATTATGACGACACACCCCACAAAAAAACTGATCACGTGAAGAGGTCTACTTCAGGGGACAAAAACGGTCACAGTTTGAAAGTCATGGCTCACTTAGAGGAATGTGTGTGGGGAGTGGGTGTGTGTGCTGCGAAAGAGAGCACTGTCTTACTTCTCTTCTACTATTAAAAGGACACTGGGCCGGGCGCGGTGGCTCACACCTATAATCCCAGCACTTTGGGAGGCCGAGGCAGGTGGATCACGAGGTCAAGAGATCGAGACCATCCTGGTCAACAAGGTGAAACCCCGTCTCTACTAAAAATACAAAAATTAGCTGGGCATGGTGGTGCGTGCCTGTAATCCCAGCTACTCAGGAGGCTGAGGCAGGAGAATTGCCTGAACCCAGGAGGCGGAGGTTGCGGTGAGCCGAGATCACGCCATTGCACTCCAGCCTGGGTAACAAGAGCGAAACTCCTTCCCAAAAAAAAAAAAAAAAAGAAGTAAAATAAAAAAAAAAGGCCACTTATACTTTGAGTTTCTGCTTGAAGGCTCTAGAACTTATTCTGATGAATGTCGTATGATACCTCATCCTCCATTTCTACAAGGGAAGAAAGAGTGCTGCGAAGCCTTCACCTAGAAATCAGTATCACGGCCTAACCACTATCTCAAACAAATGTGTGTGTGTTGTGTTGTGCATTAATAGATGTAATTCAGATCGTTTAGTTTAGTATTGGATGCTCCTTTTGCTAATTTGGATAATCCTTCAATGAATTGAAGTAAGTTGAAAAGCAAGTGATGCTTGGTTTCCGCTTATTCAATGCCATCCAGTGTGGCGAATATAACGTCAGCCACTGTAGGTCTCAGGCACTGTAATTTCAAAGGATGGTTTCTGCATATGTGAGTAAATACGTGTCTATTCTTTTCCCTCCGTCTCATGAGAGGGAGCTTGTTCATGCTGTGGGGCCCCAGAGCCAGGCTTTCCACTCCTGCACCTGCTCCCGTTTCTGCTGCACAGACTGACTCTGGTGCTAGATTGTGAAGCCGTGTCGGCCATAGGAGCTTTGTCTGGTTGGAGTTTGAGCTTTCTCAGAGCTGACTGGGGGAGGCCCTCTAGGCTTAAGTTATGATAAATGAGACAAAAATGTTATTTGCTGCTGCTTTTCTGAAGTCATAAAAGAATTTGTTAAAAATTATTGCCCTGGCGCAGTGGCTCATGCCGGTAATCCCAGCACTTTGGGACGCCAAGGTGAGCGGATCGCGAGGTCAACAGATCAAGACCATCCTGGCCAACACGATAGAAACCCCATCTGTACTAAAAAATACACAAAAAATTAGCCAGGCATGGTGGTGCGTGCCTGTAATCCCAGCCACTCAGGAGGCTGAGGCAGGAGAATTGCCTGAACCCAGGAGGTGGAGGTTGCGGTGAGCCGAGATCGCGCCATTGCACTCCAGCCTGGTGAAAGAGCGAGACATTGCCTCCCCCCGGCAAAAAAATTATGATTTGTTTTTCTAAAAGGAATAATACACGTAAGCAGCACTAAAAGCAAAATGAAACAAGGGGAGTGGTGAAAGGAAGTCTCTTGCCCTTGACCTCAGGTCATCTGGTCACCTTCCCAGGACGGCTCATGTCACATCGCCTTCCGCGGCCTCTGTGGTTCCTCATCCACTGGCTCCTTGCTTTGCTTCCAAGAAGGCCATCCCCCCAGAAGAGCAGCAGCTTGCATTCAACAGTTATTATAACCTTTTTACAGCGGGAGACTTCAGAGCTTGCTAAACTTTCCGGGTCTCAACCTGGGAGACGATTCCTGCAGACTGGCGTTTTAGGAATAAAGGAAAGGCCACAGACCCTTTCAGCACGGGCTTGTTCCCCACACAACTAACCCTGCTCGTACTGATGGAGCAAATACTTATTTACAAAATTCCTCTGCTGCTTCTTTTTCTTTTTTTAGACAGTTGGCAGAGCTAGCTGAGGTTTTATTTTGGACCAAAAAAAAAAAAAGCAACCGAATTGTTTTGCAGCTGGAGGCATGGGCAAGCCCAGGCAGTAAACTCCCCCGAGGTGGGCTGAGGGCTGGGGCTGGGTCTCAGGGGGTCCCCGGTTCTGAGCTTCTCAGGCTCTGGGCTGGGCTGGGAGGGGCGGGCATAGCTGTTCACTTGGGCAGGATGCCAGAGGCCTTGGACACCAGCTTCCCATCACGGGTCTCGATCTTCACAGCCATCGCCCTGGAGGCGCTGGTACAGCTGAAAGAGCTGGAGCCCGCGCCAGGGCCAGAGCCGGAGCTCAGGCCACCTGCTCAGCCGCGGGGCCCTGCAGATGCTCCTCTACATCCAGGGCCAGCCTGACATTCCTCAGCTCCTGGCACTCGCGCAGCTGCCCCCGTCCTGGAGGGAGGCCTCTGGCTCGGACAGCCTGGCCTTGGCATCCGCAAGGGCCAGCTCCCTGCCCTGCTGGCATCTGCGATGCTGGCCTCCAGGGAGGCCCTCTGGCCTCTGAGGTCTCAGCCTCCGCCTGGGGCTGCTGATGTTCCGCTTCTCGGAGAGCTCAGTCTCTGCAGCTGCAGGTCACCCCCTGCTTCCCACCCAGTGTCTGCAGCTCCTCATACCGACCTGGTGCAGGCTCAGCCCCAGCTGGGCAGTGGCCGGCCATCTCCTCCTGCTGTGCCTTGACCTCAGCGATGGTGTTGTCCATGGACAGCACCACAGACACGTCCAGATCTGGACTGCATCTCCCGGGTCTGCTCTTCCTACAGCTGCTGAGGAAGTTCATATGTCAGTCAGCCCTTCCCCGCGAGACTCCAGTTCTGCCTTGTTCATGGCAGCTTCATCCACGTCCTTCCTGATGAGGACACATTCATTCTCCATCTCTGTAGCTCATGGATCTCATCGTCACACTTGTCCCTGAAGTCCTCCCTCAGCCCCTGCATGTTGCCACGTCCGCCTGCAGCTGCAGCTTCTCCTGGCCCGGGGTCTTCAGCTGTGCCTCAAGTTGATGCTGTAGCTCTCACCTATGTCGTCCACGTTGCTCCCAGCTGTCTTCTGCATTGCAGGAGGCTCCACTCGGTCTCCAGCATTTTGTGCTGCTGCTCCAGGAACCGCACCTTGTCGACGAAGGAGGGAAACTTGTTGTTGAAGGTTTTGATCTGCTCCTTCTCCTGGGTGCACATGGCCTGGATGTTGGGGTCTGCCTCCAGGTTAAGGGGGCTCAGCAGGCTCTGGTTGACTGTGACGGCGGTGATGCCTCCCATGCCCATGCTGCTGGCCCCACCATAGCCTGCGTCCCGGCCACCCGGGAAGCTGCTGCTGCCCGTTCAGGAGAAGCTCGAGGAGCTGATATGGAACCGGGTCCACTCGTGTAGGAGCGACTGCTGAAGGCCTGGGGGCCAGAGGTGGACACCTTGTAAGACTTCTGGGTCACCCTGGTGGACATGGCAGAGGCAGGCGGGCTGAACCAGACAGATTCCAGAAGGAACCGAGAAGCTGCTGCTTCTTACTGAGATGGGCATTGAGGAACAGAACGACACGGCCTCTTAAGCCTTCCAGGAGAAAACAGTGAGTCCATGGAGCATTTCTCATCCTTCACAACCAACTCTAAACGTCTTTTTTAGAAGGATCCTCTAAGTTCCTGATTCCAAATTAGTCTGGGCACACATGCAGAAACTAGAAGTGATTTAGACAAGCAGAGTTTTAAATGTTAACATATTAAAATAGACATTGATACATTCTGTATTTTTTTTTTCACTTTTAACAAAGGATTTTATTTGTGGTCCCCTGAAAAGTAAAATCCAGAAAACAGCAACCCATTGCAAGAGGGTTCTGTCATAAAAGCTTTTCAGTCATTCTCTCATCACACGGTGTCCTCTTTCATGTACATCATCAGAAGCAGACTGGTAAGTGCAAACCCTGTGTGAAAGGCACGTGGCGCTAGCATTGCCCACACCTGCTACACCTCTTCGGAAGCCAAGGGGGGATTTTTCTGCAGTCTCCCATTTCGATGGAAACATCACAAATTTTTTATAGCACAATATTTGAAGGTCTCTTCCCCTGCTCTTCCCTTCAGTTATCTACTAGAAGGGTACAGAATTAAAAAGCTTTTTTCTCCTAGCTGTGATCAAAACAGAGAATGCTAAAGAGATTATTCTATGTTCCTGGGTTTTATACTTGGATATTTACAGTATAATATCCTATGTTATTCTATGTTCCTGGGTTGTATACGTGGATATTTACGGTATAATATCCTATGTTAGTCTATGTTCCTGGGTTGTATACGTGGATATTTACGGTATAATATCCTATGTTATTCTATGTTCCTGGGTTGTATACGTGGATATTTACGGTATAATATCCTATGTTATTCTATGTTCCTGGGTTGTATACGTGGATATTTACGATATAATATTCTATGTTACTCTATGTTCCTGGGTTGTATATGTGGATATTTACGGTATAATATCCTATGTTATTCTATGGTCCTGGGTTGTATACGTGGATATTTACAGAGGAAGTTGAACCTCAAGTTCTGCCGCCCTTCCAGATGGGTGACAGAAGAGAGGATGTGATAGCACAGTTAGAAAACACTGATAGTCATTCTCTGATGGAGTGAAGCAAGCTTTCTCAACCATCGACCAATATGACCCCATTGGTCACAAGCCCTGCAGAGATCCAGCAAGATCTGAGTTTCAAATACGGAACATATTTCAAAGGGAACCAGTAGCGAGTGCTCCTGTATGAGGAGAACTGAGTGCTGGTGAAGGCAGAGAGTAAAGAATCCCGAGAAACTTTTAGTGCCCTTTTCATTGAGTAAGCCAGTTGTAGAGCAGCCTGAAAACCGTGGCTGTGATGACACCAGGATGTGTTCGTGGACCTGCTGCAGGCAAACATGATTAGCAGCTGGCACACTCTGGCTCTCAGCACCAAGTTCTCCAAGAGACTTAAGGCTGGGGTGTGTAGCGGAAGTATCTCTTGCCAGATGGGAGTTCTTTGGTGGAGACTCCTTTTGTGAGAAGTTTTTGGCTTCCTCTTCAGGGGTGGTTGGAGGGACCATCACACTATCCCCATCCTTCCTGTCGACTGGGGTGGCAACCCTCTCTTCTGCTGTCGGCTGGAGAGAAGTGACTACCCTGAGAATCTCATCAAAGTTCTGCCAGTGGTGGCTGGGCAGAGGATAGAGAGTTTCAGCTTCTTCTCAGGACCGAAAACAAACGCCACAGCACGAGCTGTCACAGCTATGCCCTTTTCATCCTTCTCTGCTGGATCCAGCATGCCCAACAGGATGGCAAGGTCCCGGGTTGTTATCATGGGGATGGGAAGGTGACTTCCGGGTTGTTATCATCGGGGACGGGAAGGTGACTTCTCTGCACCTGTGCGGGCTCTTCACCATTGTAAACACTGATGGCCTTGCTCCAGGCAAGGCCGTCCTCAACACTGTCTATTGAAAGGGCAGTCAACTTAGCATTCCTCTTGGCAAATTCTGGTGCTAGCTTTGCAGCTCTGCCGAGCTCTGTGGTGCACGCTGGGGTAACGTCCCGAGGGTGGGAGAAGAGAATGTCCCGTGAGTCTCCCAGAAAGTCGTGGAAACGGATGCAGCCGACAGTGATACTGGCCGCAGAGTCGGGAGCCAGGTCCGGAACAGCAGATCTCCGAGCAGGACGGCAGCGGTGACGAGGAGGCACAGCTCAGACAGCAGCCAGCTGCGCGGTTCCGGAGTGGACACAGTCACAATGCATATGGAGTTTCAAGATAATATGGAAGCCCTCAAAGGAAAATGAGGCATGTGAGAGCATGTCTTACTGTACCACTAGGGAAATTTCTTGGAAAATTTGCCAAGCATTATAAATAGATAAGTCACTCTGGTATATACAAAATGAAGAGCAAGGAGCAGGTGTTAAAATTGGGATGTGGGAGGTGAAGATCCTCAATCAAATGAATACAATTTAATGATGTAACTCTCCATAATTTAAATTAAAAAAAAAAAAAAAAAGACAGAACCCTATTGCATCTAACAATATGTCTTACGTTAACAGGATGGTTCTTATACATGGTGCAATGAGAATATTTTTCCTACACCCTGAAAAGTAAGATAATTGAAATTCTACTGTCAACCAAATGTCAACTTAAAAATTATTCTTACGTTTATCAAACACGGCATTTTAATAGATGTTTTTTAAAAAAGGTAAATTCTAGGCTGAGCGCGGTGGCTCATGCCGGTAATCCCAGCACTTTGGGAGGCTGAGGCTGGGGGATCACTTGAGGTCAAGAGTTAGAAACCAGCCTGGCCAAAATGGCGAAACTCCATCTCTACCAAAAATGCAAAAATTAGCAGGGCGTGGTGGCATGCGCCTGTAATCTCAGCTGCTTGGGAGGCTGAGGCAGAAGAATCTCTTGAACCCAAGAGGCAGAGGGTGCAGTGAGCCGAGGTCACGCCACTACACTCCATTCTGGGTGAGAGCGTCTCAAAAAAAAAAAAAACCAAAAATGAAAAACGAAAAAAAGGTAAGTTCTGTTACATGTACAGCCATTTGCTCTTTATTATTAGAAAAAATTAAAGTGGTAGTTATAGTTATTAAGAAATGGTAAAAAAAAAAAAAAAGTCAAAAGAAAGTTACCCCAATGTTGGTTTGCTGAAAATCTCATCATTTCTGACTTCCTTTTAGGGTCGTTTAACTGCTCTGAGCCTTCCCCCATCCCAACGCATGCCCAATTCTATTACGAGATTTTTTGTGCGTAAATTGATTTAAATTATTGTCACATATTTTAGCATACGCATTTATATACTGCTGATTAATCTGATGGAACGTATAGATAATTAGCAGAGTGTAGCGTATGTGTAAGTGTGAATGAGCTCTTTGCCTCATAGGTGGCTGATTAGCATAGGAACTGCCTCAATTGGCAATCTACACTTGAGAGCTGGATTCAGCAACACTTCACATATCGACGTCTAAATCTAAGCCACAGGGATTGTGAATTAGCACAAGGAATATATCATTGGTGAAATTAGCAATCTTCTAGGCCTGTGGTGGGAAAGAAAGGTTTTACAGGCTCTGCTACCCTTGAATATATAAGGTATAAGAAAGTTGCTTAGGACCCACAGCCAAGTAACCCCTTGGTGTTGGGCTCCCTTCGATCCTGTGATCCCACCTTCACTGGACGACTATTGAATCTCAGGAAGTTTTTTTTTTTTTTGAGATGGAGTTTCGCTCTTGTTACCCAGGCTGGAGCGCAATGGCGCCATCTCAGCTCACTGCAGCCTCCGCCTCCTGGGTTCAGGCAATTCTCCTGCCTCAGCCTCCTGAGTAACTGGGATTACAGGCACGCGACACCATGCCGAACTAATTTTTTTATATTTTTAGTAGAGACGGGGTTTCACAATGTTGACCAGGATAGTCTAGATCTCTTGACCTCGTGATCCACCCGCCTTGGTCTCCCAAAGTGCTGGGATTACAGGCTTGAGCCACCGCGCCCGGCGAACCTCAGGAAGTTTTCTGATCCTATCAACAAAACATCATTGCACCTGCCTTGGAGCGAACCTTTTGTGTGATGTGCTTGTCGGGGCATCTGAGAGTGGTCAGTATGGCTGCTCTGCTGCCCTCTTGCTGCTAGATACTTGTTGGCTCAACAAAGCATGTCCAAGACTCGCTTTCCTTGAAAGACCACTTGGAAACAAAGGAGTAAAGGTCAAGATTGGGAGAAACAACTGGAATCCAAGGATATTCACCATCAGATGCCATTGTCCAGTGAACAAATACTTTTCATGTCAGTATTGAACGTTTAGGCTTAGATACGAGAGGATCTACTCATCTAGCTCGGTGCGGGTTCCAGGTGCACCTGAAAAGTCTGTGTGTTTGGATGTTGAGTGGAGCCTCCCACACAGACACCTCAGGTCAGGTTGGTCGAGTTACTGCTATTCAAACACCTGTATCCCTCCTGATTTTCTGTCTGCTCTAGCAGTTACTGAGATGAGTGTTGAAGTCTCCAACAATAACTGCATTTGCTTATCTCTTTTCATTTTTACCAATTTTTACTTTATTTATTTGGAAGCTCTATCATTAGTTGACATATATTTAGGGTTGCTACCATCTCTAGATGAATTGACCCTTTTATTGTCATGTCATGTCCTTTTTTATCCCTGGTGACATTACTTATTCTGAAGTCTACTTTGTCTGATACTAATATAGGCACTCCAGTTGGTTATGATTAATATTTACATGAAATATTCAGTTTTTCCTCTTATAAAAGTCCTATAAACCTTTGGATTCTCTGTGACAAATGAATATCTTTAATGGCAGAAAATGGGGGAGTGTTTGGGTGGGATTTCAATCCCAGATATTTTACTGTCACTAAATTACATGCCATCTATTATAATAAGTAATTCATGACTTCACAGGACTCTTGTCAGAACTGTCCCAGAATCCATTTCTGAGATGTATTTTGTAAATCTGAGTATGAACCTCTTCTTTTCTAAATATAATGACTCTAGATATTAAAGTCCTTATAAAAAACAATACCTTTGAAATACATCCCTGTAAAATAAATTCATTTTAGGTGTTTGAAAAACGAACACCCAGGTGGGGTGGCTGACGCCTGTAATCCCAGCTCTTTGGGGAGTTGAGACGGGCAGACCACCTGAGATCAGGAGTTTGAGACCAGCCTGGCCAACATGTTGAAACCTTGTCTCTATTAAAAACACACATGGGTTACGTGCCTGTAATCCCAGTTACTTGGGAGGCTGAGGTAGGAGAACTGCTTGAACCCGTGAGGCAGAGGCTGCAGTGAGCTAAGACGGCACCTCTGAACTCCAACCTGGGCAACACAGCAAGACTCCATCTCAAAACAAAATAAAACAAAAAGCAAACCTCATACAAATGATGTAGCCATGATATAGAAAGTATTCTTTTACACAAACGAAACCTAGTATTGATCCTCTTTGCTAAAACTATTGAATGGCCTTTGATATTCTCTTGCGTGTTCAATAATGCGTCTCTGTCCAGTCTAATGAAATACTGTGTCTCAATTTGTTCAGGAATAATGGTACCATGAAATGTAGGTTTAAGAATGAAAACCTTGTCAATACAATTTATTATGTGTTTTTTTTGGTAGGCTACAGTGCTGCAAAAACCATGATATTTTAAAGGGGTACTCATAAAGCATCCAGCACGTAACTGTCCTCCTTTCTGAGCTAAGAAAGTAATTAAGGGAAAAAAATTAACAATAATTACAGAAAAATATGTATTTTTAGAAGAACTGGTATTCCCTTGTTAATTAAAACATTATTGCTTTCATTTTGATTCAAATGCTGAAGTAAAACAAACACAATTATTGCCTTTTCCTTCTAAGTTCTCAGTGACTCCTCTCATTCTCCCTTTGGAAATGGGGACTTACAAGTAAACAGCTCTTGGTATATTTATTCTTCTCTGAGGAATTTGGATCACAGTACCAGAAATTTTTAAATCTATCAGTAGAAGGCAACAAAAAAAGGCTAAAAACTACAAAATATAAAAACGGGTTGATACGTCGTGACAACGGTGTTTACAATGAAATTCTTGTTTTGTTTTTCTTTTTTTTGAAAGACAAGGTCTCACTCTGCTTAGAGTGCAGTGGTGCAGTCATAGCTCACCATAGCCTTGACTTCCTGGTTCAAGGAATGCCCCCAACCCCAGCCTCCAGAACAGCTGGACCTTCCGGTGTGCACCACTGTGCCCAGCTAATTTTTTAGATTTTCTAGAGACACAGTCTTGCTGTGTTACCCAGGCTGGTCTCAAAATCCTGGCCTCAGGCCGGGCGTGGTGGCTCATGCCTGTAATCCCAGCACTTTGGGAGGCCGAGGCGGGTGGATTACAAGGTCAAGAGATTGAGACCATCCTGGTCAACATGGTGAAACCTCATCTCTACTAAAAATACAAGAAATGAGCTGGGCATGGTGGCGCGTGCCTGTAATCCCAGCTACTCGGGAGGCTGAGGCAGGAGAATTGCCTGAACCCAGGAGGCGGAGGTTGCTGTGAGCCGAGATCGCGCCATTGCACTCTAGCCTGGGTAACAAGAACGAAACTCCATCTCAAAAAAAAAAAAAAAAATCCTGGCCTCAAGTGATTCTCCCACCTCTGTCTCCCAAAGCGCTGGGATTACAGGCATGAGCCACTGTGCCTGGCGTTAAAACGTAGTGACTAGGCTTTTGGACATACCCTTCAATGTCTTCATTTCAAGCAGAGAACCACTAAGAAACAAAATCAATTGCTTTGTGGATTTGTCAAGAGTTTGGCTCTGCTAAGGGAGCCACAGTGAGAAAGTTCGCTACTAGGTTGTAGAATGGCGAAGATAAGCTATCGGGATTAGAGGCGGGTGGTGGACTAGAGACCCATAAGGCTAATGAAGCGTTGAAGGCCAGGTCTCCCCTAAGGCAACAAAAGACAGGCAGGCCCACAGAGGGGGCAAGGACTGAGCTCCGCATGGAAGCCGTCATCTCAGGCCTTCCGAGACAATCAGAGGGCTGCAGCTGCGAGGGAAAAATATTATCTTAGCACAAACAACAAGCACGGTGTTCATGAATTTAGAGGAGGGATTGCCCCATAAAAAGAAGATATTCTGAATCACAGCATTAATTGAGGAAAGAAATTAAAAATACCAAGCAATTAGACAGCCACAAACGAGATTTTACATTAAACTTGACTATCACCACCCGCAAGACATTAAGCATGAAAGCATTAATGTGCCAGGCTGCTCTTGCTGGAAGAATGCTCACGGTGTTATAGTCAGAGTACTGCATAGAAAGAGGTCCCTTAGCATTTCCAGATAACAGCAGAAAGTGACAAAGGCTTGTAGAATGGCTCCTATACCATTGCAAGCTTCCAGTGGTATTACTTCTATAGAAAGGTGCAGAGAAACCAGCATTTGTTTTGATGGGACAGAAAATCACAGTAGTCTATGTCCAATGGCAGACACAATGTGAAAGAATGTGTTGGAGGCAGCCGGGCGTGGTGGCTCACCCCTGTAATCCCAGCACTTTGGGAGGCCGAGGCAGGTGGATCATGAGGCCAGGCATTCAGGACCAGCCTGGCCAACATGGTGAAACCCCGTCTCTACTAAAAATACAAAAATTAGCTGGGCGTGGTGGTAGGTGCCTGTAATCTCAGCTACTTGGGAGGCTGAGGCAGGAGAATTGCTTGAACCCAGGAGGCAGAGGTTGCAGTGAGCTGAGATCGTGCCACTGGACTCCAGCTCTGGGTCACAGAGCAAGACTCCATCTCAGGAGGAAAATAACAAAGAATATACTAGAGGCAATATCCACAGAAGCTGGTGATGAAACCTCTGTGCACAAAGACCATATTTTGAGCAGCATATAGGGCCAAGATGATACGTCTTAAACCGACCCCATGCATTGCTTCTGTGTTTTTTTTTTCTCTTTAATTCTCTCTCTCTCTTTTTTTTTTTTTTTTTTTTGAGACAGAGTTTCACTCTATTGCCAGGCTGGAGTGCAGTGGCACGATCCTGGCTCACTGCAACTTCAATTTTCCAGTTTCAAGCGCTTCTCCTGCCTCAGCCTCCCGAGTAGCTGGGACTACAGGCATGCACCACCATGCCCGGCTAATTTTTTATATCCAGGCTGGTCTCGAACTCCTGACCTCGTGATCCACCCACCTCAGCCTCTCAAAGGGCTGGGATTACAGGCGTGAGCCACAGTGCCTGGCCATGACGTGTACCTTTCCCCAGTCTTATCCCCAGAGCATTTTGCCCCTAGCCACAAAATAGCCTAGTGAGTAATGACTACGTCCAGCAGACCTCAATTATCAGTCTATGGGGTGGGCATTCAGGCCAGCTTCGGCCAGCCAGGGCTTTTCTGGGCATCTTTCTCCAGGGTTGCTAAACTGGGAAACTGTGTATTTGTGGTCACCAGCACCCACTTTTCCTATCGTTGGAAAAAGTCAATCTACACAAAAGCCAAGCAGAGACGTGAGACGGCAGTTCCTGGTGATATGGGACTCTGGCTTCCAAGCTCTGTGTTTGGCATGCTTCTTCCAGCGTTGTGAGATTCATCAGTGTTCTCTGTAGTCCTGCACACCAGCCATTTCCATTCTGTTGCTTGAATCGGTTTTAATGTCTTTTTCTATCCTGAGCTGTCTAAGGAGTCCTAAATAATACAGGAAGGAAGCAAAGACGGAAAAAAGAGATGACAGAATTGACCAGCATGAAGACTGTTTTGTCACCAGCTTCTTAGAATGAAGGAACTATAACTTGAGATTATAAACAACGGTTAATCCACTATGTTTACCGTGGAAGATGGCAGGCAGGAAACTGTATGTAACCTTTAGTACAGAGAAAGTGTTCGGAGTTCTCAACAAGTCCTTTTGCCTCAATTAAAACACCCCAGTCATGCCTTGTAAGAAGAGATGAATGCTACTCGAATATTTTTATTAAGGTTCCAGTAATTACAATAATCAAAACAAGATTATCATAAAAAAATTTCTCAGTGGGTGTAGGACACATCACCTGGGTGGGATTCATCCTTGGCTCTGCCGAAGTTAATCCAGCTCCTTTGCATAGTTTGAAGATTTCAGGACAGCTTTTTGATACATTGTTTGTTTGTATAATAACATTCTCTCTCTATATATGCATATATGTGTATATAAATATATAGTATATGTCAATCAATAAATATTTGAGTCCTTAACAAAGTAGGAACAAAGCTTATAGGCTACCTGGTGTGACCTGCCTCCCACTGGGAGGCTCTCTTGACAAGCTTTCTCGCAGATAGTCAGGCAGCGTCAGCCTGAAAGCTGACATTGACTGGGCTGCTGCTGTCTCCCAGAATGTCCTACCTGCTGTTGGAGAATCTTAACTGTCTCTCTTATATTGAGTACAAAGTTAGCACATTAAATTTGATGTGCCTTATACTAACTGGCTCATGGCAGATAGACAGTTAACCCTTCCAAAGACTAGGAAACAAACAGGTTACATTCTCAATGACGAAGTAAGATTTTTAAAACATGAGAAGTTGAGATGCCTCCCGGAAGACCATACACATCCCATCTCCCCTTCGCTGGCTCAGAGAACGATACTGTAATCTGTAATTCTGTAATTACAGTATCATTCTCTGTGCAAGTGAAGGGCAGAAGGCTAGTCATGGGGTGACTCTGGTTCCCCAAGAACAGGCAGAGTAACTGTACATGAAGGACATATTCTGACGATTTCATTTTTTTTTAGCTAATATCATTTCTGAGTACAGGCATGTAAGTTATAATCATTATCGTCATTAATTTCATGACCACCCTTGTAACAAGTGAACATCTACTCCGTGTGACATCAGCCTTTTCTTCTCTGTTGGTCAAGAGGATTGTAGCTAGACAGAACGAGGGAAAGGAAAGAAAAGAGGAACAGCCAGGGCACTTGGCAGAACCCTTTGAAACTGGGCGATCAGGGGTTTCGTCTGCCAGCTGAATAATACAGTTAAACAAATAAAAGTCACTGCATCTAGAAAAGGGAGGTTTAAGGGAAGGCTGCAGACGTGTCCTCCTGGAACAGACTCGGTGGGGTGCAGCTGATTCTGGTGTTCTTTTCTTCTGTCTCTGCGTCTGTAAGTTCATCCTCTCTATGTAACTGTGTTTATGCTCACAGGAAAACTAGAGCTTCGGACGCGAGAAAGGCATTTGCCTGGTTTTTCTGGGTTCCAAACTAAAAGTTCTTGTAAAAGCAAGTTCCCATCCCATGTCCAGTTAACAAGGACGGAGGCACTGTGATTTCCCGGCTAGTCAGCTGCCCATACTGCTGTCTCTCAGTTCTGGCCAGGGCTGTGGGTTTTCAAAGAGCACAGCAGCTCCGGTGAGAAGCATATGAATGGGAGGGGAAGGGAGTGCAGTCCTCGGGGGAGTGAGACAGCTTACTGGGTACCTGCTACAGAACACGGTATGTTTAACACTTCACTAGTTCTACGGGAGAAATAAGGAAAAACACCCTCTCGCTAAGTAGTGTTGTGGCACAGCTGGCACACTGCATTCCTTGTTAGCATAACAGAAACATTCAGAAAGTCTATTTATACACTTCGGCTGGAAAAGGCCACACATATCCAATTCTACAGTGATAAAGTCTTTTTGGAAAATGTTCTCCAGTCTTCACTTTTCTCTCATTTTTTTTTCTCATTTTTCAAACCATTCCTTTTGTATGGAACGTCTCCCACTTTTCCTGCTGAGCTAACGGGTAATTCTCTTCAAGATACAGATTTGCTATCATTTCCTTCAGGAAGTTCTTACTGATCATCTTCTTCCCACACAATCATGTTTTTATAACACCCTGTGCATATTTTTATACCACTGATTACATCGTAATACGATTATGTGTTAATGTGCTGGTCTTCGGGTTACCGTTAGACTCGTGAGACCTTTAAAAAGAGAATTGTATCTTATTTGTCATCTGTTGTCCCTAACACAAGTCTAGCACTAAGAAAAATCCTCCCATAAATATCTGTTGGATAAGCACTTTTCTCTTGCAGTGTTCTAGAAAATTATTGCCCCATTTAGTTTGAATTCTTTTTATTCTAATTCTTCAACTAAAATACCACTTTGGCAATAATAAACTTAGTTATTGAAAAGACAAATCCAAATCCAATTTCAATTCAATCTCTCTCTCTTTCTCTCTGTTTTTTTTTTTTTTTTTTTTTTTTTGAGACAGAGTCTTGCTCTGTAGGCCAGGCTGGAGTGCAGTGGCACTATCTTGGCTCACTGCAACCTCCACCTCCTGGGTTCAAGCAATTCTCCTGCCTGGGCCTCCTGAATAGCTGGGCTGAAATGTGCCACCATGCCCAGCTGATTTTTGTATTTTCAGTAGAGACGGGTTTTCACCATGTTGGCCAGGCTGGTCTTCAACTCCTGATCTCATGATCCTCCTGCCTTGGCCTCCCAAAGTGCTGGGATTATAGGCATGAGCCACTGCGCCCAGCCAAACTCAATATTTCTTTAACTATTACTGCTTTTACCACATTTCCCCCCATTTGTCTGATTTTATAGGTGAAAGTTTTAGTTCAGATATTCAGGTTTATTTGTACTAGTAAAAAGGATAAATGGAGTCATACTTTTTTTTTTTGAGATGAGTCTCACTCTGTTGCCTGGGACTAGAGTGCGGTCATGTGATCTTGGCTCACTGCAACCTCCACCTCCCGAATTCAAGTGATTCTCCTGCCTCAGCCTCCCAAGTAGCTGGAAATACAGGCGCGTGCCACCCCGCCTGGCTAATTTTTTATATTTTTAGTAGAGACGGGGTTTCACCACGTCGACCAGGCTGCTCTCGAACTCCTGACCTTGTGATCTGCCTGCCTTGGCCTCCCAGAGTTCTGGGATTACAGATGTGAGCCACCATGCCTGGCCCTGGATTTGTACTTTAATGCTAGAAAACATGAATACAAATAGTAATAGAAAAGCACCAGTTTCATTTAAATTCCAGAAATAAATCAGAAACATTTCTTTTTTTTAGGATTGTTATTGCATAGATTAAGCTGTATAATTCACAGTAAATTGCAAAACAAAGTATCATTTAGTAAAGTGAAGCAGCAGCAACTCCAGCGCTGGATAATTGCAGGGTTCACCGTAAGGAAGTAGGGATAATGGAAAGAGATATAGTTACCATTTTTCTGTCTTCAGTGTTACCTCATTTGAACTACGGAACAAGGGATTATTCGGAATATAAGATATCTTCAGAATAGATATAATGAACAGATTATTATAAAGACAGACTATTATATATTCTTTGCAGTAAAATTTAAAGAGATAAGGGGTTAAATGTCTTTTACTTCTAAAATTTCATACAAAGATAAATATTTATATTTCAGACTTTTTTTTTCCATTTCACATATTGCTGGATTTCGTTAGTTACATTTTTTTTTTTTGCTATTGTTTTGTTATATGTGGTTTTGCAGGGGTATTTTTAATCTCAATTTATGACTAAAATTGGCTGGTAGTTTTTGAAACTATCGTTTTTTGGTATTTGTGTGGGTTGTTTGACTTTTGTGATGGTCAGTTTTACGTACCCACTAGGCCAGGCTCTGGTCCCAGGTTATTCCATCAAACACTAAATGAGGCGATGCCATGAAGCTGTTGAATCAGTTGACATTACTTAAGAAGATGATTGTACAGTATTTGTTGTCTCATTATTCTAGATTAGCCTGGGTGAGCCTGATTCAGTCAGCTGAAAGACCTGCTCCTGATTCAGGAGCAGGACTGAGGCTTCCTTGAGGAAACATAAATTCTGGTCTAGGAAGAAAATTCTTGAATGAACAAAAAAAAGAGAGCAAACATAAATTCTGCCTAGGCACAGCAATTTCAGTTTTCCCCTAAAATCCCACCCTCCTCTTTCTGACGGCCTGTGCTATGGACCGCAGATGCTCCTTGCTGCTCCCACAATCATGTAAGTCACCTCCTTGCAATCAAACTCTAGATCTACATGTCCTACACACTTTGTTTCTCTGGTGAATCCCTGTCGGATACAACCTTTATAAAATGAGTTTCAGGGTAACCGTTTTTTCTCTATTCTTTGAAATAATCTGTGTAAGATTGGAATTAAAAGTAGGTAGAAGTTGCCTTTAAACTCTTTAAGCCTTGTCAGTCATATAACTAAGAGATTGATAGCTATCCAGAATATATAAAGAACTCCCGCATGTCAACAGCAAAAATATCAAGCAGCCTAATTAAAAATAGGCAAAGAACACACATAAACACTTCTTCAGTGAAGACACACAAATAATCAATAAACACATGAACCGATGTTCAACTTTCCTAAACTAGGGAAGCACAAATCAAAACTACAGTGAGATACCGCTCTACATCCACTGGGATAGCTACTGTGCAAAACCGAAAATAGCAAGTGCTGACAAGGAAGTGCAGACATCGGAATCCCTGTGCCCTGTTGGCAGGAATGTAAAACGGTGCAGCTACTGCGGAAAAGTATGCGGCGAATCCTTAAAAAGTTCTTCACTGAAGAAGTGTTTATGTGTGTTCTTTAGCTGTTTTTAATTAGGCTGTTTCATATTTTTGCTGTTGAGCTGTGGGAGTTCTTTACATATTCTGGATAGCTATCAATCTCTTAGTTATATGACTGACAAGGCTTTAAGAGTTTAAAGGTAAGCAGAGAATTACCATACGATGCAGCAATTCCACTTCTGGGTATATATCCAAGAAAAGCGAAAGCAGGGACCCAAACACATATTTGTACATCCATGTTTATATTAGCATTATTCACAATAGCCAAAAGCTGAGAGCAGCCCACGTGCCCACTGCCAGAGGCATGAATAAACAAAACGTAGTAACAGCATAGAATGGAATATAACTCACCTTTTTCTTTTTTTTTTTTTTTTTTGAGACGGAGTTTCGCTCTTGTTACCCAGGCTGGAGTGCAATGGCGCGATCTCGGCTCACCGCAACCTCCGCCTCCTGGGTTCAGGCAATTCTCCTGCCTCAGCCTCCTGAGTAGCTGGGATTACAGGCTCACGCCACCAGGCCCAGATAATTTTTGTATTTTTAGTAGAGACGGGGTTTCACCATGTTGACCAGGATGGTCTCGATCTCTTGACCTCGTGATCCACCCTCCTTGGCCTCCCAAAGTGCTGGGATTACAGGTGTGAGCCACTGCACCCGGCCATAACTCACCTTCTAAAGGAAAGAAGATTTTCAGGCAAGCCACAACACGGTGGACACACCCTGAAGACATGATGCTGACTGAAATAGTCCAGCCACTAAAGGGCAAATGTTGCACGAGTCCATTCATAAAACGCTCCCAGAGCAGCCAGGTTCATGGAGAGAGTAGAAAAGGGTTGTCCAAGGCTGGGAGACGGGAGGATGGGAAGCTGGTGTTTAATGGGCAGAGTTTCAGGTAGGAGAGCTGGAAATGTTCTGGAGCTCGATGGTGGTACCGTCGCACAGCAATGTGAATGCGTCTAATGCCACAGAAATGTACAGTTAAAAATGTTTAAATGGTAGCTTTTCTTTCTCTTTCTTTCTTTTTTTTTTTTTTTTGAGACAGAGTTTTGCTCTTGTTGTCCAGGCTGGAGTGCAATGGCGCAATCTCTGCTCACGGCAACCTCCATCTCCCCAGTCAAAGTGGTTCTTCTGTCTCAGCCGGCCGAGTAGCTGGGATGACAGGCGCCTGCCACCACGCCCAGCTAATTCCATATTTTTAGTAGAGACAGGGTTTCTCCATGTTGGTCAGGCTGGTCTTGAACTCCTGACTTCAGGTGATACGCCCACTGCGGCCTGAGTGAGTGTTGGGAATACAGGCGTGAGCCACCACGTCTGGCCAAATGGTAACTTTCCTTACATATTTTACTACAGTTTGTACCAAAAAAAAAGCTTTTGAGTCAAATTTTTTCTTTGTGATGAATTTTTTCAAAAATTCAGCATTTCTCAATGGTTATAGGACCACCCAGGCATTATATTTCCTTTTGTAGTTTCACTAAGGCTTAGAAATATTAATAAAGTTTAAAAAATTAGGCCGGGTGCGGTCGCTTACGCCTGTAATCCCAGCACTTTGGGAGGCTGAGGCGGGTATCACAAGGTCGAGAGATTGAGACCATCCTTGGGGGTCAACATGGTGAAACCCCGTCTCTACTAAAAATACAAAAAATTAGCTGGGCATGGTGGTGCGTGCCTGTAATCCCAGCTACTCGGGAGGCTGAGGCAGGAGAATTGCCTGAACCCAGGAGGCGGAGGTTGTGGTGAGCTGAGATTGCACCATTGCACTCCAGCCTGGGTCATAAGAGTGAAACTCCGTCTCAAAAAAAAAAAAAAAAAAAAAAAAGAATAAAAACGAATATAGTAAAACGTTATTCATTCATCTTTAATCTTAGATATGGAGTTTTAGAAGTTAAATGCTCAAGGCCTTGGGAGCCTGCCCTAGTACTGGTGTGCCCTGGATGTGAGGGATGGAGGTAAAGGAGTTATTTTGGAGCTGTGAGAGTTAATGGCTGTTGGTTTCAGGCGTGCATGGGGCTTTTGGCTTCTTTCTTTTGGCCGATTTCTTTCTATTGGAATGAGAGTATTGACCCAATGCCTGTCCCCCATTGTATCTTAGAAATGACTAACTTGTTTTTGATTTTACAAACTCGTAGGTGGAAGGGACTAATCTTGTCTTAGAGGAGACTTTGGACTTTTGGTTTAATGCTGGAATGAGTTAAGACTCTGGGGATTATTACAAAGGCATAATTGTACTTTGAAATGTGAAAAGGACATGAGATTTGGGAAGGCTGGGGCAGAATGAGAAGGTGTGGATCTGTGTCCCCACCCAAATTTCATGTTGAATTGTAATCTCCAGCAGGTGGGGCTGGTGGGCAGTGACTGGATCACAGGGGCGGATTCTTCATGAACGGTTTAGCACCGGCTTCTTGGTACTGTCCTCGTGGTAGTGAGTGAGTTCGCAGGAGATCTGGTTGGCCCACCTCTCTCTTGCTTCTGCTCCCATCATGTGAGACTTCTTGCTCTCCCTTTGCCTTCCACCATGATTGGAAGCTTCCTAAGTTCTCCCAAGAAGCAGAAGCTGCCATGCTTCCTTTATAGTCTGAAGGACTGTGAAAGTACTTTGCTTGAAAATATTTCATTTATTTAATTTCTATTGGAATGGGAGTATTGACCGAGGTAGTGTGATGCCTCCAGCTTTGTTCTTTTTGCTTAGGATTGTCTTGATTCTGCAGGCTCTTTTTTGGTTCCATATCAAGTTTAAGGTGGTTTTTTCCAGTTCTGTGAAGAAGGTCAATGGTAGTTTGATGGGGATAGCATTGAATCTATAAATTACCTTGGGCAGTATGGCCATTTTTATGATATTGATTTTTCTAACCATGAGCATGGAATGTTTCTCCGTTTGTGTCCTCTCTTATTTCGTTGAGCAGTGGTTTGTAGTTCTCCTTGAAGAGGTCCTTCATGTCCTTTGTTAGTTGTATTCCTAGGTATTTTATTCTTTTTGTAGCAATTGTGAATGGGAGTTTGCTCATGATTTGACTCTCTGTATGTCTGTTATTGGTGTATAGGAATGCTTATGATTTTTACACATTGATTTTGTATCATGAGACTTTGCTGAAGTTGCTTATCATCTTAAGGTGTTTTTGGGCTGAGATGATAGGGTCTTCTAAATATACAATCATGTTGTCTGCAAATAGAGACAATTTGACTTTCTCTTTTCCTAATTAAATTATTTTTATTTCTTTTGCTTGCCTGATTGCTCTGGCTAGAACTTCCAATACCATGTTGAATGGGAGTGGTGAGAGAGGGCATCCTTGTCTAGTGCCAGTTTTCAAAGGGAATGCTTCCAGTTTTTGCCCATTCAGTATGATATTGGCTGTGGGTTTGCAGTAAATAGCTTTGATTACTTTGAGATACGTTCCAGCAATATCTAGTTTATTGAGAGTTTTTAGCATAAAGTGCTGTTGAATTTTGTCGAAGGCCTTCTCTGCATCTATTGAGATAATCATGTGGTTTTTGTGTTTGGTTCTGTTTATGTGGTGGATTATGTTTATAGACTTGCATATGTTGAACCAACCTTGCATTCCTGGGATGAAGCCTATTTGATCATGATTGATAAGCTTTTTGATGTGCTGTTGCATTTGGTTTGTCAATATTTTATTGAAGATTTTTGCATCTATGTTCGTCATGAATATTGGCCTGAAATTTTCTTTTTTAGTTGTATTTCTGCCAGGTTTTGGTATCAGGATGATGTTGGTGTTATAAAATGAGTTAGGGAGGATTCCCTCTTTTTGTGTTGTTTGGAATAGTTTCAGAAGGAATGGTACCAGTTCCTTTTTGTATGTCTGGTGGAATTCAGCTGTGAACTCATCTGGACCTGGGCTTTTTTTGGTTGGTAGGCCATTAATTACTGCCTCAACTTCAGACCTTGTTATTGGTCTATTCAACTTTTTCCTGGTTTAGTCTTGGGAGGGTGTAAGTGTCCAGGAATTTATCTATTTCTTCTAGATTTACTGGTTGATGTGCTTAGAGGTGTTTGTAGTAATCTCTGATGATGGTTTGTATTTCTGTGGGGTCCGTGGTGAGATCCCCTTTATCGTTTTTTATTGCATCCATTTGATTCTTCTCCCTCTTTTATTAGTCTGGCTATCAGTCTATCTATTTTGTTGATCTTTTCAAAAAACCAGCTCCTGAATTTACTGATTTTTTTGAAGGGTTTTTTATGTCTCTGTCTCCTTCAGGTCTGCTCTGATCTTAGTTATTTCTTGTCTTCTGCTAGGTTTTGAATTTGTTTGATCTTGCTCCTCTAGTTCTTTTAATTGTAACATTAGGGTGTTGATTTTAGGTCTTTTCTCACTTCTCATCTGGACATTTAGTGCCATAAATTTCCCTCTAGACACTGCTTTAAATGTGTCTCAGAGATTCCGGTACGTTGTATCTTCATTCTCATTGGTTTCAAAGAACATCTTTATTTCTGCCTTCATTTTATTATTTATCCAGTAGTAATTCAGGGGCAGGTTGTTCAGTTTCCATGAAGCTGTGCAGTTCTGAGTTAGTTTCTTAATCCTGAGTTCTAACTTGATTGCACTGTGGTTTGAGAGACTGTTTGTTATGATTTCCATTCCTTTGCATTTGCTGAGGAGTAATTTACTTCTAATAATGTGGTCAGTTTTAGAGTAGGTGTGATGTGTTGCTGAGAAGAATGCATATTCTGTGGATTTGGGGTGGAGAGTTCTGTAGATTTTTATTAGGTCTCTTGTTCCAGGTCTGAGTTCAAGTCCTGGATATCCTGGTTAATTCTCTGTCTGGTTGATCTGTCTAATATTAACAGTGGAGTGTTAAATTCTCCACTATTATTGCTTGGGAGTCTAAGTCTCTTTGTAAGTCATTAAGAACTTGCTTGATCTATCTGAGTGCTCCTGTATTGGGTGCATATATATTTAGGGTGGTTAGCTCTTCTTATTGCATTGATCCCTTTACCATTATATAATACCCTTGTTTCTTTTGATTTGTTGGTTTAAAGTCTATTTTGTCAGAGACTAGGATTGAAACCCCTGCTTTTTTTTCTCTGTCTTCATTTGCTTGGTAAATCTTCATCCATCCCTTTATTTTGAGCCTATGTGTGTTTTTACACGAGATGGGGTTCCTGAATACAGCACACTGATGGGTCTTGACTCTTTATCCAATTTGCCAGTCTGTGTCTTTTGATTGAGGCGTTTAGCCCATTTACATTTAGGGTTAATATTGTTATGTGTGAATTTGATACTGCCATTTTGATGCTAGCTGGCTGTTTTGCCCACTAGTTGATGAAGTTTCTTCATTGTGTTGATGCTCTTTACCATTTGGTACGTTTCTGAAATGGCTGGTACTGGTTGTTCCTTTCTGTGTTTAGTGCTTCCTTCAGGAGCTCTTGTAAGGCAGGCCTAGTGCTGACAAAATCTCAGCAATTGCTTGTCAATAAAGCATTTTATTTCTCCTTCACTTATGAAGCTTAGTTTCGCTGGATATGAATTTCTGGGTTGAAAGTTCTTTTCTTTAAGGATGTTGAATATTGGCTCCCACTCTCTTCTGTCTTGTAGGGTTTCTGCTGAGAGATTTGTTGTGAGTCTGATGGGCTTCCCTTTGTGGGTAACCTGACCTTTCTCTCTGGCTGCCCTTAGCATTTTTTCCTTCATTTCAACCCTGGTGAATCTGAAGATTATGTGCCTTGGGGTTGCTCTTCTTGAGGAATATCTTTGTGGTGTTCTCTGTATTTCCTGGACTTGAATGTTGGCCTGTCTTGCTAGGTTGGGGAAGTTCTCCTAGATAATATCCTGAAGAGTGTTTTCCAGCTTGGATTCATTCTCCCCATCACATTCAGGTACACTTATCAAATGTAGATTAGGTATTTTCACATAGCCCCATATTTCTTGGAGGCTTTGTTAATTTCTTTTCACTTTTTTCTCTAATCTTGCCGTCTCATTTTATTTCATTGAGTTGATCTTCAATCTCTGATATCCTTTTAATGTCTTGATTGATTCAGCTGTTGAAACTTGAGTATGCTTTGTGAAGTTCCGGTGCTGTGTTTTTCAGCTCCATCAAGTTATTCATATTCTTCTCTAAGTGGTTATTCTAGTTAGCATTTCGTCTAAGCTGTTTTCAACGTCCTTAGTTTCTTTGCATTGGGTTGGAACACCTTCTTTTAGCTCGGGGAAGTTTATCACCCACCTTCTGAAGCCTGCTTTTGTCAATTTGTCAAACTCATTCTCCATCCAGTGCTATTCCCTTGCTGGTGAGGAGTCGTGATCCCTTGGTGGAGAAGAAGAGTTCTGTTTTTTGCCATTCTCAACCTTTTGTGCTGGTTTCTTCCCATCTTCGTGGATTTATCTACCTTTGGTCTTTGAAGTCTTTGAAGTTGGTGACTTTCGGATGGGGTCTTTGAGCAGATGTCCTTTCTGTTGTTGGTGAAGCTATTTCTTTCTGTTTTTTTTAGTTTTCTTTTTAACAGTCAGGCCCCTCTTCTGCAGGACTGCTGGACATCCACTCCAGACTCTGCTTGGTTGGGAATCACCTGTGGGGTTTGCAGAACAGCAAGGGTTGCTGCCTGTTTCTTCCTCTGGTAGCTTTGTCCCAGAAGGGTCAGCCAGAGCTCCCTTGTATGAGGTGTCTCTTATTATTATTATTATTTATAGAGACTGGGTTTCACTATATTGGCCAGGCTGGTCTTGAACGCCTGACCTCAAGTGATCCACCTGCCTCAGCCTCCCAAAGTGCTGGGATTACAGGCATGAGCCACCATGCGTAGCCTTTTTTTTTCTTTTTTTTTGAGGTGTCCCTTAGGATATATGGGGGTCCGGGACCCACTTGAGGAAGCAGTCTATTCCTTATCAGAGCTCAAGTGCTGTGCTGGGAGCTCTGTTGCTCCTTCAGAGCTGCTGGGCAGGGACATTGAAGTCTGCTGGAGTGGAACTCACAACTGCCCGTTTTCCCAGGTGTTCTGTCCTGAGAAGTTGGGGCTTTATTTATAAAGCTGCTGCCTTATTTTAGAGGTACCCTGCCCAGCAAGAAGGGAGTCTAGTCACAGTCTGCCTGTAGCAGGAGGCCTGGCCATGCTGCCATGGCTCCGCCTAGCTGCTGTGTAAACGTCCCTGTGATTTTTTACAGACGCAACGTTAAAACTACCTCAGTAATGGCAGACATGCCTCTCCCCACCCAGTTCCACCAACGCAGGTCGAGCTCAGACTGCTGTGCTGGCTGCTGGAATCTCAAGCCAGTGGGTCTCACCTTGCTGGTCTTTGTGGGGGTGGGACCCACCGAGGCAGATTACTTGGCTCCCCGCCGTCAGCCCCCCTTTTTTCAGGCAAATGAGCAGTTTTGTCTGGCTGGCATTCCAGGCACTGGCTAAAACGGCTGCCCAGTGTTGTGCCGGAAGCCGGGGGTGCTGGGTTTGTAGGCACCAGTGAGAATCTCCTGGCCTGCGGGTTGTGAAGACCGTGGGAAAAGCGTAGTATCTGAGCCGGAGTGCCAGAATGTCCAGAAAAGTCCCTAATGGCTTTCCTTGGCGAGAAGGGGGAGTCCTTCGGCCCCCTGCACTTCCTGGGTGAGGCAATGCCCCACCCCACTTCCCTGTGCCCTCCCTGGGCTACACCCACTGTCTAACCAGTCCCACTGAAATCAGGCTGGTACCTACAGTTGGAAATGCGGAGATCCCTCACCTTCTGCGTTGCTTGCTGGGAACTGTGCTCTGAGCTGTTCCTATTCGGCCTTCTTGGTGGAAGTCCCCCCAGAGTCACTTTTCAAGACTTAAATATGCAATTTTACTACACCTCTGCTTAACATCCTTCCGTGTTCTTAGAATATGATCTGGAAGCTTATGTCCTGGCTATGCAGACCTTGAATCAATCTCATTTCTGGCTGCCTCTTTAACCATGGGCCGAAGCTTTCCCCAAGGGTCTGAGACTCAATGTGTGTGCACATGTGTGTATACGTGTGTATATAATGAAGTCACAGATGAGACTTTGTAGACCTTTTCTTTTTTTTTTAAATTTTTCTTTTGAGACGGAGTTTCGCTCTCCTTACCCAGGCTGGAGTGCAATGGCGCGATCTTGGCTTACCGCTCATCCATGTCGACCAGGATGATCTTGATCTCTTGACCTCGTGATCCACCCGCCTCGGCCTCCCAAAGTGCTGGGATTACAGGCATGAGCCACCGCGCCAGGCCAGACCTTTTCTTTACCAGTCATGTGGGCTGTATTTTGCCATTAAAAAGATACTCAACAAAAATTATTTCAGCATCTTAACAATCTTGTTAGGTAACCAGCATTTTCAACGTTTCCTCTTTTATGATTAGAAAAATGAGGCTTAGCGATTAAGTTGCTTACCGTCTGCAGCTGCTGTACAATGAACTTGGAATTCTAACCAAGTATTATTAGCTCTGTGTTCTTAGTAGCAGGCAATGATAAGCACTTATTAACCAATTCCCATTTGTTTTTTTTTTAATGGGTTTTACCAAAATTAATAAAATATATGTTCATTATCTTCCAAGATACTTAGAATTAGAAAGAGGAGACACAGCTGAATACAGTGCAAAGTAGGATAACATTAGGGCTGTGACCTGAGGAAAAGGACGAAGTACAGAGGCGCAGATCAGGGGATATTCTTGATATAAACGTTGGGGACGATTGAACAGAAATTAGCTTTTTTTTTTTGAGATAGAGTTTCGCTCTGTCGCCCAGACCGGAGTGCAGTAGCATGATCTTGGCTTATGCAACCTCTGCCTCCCGGGTTCAACAATTCTCTACCTCCGCTTCCTGAGTAACTGGGATTACAGGTTCCTACCACCATACCTGGCTAATTTTTGCAATTCATTTTTTGTGAGATGGAGTCTCACTGTGTTGCCCAGGCTGGAGAGCAATTGCACAATCTCTTTCACTGAAACCTCGGCCTCCTGGGTTCAAGCAGTTATCCTGCCTCAGCTTCCTGAGTAGCTGGAATTACAGGGATGCCACTACGCCTGGCTAATTTATATATTTTTAGTAGAGACAGGATTTCTCCATGTTGGTCAGTCTGGACTCAAACTCCTGACCTCAGGTGATCTGCCTGCCTTGGCCTCCCGAAGTGCTGGGATTACAGGCGTGAGCCCCTGCACTGGGCCTAATTTTTGTATTATTAGTAGAAGCGGGGTTTCACCATCTTGGCCAGACTGGTCTTGAACTCCTGACCTCATGATCCACCCGCCTGGACCTCCCAAAGTGTTGGGATTACAGGTGTGAGGCACCGTGTCTGGACAAAATTTGCTTTTTAATTTAACTTTTGCACCATATTGTTACAATAAACAATGTAAGGTAAAATAAATCAGTAGGGGAAGCACATCAAGGTAGCAGAAATTAAACTCGCCATAAGCAAATAATGAAAAGTGTTGGTTGGAAACAGAAAAGAAAGGCAGAAGTAATTTGAAATCCTGCATATAATGACCACATCTTCCACGAGTGGGTCACAGGTTGGCTTTCAACTTTGTAGTAGCAAACTTATAAAGAGAAAATGGATTAGTCACATGCTTCCTACTGTCCACAAGATAACAAAAAATCCTTATTGCTCGAGAGAAGTGTCGCTCCCTTAAGAACTGGAGGAAATGGCTCCTGGAAATCTGCCATGAAGAGAAAATTGTAATAGACTCCACGTGCTTGAACATGCCTTCTGAGTTTGTGAGAGTCCCAAAAGGACGAACGTGACAGGGTCATTTATGGTAAGAACGATGTACGCTGATGGGGGCATGTGGAAGCCTGGATGGTGATCGGTCAAGGAAGCTTCCGCAGAATTCTCGTGCGGTTCAGGGCAGGTCTCCGGTTCTCAGCTGACCTAGCCGATATAAGAGTGGATTTTAGGAAAAGATGGAAGAATATGGAGACTGCTTTAGGAAAGCAACATTTAAGTGAAGCCTGGAGAGACAAAATCAAACTGTATAGAAGCAGATTGAGGGAGTAATATGAGCAAAAGGGGGAAAAGATTCTTTGAGGAAACGTCAGCCGTTCAATAAGATGAAAGCAGTGGTTCCCAGCACAGCCTACACATTAGAATCACCTGGAATGCTCCACGCCTAGAGATTCTGACTCAGTTGTTCTGGGCTGGGTCCTGGGTCCTAGGCATAATTTTTTTTTTTTTTTTTGAGATGGAGTCTTGCTCTGTCTCCTGCGCTGGAGTGCAGTGGCTCGATCTCGACTCACCACAACCTCCACCTCCCGGGTTCAAGCGATTCTTCTGCCTCAGCCTCCCGAGTAGCTGGGATTACAGGCACCTGCTACCACGCCTGGCTAATTTTTTGTATTTTTATTAGAGATGGGGTTTCACCATGTTGGCCAGGCTGGTCTTGAACTCCTGACCTCATGATCCACCTGCTTCGGCCTCCCAAAGTGCTGGGATTACAGGCGTGAGCCACCGCTTCCCTCCACCTACATGTAATTTTTAACAGCTCCCGAGGTGGTGCTAAAGCGCACCCAGGAATGGGGATGCTGGGACGGCACTGTGCCCCTGAAGTGTGGGTGTTGGGTGGCATGGGCTTCCTGACCTGGCATTGGGGTTATGGCCTGTGACAGGAAAGCTGGGCTACGTGTGCAAGGTCTTGCATGTTGTTTTTAGGAAATTAACTCTTAAAGCCTTCTCAGTGACAGCAAGGGGCCATTTCATCTGTCACCACAGCCTAACAATTTAACAATTTCCTCAATTGCTTTTATAAGTGATAACATTTGCCCTTTAGTGCTGGGATATTGCCTCAAAATTCTATGACTTGATTTTTAAATAACAATTGTTTTCTATTTTTCTAGGTATAGCAAGTTGTCTTTTGCCAGGCATGGTAGGCACTCCTGTAATCTTAGCACTTTGAGAGACCAAAGTGGGAGGACTGCTTGGGGCCAGGAGTTCGAGACCAGCCTGGGCAACATTGTAAGATCCCATCTGTACAAAAACTGAAATAAAAAAAATGTATCATGGCATGGTGGTGCATGCCTGTAGCCCCAGCTATTTGAGAGGCTGAGGCAGGAGGATCACTTGAGCCCAGGACGTTTTGAATCTTCAGTGAGCTGTGATTGTGCCAGTGCATTCCAGGCTGGGCAGCAGTACAAGAGCCTGTCTCAAAAAAAAAAAACCCAAATGAAACACATCCTTTCTTCTCTGTTCCGCTGTCACGGGAACCGACTGCGCCGCACTCTGTGCTGTTTACGGTCCTGCCATTTGTTTCTTTCCCTCCAGCCATGCAAAGCCTTTTGTGCTATTCTGTCCAAGTCAGCAACTTTAGTGCACAGGTGATAAAATTACATCATACTTCAGGTAAAACAATCATATGATTTTCTTGAGTTCGTTAAACCGTATCTTGAGAAGAAATATGATGTCTGATAATAAATCATCCGGATGCAGCAGGGACACTGGCAGCCATTTCAGTGAGATTCGTGTCACCTGAGTTTACTAATGAAAATGAATGGGGCGACTTCCACGTTCCCACAGACTCTTCTAAACCTTTGCTGCCTCTCAATAGACAGCAGTCGTAGTTGAATAGAACGCCGAGACTGATGTGAGGATGACAGGTTATGAGCTGTGAAGACAGCCGAATCCTTAGTTCCATAAAGCCTATGAGAGGCAGGCTATTGAAATGGAATTTTATGGGCTTTTTTATTTATTGCTTTTGTTTATTATGTATCCAAGGCTAATTATACTAATTAGATCAGGAGGCATGAATGGATATTACAGAAAAAGCCATTCAGGAAAAGAAATAATAGAGCATCAGGAATTGCTGTGTTAGTCGATAATAGAGGGAAGCTGGAGAGCAGTTTCATCCTTCACCAGGCCCTGCACATACATTACATGGAAATGGGATTCTTCTGAGCAGAGGTCATATTCTGTTACATTATCTTGGTCATTGAATTTGAGGGCTACAAATGAAGCAGAGTAAGCTCATAAAGGAATAAAATGTAGTATATAAAGGACCAGGAAATCCGTAAAATAGAACCCAAGTCATCTCTGAGTTGAATACTTGTCGAAAATGTCTATGAGATGGCAGCAGTTCTATAAAAGAAAATCATTTATTCGCCACGTCACTTCCAAAAGCAATCGTAAAAGCCTCTGGCTGTGTAGCAAGTGCGTGTGCTATTTGGTCTTTTGGAGAATTATTCTGTTATGGCCAAAGAAATGTCATCATATCATTGTCACACGATGGCATTGTGGCTTCGTTGAATGGCACAACAGAAAGCATTGTCGAGAGGGAAACTGCAGGCTTCTTTAGAGGATTCAGTCATCCATTCAGCAAGTGTCCTGAGTGCCTCCCTCGTCCCAGCACTGTGTTAGCTCATTGGAGGGAACAGTGCTAAGACGGGGTGATTATGAGGACTCGGGAACCCCTTCCCCAGTTCTTGAAGGATTAGGGAAGTCTTTGGGAAGGAAGGAAACGAAAAGCTTAGGACGTGATAAGGGGTTGACTAGGTACTAGCAGAACCAGGTGACCTAGGTAAAGAGAGTAGCATGTTCAAAACCTACAGGCGAGAGAATGGTAGATTCGGGTGGAGTTTCTGTTTCTAGGGCAAGGGAATTGCGTCAAAAGAGGATTCTAGATGACAGGCAGAACGTGCCTATGAGGGACTTTCTTATCTACATTCAGGAGTGATGGCTGTACCCCGAGGCAGGAAGGAGCCCAGATAGGTGTTAAACTGGCAAAAACGTGTGACATTTTCAAGGAGTTACTCTTGAGACACCCCTGATTGCAGTGGGGAAAGCACACTGGAGACATAAAGAATTTGCTTTTTAACCCCAATGTGACTTCTCAGATTATATGGAATGTACCATTATGTTTAAATGCATAATGTGTCAAAGAGCAATATTCAACCGAAAGAGGAATTGGTCTCTTGAATATGTTTTGAAGAAGCTAGTAGGTGAGTGAGATGGACCGTAACACAGCACCTTAAAAGTCCCAAGCAAGCAGCAGTCTATTCCGAGATGGAAAATCCATAGCTTTTTGGAATATTCCTCATGTGTTAATATGTGACATTGCTGTTCACTTGGTGTGATGTTTACTGAAAGTCACAGGTCAGCAAAAATGCTTACTGAGTGGCCACCCTGTGTCAGGCCCTGATCTAAGCACTTGGCAAACATCCACAGATACCCCTTTCCTCCTGGAACTTATTAAAAATTCAAAAGGAAGACACTTGTTTCCAATAAATGAAAAGGACAAGTGTAACAAATAAGCAGATAAGTAAACGATGTGATAATTAGGTGACACCTACATACGTGCTATCGGAGGAGGAAAACAACAGCATGTGGTCAGAGCAACTGGGAATTTAAAATGAGTTGTGATTTTATTTATTTTTTTTGAGATGGCGTTTCGCTTTCCGCCCAGGCTGGAGTGCCATGGTGCCATCACTGCTCATCACAACCTCCATCTTCCAGTTTCAAGGGATTCTCCTGCCTCAGCCTCCCTAGTAGCTGGGATTACAGGTGCCAGCCACCACACCTGGCTAATTTTTGTATTTTTAGTAGAGATGGGGTTTCACTATGTTGGCCAGGCTGGTGTCGAACTCCTGACTTGTGATCCGCCTGCCTCACCCTCCAAAAGTGCTGGGATTATAGGTATGAGCCACCGTGCCCGGCTGAGTTGTAATTTTAAACAGGATGGTCGGGTTGAGTCTCACTGGGATGGTGTATTTAAGTGAGAATATGAAGCAAATAAAGGAATTCGCCGAGTCGATCTGCAGAAAGGACGTCCTAGGCAGTGAGAAGAGCCCATGCCAAGCCAATTTGGAGAGTGTGCCAACCTTGTTTGAAGAGATTGAGGGGCAGGGCGGTGGAAGATTAAGTTAAACTGGTAATGGGGAGGGAGAGCTCCCAGGTCCTTTGTGGAGTTTGTCTTTCATTCTGAGTGATGCTGAGAGGCAGCATCTGATTGAGGTCTCACCTGGATCACTCGGACTGTTTAGTAGAACGGTCTGTAGGGCGGAAAGGAGGCAGAAGTAACATTGCCGGAAGTGACAATGTCAGATGTGGGATACCTGCAAACTCCAGGTAACTAGGAGTTAATCCATAATGGATTCGATGTGGAGAGAGAAAAGTAGAGTCTATCATGACTTCCAGGGACTTCAGTCTGAGCAATAGAGAACGGACTTGTCATCAACTGAAATGGGGAAGGCTGCAGGTTTGGGGGGAAAGTCAGGAGCTGGGTGTTTGACACCTTACACTTAAGGTTTCTATTTAGACATGCTAGTGGAGATACCAAATAGGCAGTTGGTTATATAAAACTTCAGTAAAAAATTGTATGTGGAGATGTGCATTTGTGTTATTGTGTTACAGATAACAGAAGCCATGAATCTAAATTGGTTAATTTGTACACAAATCAAAGTTAAAAGACTGTCATTGTAATTGCTCAAATAATCTTAAACATTATAATAACATAAAGTGCCAAGTAGAGAGGGATTCTTTTTAATACAAAATATTGTATCTTGACTTTGATTCTCTTAAGTATTTTTATGTCGTTCCTAATCTTCCTCATGTAGAAAGATAGCCTACAAAAAAGACTTACCCTCTCAGTGAAAAGAGGTTATCGGGCATACAGGTTATAACACTCAAACCTCATGGGATCCTAAGACATGGAAATATCCTTCCCATTTAATTTAACTTTTAAAAATTAAAAAAAAATTTTCTTTTTATTAATTTATTTTTAATTTATATATATATTATTTTAATATATTTTTATTTTATTTTATTTTATTTTTTTTTTAATTTTTTATTGGATTATAGGTTTTGGGGTACATGAGCAGAGCATGCAAGACAGTTGCGTAGGTACACACCTGGCAGTGTGCTTTGCTTTTCTTCTCCCCTTCACCCTTAATATATTTTTATATTTTATATTTTTAACATTTATTTTTAAAAATATTTTTGTATTATTTTATTTTTCCATTTAATTTTAAAGATTTTTGAACTTGATGTATTTCTTTATATATGGGACCTAATTTTTTATGGCTAAACTGGTGACAGACTGAATTTTAGTATTTCTGAATTTTGAATTTAGAATTCTCAACTGTTGAGGTCATTCAACAAATATATATATATAAACAATGGCATTTTCTAAAGTGGAAAATGCTAGAGAAAGGCAGTTCATCTTGGATGAGACCGATTCAAGGTGCTCATGAGCTATTTCAAGAAAGCATTTTGATTTCAAGAAGCCTGAATGTTTGAAGAGTGTTTCAGGGCTAGATTAAAAATTTGTTCTTCACCAGACACACAGAAAGGTATTTAAACTATGGGATTGAATGAGGTTACTTGAGGAGAAACCAGGGAGAAAGGAAGGCGTACATTTCACAACCTCCACAAGGAAGGGTACCTTAAAATTCTTGAAAGGAAGCCTTGTCTCTGTTCTGTGAACTCCCCTGAAGAACTGGTCGGCCTGCTTGTCATGACTATTTATCTTTTCAATTGAGTTGCAACTGAAGCCGTTAAGGAGTGATTTATATTGAATGACTTGGTTCCACTATGACCCAGTGGTGCTTTTTAGTTCACTGTGAAATTAAGATGGACTAAAACTTGCACATTGGGTCTGGAAAGTCATTTTGACCTGCTTAGATTTTAAAAAAGAACTGGAGCTGCTAAATCGGCTGCAGTTTAAAACACAAACCCAACAGTCACACATATGTAAATATACGTCTATTTTTTACGGTAAAAACTGTAACTTGGAGGCGAAAGAAACCTCGGAAGATCATCGCCGTTTGTCTTTTGGTGGTTTGGTGGTGGTGGTACCTCCTTTGTGGCTGTGAATGAGGACAGGGTAAGAAGGGCAGAAATGAGGAGGGCTTGAAATTTTTTCATTCTCCTTGCCCAGCTTCATTATTAGTACTGCCTATAAGAAAGTCGTTCATGATAGAAAAAAACGCAGAAAAAACTTTTTAGGAATCTTACCCTTCACCTGTGACCCCTTGTATCAGTCGCTTTGTGCTGTAACAGGGACCTTGTGCTGATTCTTCGCACTGCGTGAGGCTGCCGGGCAGCTGAATCCCTGCTGGACTCCGCGTGTTTTCTCCCTTCAGGTTTCACACTGAAGAAGAAACCCGCTGTGACTGAGATGGAGATACACACACTACACACACACACACACACACACACACACACACAGAGGAAGCATTAAGCGTGTAATCACATTTACCCAGATAGAAACGATTATCCATTTACAACGCTATTAGTAACTGTTTGGTATACAGTCCCTCAGACATTTTCTAAAACATGTCAAAATATTTAATATGTCTTCAAAAATAGAATCACTTTATATTTTGCTGTATGCTTTTGCCATCTGAGAGTATATCTTGGAAAGTTGTACAAATGAAAAGATTCATCTTTTTTGCTTTTCTGTGTTTCCTGAAAAATTCACATCTTGCTGCTAAAACATATTGATTTTTCTCCAGTTGTACATGACTCTTGACACAGTTACCATTCCACATAGTTTGAGGTCTGAGTGGCGGGTGAACAGAGCCTGCACTGACGGCCTAAACTGTCGGTTGTGTCTCCATCTCTGCCTGTCCCTCTCTCTCCTTTTTTTTTTTTTTTTTTTTTTAAGAGAGGTTCTCACTCTGTCACCCAGACTGGACTGCAGTGGTGTGATCTTGGCTCACTGCAACCTCTGTCTTCCAGGCTCAAGAGATTCTCCTGCCTCAGCCTCCTGAGTAGCTGGGATTACAGGCACGTGCCACCACGCCTGGCTAATTTTTTGTATTTTTAGTAGAGATGGGGTTTTACCATGTTGACCAGGCTGGTTTCGAACTCCTGACCTCCAGTGATCCACCCGCCCCAGCCTCCCAATCTGTTGCTCTCTCACACGTATGCAAGCAAACATCGACTATCACATTCACAGAGTATAGCTCGGATTTTCTAAACCTTTCTATATCCCCCTTTCTTCTCAAGTGTCTTCCATAACACCTTTAGTGACTTACTGTGAAGGGAAGTTTCATGCTTAAGTTTTTTTGACTCTGACAATAGCTATCAGAAATCATTTCAGATAGAGTGACCATAATTTATCAAACTAGGACATTTCAGAGAGTGAAGGAGATTGATACTAATTATTCACGCTTACACGGGGCCATCCTGAGCAAATCAAGTTGTTCATTCACTCTCCTTCTAGAAGATATTTGCGGATGTCCATTTTATTACCTCACATCTCCTTGCTCCTTCCCCCCATAGTATTTAGCTGCCTGTAGAAAACAATTTAAAAAGAAAGATTTTCTCTATTTTGTTAAATGGCCCTCAAAGTACACGTGGGATTGGAATCATGAATATCTATCCATCAACCCCTTGGTAGTCCATTTCTGCAGAATTGATCCACTCTGACCTATTCCATGCTGTATCTCTCGGTTCAGTTTAGTATCTATACCTCATTACACACCTGAATAGCTATTTAATCTCGCACAAACACCCATATGGCGAGGTTTGAAACCTGGCACAAGAGATAAAGGCACGTAATTACCATCCTCACTTAACGTTTTATCTTCTTGCCATTTAAACTCTTTTTATAGAAGTGCTGATAATCTGGGTGATTAAATGGCTAGGTCCTCCATCCTTCTGATAGATTTTTATGGCCTGGACTCAACAGAAACTTAGGTTTTAAAAGTTCAGTTGCAGTTTTATCTGAAACCTGAAGATAGCTTCTTATACCTACAAAAAATGAACTAATATGAAACGAAAACCATGAAGTAATGTTGTAGACTGAGCACTTTGTTAAATATAGACTCTGCTCACAAAATGGAAGTACTAAGCAGAACCGTGAAGTATTTTTTAAAAAAATGGCTGAGAATGCCACAATGACGCCTCCTTATCTGCTTCCTGTAGTACAATTATTTTACTGAAATATGCTCAAAATGTCTTAACTATTATTTTGGAACACTGTTTAATGCATATCAGAAGTAGACTGGAAAATGGATTAAACATAGGGGAAGGGGGTCTGCCTCACAATCTGGATTCTGATATTGATCAGCTCCCTGATCTTGAAAATAAAAATCACAGTCCGGACGCGGTGGCTCACGCCTGTAATCCCAGCAGTTTGGGAGGCCGAGGCAGGTGGATCACGAGGTCAAGAGATCTAGACCATCCTGGTCAACACGGTGAAACCCCGTCTCTACTAAAAATACAAAAAATTAGCTGGGCATGGTGGCGCGTGCCTGTAATCCCAGCTACTCAGGAGGCTGAGGCAGGAGAATTGCCTGAACCCAGGAGGCAGAGGTTGCGGTGAGCCGAGATCGCGCCATTGCACTCCAGCCTGGGGAACAAGAGCGAAACTCCGTCTCAAAAAAAAAAAAAGAAAAAAGAAAAAAAAAAGTAAAAATCGGCCGGGCGCGGTGGCTCAAGCCTGTAATCCCAGCACTTTGGGAGGCCGAGGCGGGTGGATCACGAGGTCAACAGATCGAGATCACCTTGGTCAACATGGTGAAACCCCGTCTCTACTAAAGTTACAAAAAATTAGCTGGGCATGGTGGCGCGTGCCTGTAATCCCAGCTACTCGGGAGGCTGAGGCAGGAGAATTGCCTGAACCCAGGAGGCGGAGGTTGCGGTGAGCCGAGATCACGCCATTGCACTCCAGCCTGGGTAACAAGAGCGAAACTCCGTCTCAAAAAAAAAAAAAAAAAAAAAAAGTAAAAATCACTTTACTGAAGGCTGCATGGCTCTTTGTATTTGCTATTAGCCCTCAAAGGGCAGCTGCCGTGGCTCACGCCTGTCCCAGCGCCCCGAAAGGCAGAGGCGGGAGGCTCAGGGAAGACTAGGAGTTTGGACCACACGGCCTGGGCAGCATAGTGAGACCCTCTCTCTGCAAAACATAAAGCATTAGCCAGGCGTGTGGCGCGTGCCTGTGGTCCTAGCGGCTGTGGAGGCGGAGGCGAGAGGATCGCTGGAGCCCAGAGGTTCAAGGCTGCAGGGAGCTGCCAGGACACCGCCGCATCGCAGTGTGGACGGCGGAGCGGGACTGTCTCTGAAGGCAAAACAGCAAAACGAAACGAGCCGCATCCGTGGGAATTGGCCATAACGCAGAGGGTTTGGTGACTGACAGGTCGGCCCACTCACGGGGGCCTTTTCCCCCAGGCCTGGAGGCCTCGGGGGCTGGAGGGAGAGGAAGGCGCGGAGCTCAGAACAGCCACGGAAACCTGGGGGCGGGCGACGTTTGGCTGTGGGTAAGTCACAGGTTCGGGGTGGGACACGGCAGCAGGCGCGCGGTGGCCGCGTGGCCCAGGGCTGGTGGCGCGGTGGCCACGTGGCGAGGGCCTGCGCTGAGGACGCCGGCGGGGACGGGACGGGGTTGGGGGCAGAGGCTCCGCACGCGACCCCCGCTCCAGGGCTGCAGGGAGCAGCAGCTTCGCAGACAGGATGGGCAGGTGCGGGCACACTGCCAGCCAATTACTGCTCTTCAGGTTGCAAGAAAATATTAACACTTAATTTTCTTAGAAGCGAGGTTGCAAACGTTCTTGTTCATAAACGTCTACGTGCACATTTAGTAGGAAAAGCACAGAAAAGGGCTCCAGAGTATGCTCCAGATTGGTAACTTTTTTTTTTTTTTTGAGGAGGAGTCTCGCTCTGTCGCCAGGCTGGGGTGCGGTGGCGCGATCTCGGCTCACCGCCACCTCCGCCTCCCGCGTTCAAGCCATTCTCCTGCCTCAGCCTCCCGGGTAGCTGGGACCACAGCCGCGCGCCACCATACCCCGCTAATTTTTTGTTGTTGTTGTTGTTTTGTTTTTTGTATTTTTAATAGAGACGGATTTCGCTGTGTTAGGCAGGATGGTCTCGATCTCCTCACTTCGTGATCCGCCCCGTCCGCCCCTCAAAGTGCTGGGATTACAGGCGTGAGCCACCGCACCTGGCCCCAAACTGTCAACTTTTAATACCCTCGGGGAAGGGGATACGGCATTAGTTGCCTTTGACAAACTGAGTATGGATTACTTCGGTGTTTTTTTTTTTTTTTTTTAGCAGAGGGTTTAAAAATTCCATTTTAGGCCGGGCAAGGTGGCTCCTACCTGTAATCCCAACACTTTGAGAGGCTGAATGGGGAGCACCACCTGGGACCAGGAGTTCCACGCTGCACTGTCATGATCGCCACTGCACTCCAATCTGGGTGACAGACTGGAGACCCCGTCTCTAAAAACAAAAATTTAAGAATACAAATTTCTTTTTTTGGTAAGAACTTTATTAAAATAGAATTCACACCTCACACAATTCACCCAATAAAGTGTACAATTCAATGATTTTTAGTCTATTTAGAGTCCTGTAACCACTACCACATTCGATTTTAGAACATTTTCATCACCCCAAAAAGAAACCCGTTCTCTGTGTCCATCACCTGTGTCTCTCCCTGTTCTTCCTGGTTCTAGGCAACCACTAATCTGCTCTCTTTGGGTAGCGTTGCCTGTGCTGGACGTTTCACATGAATAGAATCACGCAAGACATTGTCCTTTGTGACCGAGCTATTCCACATCACTTTATGTTTCCAAGGCATTCCTTTTCATGGCCAAAGCATATTCCATCATGTGGATACGTCACATTTTGCTGATAGACATTTGGGTTGTTTCTGCTTGTGGCCATTATAATAATGCTGCTCTGAGCATTTGCATACAAGTTTTTGTGTGGACGTCGGTTTTGATTTTCCTTGGGTAGATACATAGGAGTGGAATTTATGAGTCATATGGTAAGTCTGCATTTCACCACTTGGGGAAGTGCTAGACTGTTTTCCGAAGCAGCTGCAGAGTTTTACATTCCCACCTGCCATGTATGAGAAGAATCCAACTTCCCCACATCCTTGCCAACACTGGTTATTATCTGTCTTTTTGATCATAGCTATCTTAGTGGATATAAACTAGCATCTCATTATGGTTTTGATTTTCATTTTCCTAAGTAAAGCTCCCATTTTAATTTGAATTGAACTAGGATGTGATATACAGTATAATAAACAATTCACATTAATTTTTGAGATTAAACGTGAAACATCCACTCAGCATTGTGGCTTGCACCTGTAATCCCAGCACTTTGGTAGACTAGGCTTGAAGGCTCACTTGAGGCCAGGAGTTCAAGACCACCCTGGGCAACATAGCATGACCTTCATCTCCACTGAAAACTAAAAAATATTAGGCAGACATGGAGGTGCATGTCTGTAGTCCTAGCTATTGAGAGACTGAAGCAGGAGGCGTGCTTGACCCTGGGGATTTGAGGTGTGGTGAGCTATAACTCCACTGTACTCCAGCCTGGGGAACTGTGTCTGAAAAACAACAGCAGGAGACGGTGGAAACATTTTATGTTTGAGACAGGATGCTTGGGCCGTCACCCCGTCGACTAGGGGTATGCATGTGGTTTTCTTCACCCTCAGGGTTATTGCAGCAAAACAGTGTGAGACCTACTAAGTATATGCGCAGCAGTGTTCAGTACCCTACAGAGCCCAAAGTATTTATTTTTCTGTTTGTGTGAAGGAAATACTTTGCTCAGCCTCTTCCCTCGGGTGTCCGATGTCGGGGCCCACTGAGGGACCGCCCCCAGCACACCCCCAGCCCACCCCAGGACCACACCCCAGCCTGCCCTGGGACTGCCCCCAGCCCGCCATGGGACTGCCCCCAGCCCTCCCCGGGACCGCCCCCAGCTCACCCCAGAACCACCCACAACCCACCCAAGAACCACCCCCAACCCACCCGCAGCCTGCCCCAGAACCACCCCCAGGCCACCCGCAGCTCGCCCCGGAACTGCCCCAGCCCACCCTGGGACCGCCCCCAGCCCGCCCCGGGACCGCCCCCAGCTCACCCCAGAACCACCCACAACCCACCCAAGAACCACCCACAACCCACTCGCAGCCTGCCCCAGAACCACCCCAGGCCACCCGCAGCTCGCCCCAGAACTGCCCCAGCCCGCCCCGGGACCGCCCCCAGCCCGCCCCGGGACCACCCCCAGCCCGCCCTGGGACCACCCCCAGCCCGCCCCAGGACCGCCCCCAGCTCACCCCTGAACCACCCACAACCCACCCAAGAACCACCCCCAACCCACCCGCAGCCTGCCCCAGAACCACCCCCAGGCCACCCGCAGCTCGCCCCAGAACTGCCCCAGCCCGCCCCGGGACCGCCCCCAGCCCGCCCCGGGACCACCCACAGCCCGCCCCGGGACCACCCCCAGCTCACCCCTGAACCACCCATAACCCACCCAAGAACCACCCCCAACCCACCCGCAGCCTGCCCCAGAACCACCCCCAGGCCACCCGCAGCTCGCCCCAGAACTGCCCCAGCCCATCCCGGGACCGCCCCCAGCCCGCAGTGTGGACGGCAGAGCGGGACTGTCTCTGAAGGCAAAACAGCAAAACGAAACGAGCCGCATCCGTGGGAATTGGCCATAACGCAGAGGGTTTGGTGACTGACAGGCCGGCCCACTCACGGGGGCCTTTCCCCCCAGGCCTGGAGGCCTCGGGGGCTGGAGGGAGAGGAAGGCGCGGAGCTCAGAACAGCCACGGAAACCTGGGGGCGGGCGACGTTTGGCTGTGGGTAAGTCACAGGTTCGGGGTGGGACACGGCAGCAGGCGCGCGGTGGCTGCGTGGCCCAGGGCTGGTGGCGCGGTGGCCACGTGGCGAGGGCCTGCGCTGAGGACGCCGGCGGGGACGGGGTTGGGGGCAGAGGCTCCGCACGCGACCCCCGCTCCAGGGCTGCAGGGAGCAGCAGCTTCGCAGACAGGATGGGCAGGTGCGGGCACACTGCCAGCCAATTACTGCTCTTCAGGTTGCAAGAAAATATTAACACTTAATTTTCTTAGAAACGAGGTTGCAAACGTTCTTGTTCATAAACGTCTACGTGCACATTTAGTAGGAAAAGCACAGAAAAGGGCTCCAGAGTATGCTCCAGATTGGTAACTTTTTTTTTTTTTTTGAGGAGGAGTCTCGCTCTGTCGCCAGGCTGGGGTGCGGTGGCGCGATCTCCGCTCACCGCCACCTCCGCCTCCCGCGTTCAAGCCATTCTCCTGCCTCAGCCTCCCGGGTAGCTGGGACCACAGCCGCGCGCCACCATACCCCGCTAATTTTTTGTTGTTGTTGTTGTTTTGTTTTTTGTATTTTTAATAGAGACGGATTTCGCTGTGTTAGGCAGGATGGTCTCGATCTCCTCACTTCGTGATCCGCCCCGTCCGCCCCTCAAAGTGCTGGGATTACAGGCGTGAGCCACCGCACCTGGCCCCAAACTGTCAACTTTTAATACCCTCGGGGAAGGGGATACGGCATTAGTTGCCTTTGACAAACTGAGTATGGATTACTTCGGTGTTTTTTTTTTTTTTTTTTAGCAGAGGGTTTAAAAATTCCATTTTAGGCCGGGCAAGGTGGCTCCTACCTGTAATCCCAACACTTTGAGAGGCTGAATGGGGAGCACCACCTGGGACCAGGAGTTCCACGCTGCACTGTCATGATCGCCACTGCACTCCAATCTGGGTGACAGACTGGAGACCCCGTCTCTAAAAACAAAAATTTAAGAATACAAATTTCTTTTTTTGGTAAGAACTTTATTAAAATAGAATTCACACCTCACACAATTCACCCAATAAAGTGTACAATTCAATGATTTTTAGTCTATTTAGAGTCCTGTAACCACTACCACATTCGATTTTAGAACATTTTCATCACCCTAAAAAGAAATCCGTTCTCTGTGTCCATCACCTGTGTCTCTCCCTGTTCTTCCTGGTTCTAGGCAACCACTAATCTGCTCTCTTTGGGTAGCGTTGCCTGTGCTGGACGTTTCACATGAATAGAATCACGCAAGACATTGTCCTTTGTGACCGAGCTATTCCACATCACTTTATGTTTCCAAGGCATTCCTTTTCATGGCCAAAGCATATTCCATCATGTGGATACGTCACATTTTGCTGATAGACATTTGGGTTGTTTCTGCTTGTGGCCATTATAATAATGCTGCTCTGAGCATTTGCATACAAGTTTTTGTGTGGACGTCGGTTTTGATTTTCCTTGGGTAGATACATAGGAGTGGAATTTATGAGTCATATGGTAAGTCTGCATTTCACCACTTGGGGAAGTGCTAGACTGTTTTCCGAAGCAGCTGCAGAGTTTTACATTCCCACCTGCCATGTATGAGAAGAATCCAACTTCCCCACATCCTTGCCAACACTGGTTATTATCTGTCTTTTTGATCATAGCTATCTTAGTGGATATAAACTAGCATCTCATTATGGTTTTGATTTTCATTTTCCTAAGTAAAGCTCCCATTTTAATTTGAATTGAACTAGGATGTGATATACAGTATAATAAACAATTCACATTAATTTTTGAGATTAAACGTGAAACATCCACTCAGCATTGTGGCTTGCACCTGTAATCCCAGCACTTTGGTAGACTAGGCTTGAAGGCTCACTTGAGGCCAGGAGTTCAAGACCACCCTGGGCAACATAGCATGACCTTCATCTCCACTGAAAACTAAAAAATATTAGGCAGACATGGAGGTGCATGTCTGTAGTCCTAGCTATTGAGAGACTGAAGCAGGAGGCGTGCTTGACCCTGGGGATTTGAGGTGTGGTGAGCTATAACTCCACTGTACTCCAGCCTGGGGAACTGTGTCTGAAAAACAACAGCAGGAGACGGTGGAAACATTTTATGTTTGAGACAGGATGCTTGGGCCGTCACCCCGTCGACTAGGGGTATGCATGTGGTTTTCTTCACCCTCAGGGTTATTGCAGCAAAACAGTGTGAGACCTACTAAGTATATGCGCAGCAGTGTTCAGTACCCTACAGAGCCCAAAGTATTTATTTTTCTGTTTGTGTGAAGGAAATACTTTGCTCAGCCTCTTCCCTCGGGTGTCCGATGTCGGGGCCCACTGAGGGACCGCCCCCAGCACACCCCCAGCCCACCCCAGGACCACACCCCAGCCTGCCCTGGGACTGCCCCCAGCCCGCCATGGGACTGCCCCCAGCCCTCCCCGGGACCGCCCCCAGCTCACCCCAGAACCACCCACAACCCACCCAAGAACCACCCCCAACCCACCCGCAGCCTGCCCCAGAACCACCCCCAGGCCACCCGCAGCTCGCCCCGGAACTGCCCCAGCCCACCCTGGGACCGCCCCCAGCCCGCCCCGGGACCGCCCCCAGCTCACCCCAGAACCACCCACAACCCACCCAAGAACCACCCACAACCCACTCGCAGCCTGCCCCAGAACCACCCCAGGCCACCCGCAGCTCGCCCCAGAACTGCCCCAGCCCGCCCCGGGACCGCCCCCAGCCCGCCCCGGGACCACCCCCAGCCCGCCCTGGGACCACCCCCAGCCCGCCCCAGGACCGCCCCCAGCTCACCCCTGAACCACCCACAACCCACCCAAGAACCACCCCCAACCCACCCGCAGCCTGCCCCAGAACCACCCCCAGGCCACCCGCAGCTCGCCCCAGAACTGCCCCAGCCCGCCCCGGGACCGCCCCCAGCCCGCCCCGGGACCACCCACAGCCCGCCCCGGGACCACCCCCAGCTCACCCCTGAACCACCCATAACCCACCCAAGAACCACCCCCAACCCACCCGCAGCCTGCCCCAGAACCACCCCCAGGCCACCCGCAGCTCGCCCCAGAACTGCCCCAGCCCATCCCGGGACCGCCCCCAGCCCGCAGTGTGGACGGCAGAGCGGGACTGTCTCTGAAGGCAAAACAGCAAAACGAAACGAGCCGCATCCGTGGGAATTGGCCATAACGCAGAGGGTTTGGTGACTGACAGGCCGGCCCACTCACGGGGGCCTTTCCCCCCAGGCCTGGAGGCCTCGGGGGCTGGAGGGAGAGGAAGGCGCGGAGCTCAGAACAGCCACGGAAACCTGGGGGCGGGCGACGTTTGGCTGTGGGTAAGTCACAGGTTCGGGGTGGGACACGGCAGCAGGCGCGCGGTGGCTGCGTGGCCCAGGGCTGGTGGCGCGGTGGCCACGTGGCGAGGGCCTGCGCTGAGGACGCCGGCGGGGACGGGGTTGGGGGCAGAGGCTCCGCACGCGACCCCCGCTCCAGGGCTGCAGGGAGCAGCAGCTTCGCAGACAGGATGGGCAGGTGCGGGCACACTGCCAGCCAATTACTGCTCTTCAGGTTGCAAGAAAATATTAACACTTAATTTTCTTAGAAACGAGGTTGCAAACGTTCTTGTTCATAAACGTCTACGTGCACATTTAGTAGGAAAAGCACAGAAAAGGGCTCCAGAGTATGCTCCAGATTGGTAACTTTTTTTTTTTTTTTGAGGAGGAGTCTCGCTCTGTCGCCAGGCTGGGGTGCGGTGGCGCGATCTCCGCTCACCGCCACCTCCGCCTCCCGCGTTCAAGCCATTCTCCTGCCTCAGCCTCCCGGGTAGCTGGGACCACAGCCGCGCGCCACCATACCCCGCTAATTTTTTGTTGTTGTTGTTGTTTTGTTTTTTGTATTTTTAATAGAGACGGATTTCGCTGTGTTAGGCAGGATGGTCTCGATCTCCTCACTTCGTGATCCGCCCCGTCCGCCCCTCAAAGTGCTGGGATTACAGGCGTGAGCCACCGCACCTGGCCCCAAACTGTCAACTTTTAATACCCTCGGGGAAGGGGATACGGCATTAGTTGCCTTTGACAAACTGAGTATGGATTACTTCGGTGTTTTTTTTTTTTTTTTTTAGCAGAGGGTTTAAAAATTCCATTTTAGGCCGGGCAAGGTGGCTCCTACCTGTAATCCCAACACTTTGAGAGGCTGAATGGGGAGCACCACCTGGGACCAGGAGTTCCACGCTGCACTGTCATGATCGCCACTGCACTCCAATCTGGGTGACAGACTGGAGACCCCGTCTCTAAAAACAAAAATTTAAGAATACAAATTTCTTTTTTTGGTAAGAACTTTATTAAAATAGAATTCACACCTCACACAATTCACCCAATAAAGTGTACAATTCAATGATTTTTAGTCTATTTAGAGTCCTGTAACCACTACCACATTCGATTTTAGAACATTTTCATCACCCTAAAAAGAAATCCGTTCTCTGTGTCCATCACCTGTGTCTCTCCCTGTTCTTCCTGGTTCTAGGCAACCACTAATCTGCTCTCTTTGGGTAGCGTTGCCTGTGCTGGACGTTTCACATGAATAGAATCACGCAAGACATTGTCCTTTGTGACCGAGCTATTCCACATCACTTTATGTTTCCAAGGCATTCCTTTTCATGGCCAAAGCATATTCCATCATGTGGATACGTCACATTTTGCTGATAGACATTTGGGTTGTTTCTGCTTGTGGCCATTATAATAATGCTGCTCTGAGCATTTGCATACAAGTTTTTGTGTGGACGTCGGTTTTGATTTTCCTTGGGTAGATACATAGGAGTGGAATTTATGAGTCATATGGTAAGTCTGCATTTCACCACTTGGGGAAGTGCTAGACTGTTTTCCGAAGCAGCTGCAGAGTTTTACATTCCCACCTGCCATGTATGAGAAGAATCCAACTTCCCCACATCCTTGCCAACACTGGTTATTATCTGTCTTTTTGATCATAGCTATCTTAGTGGATATAAACTAGCATCTCATTATGGTTTTGATTTTCATTTTCCTAAGTAAAGCTCCCATTTTAATTTGAATTGAACTAGGATGTGATATACAGTATAATAAACAATTCACATTAATTTTTGAGATTAAACGTGAAACATCCACTCAGCATTGTGGCTTGCACCTGTAATCCCAGCACTTTGGTAGACTAGGCTTGAAGGCTCACTTGAGGCCAGGAGTTCAAGACCACCCTGGGCAACATAGCATGACCTTCATCTCCACTGAAAACTAAAAAATATTAGGCAGACATGGAGGTGCATGTCTGTAGTCCTAGCTATTGAGAGACTGAAGCAGGAGGCGTGCTTGACCCTGGGGATTTGAGGTGTGGTGAGCTATAACTCCACTGTACTCCAGCCTGGGGAACTGTGTCTGAAAAACAACAGCAGGAGACGGTGGAAACATTTTATGTTTGAGACAGGATGCTTGGGCCGTCACCCCGTCGACTAGGGGTATGCATGTGGTTTTCTTCACCCTCAGGGTTATTGCAGCAAAACAGTGTGAGACCTACTAAGTATATGCGCAGCAGTGTTCAGTACCCTACAGAGCCCAAAGTATTTATTTTTCTGTTTGTGTGAAGGAAATACTTTGCTCAGCCTCTTCCCTCGGGTGTCCGATGTCGGGGCCCACTGAGGGACCGCCCCCAGCACACCCCCAGCCCACCCCAGGACCACACCCCAGCCTGCCCTGGGACTGCCCCCAGCCCGCCATGGGACTGCCCCCAGCCCTCCCCGGGACCGCCCCCAGCCCACTGTGGGACCGCCCCCAGCACACCCCCAGCCCACCCCCGGACCACACCCCAGCCTGCCCTGGGACTGCCCCCAGCCCGCCATGGGACTGCCCCCAGCCCTCCCCGGGACCGCCCCCAGCTCACCCCAGAACCACCCACAACCCACCCAAGAACCACCCCCAACCCACCCGCAGCCTGCCCCAGAACCACCCCCAGGCCACCCGCAGCTCGCCCCAGAACTGCCCCAGCCCACCCTGGGACCGCCCCCAGCCCGCCCCGGGACCGCCCCCAGCTCACCCCAGAACCACCCACAACCCACCCAAGAACCACCCCCAACCCACCCGCAGCCTGCCCCAGAACCACCCCCAGGCCACCCGCAGCTCGCCCCGGAACTGCCCCAGCCCACCCTGGGACCGCCCCCAGCCCGCCCCGGGACCGCCCCCAGCTCACCCCAGAACCACCCACAACCCACCCAAGAACCACCCACAACCCACTCGCAGCCTGCCCCAGAACCACCCCAGGCCACCCGCAGCTCGCCCCAGAACTGCCCCAGCCCGCCCCGGGACCACCCCCAGCCCGCCCCGGGACCGCCCCCAGCTCACCCCTGAACCACCCACAACCCACCCAAGAACCACCCCCAACCCACCCGCAGCCTGCCCCAGAACCACCCCCAGGCCACCCGCAGCTCGCCCCAGAACTGCCCCAGCCCACCCCGGGACCGCCCCCAGCCCGCAGTGTGGACGGCAGAGCGGGACTGTCTCTGAAGGCAAAACAGCAAAACGAAACGAGCCGCATCCGTGGGAATTGGCCATAACGCAGAGGGTTTGGTGACTGACAGGCCGGCCCACTCACGGGGGCCTTTCCCCCCAGGCCTGGAGGCCTCGGGGGCTGGAGGGAGAGGAAGGCGCGGAGCTCAGAACAGCCACGGAAACCTGGGGGCGGGCGACGTTTGGCTGTGGGTAAGTCACAGGTTCGGGGTGGGACACGGCAGCAGGCGCGCGGTGGCCGCGTGGCCCAGGGCTGGTGGCGCGGTGGCCACGTGGCGAGGGCCTGCGCTGAGGACGCCGGCGGGGACGGGGTTGGGGGCAGAGGCTCCGCACGCGACCCCCGCTCCAGGGCTGCAGGGAGCAGCAGCTTCGCAGACAGGATGGGCAGGTGCGGGCACACTGCCAGCCAATTACTGCTCTTCAGGTTGCAAGAAAATATTAACACTTAATTTTCTTAGAAACGAGGTTGCAAACGTTCTTGTTCATAAACGTCTACGTGCACATTTAGTAGGAAAAGCACAGAAAAAGGCTCCAGAGTATGCTCCAGACTGGTAACTTTTTTTTTTTTTTTTTTTTTTTTTTTTTTTTGAGGTGAAGTCTCGCTCTGTCGCCAGGCTGGGGTGCGGTGGCGCGATCTCGGCTCACCGCCACCTCCGCCTCCCGGGTTCAAGCCATTCTCCTGCCTCAGCCTCCCGGGTAGCTGGGACCACAGCCGCGCGCCACCATACCCCGCTAATTTTTTTTGTTGTTGTTGTTTTGTTTTTTGTATTTTTAATAGAGACGGATTTCGCTGTGTTAGGCAGGATGGTCTCGATCTCCTCACTTCGTGATCCGCCCCGTCCGCCCCTCAAAGTGCTGGGATTACAGGTGTGAGTCACCGCACCTGGCCCCAAACTGTCAACTTTTAATACCCTCGGGGAAGGGGATACGGCATTAGTTGCCTTTGACAAACTGAGTATGGATTACTTCGGTGTTTTTTTTTTTTTTTTTTAGCAGAGGGTTTAAAAATTCCATTTTAGGCCGGGCAAGGTGGCTCCTACCTGTAATCCCAACACTTTGAGAGGCTGAATGGGGAGCACCACCTGGGACCAGGAGTTCCACGCTGCACTGTCATGATCGCCACTGCACTCCAATCTGGGTGACAGACTGGAGACCCCGTCTCTAAAAGCAAAAATTTAAGAATACAAATTTCTTTTTTTGGTAAGAACTTTATTAAAATAGAATTCACACCTCACACAATTCACCCAATAAAGTGTACAATTCAATGATTTTTAGTCTATTCAGAGTCGTGTAACCACTACCACATTCGATTTTAGAACATTTTCATCACCCTAAAAAGAAATCCGTTCTCTGTGTCCATCACCTGTGTCTCTCCCTGTTCTTCCTGGTTCTAGGCAACCACTAATCTGCTCTCTTTGGGTAGCGTTGCCTGTGCTGGACGTTTCACATGAATGGAATCACGCAAGACATTGTCCTTTGTGACTGAGCTATTCCACATCACTTTATGTTTCCAAGGCATTCCTTTTCATGGCCAAAGCATATTCCATCATGTGGATACGTCACATTTTGCTGATAGACATTTGGGTTGTTTCTGCTTGTGGCCATTATAATAATGCTGCTCTGAGCATTTGCATACAAGTTTTTGTGTGGACGTCGGTTTTGATTTTCCTTGGGTAGATACATAGGAGTGGAATTTATGAGTCATATGGTAAGTCTGCATTTCACCACTTGGGGAAGTGCTAGACTGTTTTCCAAAGCAGCTGCAGAGTTTTACATTCCCACCTGCCATGTATGAGAAGAATCCAACTTCCCCACATCCTTGCCAACACTGGTTATTATCTGTCTTTTTGATCATAGCTATCTTAGTGGATATAAACTAGCATCTCATTATGGTTTTGATTTTCATTTTCCTAAGTAAAGCTCCCATTTTAATTTGAATTGAACTAGGATGTGATATACAGTATAATAAACAATTCACATTAATTTTTGAGATTAAACGTGAAACATCCACTCAGCATTGTGGCTCGCACCTGTAATCCCAGCACTTTGGGAGACTAGGCTTGAAGGCTCACTTGAGGCCAGGAGTTCAAGACCACCCTGGGCAACATAGCAGGACCTTCATCTCCACTGAAAACTAAAAAATATTAGGCAGACATGGAGGTGCATGTCTGTAGTCCTAGCTATTGAGAGACTGAAGCAGGAGGCGTGCTTGACCCTGGGGATTTGAGGTGTGGTGAGCTATAACTCCACTGTACTCCAGCCTGGGGAACTGTGTCTGAAAAACAACAGCAGGAGACGGTGGAAACATTTTATGTTTGAGACAGGATGCTTGGGCCGTCACCCCGTCGACTAGGGGTATGCATGTGGTTTTCTTCACCCTCAGGGTTATTGCAGCAAAACAGTGTGAGACCTACTAAGTATATGCGCAGCAGTGTTCAGTACCCTACAGAGCCCAAAGTATTTATTTTTCTGTTTGTGTGAAGGAAATACTTTGCTCAGCCTCTTCCCTCGGGTATCCGCAGACCAGATGTCCGTGAGGCAGGCAGCAATGCTGACTGCCCGCAGCCCGCCCCGGGACCGCCCCCAGCCCACCGTGGGACCGCCCCCAGCACACCCCCAGCCCACCCCAGGACCACCCCCCAGCCCGCCCCGGGACCGCCCCCAGCCCTACCCGGGACCGCCCCCAGCCTGCCCTGGGACTGCCCCCAGCCCGCCCTGGGACTGCCCCCAACCCTCCCCGGGACCGCCCCCAGCCTGCCCTGGGACCGCCCCCAGGTCACCCCAGAACCACCCACAACCCACCCAAGAACCACCCCCAACCCACCCGCAGCCTGCCCCAGAACCACCCCCAGACCACCCGCAGCTCGCCCCCAGAACAGCCCCAGGCCACCCTGGGACCACCCCAGCCCACCCCGGGACCGCCCCCAGCCCACCCCAGAACCGCCCACAACCCACCCTGGGACCACCCCCAGCCCGCCCTGGGACCGCCCCCAGCCCACCCCGGGACCGCCCCTGACACTCTCAGAACTCTGCTTACGGTTCACCTCTGCTTCTCTAATCAGCTTTTATCTTAAAGCACGGTGTGGTTTTGTTTCCATTGTGCTTCTGATGTACATAATTGCTCATTACAGAGTCTGGCTCTTGGAGCTTGAAGGCAGGCGGGCCACATTTGTGTGTGTTGTTTTCATGTTTGTTCCCTCCAGCACCTGGCTGTGCATGCTCAGTGAAGAAATGACTGAAATGTGCAGTGATCTATTTTCAGTTGTCTAATAAATGCCATTTACGGTGGTGGAGAATCCTAAAATATATATTAAAATACACGGGGCTGTGATCAGATTTCCCTTCTAAAATAACCCGTTCAAGGTGTTCACACTTTTATACTAACGCTGACATTGTCATTCTTTAGAACCTTAACATTTTATGTCTGTGACTAACAAACATGAACATGCAAACCTGTGGAAGAGGCTGTTTCTACCTTCTGCTACCAGAAGCGGGAAGAGCGTATCGCGTGCGATATTCAGCGTACCCTTACCACGTGCCGGTGCTGTAGAAGGCCCTGGCGTCATGCAGTGGGGCTTTTCCTCTTTCCTGGTTGGGTGGCAGCCGGGTTTCATCCATCACGCTGGAAGCGTCTTTGCACATTAACGCACCGTCTCCTGCACCTGAAGAAGGCTGCTTCATCTTTCTTCTTTTTTTTTCATAAACGCATTTGCTCTTCTTGTTTTCAGCTTCTCCTTTTGCTCTTCCTTTGCTGTTTCCTGATGACTCCGTGTCTCTGGTGGCAGAGTCTGAGACGTGTTCATTGTTAGAGAGACTGACCTTCACCCTGTCCTCACGCTTGGAGCGTCCAGTGGTCAAACGGATCCTTTGTGAGAGCTCCAGTCTTAAACACATCACATAATCGGAAGGTATTTTTGACAGTCACAGTCCATGTATTGCAGGGGATCTCCTTTTATTAATTTAAATGATTTATTCGCCAGCTTCAGCTTTGTAGGTTCTTACTGGAAAATGCACAGCAGATCCCTTGTTTTAGGGAAACAGCCGTGTCTTTGCCACTGAAATAGGAGCTACTGAGTTCTAAACATCCTTTCTCCTCCCCTGGGTTTACCCCACAGTCATGCAGGACTGCTCCTTACCCCTTTTGCTTGGGATAGTCCTGACCTCAAATTGGATTCAACCTTGACAATTGGGCAGTTGAATTCTGGATGCTGATCCCTGCAATTTAGGAAAGGAATTTTTTTTTTTTTTTTTTTTTTTTTTTTTTTGAGACGGAGTCTCTCACTGTCACCCAGCCTGCAGTGCTGTGGCGTGATCTCGGCTCACTACAACCTCCGCCTCGTGGGTTCAAGCAATTCTCCTGCCTCAGCCTCCAAAGTAGCTGGAACTACAAGTGTGTGCCACCACACCCACCTAGTTTTTTCGTATTTTTAGCAGAGACGGGGTTTCACCACGTTGGCCAGCATGGTCTCGATTTCCTGACCTCGTGATCTGCCTACCCCAGCCTCCCAAAGTGCAGGATTACAGGCACGAGCCACAGCGCCCAGCCTAGGAAAGTCATTCTATCTCTTGTGTTAAAATCCTGTTTAGGCCTCTTCGGCATCAGAGTCAGATTTACCCGCTCTCCTGTTTCCTGTTTTGGCCCCTTTCCTACTTAAGAAGGTCATTTTCCTTGTGTCGTCCTTTTTGAGGGGAGTTCGCGTCTTCTATCCACTATCCTCCAGCCAGCTCATCCTGCAGCCTCCGGGCTCTCTGTCTGCCAGATGCGTTTGTTTGAACAGAAGTGCCTGTTCTTTTGCAGACTTCTTGAATTTATCTAAACTTGAGACCTTCCATCACCCTCTCTATCACAAATATCCAACGAGACATCTTCATCTGCTCTTATATTAATGCCAGGAAATTTTGCTGTCATTTGTTTAGCACTCTTAATTTTTTTTTTTTTTTTTTTTTTGAGACAGCGTCTCGCTCTGTTGCCCAGGTTGGAGTGCAAGGGCACCATCTCAGCTCCCTGCAACCTCCGCCTCCCAGGTTCAAGTGATTCTTGTGCCTCAGCCTCCAGAGTAGCTGGGATTACAGGATCGTGCCACTGCGCCCGGCAATGTTTGTATTTTTAGGAGAGATGGGGTTTGCCATGTTGGATAGGCTGGTCTCGAACTCCTGACCTCAGGTGATCTGTCCACCTAGGCCATTCCAAGTGCTGGGACTACAGGTGTGAGCCACTGCACCCAGCCTTAAAATAATTTTTCTTTTCTGTGTTATACTTCAGCATTTCACTGAGCCTCTTCTGGTAGTAAATAGAAACTAAACATTCTTTCTTATGTCCCTCTTCCAGCGTCTTAGTCACAATCTCTGGTATTTCAAGATAATATTTCTACTGGGTTAATAGATGTCACAAAGCACAAGTCATGCCAATAGGAGGATTTGTTTTTATTTTCCTCATTTCCAGTGGGGCTTCACCCACCCGTTTCACAGCAGTCTTCTAGCAATCACTCGCTTTGCTTCTCTGATTCTCAGAGGCAGCTTTTTTACCTTTTCCAAACGCATCTCACTGAGCCTGGTGACGATTTGCGCTGATTGCTTCCGCCTCTCTGGGCCAGCTCCCGTTACATGTGGACAGTCAGGTGAGTCCTCCGAAGGGAAGACACCGCCTGCCCTAGCCTGTCCCAAAGGCTCCTTTACCTCCTGGTGGGCGCCGTCGTAGGTTTGACAGATTTATCGAATAAAAACACAGGATGCTCAGTTATATTTGAATTTCAGATAAACAAACCCTTTTTTAAAGTATAAGTATGCCCCGGTATTACTTAATATGACTTCCTAAAATTCAGATTTAACTGGGCAGGTGTTTAATTTTGTAAATGACCCCTTTGACTCTCGTCCCAAAGACTTGGGATCCAGCTCCGTGTCTCTGGACTGTGACAGGACAGATCTGTGCGATCTCCGCCCGGATAATCCAAGTGTCGTTTCGCATTCAGCTCTCTCCGATTGTGGATTATTTTCCAGGACCATCATCACAAAGTACCACTAAGTAGGTGGCTTAGAGCAACAGCAATTTATCACCTCTCCGTTGTGGAGGTGCCGGAAGTCCAAGCTCCAGGGGTCAGCAGGGCCGTGTTGCCTCTGAGGATCCAGGGGCAGGGTCTCTGCCGAGCCTCCCTCCTGGCTTCTGGCAGTGCCTGGGCCGGAGGCAGCATAACTGCAGTCCTTGCAGGGGTCTCGCTGTGTACGTCTCTGTCTCTTCTCACGCCTTCTCTTTCTTTTTTTTTTTTTTGAGATGGAGTTTCGCTCTTGTCACCCAGGCTGGAGTGCAATGGCGAGATCTCGGCTCACTGCAACCTCTGCCTCCTGGGTTCAGGCAATTCTCCTGCCTCAGCCTCCTGAGTAGCTGGGATTACAGGCACACGCCACCATGCCCAGCTAATTTTTTGTATTTTTAGTAGAGACGGGGTTTCACCATGTTGACCAGGATGGTCTCGATATCTTGACCTTGTGATCCACCCGCCTCGGCCTCCCAAAGTGCCTTCTCTTTCTAGATAAGGATGCGAGTTATTAGATTGGATTAAGGGACTACCTCTACGCCAGTATGAACTCATCTTAACTAATCTACAATGACGCTGCTTCTAAATAAGGTCACATTCGCGGGTACTGGGATTAAGACTGCAACATACCTTTTCAGGGACACAATTCAACCCATAACGTATTAGGAGAGACTTTAAAAAATTCAATTTCGATGTTATTTACGCCGAGGCCAGACGGCAGCCCAGGGACCTAACAAATCCCCGTGAGTTAAAGATTTAAGCAAACAGGAACTTTTTTGTGTAGAATAAAAATTTGTTCTGGAAACTTGGAAGAACTTCGTTAGTCAACAATAAGATATTGCAACTATACAAAAGTGTGGAACACAGAAGTTTAGTGATATGAGAAGTACTCATATTACAGTAAGCAAAGAAAGCTTACAGAACTATAGTAATTTAACTAAAGTATCTTCTGGCATCTCAGTTATGTGCTGAGCGTTTGAGCACTCGATCTGCACACAGGAGCTCACAGTCTGTAAGAAAAGACAAAGATAATTATTCCAATTATTAATTTGCTATAACTGTAACTATAATTAATTAGGTAAAGAAACAGAGTATTATAAAATATAGGTACTTGGGAGGATTCACAGTGAAAGAATCTCAAGTATTTTAAGAAAATGAAAACCAGAGCTGTTTGCATTTGGGAAAAATACATTAATAGGTGTAAATTAGGTCGGGCATGGTGGCTCACCCCTGTAATCCCAGCACTTGGAAGGCCGAGGTGGGCAGATCACCTGAGGTCAGGAGTTTGAGACCAGCATGACCAATATGATAAAAGCCTGTCTCTACTAAAAATACAAAATTTTGCTGGGAGTGGTGGCATGTACCTGTAATCCGAGCTACACGGGAGGCTGAGATAGAATTGCTCTAACCTGGGAGGTGGAGGTGGCAGCGAGCTGAGATCGTGCCACTGCACTCCAGCCTGGGTGACAAGAGCGAGACTCCATCTCAAAAAAAAAGGCCAGGCACAGTGGCTCATGCCTGTAATCCCAGCCAGTCGGGAGGCTGGGCAGGAGAATCGCTTGAACCCAGGAGGCGGAGGTTGCAATGAGCCAAGATCGTACCACTGCACTCCAGCCTGGGCAACAAGAGCAAAACTCCATCTCAAAAAAAAAGGCATCAATTTATTTATGTAAAAAGTAAACAGTGGATATAAGCTGCTTCACAGACTTTCTGGGGACAATATATTCACTTAAAAATATTCCCAGTTAATTACTTCCACATCCCTTTCAGTGCCTTCCCATGGCCCTCAGCATAAAGTCTCAACCCCAGGCTATGACTTGTAAGCCCTCCCTCTCTAGTTCTGGTCTGTCTTCAGCATCTCCCGCCACAGTCCTGTGCTCTGGCATAGTTTGCTATCCTCCGGCCGGGCCAGTCTCCCTGCGGTTCCCGAAATGTACCCAGCTCCTTCTGGCCTCAGAGCCTTGCACCCCCGGCTTCCTTTATGTAGAAAGCTGTCCACGCAGACCTTGGACAGGGCAAGCCTCTGCTTATCATCTGAGAGGGCATCCGTGACAATGACGACAGCCCTCCGTGCCAAACCCACTATCTCTCTATTGCATTTCTTAGTGGTTTTGTAGCAGTTGCAGTGTTAGAAATTACCACATTTTAAAACTCTGGTTTTTTTATTCTCTGTCTCTCCCCATGTAATGGCGGCACTGTGACAGCCAGCACTGGGAATGTAATCAGATGGGAGAGCACGTGTTCCAAAAGGCTCACCTCCTCCACAAATGTAAGGTGTTTTGCTGACGTGATGTTTGTTTTAAGACTTTGATGAAAGGGGGAGGACCTCGGCTGATGCGAGCCAGGGCCGGATTGCAGCTCCCACTCGGGCGGACAGAGCAGCGTGTGGAGCCTTGCACTGTGAACTTCTGCTCCAGAATGACTGCAGGCATAAGTCAGGAAAGCCGAGAGAGCCCACAGACCCCCTGGAGGAAGGGGATTGCTCCTGCACGACCTGGGAGACACCCCAAACGCTGTGAGTGGGAAAGGGGGGTTGTCTGCCCTTACATATAAACCTTCACTGGGAAACCTGGAGGTGTAGATCACAGAAGATTCTGACCGTACCTGGAGCTGAATCAATATAGAGAGTCAGTGAAATACGGGGATAGAGGAGGCAGCCGGAAGAACGCTGTGGGCTTGCTGGGTCCCCTCACAAGCCAGCTCTGCCTCGCCTCACAGGGGTCCTTGAGGGGGGCTGCCAGAGGCACTGGGAAAGGCCACCGGGAGAAGGAAGCCTCCAGCTGAACTTTTAACAATTTGAGCTGCTGGAGCCATGTCCTGGCCAGAACTCGGGGGAGGGCAGGAATCTGACTCCACAGGTAGGGAAAGCATGAATGTCTTACTCGCCTACGCAGCTGGGAGGTGGGAGCCTGGGGCAGGTTCTTAGTCCTAATGCCCACTGCTAGAAACAGACTTGGTGCTCTTGATGGGGGCATGGGGGGAGTAAGACTGGCCCTTTGGGTTGCATGAGAGACTGTGCTTTCCCCCACTTCTCCGATGACCTGCATGGCGCAGCAGAGGCAGCCATAATCCTCCTAGTAACATAACTCCCTTCAGCTGGGAGTCTCAACCCATCCCCCACAGCCGCCATGGCAAGACTCTCCCAAGGAGAACCTGAGCCCAGACGTGTCTAGTCCTGCACCCACCTAATCGTCCTCCCTACCCACTTCAGATAGCTGAAGACAAAGGGCAGATCCTCTTGGGGTTTCTAGAGTCCTGCCCACCACATGCCCCCCCATACAACTGCCTGTCCCCCCCATATGACTGCCTGTCCCCCCCATACGATGGCCTGTTCCCCCATACGACCACCTGTCCCCCTCACATGACCTCCTGTTCCCCCTAAGACTGCCTGCTCCTCCCCATATGACCACCTGTTCCCCCATATGACTGCCTGTTCCCCCTCATACGACCATCTGTTCCCCCATACAACCACCTGTTCCCCCTCATACGACAGCCTGTTCCCCCCATATGACTGCAGCTGATGCTCTCTTGAATGGGCCACCTCCTGGCAGAAGCCCAACCAGCACAAAAACAGTGCATTAAACAACCAAAGCTAAGAACCCTCACAGAGTCCATTTCACCCCCTGCCACGTCCACCAGAGCTGGTGCTGGTGTTCATGCCTGGGAGACTTACAGACAATTCACATCACAGGACTCTGTGCAGACAACTCCCAGGACCAGCCCAGAGCCGGGTAGACTTGCTGGGTGGCTGGACCCAGAAGAGAGGTGACAATCACCACAGCTCGGCTCCCAGGAAACCACAGCCCTAGGGAAAGGGGGAAAACACCACAGCCAGGGAACACCCATGGGATAAAAGCCTCTGAACAACAGCCTTCAGCCCTAGACCTTCCTCTGAGAGAGCCTGACAGAGCCTACCAAATGAGAAGGAACTAGAAAACCTGGTAACATGGAGGGAGTGAAGCGTTTCGGGCCAATGGGGAGCCTTTTGGAAATCCTAGCGTGGGAAAAGGTCAAACAGTACTTCTCCTACACCAGGAGGCTGTGCTCCAAGTGTCGGTCAGCTGTTCAACCACATTCCCATACTGCTTGTGACTTCAATAGAAACTAGGAAGCAAACACCAGGAGGAGAGATTCCGCTCATGGTCACAAGCCCCTCCCCACCCAGGACTGGGGCGGACCCCCCGCAATTCAGAATCACCTGGGGAGAGAAGCCCAGGCAGCCCTGGCCGTCGGCGACAACCGTCTCGGGCCCTCCACCCCTCCATGCTGTGGAAGCTGTGACTTTCTCGCTCAGCAAACTGCGTGGCTGCTCACTCTGTCCACGAACGCGTTTGGGGCTGGAACACTCGCCGTGGGGGTAAGGCTCTCTGCTCCATTCTTCAGCAAGGGAAGCCGGGAACCTGAGCCCGGAGCCCAAGCTGCACATGGGTCACAATATGACAAAATGAGGTTCTTCAGTAGCCCCAGAATCACACTAGCTCACCGGCAACGCATCCAAGCCGAGGAGAAATCCCGGATTCACCTGAAGAGCAGTCCAGAAGCTCAGCTATGAAGCTAATCTAGGAGGCACCAGAGGAAGGTGCAGCGCAATTTAAGGAACTCACGCAGGAAACGAGGGCAGGAGTGTTCAGTGAAACCGCATAAATAAAAACAGCAGAAACGTCGGGAAGCAACGGGCACACTCACAGAAAGGCAAACGCTCTGGAAAGTCCACCAGTAGACTCAAACATGCAGAAGAAAGAAACTCAGAGCTTGAAGACAAGGCTTTCAAATGAACCCAATCCTAGAGGACAAAGAAAAAGGAGTAAGAAAATCTGAACAGTCTCCAGGGAGCTGGGATTATGTTACACAACCAGACCTGAGAATCATTGGCGTTCCTGAGGAAGAAGAGAAATCCAGAAGTTTCTAAAACATATTTGAGGGAATAATTGAGGAAAACTTCCCTGGCTTTGCTAGAGATCTAGACATCCAAATACAAGAAGCACAAGGAACACCCAGGAAATACGTCAAACAGATGATCACCTAGGCACATTGTCATCAGCTTATCTAAAGTTAAGATGACGGAAAGAATCTTAAGTTATCCTGGCAAGAGTGCCAGGTAGCCTAGAAAGGAAACCCTATCGGATGAACAGCAGATTTCTCAGCAGAAACCCTACAAGCTAGAAGGACCTGTGGCCCTGTCTTCAGCCTTCTTAAGCAAAAGCAATTATCAGCCAAGAACTTTGTATCCACTGAAACTAAACTTAGTAAATGGAGGAAAGATACAGTCTTTTTCAGACAAATAAATGCTGAGAGAATTCACCGCTACCAAGCCGGCACTGCAAGAACTGCTAAAAGGAGCTCTAAATCTCTAAACAAATCCTGAAAACACATCGAAATAGAAGCTCTTTAAAGCATGAATCTCACAGGACCTATGAAACAAAAATACAATTAAAAAAAAAACAACCGAGCTGTACAGGCAACAAATAGCACAAAGAATGGAAGGACCTCGCATCTCCATACTAACGTTTAATGTAAACGGCCTGAGTGCTCCACTGAAAAGACGCAGAGTGGATGAGACCTCACCAACCATCAGCCGCCTTCAGGAGACTCACCCAACAGAGAAGGACCTCACCAACCATCAGCCGCCTTCAGGAGACTCACCCAACAGAGAAGGACCTCACCAACCATCAGCCGCCTTCAGGAGACTCACCCAACAGAGAAGGACCTCACCAACCATCAGCCGCCTTCAGGAGACTCACCCAACAGAGAAGGACCTCACCAACCATCAGCCGCCTTCAGGAGACTCACCCAACAGAGAAGGACCTCACCAACCATCAGCCGCCTTCAGGAGACTCACCCAACAGAGAAGGACCTCACCAACCATCAGCCGCCTTCAGGAGACTCACCCAACAGAGAAGGACCTCACCAACCATCAGCCGCCTTCAGGAGACTCACCCAACAGAGAAGGACCTCACCAACCATCAGCCGCCTTCAGGAGACTCACCCAACAGAGAAGGACTTCACCAACCATCAGCCGCCTTCAGGAGACTCACCCAACAGAGAAGGACTTCACCAACCATCAGCCGCCTTCAGGAGACTCACCCAACAGAGAAGGACCTCACCAACCATCAGCCGCCTTCAGGAGACTCACCCAACAGAGAAGGACCTCACCAACCATCAGCCGCCTTCAGGAGACTCACCCAACAGAGAAGGACCTCACCAACCATCAGCCGCCTTCAGGAGACTCACCCAACAGAGAAGGACCTCACCAACCATCAGCCGCCTTCAGGAGACTCACCCAACAGAGAAGGACCTCACCAACCATCAGCCGCCTTCAGGAGACTCACCCAACAGAGAAGGACCTCACCAACCATCAGCCGCCTTCAGGAGACTCACCCAACAGAGAAGGACTTCACCAACCATCAGCCGCCTTCAGGAGACTCACCCAACAGAGAAGGACTTCACCAACCATCAGCCGCCTTCAGGAGACTCACCCAACAGATAAGGACTCACATAAACTTAAGGTAAATGGGTGGAAAAAACATTCCATGCAAATGGGCACCAAAAGTGAGCAGGAGTAGCTATTCTTTTTTCATGAGACAGAGTCTTGCACTGTCGCCCAGGCTGGAGTGCAGTGGTGCGATCTCAGCTCACTGCAACCTCCACCTCTGGGTTCGAGCAATTCTTCTGTCTCAGCCTCCTGAGTAGCTGAGACTACACTTGCATGCCACTACACCTGGCTAAGTTTTGTAATTTTAGTAGAGGTGGGGTTTTACCATCTTGGCCAGGACGGTCTCAGTCTCCTGACCTCGTGTTCCACCCATCTCAGCCTCCCATAGTGCCAGGATTACAGACATGAGCCACCCCCTCAGCCTAGGAGTAGCTATTCTTATATCAGACAAAACAAACTTTAAAGCAACAGCAATTTAAAAAAACAAAGAGGGATATTACATAATGCTGAAAGACCTTGTCCAACAGAAAAATATCACAATTCTAAATATATATGCACCTAACACTGGAGCTCTTAAGTTTATAAAACAATTACTAATGGACCTAAGAAATAAGAAAGACAGTAACACAATAATAGTGTGGGACTTCAATACTCCACTGACAGCACGAGACAGGTCATCAAGATAGAAAGTCAGATAAAGCACAGTGGCTCATACCTATACTCTCAGCATTTTGGGAGGCCAAGACAAGAGGATTACCTGAGGTCAGATCAGTCTGGCCAACATTGGGAAACCCTGTCTCTACTAAAAATGCAAAAACTAGCCAGATGTGGTGATGCATGCCTGTGATCTCAGCTACTTGAGAGGTGGAGGCAGGAGAATCACTTGAACCTAGGAGGTGGAGGTTGCAGTGAGCCCAGATCACACCACTGCATTCCAGCCTGGGTGACAGAGCAAGGCTCCATCTCAAAAACAAAAACAAAAACAAAAAAAAAGGTAGAAAGTCAACAATGAAACAATGGATTTAAACTATATCCTGGAACAAATAATCTTAACAGACATTTACAGAACATTCTGTGCAACAGCTGCAGAAGGTGCATTTTCTTCATGAGCACACGGAACTTCCTCCAAGACGGAATGTATGACAGGCCACAAAATGAGCCTTAATAATTTAAGAAAATTGAAATGATGGTCAGGCACAGTGGTTCGTGCCTGTAATCCCAGCATCTTGGGAGTCTGAGGGAGGCGGATCATGACCATCCTGGACAACATGGTGAAACCCCATCTCTACTAAAAACTAAAAAATTAGCCAGGCGTGGTGGTGCACACCTGTAATCCCAGCTACTCGGGAGGCTGAGGCAGGAGAATTGCTTGAACCCGGCAGGTGGAGGTTGTAGTGAGCTGAAATCATGCCATTGCACTCCAGCCTGGTGAAAGAGAGAGACTCCATCTCAAAAAAGAAAAAAAAAAAAAAAAAAAAAAGAAAAGGAAAATTGAAATTATATCAAGCATTCTCTCAGATTACAATGGAATAAAACTGGAAATCAACTCCAAAAGGAACCTTTGAAACCATGCAAATACATGGAAATTAAATAACCTGCTTCTGGATGGGCATTGGGTCAAAATGAAATCAACATGGAAATTAAAAAATTCTTCAAACTGAATGACGGTGGTGACACAACCTATCAGAACCTCTGGGATGTAGCAAAGGCAGTGCTAGGAGGAAAGTTCAGAGCCCTAAATGCCTGCATCAAAAAGTCTAAAAGAGCACAAACACACATTCTAAGGTGACACCTCAAGCAGCTAGGGAAACAAGAACAAACAAAACTCAAACCCAGAAGAAGAAAGGCAATAACCAGGATCAGAGCAGAACTAAATGAAAATGAAGCAAAAACAAACAACACACACACACACACACACACACACACACACACACACGATAAATAAAACAAAAAGCTGGTTATTGAAAAAGATGAATCAAACTGATAGACAATTAGCAGGATTAGCCAAGAAAAGAAGAGAGAAAATCCAAATAAGCTCAATGAGAAATGAAACAGGAGATATTACAACTGACACCACTGAAATACCAAAGATCATTCGAGGCGACTTTAAACACCTTTACACACATAAACCAGAAAACCTAGAGATGGATAAATTCCTGGAAAGATACAACCTGCCTAGCTTAAATAAGGAAGAATTAGATTCCCTGAACAGACCAATAAGAAGTAGCAGGATTGAAATGGCAATAATAAAATTACCAACAAAAAGAAGTCCGGCACCAGACAGGTTCCCAGCAGAATTCTACCAGACATTCAAAGAAGAACTGGTACCAATCCTAGTGACACTATTCCATAAGATAAAGAGGGAATCCTCCTTAAATCATTCTGTAAAGTCAGTATCACCCTAATACCAAAACTAGGAAAGCACATAACCAGAAAAGAAAACTGCAGACCAATATCTTTGATAAACACATCTGTAAAAATGCTTAACAAAATACTAGCTAACGAAATCCAACAACATATCAAAAAGATAATGCACCATGATCAAGTGCGTTTCATGTCAGTATGCAGGGATGGCTTAACAGATGCAAGTCAGTAAATGTGATACACCACATAAACAGAATTCAAAACAAACACATGAACATATCAATAGATGCAGAAAAAAGCATTTGACAAAATCCATGTCTAATCTCAGTTAGGGGATTTAATCATAAAGCATCCCTTTATGATTAAAACTGTCAGCAAAATTGGCATACAAAGGACATACTTCAATGTAATAAAAGCCATCTATGACAAACCCACAGTCAACATAATACTGAATGGGAAAAAGTTGAAAGCTTTCCCCTTGAGACCTAGAACAAGACAAGGACGCCCACCTCATCACTCCTCTTCAACATAGTACTGGAAGTCCCAGCCAGAGGAGTCAGACAAGAGAAAGAAATAAAGGGCACCCAATTCAGTGAAGAGGAAGTCACAATTCACTGTTTGCTGACGGGTATGATTGTTTACCTAGAAAACCCTAAAGACTTCTCCAGAAAGCTCCTAGAACTGATAAAATAATTTAGGAAAGTTTCCAGATACAAGATTAATGTACACAAATAAATAACTCTTGTATACACCAACAACCATCAAGCAGAGAATCAAATTGAGAACTCAACCCTTTTTACAATAGCAGCAAAAAACAATAAAATTCTTAGAAATACACCTAACCAAGGAGGTGAAAGACCCCTACAAGGAAAACTACAAAACATGGCTGAAAGAAATCACAGATGACACAAACAAATGGAAACACACTCCATGCTCATCAATCAGTAAAATCTACTGTGAAAATGACCATACTGCCAAAAGCAATCTACAAATTCAATGCAATTTCCATCAAAATACCACCATCATTCCTCACAGAACTAGAAGAAACCATTCTAAAATTCACATGGAACCAAAAAAGAGCCCACATACTCCAAGTAAGACTAAGCAAAAGGAACAAATCTGGAGGCATCACACTGCCTGATTTCAAACTATAATATAAGGCTATAGTCACCAAAACAGCATGGTACTGGCATAAAGATAGGCACATAGACCAATGGAACAGAACAGAGAACCCAGAAATAAACCCAAATACTTACAGCCAACTAATCTTTGACAAAGCAAACAAAAACAGAAAGTGGGGAAAGGGCACCCTATTCAACAAATGGTGGTGGAATAATTGGCTAGCCACATGTAGGAGAATGAAACATGTAGGCTCTTCATCTCTCACCTTAAATGAAAATCAACTCAAGATGGATCAAGGACATAAATCTATGGCCTGAGACTATAAAAATTCTAGAAGATAACATAGGAGAAACCCTTCTAGATACTGGCTTAGGCAAGGATTTCATGAGCAAGAACGCCAAGGCAAATGCAATAAAAACAAGTACAAATGTCTGGGACTTGACTGAACGAAGGAGTTTTGCCTGACAAAAGGAACAGTCAGCAGAGTAAACAGACGACCCACAGACTGGGAGAAAATCTTCACAATCTACGCATCTGACAAAGGACTGATATCCAGAATCTACAATGAACTCAAACAAATTAGCAAGAAAGAAACAAATAATCCCATCGAAAAGTGGGCTAAGGACATGAACAGACAATTCTCAAAAGAAGATACATAAACGGCCAAGAAACACATGAACAAATGCACTAATGATCAGGGCAATGCAAACCAAGACCACAACGTGATACCAGCTTACTCCTGCAAGGATGGCCATAATCAAAAATAAAAAAATAATAGATGTTGGCCTGGATGAGGTGAAGAGGGAACACTTCTACACTGCTGGTGGGAACGTAAACTAGTACAACCACTGTGAAAAACTGTGTGGAGATTCCTTAAATAACTATAAATAGAACTATCATTTGATCCAACAATTTCACTAGTTGGTATCTACACGAGGAAACAGTCATATGAATAGGATACTTGGACACGCATGTGGATGGCAGCACAATTTGCAAGTGCAGAAAAGTGGAACCAACCCAAATACCCATCAATCAATGAGTGGATAAGGAAACTGTGATATAGATACATGATGGAATACTATTCAGCCACAGAAAGGAATGAATTAATGGCATTCACAGCGACCTCAATAAGACTGGAGACTACTATTCTAAGTGAAGTAATTCAGGAATGGAAAACGAAACATTCTATGCTCTCATTCATAAGTGGGAGCTAAGCTATGGACTTTGGGGATTTAGAAGGCAAGTGTGGGAAGGGAATGAGGGATTAAAGACAACAAATTGTGTACAGTACATACTGCTTGGGTGATGGGTGAACCAAAATCTCACAAATCACCAAGAAAGAGCTTCCTCATGTGGCCAAACACCACCTGTTTCCCAGTAACCTATGGTAATAAAAATTGTTTTTAAAAAGGCGCTGATGAAAGATGGTAAGAGCAAACTGTGGAAACAAGGCCAGAAACACGTCGAGAAGATAGAAAAGTGATCTGTCACCAACAGTGACCCAGGCCCTGCCGGACTTCTAACTTTGAAGGTTCCAGCCTGGTTATGCCTCTATTTGAATGAATGAGTAAAGGAAGGAAGGAATGGAAATGCTTATTTATATTCTTTAGAAGGAATGAGTTGAGTTTTTTTTTTCTTGAAATCATCCTGCCTCATTCCCATTCATTTTAGAGCCCTTTATAGTTCCTCTGTCCAAGTGTGTCTATCTTCTGTCTGAAGTCCTGCTTCTAAACCCTGAGAATCCGACAGCTTCCTTTTCCATCCTGAACAAGCTTCTGCTCTGCTGTAAGAAGTAACCCTAACAGTAATAATTCTGTTTAAGAGTTAACATAGCATTTATTTCAAGTCCTTGTTGTAGCCTAATTCAGAAAGTCTGCCGAGGAGACATTTTGTCAATCAAACAAAGGCAAAGGGAGGACTGAAGGCTGAAGTAGAGGGGTTTGTTCACACGCTGTGTTTATAGTTTGACAAACGTTCCATGCACACACAGAAGGAATCTGTTTGATTTCCTTCTCTTTTCCTTACTCACTGAAACCTAAATATTTAATGCCTGAGATTCTGCTCGGAAGAAAGTGGCTGGGTGCCAGTTCTGGGTTAGTGCCCTGCCTGAGGACACGAATGTGAGCTATGTATACACAATGTTGTCAGTACAAGCTGTAATAATCAATAGGCTTTTTGTTTTATTCCAGTACTTAAGCCAGCATCTGCTATATCCTCATAATAAAAATAAATGTTTTTTCAAACTGTATTTTATTATCTATTCAGCTTGGTGTTTGAAGATCAATATTGCTGCACACTTGACTGATTTCATCATTACCAGTCAGTTTTCCCCGTAGGCTCTTTTTAATTTGCTGAAATTAGCTGCAATCAGAGCTTCTTATTCTTGCCTATAAAGCCCACATTTACATTAAAAATGAGTTCTTCTCCAAAAATAGTTTGTTGCTCCTGGCTGTGTTCTGCTCACTATCAACACACATGTATATATACACACATACAGAGGAAGAAAAGAAAACACCCAGGCAGATAAATGTACCGTTGAACTGAGAAAAGTAAATCAGAGTCTGTTTCGTAAACAGTCACTTTACAAACTCCTGAATATTGCCCCTCAGAATGTGTGAGGTTAAGTGGGGACGGATGTGAGCCTAGCATGTGATAGTCTGATGCTGTGCATGAGGAATCTCTCCTGTATATTTTTCTCTTGGCATGCATTAGCGCATCTTACTTTTATTCAACTTTAATAAAAGATAAAAGGAAGAAATATGTAGTATTTAATACTATTTTAATCTTGGTCCACATCTCATTTAGATAGGTCAAATGAACAGGAGGGAGTTTGACCAAGAAACTCCAGAAGGCTTTGATTTCTGAGTTTAAAATATTTCTTACACTTTTGTAGATAGACTCCTCCCCTTACTGCTAATTAGATTCTTCATTCTGATCAGCGTCTAACCAATTATGTTCTAAGTATATTTAAAAATTCATATTGGAAACCTTTAGCCTTTTCCACATTTACCTGAAGGTGTTTATTTGACAGTATGTCTTGCCTGTAGCTACCTATAATTCATCTCCAAACATTTGTCTAAAACTTGAACTTCTTAACCTTTAATTCCAGGAGAAAATGTGAATGTTTTCTCTACAGTTTAATATACGTATTAACCCTTGTTTATAGATCAGGGACAAGAAATGTCAGCTTCAAAGAATAGTCCTTGGCCGGGCGCGGTGGCTCAAGCCTGTAATCCCAGCACTTTGGGAGGCTGAGGCGGGTGGATCACGAGGTCAAGAGATCCAGACCATCCTGGTCAACATGGTGAAACCCCATCTCTACTAAAATACAAAAATTAGCTGGGCATGGTGGTGCGTGCCTGTAATCCCAGCTACTCAGGAGGCTGAGGAAGGAGAATTGCCTGAACCCAGGAGGCGGAGGTTGCGGTGAGCCGAGATTTGCGCCATTGCACTCCAGCCTGGGTAACAAGAGCAAAACTCCGTCTCAAAAAAAAAAAAAAAAAAAAAAAAAAAAAAAAAAAAAAGAATAGTCCTTTACCAGGAAGTGAAAACAGTTAGAAGAGAAAACCATGTCTAAGCTTGATTAGGGGATTTATTGCCATAAACCAAAGAATGAGAACAAGTTATATTTGCCTTTTATAGTTTCAATCTTAATTACAAGAGTAAATTGCAATTATGCCAGTTTTCATAATACATCAACAAGCCTTTGTCAAAATGATGACATCAACAGTATTTTTCAGGAAAGGTCCTCGAAAAAAAGAAATCAGAATACCAACGGGATGGACAGTCACAGAATCAGGTGACGTGCAACTTACCTGGAACTACTTTGAGAAATGTCTTCTGTTGTTGCTGTTCATTTAGCCAACACCACAGTGCCTGTTAGGGTAATGAACCACTTTCTGGCTGGTCACAAACGCTTTTCATCATTACGAGATGCTACACCCGGCACAGTTGCCATCTGTATTGATGACTCTAAATTCACACATGTAGTTAACATAATCATACCAAGCGTGACGGTCCTATAGCAGTTTTATAACAATGTTTGTTGCCGACATTGATTGAACACTTACTATGGGATGGGCACTATATAACTTCACTTCTTTATTTCAACTACTCTATGTGACCGGGACTCCCATGCTGCATTTATTACCGCAGATCCATTACATTAACTTTGCTCTGGGCTGTAGCTATACAGATGCTGAAATTTGAAATCCGACAGTATTAATATAAAGACAGCAGGCTTGAACACTAAGCTATTCCTGCTTGAAGTGGCGACTGAATGAAATGTGCTGACACTGTTCTTAGTCTATCGTGGTAGATATTACACAAATATTTGCTGAACGTATGATGAGAATGGAAAGAAGACACAATTTTGTAAAGGGAAGAGGCGCAGGATTGGCTTTGCACTCAAATTTGAATTACCATTTACCTGTTGAAGCTTTGGTTGATTCATACATAACTTGGCATACCCGTATTTATTAATGCTCAGATTTAATTATTTCTATGTGTGTTCCTTACATTTTCAAACTCTTACAATTATTTATTTTTACATTTCTCCTGGAAGATGGCAAGCTTTTGCAGAATAGGGACTGCCTTATTTATCTATACAGGCTCATTTATGCATTTAGTCATTTAGAATCTGGGCAGTGTCTGACACATGGCAGGCATTCTGTAAATACTAATGAAATTAAGGGTTTAATTAATTTTGTTTACCTAAATTCAACTATTTTAAATTTGCATCTGTCATCTTATCTTAATGATTGCCTGAAATGTGTTTTTTCCCCCTGATTTATGAAGCAAAGTAATACTAGAAATTGGGTAAACTATTGTATTGGCATACCTGGTATGACATTATGCTATTAAAATTCTTGTGTTTCTAGGCCATAGATCAAAAAGGCATAGCCCGTTACCCAAGATAAATCGTCCATATAAAAGACGTGAAAAGATAACAGGAGCTTTTACGAACGCTTTCGGGAATTATCCTTTTTTGCCACCTCACTCCATCCCGTTATAACCAGCAAGTGTCCATTAGGTTTTGCCGCATCAGACATTTTCAGAATCTAATGACTGTTATAAAGGAGGCAACAATACATCAGAGAACAAACATTGGAGAGCTGGAATTCCATAAAAAGCTGAGTTGTTGCTAAATAAACACCCAGTAGGCAAATCATTTCTTCAACTGCAGTCCACACATTATGTCCTACCTCATGTTGGAGTTTTGGGAAGTCTTCCAGCCAGGGGCAGATACATCAGTGAGCCGGAAGACGTCACATTAAATAAGTCACTACCGCTATTGGTGGCCATTCTCTTTTTCCTGGAAAATCCGAATTTACCTAGAAGGACATCATCATTATAAATAATGCTGTTTGATGTGGATTCTCTGGTTAAAAAAAAAAAGAAGGAAAAAGTAACAAAAGAAGAACGTAAAAGAAAAGAAAGGAAAGAAAAAAAAAGAAAGAGGAAGAAATAAATACACCTTTATCCAGTTTTACCATGCCTGAAATAAACAACTCTGATGTGTGCCTGTGCGATGGTGGGTTTGGGCATGTAGGAACACTTGAGTGCCTCCCGCCTCCTCCTCCTCTCCTCCCCATTCCACAGACTAGTTCTGTCTCTGGTCTTCTCTGAAGGATTCGGACTTCTGGCTTGCACCTTTGCTCCGGTATTTCTTCCCTCCATTCCACAGTCCTCATCGGGGCTGGGTCTCCGATTTAGGGCACCTCTCTGAGCCCCTCTGACTGTGGCTTGTTGCCCTGACTTCCTCTCGCAGTGTTGCCGTTCACTCATTTTTTTTTCTGGCCACAGAAGCTGTTCCTCGAACAAACTCAGCAAGTTTCCACTGTAGACCTTCCTGCTTACTCTCCCCTCTTCAGAGAAAATGCCTTCCCTGGATAAATACACGACTTGCTATCTGAATTTGCTAAGGACTCTGTGCCAAGTTACCTCCTTGGGCGCCTCCTCTCACCGTCCCACACCTCAGAGGTGGCAAACTAGGGTCCACAGGTCAAGTTACCCAATACCTGTTTTTTTTTATGGGCTGTGAGCTAAGGATTGTTTTTATGATTTCAAATGACTGGGAAAAAATCAAAAGCAAAATAGTAGTTCGCAGCACGTGAGAATGATAGGAAATCCAATTTTCAGGGTCCGCAAATAAAATTTCATGGGAACAGTCACATTCATTCATTTACTTATTGTCCATTTCTGCTTTTCAGTACAACTGCAGAGTTGAGTAATTGTGGAACAGATCGTATGGCTCATAAAGCCTAAAATATCTACTATCTGGCCCTTTACAGAGAAGGCTTCTGGGCCTTGGCTGCTAATGTCTGTCACACCAACCCGCCACTCTAAGTCCCTCACCCAGCTTTACTTTTCTTCATAGCACTTGTCACTGTGCTATTAAGTAAATGTTTTTATTAAAATTTGATATTCAGAGAAATGCAAAGATTATATGGATTACCAGATCTGCTACTCACATCAAGAAATGGAAAAGTACAGCACCCAGATGGCTTCCAGAAATGCCCCACTCATTATCTCCCCCAATACAACTGTTTTGATTCATAATACTATGCGTTAATTTTGTTTCTATATAATCTTTACATAGATGGGATCATGCCATACGTAATTTTCGGACCTGACATCTTTCATTTGACGGTACGTTTGTGAGATACACACACATAGTTTTGTGCAGCACTGCTACATTCAGCTTCATTCCATATATGATTCCATTGTATATATAAAAATACAGCCTGGTTTTAAAAAATCCTTTTTATTAATGGATTTTTTTTTTTTTGAGACAGAGTCTCACACTGTCGTTCAGGCTGGAGTGCAATGGCATGATCTCGGCCCACTGCAATCTCTGCCTCCCGGGTTCATGCGATTCTCCTGCCTCAGCCTCCCAAGTATCTGGGACTACAGATGCACACCACCACACCCGTCTAATTTTTTTGTATTTTTAGTAAAGATGGGTTTTGCTATGTTGGCCAGATTGGTCTCGATCTCCTGACCTCATGATCCGCCTGGCTTGGCCTCCCAACGTGCTGGGATTACAGGCGTGAGCCACTGCGCCTGGCCTAATGGACGTTTTTATTGTACCTAGTTTTGGACTCTTACGCATACTACTAGGATGAGCATTCTTGCACAGGTTTTGGCGCACGTACACGTGCACTTCTGTTAAACGAATGTCTAGAGATAAAAGCGTTAAATCACAGGGCATGTACGTCAGCTTTGGTAGAGATTGCTAACCAGTCTCCCAAAGTGGCTGGACCAGTGTCACTGTCACTGGACATGTGTAAGTGTTCCCTTACTTTCTCCACATGTTGCCAACACTTGCTTTTTTCATTTTTTAAACTTTGGTCATTCTGCCTGACTCTTCCCACTAGAATGTGACCTTCAGGGAGGATAGGGACTTTAATTAGCTTAATCACCATGGGCACTGCGCTTGAAACTGCAAGTGTTCCGTAGTGCTGAGCGGAGTAGTAAATGCTTTAGCAGTAGAGCTGTAGGAGAAAGCACAGACTCCATTCCAGAGCCTAAGATCCTTTACCTGCTGGCCCCATCTCACCCTGCTTTGTGTTCTTATAGCATCTGTCTATATCTTTGCTATTACATTTTTTTTTTTTTTTTTTTTTTTGAGACGGGGTTTTGCTCTTGTTCCCCAGGCTGGAGCGCAATGGCGCAATCTCGGCTCACGGCAACCTCCACCTCCCAGGTTCAGGCAATTCTCCTGCCTCAGCCTCCTGAGTAGCTGGGATTACAGGCACGTGCCACCACGCCCAGCTAATTTTTGTATTTTTAGTAGAGACGGGGTCTCACCATGTTGACCAGGATGGTCTCGATCTCTTGACCTCGTGATCCACCCGCCTCAGCCTCCCAAAGTGCTGGGATTACAGGCGTGATCCTCCGCACCCGGCCCGCAGTAACATTTAAGTCTCTACACCATGCATTATATAGTTTAATGTGTGTTCTTATTCCTCCTTTTGGGATCAGGGTTTCTCTTGCCGGTATTGACCTTTGGAGCCAGGTAATTCCTGGTTGTGGAGGACTGCCCTGTGCATTGCAGGGTTTTCGGCAGGATCCCTGGTCCCCACCATCAGATGCCAGTAGCACTGCCTCCCAGCCCCCGCCCTCCATCCCACAATAGTGACAACCTAAAATGTCTCCAGACATGGCCACATAGCCCCCAGGAGGCAAATTTATTCTCAGCTGAGGACCACTGGTGCTACATCAGGATCAACTTTCCCCAAGTTTAAGCACAGAGTTTTACTTGTCATAAATGCTTCCGCTATTACAGATTTTTGTCAGTTTTCCCCTTGCTGTTCATCAGTCATCCAGAGTGCTTTAAAGAACGACAGGTCCCAGACCAACCCAAACCCTATTGAATCTAAACCCCTGGGAGTGGGTCAAGGAATCTGTAAGGTAAAACTCTTCCAGGTCATACCAGTGAGCAGCTGAGTCTGTGAACGATTAATTCACATGCATGCTATTTATTAACTGAAAAATAATTCAATCCCAATGTCGGACCATGCTGTGCATTTACATATTGATACAAAACTTTTCTCTTTTAAGAAATGGACATATGTGCTTCATTCTATCAATTTATTATCTGAAAAACATATTCGATTCATGGATGTTGTCTTTCTCTGGGCAATCTCTAGTGCTTGCATGTGTTAATTTTTTTAATAAGATCTTCACTTTGTTTGGAAGCATATCTGCTGGTGGAATTGTTTCAATCCGACATTCAGATTGAATTATTTTTCAGTTAATAAATAGCGTGCATGTGAATTAATCGTTCACAGACTCAGCTGCTCACCGGTATGACCTGGAAGACTTTTACCTTACGGACTCCTTGACCCACTCCCAGGGGTTTAGATTCAATAGGGTTTGGGTTGGTCTGGGACCTGTCATTCTTTAAAGCACTCTGCTTCCAGTCATCTGTGGGAAATGCCATTAGAGAAGACTTCCGTTAATTATGCCATCTTTACACTGTCATCATCTCCTTTCGGGATAAAAATTGGAATAGTGGTTAGAGCAGATGGTAATGCAAAAGGAAGTGACTTCTTGAGGAATAAAGGAAGGAACCAGTTTATACATGCCTTGCTCTCTTGACTTTAAACTTTAAAATCAACGGTATAAAGCACAAAAGATATTGTATTTTACAACTACACTTTTTCAAGTGATATATACATTGGGCTTGTGCAATTGCATTTTTATGCAATGGAAAGGCAATGCTTATATTTAACTTTTAGTTTTCATTGATTATTGGGTCATTTATTATTAGGCTTTTGTATGTTTCCTAGATTCACGAAGTAAAAAGTATATATATATTCTTTTTTAAATTTCATTTATTTTAAATTCAGGGACACATGTGCAGGACGTGCAGGTTTGTTACACAGGTAAATGTGCGCCATGGTGGTTTGCTGCACCCATCAATCCATCGGCTAGGTATTAAGCCCCGCAGGCATCCGCTGTTTACCTGATGTTCACCCTCCCGCACTCCCAACAGGCCTCAGTGTGTGTTGCTCCACTCCCTGTCCATGTGTCCTCATTGTTCAGCTCTCACTTGTAATGTAAAAATGCAGTCTTGGCCTAGCGCAGTGGCTCAAGCCTATAATCCCAGCACTTTGGGAGGCCGAGGTGGGTGGATCACGAGGTTAAGAGATCAAGACCATCCTGGCCAACATGGTGAAACTCTGTCTCTACTAAAAATACAAAAATTAGTGGAGCGTGGTGGCACGTGCTCGTGGTCCCAGCGACTCGGGAGGCTGAGTCTGGAGAATTGCTTGAACCCGGGACGTGGAGGTTGTAGTGAGCCAAGGTTGTGCCACTGAACTCCAGCCTGGTGCCTGGCAACACAGTAAGACTGTCTCAAAAAAAAAAAAAAAGAAAATGCAGTCTTTGGTTTTCCATTCCTGTATTAGTTTTCTGAGGGTAATGGCTTCCAATTTCATGCATGTCCCTGCAAAGGACATAGTCTCGTTCCTTGTTATGCATAGAATTCCATGATGCATGTATGACACATTTTCTTTATCCAGTCTATCACTGATGGGCATTTGGGTGATTCCATATATATGCTATTGTGAATAGTGCTGCAATGAACATACGTATGTGTGTGTCTTTAAACAGAATGATATATTTTTTTTTTTTTTGAGACGGAGTTTCGCTCTTGTTACCCAGGCTGGAGTGCAATGACGCGATCTCGGCTCACAGCAACCTCTGCCTCCTGGGTTCAGGCAATTCTCCTGCCTCAGCCTCCTGAGTAGCTGGGATTACAGGCACGCGCCACCATGCCCAGCTAATTTTTTGTATTTTTAGTAGAGACGGGGTTTCACCATAACGACCAGGATGGTCTCGATCACTTGACCTCGTGATCCACCCGCCTCGGCCTCCCAAAGTGCTGGGATTACAGGCTTGAGCCACCACACCCGGCCGATTTCTATTCCTTTGGGTATATACCCAGTAATAGGATTGCTGGGTCAAATGGTATTTCTGGTTCTAGGTCTTTGAGCAGTCACCACACTGTCTTCCACAATGGTTGAACTAATTTGCACTCCCACCAACAGCGTAAAAGTGTTCCTGTTTCTCCGCACCCTTGCCAGCATGTGTTATTTCATGAGTTTTTAATACTCGTCATTTTGACTCACATGAGATAGTATTTAATTGTGGCTTTGATTTGCATTTCTCTAATGACCAGTAATGTTGAGGTTTTTTCCATATGTTTGTTGGTCACAAAAATGTCTTCTTTTGAAAAGTGTCTGTTCATGTCCTTTGCCCAATAAAAAGCAGATTTTGACTTACGGTCACAAACTACAATAGTGATAGGATAATGCAAATATTCTTTTGTACTATTAAAAATTCTGGAGCACTTGAAAGCAGCTACCTGAAAGAAGAAGGGAGACAGCTACTCATTTTCCATTTTTCTCTCTCCCCCAAATTCCCTTTTTTGTTCCCCTCTTTTTTCTAAAACTTGAGATGGAGTTTCACTCACTCTGTTGCCCAGGTTGGAGCACAGTAGAGCAATGGTGGCTCACTGCAACCTCCACCTCCTGGGTTCAAGTATTCTCCTGGCTCAGCAGGATTAGCTGGGACTACAGGTGTGAACCACCAACCCCAGCTAATTTTTTGTGTTTTTAGTAGAGATGGGGTTTCACTATGTTAGCCAAGCTGGTTTTGAACTCCTGACCTCAAATGATCTGCCTGCCTCAGCCTCCAAAAGTTCTGGGATTACAGGAATGAGCCACCGTGCCTGGCCTGTTGCACCCTTTACAGGTCATTGTGACACACCCACCAGAATGACTGTTGAATTACAGGTCTTCTTCATTGTGCACATTAATCTGTTGATGACTGGCATTGAATTGCAAGACTGTTACTAGAATATTTTAATTTTCAAAAATAACCTGTGATGTGTGCTGTTAGTTCTCTACATAACATACATTTACTCTTTCTTTCTTACAAATACAATGTGATTTTTTCAGAGTGGTAATGAGTCCAGCTTGAAGCAAAAAACCCCCAAATTCCACATAACTCCTCGCTTCTGTCATGTCATCAGAAGTCAGTGGGTAGGGCTTCTAGGAGAGCTCTTAAACCAGATAGTGACACTGGCACCTGCTTCCAGGAGTTTTCTCTTTGCTCTTCTTCCTACCTAGAATTGAAGGGAAACAGACATTGTTCAACAATAAGGTAGGAAGTCACGAGAGGAAAAGGCGCACGAGAAGCCTGAGGCAATAGAGAGAGAAGAGCGAGATTAATAGAGAGGAGAGCGTGGGATCAATAGAGAGGACAGCGTGGGGTCAACGGAGAGGAGAGCGTGGGATCAATAGAGAGGACAGCGTGGGGTCAACGGAGAGGAGAGCGTGGGATCAACGGAGAGGAGAGCGTGGGATCAACGGAGAGGAGAGCGTGGGGTCAACAGAGAGGAGAGCGTGGGGTCAACGGAGAGAGAGCGTGGGATCAACAGAGAGGAGAGCGTGGGATCAACGGAGAGGAGAGCATGGGATCAACGGAGAGGAGAGCGTGGGATCAACGGAGAGGAGAGCGTGGGATCAACGGAGAGGAGAGCGTGGGGTCAACAGAGAGGAGAGCGTGGGATCAACGGAGAGAGAGCGTGGGATCAACGGAGAGGAGAGCGTGGGATCAATAGAGAGGAGAGCATGGGATCAACGGAGAGGAGAGCGTGGGATCAATAGAGAGGAGAGCGTGGGGTCAATAGAGAGGAGCGCGTGGGATCAACGGAGAGGAGAGCGTGGGATCAACGGAGAGGAGAGCGTGGGGTCAACGGAGAGGAGAGCGTGGGATCAACGGAGAGGAGAGCGTGGGGTCAACAGAGAGGAGAGCGTGGGGTCAACGGAGAGAGAGCGTGGGATCAACGGAGAGGAGAGCGTGGGATAAATAGAGAGGAGAGCGTGGGATCAACGGAGAGGAGAGCGTGGGATAAATAGAGAGGAGAGCGTGGGGTCAACGGAGAGAAGAGCGTGGGATAAATAGAGAGGAGAGAGTGGGATCAACGGAGAGGAGAGCGTGGGATAAATAGAGAGGAGAGAGTGGGATCAACGGAGAGGAGAGCGTGGGATAGAGAGGAGAGCGTGGGGTCAACGGAGAGGAGAGCGTGGGATCAACGGAGAGGAGAGCGTGGGGTCAACAGAGAGGAGAGCGTGGGGTCAACGGAGAGAGAGCGTGGGATCAACGGAGAGGAGAGCGTGGGATAAATAGAGAGGAGAGCGTGGGATCAACGGAGAGGAGAGCGTGGGATAAATAGAGAGGAGAGCGTGGGGTCAACGGAGAGAAGAGCGTGGGATAAATAGAGAGGAGAGAGTGGGATCAACGGAGAGGAGAGCGTGGGATAAATAGAGAGGAGAGAGTGGGATCAACGGAGAGGAGAGCGTGGGATAGAGAGGAGAGCGTGGGGTCAACGGAGAGGAGAGCGTGGGGTCAACGGAGAGAGAGCGTGGGATCAACAGAGAAGAGAGCGTGGGGTCAACGGAGAGGAGAGCGTGGGGTCAACGGAGAGGAGAGCGTGGGATAAATAGAGAGGAGAGCGTGGGGTCAACGGAGAGGAGAGCGTGGGATCAACGGAGAGGAGAGCGTGGGATCAACGGAGAGAGAGCGTGGGGTCAACGGAGAGGAGAGCGTGGGGTCAACGGAGAGGAGAGCGTGGGATCAACGGAGAGGAGAGCGTGGGGTCAACAGAGAGGAGAGCGTGGGGTCAACGGAGAGAGAGCGTGGGATCAACGGAGAGGAGAGCGTGGGATAAATAGAGAGGAGAGCGTGGGATCAACGGAGAGGAGAGCGTGGGATAAATAGAGAGGAGAGCGTGGGGTCAACGGAGAGAAGAGCGTGGGATAAATAGAGAGGAGAGAGTGGGATCAACGGAGAGGAGAGCGTGGGATAAATAGAGAGGAGAGAGTGGGATCAACGGAGAGGAGAGCGTGGGATAGAGAGGAGAGCGTGGGGTCAACGGAGAGGAGAGCGTGGGGTCAACGGAGAGAGAGCGTGGGATCAACAGAGAAGAGAGCGTGGGGTCAACGGAGAGGAGAGCGTGGGGTCAACGGAGAGGAGAGCGTGGGATAAATAGAGAGGAGAGCGTGGGGTCAACGGAGAGGAGAGCGTGGGATCAACGGAGAGGAGAGCGTGGGATCAACGGAGAGAGAGCGTGGGGTCAACGGAGAGAGAGCGTGGGATCAACGGAGAGGAGAGCGTGGGGTCAATGGAGAGAGAGCGTGGGATCAACGGAGAGGAGAGCGTGGGGTCAACGGAGAGGAGAGCGTGGGATCAACGGAGAGTGAGCGTGGGGTCAACAGAGAGGAGAGCGTGGGGTCAACAGAGAGAAGAGCGTGGGATAGAGAGGAGAGCGTGGGGTCAACGGAGAGGAGAGCGTGGGATAGAGAGGAGAGCGTGGGATAAATAGAGAGGAGAGCGTGGGGTCAACAGAGAGGGGAGCGTGGGGTCAACAGAGAGGAGAGCGTGGGGTCAACAGAGAGGAGAGCGTGGGATAAACGGAGAGGAGAGCGTGGGATAAACGGAGAGGAGAGCGTGGGGTCAACGGAGAGGAGAGCGTGGGGTCAACGGAGAGGAGAGCGTGGGATAGAGAGGAGAGCGTGGGATAAATAGAGAGGAGAGCGTGGGGTCAACAGAGAGGGGAGCGTGGGGTCAACAGAGAGGAGAGCGTGGGGTCAACAGAGAGGAGAGCGTGGGGTCAACAGAGAGGAGAGCGTGGGATCAACGGAGAGGAGAGCGTGTGGTCAACGGAGAGGAGAGCGTGGGGTCAACGGAGAGGAGAGCGTGGGATCAATGGAGAGGAGAGCGTGGGATAAACGGAGAGGAGAGCGTGGGGTCAACAGAGAGGAGAGCGTGGGGTCAATAGAGAGGAGAGCGTGGGGTCAACAGAGAGGAGAGCATGGGGTCAACAGAGAGGAGAGCATGGGGTCAATAGAGAGGAGAGCGTGGGGTCAACGGAGAGGAGAGCGTGGGGTCAATAGAGAGGAGAGCGTGGGATCAATGGAGAGGAGAGCGTGGGATAAATAGAGAGGAGAGCGTGGGATAAATAGGAGAGCGTGGGGTCAACAGAGAGGAGAGCGTGGGATCAATAGAGAGGAGAGCGTGAGGTCAATAGAGAGGAGAGCGTAGGGTCAATAGAGAGGAGAGCGTGGGATCAATGGAGAGGAGAGCGTGGGATAAATAGAGAGGAGAGCGTGGGGTCAACGGAGAGGAGAGCATGGGATCAATGGAGAGAAGAGCGTAGGGTCAATAGAGAGGAGATCGTGGGGTCAACAGAGAGGAGAGCGTGGGGTCAATAGAGAGGAGAGCGTAGGGTCAATAGAGAGGAGAGCGTGGGGTCAATGGAGAGGAGAGCGTGGGGTCAATGGAGAGGAGAGCGTGGGATAAATAGAGAGGAGAGCGTGGGGTCAACGGAGAGGAGATCGTGGGGTCAACAGAGAGGAGAGCGTGAGGTCAATAGAGAGGAGAGCGTAGGGTCAATAGAGAGGAGAGCGTGGGGTCAACGGAGAGGAGAGCATGGGATCAATGGAGAGAAGAGCGTAGGGTCAATAGAGAGGAGATCGTGGGGTCAACAGAGAGGAGAGCGTGAGGTCAATAGAGAGGAGAGCGTAGGGTCAATAGAGAGGAGAGCGTGGGGTCAATGGAGAGGAGAGCGTGGGGTCAATGGAGAGGAGAGCGTGGGGTCAATGGAGAGGAGAGCGTGGGATAAATAGAGAGGAGAGCGTGGGATAAATAGGAGAGCGTGGGGTCAACAGAGAGGAGAGCGTGGGGTCAATGGAAAGGAGAGCGTAGGGTCAATAGGAGATCGTGGGGTCAACAGAGAGGAGAGCGTGGGGTCAATAGAGAGGAGAGCGTGGGATAAATAGAGAGGAGAGCGTGGGATAAATAGGAGAGCGTGGGGTCAACAGAGAGGAGAGCGTGGGATCAATAGAGAGGAGAGCGTGAGGTCAATAGAGAGGAGAGCGTGGGATCAATAGAGAGGAGAGCGTGGGGTCAATAGAGAGGAGAGCGTAGGGTCAATAGAGAGGAGAGCGTGGGGTCAATAGAGAGGAGAGCGTGGGATAGAGAGGAGAGCGTGGGATCAATGGAGAGGAGAGCGTGGGATAAATAGAGAGGAGAGCGTGGGATCAATGGAGAGGAGAGCGTGGGATAAATAGAGAGGAGAGCGTGGGGTCAACGGAGAGGAGAGCATGGGATCAATGGAGAGAAGAGCGTAGGGTCAATAGAGAGGAGATCGTGGGGTCAACAGAGAGGAGAGCGTGGGGTCAATAGAGAGGAGAGCGTAGGGTCAATAGAGAGGAGAGCGTGGGGTCAATGGAGAGGAGAGCGTGGGGTCAATGGAGAGGAGAGCGTGGGATAAATAGAGAGGAGAGCGTGGGGTCAACGGAGAGGAGAGCATGGGATCAATGGAGAGGAGAGCGTGGGGTCAATGGAGAGGAGAGCGTGGGATAAATAGAGAGGAGAGCGTGGGGTCAACGGAGAGGAGAGCATGGGATCAATGGAGAGGAGAGCGTGGGGTCAATGGAGAGGAGAGCGTGGGATAAATAGAGAGGAGAGCGTGGGATAAATAGGAGAGCGTGGGGTCAACAGAGAGGAGAGCGTGGGGTCAATGGAAAGGAGAGCGTAGGGTCAATAGGAGATCGTGGGGTCAACAGAGAGGAGAGCGTGGGGTCAATAGAGAGGAGAGCGTGGGATAAATAGAGAGGAGAGCGTGGGATAAATAGGAGAGCGTGGGGTCAACAGAGAGGAGAGCGTGGGGTCAATGGAAAGGAGAGCGTAGGGTCAATAGGAGATCGTGGGGTCAACAGAGAGGAGAGCGTGGGGTCAATAGAGAGGAGAGCGTGGGATAAATAGAGAGGAGAGCGTGGGATAAATAGGAGAGCGTGGGATCAATGGAGAGGAGAGCGTGGGATCAATGGAGAGGAGAGTGTGGTTTGAATAGAGAGGAGAGTGGATTCCTCAAGACATCGTGATGTGTTTGAACTAACATACTTTGTTAAGGAAGAAAAGACAAATATTTTTTATGCTTTTTTAAACTGTATTTTTAATTACATTCTGCTGAATTAACCCTCCATGTGCTGTCACCTTATGAGAGCCTTCTGTTTCCCTGTCCTGGTCTTCTTTGCAACCTCCTTCCTCAGTATTGTTGAACCTCAGCGTTTTTTACATTTTTCCCGTCCTTAGCAGCATGGCTGCCAGAGATGGAATTCCCCGTGTCATCTCCACACATCTCCGTTTTGTCTTCAATCGTGTTCTACCTCTTCTGTTTTAGAGAGCTGGCTGTATTTCAGTGTTTTCAGTGTTTGCTCCGTCTTAATCCTAAGTGAGGTGATCCGTAGCCGTCTGCTTATATTTAAGAGTGAGGCCCTTGAATATAAATATAAGAAGATTGAAATTCGGAGCACAAGCGTCACATCAGCTTGGGCTTCACTCTCATTTAAATAGGTGAGGCTCTTTGGAGATCCTCCCAATTCCCTAGAAAGAACCCTCGTATTTCCTGCATGGAACATATAACTCTGCCGCCTGCATTTTAAGAGCCACTGAAGGAAAGGCCTAGTAGTCTCGATATTCTTTAATAAACGTTGTTTCTCTTATTTCCAGTATATGACCCACGCCTCCTTGTTGTCTCCATTTCAGGGACCCTCCGTCCCTCCCATTCCAGAAAATAAACTCCAGCCTTCTCCAGGGTGGAGGACGATGGTCCGTGTCGTGCGCGGCGGTGTGGAATTGAGGACCCCCGCAGGGGAGCTGTTGACCTGCTTCCTTAACAGCCTGCTGTTCTGCGGCTGGTTTCCGAGGCTCTGCGGGTTTCCCGCTGTCAACCCTGCCGCTTCCTTGTTTCCCGTTGCCAGCCTTGCTTTGCGCTCGAACCGGTCTCCGTCCGATATTGTTCCTTGGTTTGCTTTCCGCCGCCATTATTTTGCTGTCATTGTCCCCTCTTGATATTTCTGCTCTTATGGGTTTGCCACTTAAGACGAAACAGAACGCTTTTTGTTACTTTTATTGAGACTCGAGAGGAGGGTTAACACCTCTTTCCAATTTCTTAACCTTAGTAAGGAAATTATTTTTTAGTCTACATTTTTGATTATTAATGTAGAGGAAATATTCATCGTGGCAAGCAGTGGACCATGATTAAAACCGACTGCTTGCAGCCATTAAGAAGAATGAGATCATGCCCATTTCTGCAGAACGTGGATGGAGCTGGAGGCCATTTCCTTAGCAAACTGATCAGAAAGAGAAAACCAAATACTGGGTGTTTTTACTTACAAGTGGGATCTAAATGATGAGAACTCATGAACACAAAGAAGGGAACAACGCACACTGGGGCCTACGTTAGTGTGGAGTAGGGAGGAGGGAGAGGAGCAGAAAATAAGAACGATTTGGGTACTAGGCTTTGTACCGGAGTGGCTAAATAATCTGCACAACAGACCCCTGTGACATCAGTTTATCTCTATCACAAAACTGCACATGTACTCCCGAACTCAAAATAAAAGGTGATTTTAAAAAACTGCTAACATTACCGTATTTCTTTGTCCTTATTTTCCTGACATATATAATAAATTCAATGCCAATTTTAATAGATTTGCTATTTAAATATAGAATATAAAATTTCATATCATATAAAATTTTCAAAAACACATAAAATCACCAACTTTAATAAATGCATATTATTAATTATTAATAAATTAAACTATTAATAAATTAGTAAATCAGTACCAATTTTGTCGTCTACTTTAAAACATTTTCCCACCTTGTAAATGAACACAAATTGATTAAGCATTTCTTTCTTGTTGAACAGTGACATTGTCTTCTGGAATTTGGTTTGTTTTCGACAGGCATCCAGCTCCTGCCTCTGCTCCTGGCCACACGTGGGACACTTGACTTTGAACAGACTCCATGGCCAAGGCGCGTTCCCCGACCTCTGTTTATTGACAAAGAAATGCTGCTCAAAGAACTCTGGAAGGACCTTTGGAAGGCTCCAGAGTATCTTCCCTGAGAGGCAGAGAAAGGGTTGCTGCTGCAGTGTGTGTGTGTGTGTGTGTGTGTGTGTGTGTGCACGTGCATGCGTGCAAAGTATCGTTGGGGAGAGGGCAATAAAAACTCCTTTTTTCAACCCACGCCGGCCACCCAGTGTGCAGGGTCTTCGCACTCTCTGTGGAGTACTGTGGCCGTCCTAACTTATAGAAATACCAGTTTGCCATTCTCACTGCATACAAATTGAGATTTTTCCTTCCAAAACAGCTACCGGATTTGAGTCTATTCATGCAAAGCATTTGCGTGCACGTTGGCTCGTTTACCTCGTTTTACTGGTTTTGGCAGAATTTTAAATGTATAGGGGTGACACCCAATTTTCTAAGAATCATGATTTCTTCTTTTAAAATACATGTCTGGTGTGGAGGAGTTTTTTTCTAATAAGACTCCACATTCCAGTTCCATGACTGCAAACCCCAAACGAAGTCTATTGCCTAACACTGAGCACTTGCTGAGTCTGAGGGCCACTTTTGCCGCTTAGCCATTTTCCAGAATGAGGTTATTTTTCCTTCTGAAGTCTCACTTGCCTCATGTAAGAAATAACCTCTGCCTTGGTTACTAGCAGAGGATTGCTAACAGGTGAAATGAGATCATTTCAAGCATTCATTAAACATTCAGGAAGGGTGCAGAAATCCGGAGTCCCGAGAACAGGAATTACGCACTCATTTCTCGAACTTGGATGCCAACTTCTTTGCAGTGAAGTGTATGATATTGAGAAATGCTGAGTGTACATTAGAATACATTGTTTTCTAGGAAGAATGATGGCAGGGAAAACCTAGCTGTCCCCCTACCCTGACTAGAAAATGATTTGGGGCATTTCAGAGTGCTGGGACAATGAGTAAATATCATGCAGCGGTTAAAACAATTCTTTAAGACTTCTGACCCTGCCCCGGGGGCCCCCGCCTGCAGAATACTTTTTAGTTTGTCTGTGGTCATGGCAAGCGGGCACCAGCTGCCTACTTGGTATATTTTGTGTTGTGAGAAAATACCCAACATCTGTTTGATAATAATTATCACCTGTTTGGAAGAGAATACATGCATGAGTCAGAGTCTGCTCCAGGCCCTCAGCCTGGAGTGTTGTCAGCCCCTGAGGCTCTCGGCTGGGACCTGTTCTCAGCTGGGACCTGTTGCCCCCACAACTCCCACAGACAGGCTTTGCTGTGCTATCTGGGTGTCTGCCTCTCAGTTCCTTCACTGCTGCCTGGGTGGTGGTCTCTATGGACGACCTGGCTCTCCGCACAACTTCCCATGTTTTCACAGCGTTTTCCGCAGGCATAGACAGGATTACCTGATTCTTCTGGAGTCCAGACCACGAGCTTCATGCGGGCAGGGATTTTGTCTGAATCTCCAGCATCGAACAGAGTGCCTGATGTACTATAGACCTCAGCTGGTGATTGTGAATTGAATTTTAAGTGGAGAATGCTTTGAAAAGCTCTTTATAAATGTAAAATACTTTGTAATAATGCTTTCTGTGTGGGGCAGTGTACAAAGTCCTTTTACATATATTATTCATTTTCTCTTCCTTGACCCTCCCAGCAATCCCGTTACAGCAGATATTGATGTCTTCATTTTACAGACAGGACTCAGTGGGAGGTAGGTTTTGGGGTAAGAAATGAAAACAGAAGTATGAAGTACCCTTGCAGTTTACGTGAACTTATGAAAAGGAGTCCCCTGGTGACTGGGTGTGGGACAGGGCCTCCTCCGTCATCAGTTTGGTAGACTGAGGCATATTCAGGGATTGTTTCTTCAGCACCGTTGAAAGTATAATCGTCATTCTTGAAACATCTGGGTGAACTAATCAGAAATATGAATATAAGAACTTAGTGCTGTCCTTTTAGACAAATGAACGTCATATTTTCTTGTTATAATATAATGTTTTAATGTTTGGTTCCTGTAAGGCTGATGGCCTCGCTGGGAGGTTGGACACACCCACCTCTGCACCCGGCACCAGGCTCTGCACTTGGCACCTAGCTCTGCTGCATGCTCCCCTGGAAGGGTCCAGCTGATGCAAGGCTCCTGGCCGGCTCTCCCACCAAAACACCTGTCCCAACAACCTGCTAACCAATAGTGGCCTGCCCCATCTTAATCCCGCTCCCCTGGAGTTAATCAGAGCACCCAGCTGTTGCTCGTTCCTTCTAGCCATAAAAACGCCCCAGGAAGTTGGCGCGACTACCCTGGCCCTTTTCCCCGGGACCATGGAATCTCGCCTGGGAGCTGAATAAATTGGATTTTCATTTTCTTATACTGGCCTCAGTTTCCTCATTTTAAACTCGGCAATAAACCTTACGGTTCCTGTTTAGAAACTGTTCCTTCTATCCTGGTGGTTTCCACTTAGTTTTGTATTTCTTTTATCTGTAATCTCTTTACTTTTAAATGATCTTTTATCTTTCTTGGAAATAGCTGACACTATGGTTTTTCAGTTCAGGACGTTTTCATAATTACATGTTTAGCCCTGAGGGAAAATTGTATACCTCATCAAATCCTCTGGCTCTGTGACTGGGTAACATTAACTCGCTGCTATTATAACGTAATTGTGAATTAGGAAACATAAAACTGCCTTATGACTTCTGACAAGGTTAAATTTTGTTAGAAATCGAAGCATTTTATACAGTGTTCTGATATTACAGTAAGTCAATAGTCTGGAATCTCAAATGTTCAAATGCAGAGAGGCCTTGACCCACCAAACCCAAATCAGTCAACACCTGTTTCATCACGGGACGTCTTCTGGTGCAGAACTGTTCGTCCGGGTGACAACACAGTGCTGGGTTTTGTTTTCTGCGCTCTTTTTCTTTTTCAACGGCAGAGTCATTCGTTCGTAAATTCAAGACTTTTCAGTAATGTGTTTTAGCCGGGCCGTTTTCTCGCACTGGGCATGCCAGCTGGATTTTGTGAGGTGTGAGTGGGGCTAGCTTAGGTACACCTGCCAAGTACCTTCGAAGATTCTTCCTTCTTGCGAATAAGCTACCCAAAGGATACATATGGAAAAGACTCTGTTAATTTCGGTATTCATCAGAGTTCTTTCTCCTTTTCAATAGTTGTGATTCACATTGAGCTGACTGTTGCATTTAGTTAGTTATTTTCCTTGAGAGAAGCAAAATGAGAATACTGTTGAATATGTTCACAGATGGAATTCTGACTCACACAGTTACTTCTGTGTACATGTAGAGCACACCAGGCCCTTCACAATCTGTTGCAAGCTCAGCTTGATGTTCTCGGCCCCACTCACATTCCCCCAGAAACCTTACCCTTCATCCAAACTGGAATGCTAGCTCTTCTATCAACAGCATGTCAGGTACAGCACACCCTGCCTTTCCTCGTGCTCCTGCCTTTCCAGAATTTCCTCATCTGGCCCCATTTTTCAATGCCCAGCCCAAATATCACCCATGTCCCTGGCTGGTACTGTGCTGTTCCTCACACCTATCCTTCATTCCCTGCCCCTTCCAAGTAAAGAAGGTTTAAATGGTCCCTCATTAACAAAAATAATGTTTTAGACTAGGCACACTGGTTCATGCCTATAATCCGTGCACTTTGGAAGGCCAAGGCAGGTGCATCATCTGAGGCCAGGAGTTCAAGACTGGGCTGGCCAACGTGGTGGAACCCCATCTCTACTAAAAATACAAAAACTAGCCAGGTGTGGTGGCGGGTGCTTGTAATCCCAGTTACTAGGGAGGCTGAGGCAGGAGAATCACTTGAACTTAGGAGACGGAGGTTGCAGTGAGCCGAGATTGTGCCACTGCATTCCAGCCTGGTGACAGAGACTCTGTCTCCAAAAATAAAAAATAAAAAAACCAAAAGCCAAAGAAGTGAAAACAAACAAAAACAATAAATAGTGTCTTAGTGTGTTATAGTTGTTTGTTTTCATGATGCCTAATACAACCACATGGACCTCAAACTCTCCTCTCAGCATTGCGTCGCTTAACTGACTTCCATATATTTCGGTATGTTAAGTGTTCATTACCACGCTGCTTCAAGTATTTTCTAACTCCTCTGGTAATTTCCTCTTTGACGCTTGGTTATTTGTAACTACATTGCTTAATTTCAAATAGTTTGGGGTCTCCCAGATTTTTTTCATTATTGATTTGGAGCCTAATTCATTTACCCTGAAGTGATTTCAATTCTTTTAAATCTCTCAAGACTTATTTCACGGACCAGCAAATGAGCTTTGTGGATATTCCATGGCCCACGTGAATAGTGTGCAATATGCCGCTACTAGGTGCTGTTTTGCATAAATCTCAGTCAGAATGTGTTGATCGACAAGGGACGCGTTTTCTGTATTCTCAGTGATTTCCTCACTCCTCCTACCAGCTGCAGAGAGAGGAGTGTTAGAGTGGCCCATGTCACTATGGATTTTTGTCTATGTTTCCTTTTAATTCTGTTTCTGCTTTATGACTTCGAAGATCTGTTATTAGATGCACATTTAGGATTGTTATGTTTTCTTAATGAATTGGCTTCTTTATTATAAAATCTTCCTCTTTGCCTCTAGTAGAATTTCTTGTTGAAAGCTGAACACGCAGGTACAACTGTGGTAGACAGGTCATTAATAGGTCATTAGTGATGTGGCGGGAAGGCGGAGTGAAAGGGGAAGTGTCCTGTAGTCCCATGATTAGCTTTCAGTGTTTTAATGAGCTTGTGTCCCTGTGCTGTGACCTTCACAAGTGCTTCGGAGTCTCTCTCTTCTGTCCACTTAGGTGGGACAGGATGGCTAGAGCAGTCTAAAGTTGTGGATTTTTTTCATTCCACATCAAAGGTCAGATGGGCCTAGCTCTGGTAAAATATTTCCTTTTGAGGGCAGGTCTTGCTAAAAAGAGCAGAATGCTCTGGGCATATTTCAAAGTAATTATTTTTTCACTCTCTGTGTCAGAAGCATGAGGAGTTTGCTATTGTTTGAATATCTCTGAACCCCCAAAATTCATGTGTTGAAATCGAACCCCCAGTGTGATGGTACTGAGTTGGGGCCTGTAGGGTTTGTCTTCATGAGGATTAATGCTCTTATAAAGCTCGAGGAAGTCCTTTTGCCCTTCCACTATGTGAAGATGCAGAAAGAAGGCTCCATCTTTGAAGCAGAGATCAAGCCCTCATCAGACGCTGCGTCTCCTGACACTGTGTTCTTGGACTTCCCAGCCTCCAGGTGAACAACACTTTTCATTGTTTATCAATTGCCAGGTTCAAGGTATTTTGTTACAGTAGTCCAAACAGACTAAGAGACGTTTCGTCCAGTCTTCACTATGAGAATCCGGTAGGGCTGCTGGAGGTAACAATCGAAGCGCGGAGGTGTCCCTAATACTGCCCAGCCCCACTATTTTAACTCTCTGAATTGTTCACATCAAGCCTGCAGCCATGCATAGATTTCAGTTCCGGTTTTCCTACACTTGTGTTTGCTCCCATGAGGTCTCTGCTCTGGTGAGCGGGACTCTGCATCTACTTGTGTCTCTCTCCAATCTTGAGGGCTACAGTGTGTCCTATGACCTCAATCCTTTGACAGATCTAGAAGAGTTGTTGATTACCAAGTTTTTCAGCTTTTTGCTTATTGTTAGCAGATGGTGAGGATCTGCAGTGTCCTTTTATGCTGGACTAGAAATTGGAAGTCAATCTCTGACTTTCAGTTGAAATATTAGCTGATCTACACTCATCGTAATTGTGGGTACAGCCGGGTGTGGACCTGCCATCCTGCTGGCTGTTCTCTGTGTGTGCCATCTTCCCTTTGTTCATCCCTTTTGCATTTTCTGCCTTAGGTTTCATTGGTTATTGTCTGGGATCTGTCTTACGCGTTCTTTTAGCTCATTAGCTATGTCGCTTTATATTTAAAGTGGTTACTCTAGGATTGATAATATATATAAGTTAACACAGTCTACCTTCAAATAAAATTATATTGTTAGGCCATTTTATACATAATAGGACAAACTTACAAGAGTAGTTCTGCTTTTTTGTTGCTGTTGCTGTCTCAGATTAAATTATTTAAACATTTTTAATGGTGGAGAGTGAATCTGTTTATAAAAGGAAAAAGAAACTAAAATGTGGTAAAATAGTATATCAAAATCTATTACTTAATCTAGAATATCATAGTTATATAACGGATATAATACATTGAGAATGCAGTATATTAGAAATAGCGGAACGCATTTGTACACAATACATTTTTAACCATATGATGAGTATTTTGATGGCTTTTTTCACTAAAACTTAATGGAATTTATATTCCAAGTACTTTTCAACTTTAGTTTCTGCTTCACAGAAATAATATTTTGTTACTCTAAAATAGTATTTGCATTCCAAATATTTTTGAGGTCTTGTACTTATTTTATCTTGAAAAGAAATATATATGTATATACACGTATATCTCCTCACCGTGTAGTGTCAGTGTACAATTTCCTGAGTAATTTACATTCCAAGTGTATGGAGAAGACAAGTTAATATCTTCTCCACACTTCTATCTCAGTGTCAAGTAGCCTGACTAACTCTTACTGAATAAGAACGGCATTCTTTACGTAAACTAAAGAACACGTCCCACAAATTCCAATCTGCAGTCTATTTTGTAGACATTCTTTATGGTATTACATCAAAACATTGTAAATTGCATTCCCACTACCACTTCTCATGCTTAATGTGGCCTTGTGTTTGATCTGCAATGTAGATTTTCTTTCTCCAAGTGCTTGACATTTTATCTAAATGTTTGCTGAGAAATGCTTTATTATGTTTAAAAAGGGTGAAATACAGCTGTAGAAATGTAAAGAATCTGGGAGGAAAAAAGCAGAAGTACTTGGTAGTTCGGATGTCTGTGTAAAAAGAAGCAGAAGTACAAATGTCTGCCGCAAAATGGAAAATAATGCTCCAAGGTGAGAGCGTTTTAATTTTTTTCCAAACGAAGTTAAAAAATATGTTTGCTGTATGACTGAAGCAGTATGTCAAATGAGTCATACAACAGGCCACACAGGAAAACAAACTTGTTCCTTGATTCTTAAACTAAAGAGAGACAATGAACTCTTCAAACGGCACACTGTAGTCTAAGGCTACGACTCAGTTTTCACTTTCTAATTTTTACAAATTCTTCCGCCTTTCTCGTTGCTTACAGATTAGACGAGCTTCACAGAGCAGTGTGGGTCATTCCCTACGATGTGAGAGAGTGCCGTCGCTTTCAGAGAGGGCCAATGCGTCAGCTTTTAAGAGGGAGGGATTTATCAGTGTGTTTTGAAGAGTCTACTATTCAACAGATCCAGGACCACATATGTAGGGACAAACTTGTAAACTCCAGCCTGGGGCGGACCCTCGGCCCTCTTCTAGAATTCTTCCATGTCTCCGTCCATGGACTTTCAATGTGCCCTCAGCGGCTTGATCCAAAATCCCATGAACCCCCCTTGAGACCTCAGATGTACTGTCCCCGTAATTCATTCACTTCCTTTTATCTTCAGGTGACCCGTTCCTACTGCGCAGAGAATATTAAGCCTATACAAACATACCTATAACTGCTTCCATCCTTATCCTTGAACTGGAGGGTGATGTCGTTTACTGGGTGATCCAAGAGCCAGGCTCGCCTGCCGCTGGAGAAAAGAGGCTGCCTCTGAGCCACTAACGCTCCAGCTCCCACACCAGCTGCTAAGCATTTCATCCCACAAAGAAGAGGCCGTTTCTAGCCTCCTGCTTCACAGGGGGCCACCCTTTTCGTGTGGGCCACTCTGTCATGTGTTTAAGAAGAAATACTCACGCCATTTGTGCCGCAGCTTCCACAGCTAATGGTTATGGAGACTTTCTCTCTCCCCTTGGCTGTCATAACACTGGCATCTGCAGGAAGGCATGGCCAGCGAGTGGACCCGTCACCTCTGTGGTGAGCTAGCCGCCCACTTCTCTTCAGGAAATAATCAGCACTGAGCGCATTGTGCTGACATCCCTCATTCCCTCATTCAGCGGACACCAGGTCCCAGGCCATCCATCACCATGCAGGCCCTGGACCTTGTGCTATCTGTAATCCATAACATGACTGGGTTTTCCTGGGGTGTCTGTAGACAGCTGTTTAAAACCAAGCTCTGCCATTTGTTAGGATATTCTCTGAATTTCCCTTTCACCGCATTGCTCGGACTTCAGTCCTGGTTATCCTGAAAACATGCTTCCCAAGGATCCACTCAAGGGAGGTGCTTTCCAGGTCTCCCAGGGCCATAAGCGGGTGGGCGCTCCTCACGTGCTCTTTCTACCTTCCAGTAACTGCATTCTCAGGCTTTGCTTTTCTGCTTCTTGTCATAGATGAGTGTTCCCTGCTCCCAGGAGAGTCGTCTTTCCACCTGTATGCAGACTCACCCTCTTCTCCTTATGAAAGGAGCCGTGCCGGGAACTTCCTCCTTTCTCTCCTATTCCACCTTTTCCCTCTTGGCACTGGCACATTTACACCAGCTTGCCACTGTGATTTTGGTCAGGTAAGGAGAAAAAACCCTAGTCTTATTTTGATGTTCCGCCATTTCCCCATTTCCTCACTTTTCTGTGAAGTGCAGGTGTTCAGTTTACGAGTCGGTAGACTTGCTTTTCCCAGTCACTCTCCCCTTTCTCTCCCTCTCCGCATTTCCATTTGGTAATTTCTACTTCCCATTATGCATGAAAGTTAGAATAACAGCACAGGAAGCCCCTCTACAGCTGATGTCCAGGCTCGCCATTTGTTCATGTTTTGCGCTAGTTACTTTGTTTTTCTGTCATCTACACACACATACCCCCCAAAACACACGCACACTTTGTTCTTCCTGAGTAACTTGAGAGTGAGCTGGAGATGCTGCGCCCCTTATTCCTAAACACATTACCGTGTATTTCCGAAAAAGGAGAGTATTCTCTTTCATAACCACAGTAAAGCCATCAAAATCAGAAAATGACACATCGATCCCACATTATTATCCAACATGTAGTTTACACTCACATGCTGCCCGTTGTCTCAATGCACTCCAGGGTCATCATGTCCCATCAGTAGCCTTTGATCTGGAACATTCCTTAGGCTCTCTTTACCTTCATTGACTGTGACATGTTTTAAGTGACTCCCACTAGGCATTTCCCTCGCGTGGCCAGGAGGCTCCGCAGTATGACTGCCCATGGTCCGCGCCCCATCTCCTCTTAGGGCAGCTGTTCACACGGCTGACCACTCGATCCTCTTTGACACACGTGCATAAAGCTTGTCAGGGCCCCAGAAGCTGTTGGCGTCCTTCTCATCTGCCTGGCCTCCGTCTCAGTGTTCTCTGCTGGTTCCTCCCCTGCCTCTTTCTGAAGGTTGGCTAGCCCCACGGGCTTAGGTCTAGGTTATCTTCTCGTCACCCACACTCACTCCCCAGATCACCTCACACTGACTTAACGGCTCCAAAGACTGTCTACACGCTAATCGGTTCTAAGTGCCTGTTTTCAGCGTTCCAGCATTGTCCTCCAGTGTCTGACTGCTGCCTTAGCATCTCCCTTGCTGCTGAAACCTTTCTTCTAGTGATACCTGGACAGACTAGTCCAGTATTCACGTCTCAGTGCTGCCTAGGTTGAATGATTCTGCTGCGTTTGCTTCTGTTAGCCAGCCCCTCTGTTTTTTTTTTTTTTCTTTTGTTTATTTTTTTGACGGAGTTTTGCTATTGTTACCCAGGCTGGAGTGCAATGGTGCGATCTCAGCTCACTGCAACCTCCGCCTCCTGGGTTCAGGCAATTCTTCTGCCTCAGCCTCCTGAGTAGCTGGGATTACAGGCACGCGCCACCATGCCCAGCTAATTTTTTTGTATTTTTAGTAGAGACGGGGTTTCACCATGTTGACCAGGATGGTCTTGATCTCTTGACCTCGTGATCCACCCGCCTCGGCCTCCCAAAGTGCTGGGGACCCTCTGTTTTAAAACTTGAGTTCTCATCACTCTTTCAGGTTTTCTCCCATCTCTCCATTTTGCTCAGTAGCTTTCAGGTCTCCATTCGTCCTTCCCTTTCTTCTTTCTCTTTCTATCAGTTTTGTCCTTAGCTGCCTCGTTTTTTCTTTTCTTTTTTTATTGCATTTTAGGTTTTGGGGTACATGTGAAGAACATGCAAGATTGTTGCATAGGTACACATGTGGCAGTGTGATTTGCTGCCTTCCTCCCCATCACCTATATCTGGCATTTCTCCCCATGCTATCTCTCCCCAACTCCCCACCCCCCGCTGTACCTCCCCTATTTACCCCCAACAGACCCCAGTGTATAGTGCTCCCTTCCCTGTGTCCATGTGTTCTCATTGTTCATTACCCGCCTATGAGTGAGAACATGTGGTATTTCATTTTCTGTTCTTGTGTCAGTTTGCTGAGAATGATGGTCTCCAGGTTCATCCATGTCCCTACAAAGGACACGAACTCATCATTTTTGATGGCTGCATAATATTCCATGGTGTATATGTGCCACATTTTCCCTGTCCAGTCTATCATCGATGGGCATTTGGGTTGGTTCCCGGTCTTTGCTATTGTAAACAGTGCTGCAATAAACTTTCTTTAAACACTTTGGGGTGATTTCAACCAGAATTTCTCCTGTCCACAAGTTTCATACTGACCATTTCCAAATATTTTTCTCTAGCCTCTATTACTCTGAACAATAAACTTGTATATCCAAATACCTGGTTGAGCGTTAAACAGCTACAGGGCAAAATACTCCAAACTTAGGGTGTTTTCTTACCAGCCTCTTAATTTCTCCCATCTTCTACAGCGGTGAATTCTGTCTTCCACAGGCAGTCCCTCAAGCAGAAAATTATGGAGATGTCTTGAAGTTTTCCTCATTCCCGTGTAAGATTTGTTAAGAAGTCTGGTTGGTTCTATCTCATGAAAATTAATTTGTCTCTCTTTCTCTCTATCCCATCTACCTTAAACCAGGGTCTTAATATTGTACCAAGACTATGAGACTAGAGTCTCTTATTGTTCCTGTTTCAAAACTCTACACATTGTCACTAGGATTAATCCAGGGATTTTTTTTGTTTTTTTTGATATGGAGTCTTGCACTGTCACCCAGGCTGGAGTGCAATGGTGCAATCTCTGCTCACTGCAACCTCCGCCTCCTGGATTCAAGCAATTCTCCTGCTTCAGCCTCCCAAGTAGCTGGGATTACAGGTGCGTGACACCACACCAGCTAATTTTTTGTATTTTTAGTAGAGATGGGGTTTCAGCATGTTGGCCAGGCTGGTCTCAAACTCCTGACCTCAGGTGACCTGCTCACCTTGGCCTCCCAAAGTGCTGGGATTACAGGCATAAGCCTCTGTACCCAGCCAGTAATGCTGTGATTGTTCAAAACATAGTTTTATTTACAATGCTAATCAGCAAAATCCTTTTACTATTGAGAATGCTTTCATTTTAATACCATATTATCTTATTATAGGGAGAGTAAATTTCTTTTAATTAAAATATAGATAGTTTATGAAACTCTGAATTTCCATTCTTCGTATTATTAAGAACAAATGTACATTTGATTCTCTTTCGCAATGGAGCAATTATGCTAAAATATCTAATAGTTGCATGTTTTCCAGAGAATTATTTCATCTAATTCTTAAGCAAAGGAATTTTTATATGTAAGCTATGTTTAGTGTTATTTGTTTTAACTATAAAATATCATTAGTCTAATGTGCTTCCTATGAGAATACAATTTCTTCAAGAAGGTTTCTTTGAGGCTGGGCGCGGTGGCGCATGCCTGTAATCCCAGCACTTTGGGAGGCTGAGGCAGTTGGATTGCTTAAGGAGGGGTTAGAGACCAGCCTTGGCAACATGGTGAAACCTCATTTCCATTAAAAATACAAAAATTAGCTGAGCTTGGTGGTGCATGCCTGTAGTCAGCTACTCAAGAGGCTGAGGCAGAAGAATGTCTTGAACCCGGGAGTTGCAGTGAGCTGAGATGGCGCCACTGCACTCCAGCCTGGAAGCCAGAGCGAGATTCCGTCTTAAAAAAAAAAAAAAAGAAGAAGAAGAATATTTTGGTAGCATGAATAAAATAATTGAAAAAATGAATTCCAATAGAGTGAGCCAGGAATCTGTTTCATTTTATGTTTCCTTAAGAAGATAATTTTTCTATCAATTATTTGTACTGATTATATTTGACAAGTCTGCAAAGTTTTTTCTTTATTCTGTAGATGTTTTGTTTTTGTTTTTTTAAGAAATAAAATAGAGTAGCACAAAATATCCCAGTGAACTAGTGAAAAAAATTCTGTTTCAGAATTGGTGTTGGTGTATAGAATAGGCAAATCCACAGAGAGAAAGCTGATTAGTGACTGTCAGCCCTCGGAGAGAGGCGTGCAGAGTGATTGCTAATGGGGATCAGGTTTCTTTTCTTTTTGTTTCATTGTTTCTTTTCTGTTCCTTTTGTTTTCTTGAGGCAGGGTCTTGTTCTGTCACCCAGGCTGGAGTGCAGTGGCCCGAACTCGGCTCACGACCTCTGCCTCCTCGGTTCAAGTGGTTCTCCCGCCTCAGCCTTCCGAGTAGCTGGGACTACAGGTACCCGCCGTCACACCCAGCTAATTTTTGTGTTTTTAGTAGAGATGGGGTTTTGTCATGTTGGCCAGGCTGGTCTCTAGCTCCTGAACTCAAGTGATCCGCCTACTTGGCCTCCCAAAGTGTTGGGATTACAGGTGTGAGCCACCGCGAGCGGCCTGGCATGTTTCTTTCTGGGTTGATGGAACTGTCCTGGAATTGGACTGTGGTGCTGTTCGTAATGCCTTGTGGATATACTAAAAACCACTATATTGTACACTTTCAACAGCCAAATTTTACAGTATGTAAATTATATTTCAATTTTAAACATTGTCTTTCCTATTGAAATACTGACTTCTAAAAATATCATGAGCTTTTGCCACATGGACAGTACATTCAGTGATGAAGGTGGGGCCCTCCCAAGACCCACATCTAGAGGGCAGAGTCATTTAGTGGGTTCCACAATCTTGCAAGGGACTAGGTGCACACCAGAATTTTTGACCTCAGTGCAGATACATTCAACTTCTCTATTTATCAAGTTGGGATAGTCATAAGCAGTGAAAGAATTATAATTATGAGTTGTTAATAAAAATATGTATCGGATTGATTGAAAATGTAAGATATTTATATCCTTGATGAAGTGGGTAACATTCAATCATTTTTCAGGAAATCCTCTAATAGTTTGACTTCTGGGATGTTACAAAATGGCATATCTGATCATTTTGAAAAACGATCACTAGAACAATTTTTAATGATGTTTATTTTGTTTTCTCTAGAGATTTTGATTTCATAAAACATGTTTTTCTTTCGAGTGCCATCCCATGAGATTTTGCTTTATATAAAAATTTTAGCTTATAAAAGAACATATTGGGGAGGTGAGTATTCATATATATATGACAAAGCCAGCTTCTCTGGTATATATATATATATATATATATATATATATATATATATATGAATATATATTCATATATATATATGAATACTTCTCTGGGACATTCTAGGTTGTCCCAGAGAAGCTAGCCAGCTTCTCTCGGACATTCTAGGTTGTATGTCCTGTCCTTCCTCACAAGCTTGATTCTTCAGAAAGAAATACAGTGTGTGTGTCAGAGGTGGGGTAGCCCCCAACACTGGGACTCCCATTCACGTCGAGGGCATTTGCCCTGAAATGCTACGGCCATTTTACCACACAAGGTAAATGTAAAAACACTTCAAATGAAATATGTGAAGCTTGATATTTTCCCTGCATTCAGAGCCTTTGTGTTTTACAAACTAAAGGATCTCACAGTGTATTGCAACCTACTGCCCAGCTCTGCTCTCCTGCACCTCTGGCTTGCCGGCAGCTTCCAGAAACACAAACACTATTCTTCCTTTATTTTCTGTGAACCTGTGGATTATACTGAACAACATTTCTTTCTAATTTATGTTTCGTGCATGAAAACATTAGTTACTGACGTGAATATTTGCTACTAACACTCAGCGAGGCAAAAAAGAACATCACATTTTTTGATTCAAAGTTCAATTTGCTGCATTTTGATTCAAAGTTGAATTTGTTTTGTTCCCCTATCGAATCCTCTCTGTCTTTATTTGAACACATCTATAGTTCAAATAAAGACAGAGTATTTGATACGGGAACAAAACATCTTTGTCATCCCACAGTATTTCTTTCTTTCTTTCTTTCTTTTTTTTTTTTGAGACTGAGTTTCGCTCTTGTTACCCAGGCTGGAGTGCAATGGCGCGATCTCGGCTCACCGCAACCTCCGCCTCCTGGGTTCAGGCAATTCTCCTGCCTCAGCCTCCCGAGTAGCTGGGATTACAGGCACAAGCCACCATGCCCAGCTAATTTTTTGTATTTTTAGTAGAAACAGGGTTTCACCATGTTGACCAGGATGGTCTCGATCTCTTGACCTCGTGATCCATCCGCCTCGGCCTCCCAAAGTGCTGGGATTATAGGCATGAGCCACTGCACCCGGCCTCTTTTTTCCAATAAAAATATTTTTTTCAATAAAAAGACATTTACAAAGAAAATTTGTTTAATTTTAATATGAAATATTAAAAATGCACATGATAGCCAGCACCTGTTACTTGGCATTTAAACTTTTGGCAGTTTAACCTATTCTGAGCAGACATACCTAAAAATAAATAGGAGATTTCAAATAATATAGGAAAGATACGTCATAAATACTATGCTTTATTTATTTATCACTGCGTTATCAATTAAATTAGTTGCCAGCGATGTGGAAGGAATTAGACACACAGTAATGGACAAATACAAACTACAGAGGACGCACAGGACCTCCCACAGCCTCCCAGAAAAGAGCCTATTGACTTTGAATTTTTCTTAAACATTCATGTAATTAATTTAATAACCTGATTTTCCTTTGCGCTATTTAGCTCTTAGTAGGCTACAGTGAATGGTAAATCAAACGTAAAATGCGATGAGTGGACGAAATGCTAGAAATGGACATGTAAGAGCCCAGCCGTCTGAGGCCACCTAACTTAGGACAATAAGCTATGACACGACTGTGACAATATTCATACTTTTCACCATTCATTTATTGTAACTGTCTGTTTTAGAAAAACGTATTTGTCATTATGTTGCTTAAGAACAAAGATCTAATGTAAATGAAGCATTATAAAGTATTTTGAAAACGTTATTAGCCAACAGTCCATTTTCATTATCCAAATTTCAACTTTGATGCAATTTATAATTTTAGATTTAGGGAAAACATTTTCAGAGAATTTTCTGGTCTATGCTTGAAAATGCCTCATGAACCTTTGGAGTTTTATTTTCCTTTTGGCTTTTTCCAGTACTGATTGCATTCCCGTTCTTACACGAAAGACCATAGAGTGACATTTTTATGGTGTTCTAGTTTGCTTAATATAAAATACATGCTGTTTTATAGATCACCATTTCTGTTTTCTTCTCTATGCAATATGTTTGTTTTCTAAAATGTCTTTATAAACTGCAGTGTCAAGGTTGGTGCATCTGTTGCTATTTCCAAATTTTAAGTTGACCTCTCTGTATACAGTTTTTTTACCTTCTCTTTTCCAAATCCCTTAATACTGTGCTCAGAACCCAAATGACTCTCAGCCCACGTTTGTTTACCAAGTACAAGTTAGTCAGGAGTAGCCTTTTGAAAATGAAATACACATTCCACACAGAGGAACCATCACACAACTGCTGAGTGCAGAAGAAACCTCTGAATTGTGAAAATGTGACACAGCAGGTGGTTTTACTTTTTGACCTTCAGAGATTCCAGTCACTGGAATTAACAGGTTGACTTTTTGCTGAGCACAGAGCAATTTCTTTGGCAACTTTTTACGTAGGGCAAAGAGCAAACTAAAAAGCAGAAAGCGACTGCGTGTGATTTTCTGAGCAGCACAAAGACACCATTCAGCTGCTTCCCCTCATGTGACACAGGAAACGGTCAGCTCCATTGTGCCTCTTAGAATAGGCTTTTAAATTGTCCATTTAGCAATGTACTTGTCACACTTTTCCAGGGCTTCTTGTTTTATTTCCATAGATAATACTTGAGTATCTAGGAAGACTTTCAGCTTCAAGTTTCAGAAGAGCTTATTTACATTTTTGAATATTCAGTGCCGATCAGCTTCCCTGTATCCTTCGGGTATTGAAATTTCTAGTGGTCTAGTAAAAGAGATGCATTTATTCAGATTTGTTACCTCTAGCTACAAGTTTGTATTTTATACCAGTTTATATTTAATTCAGTGCCAGCTTTTGTAAGATAGAAAGAGTAAAAGCTAGTGAGGGCGGAGGGACTGATAAGGGAAGGAATCATTGCAGCATACACGAGGATGCAATTAAACCCCTGATTATGTGGAAGAGAAGTGAGTGTATTGGGAGGCCCAGGAAGACCCCATACATACCAGGAAGTAGTCATGCAGTTCTCCAAGGTGCTGAGATTTGATGTAGATCTTAGTGGACAGCCATGACTGGTTAGGCAAAGGAGAGGGAGAGGGAAATAATCTGTGCAGACACGAGGAGTGGAACTCAGTTTGTTTGAGGTCTTAGAGGTCAGCTGGTCCACTCTGGGCTGTACATGAACTGCCTTTATTTCTGGGATCATTTTTGTAGTTGTTTTGGTTTAAAAGACCTTTAGAACCGCATCAAGTCCAGTCGGTCAAAAAGTACCATTAATTTCTCTTTTGTTTTTTGGTTTTTTTTTTGAGATGGAGTCTCACTCTGTCTTCCAGGCTGGAGTACCAGTGGCGTGAACTGGTCTCACTGTGACTTCTACCTCCTGGGTTCAAGGGATTCTCCTGCCTCAGCCTCCTGAGTAGCTAGGATTACAGGCATGCACCACGACACCTGGTTAATTTTTGTATTTAAGTAGAGATGGGATTTCAACATATTGACCAGGCTGGTCTTGAACTCCTGTCGCCAAGCGATCCACCTGCCTCAGCCTCCCAAAGTGCTGGGATTCCAGGCATGAGCCACCGTGCACGGCCTGATGTCTCTTTGAACTGTTACTCTTCCATTCTTTCTTTGCCAGTCCTGTTGCCGTCACTGGAGCTGTTGCTGTTAACGTCCTGTGCTTGGTTCCTAGCTTCCCAGCTGGCTTCCTGCGTCTAGTGCACCCCACCTTAAATGTCTCTTGCACACTAGTACATGCATTAGATAAATGGTTTAAAATGAGTCCTTTTACCATATCATCAATCACACCTCATGGAATTCTCTTAAAAGCCTAGGCTGTCATTTAAGGCTCTCTACATGCTGAAAAAAACTATAATTTCCCTATCAACCTCCTCACCCCCATAGAAATAGCTGCCCTTAGCAAAGCGAGTCGGCATTTTTCTCTAAACATGTCTTGGCTGTTGGGAATTCTCTTCATGCTATGAATGAATTCCTGAAATGCACTCAAATTTCTTCTTCTTCATTCTAAATCACACCTTTCTTCGACGGCAGAATGGTTTTTTCTCTGTGATCATCCAGAAACATTTCATTGGTAGTAATTCTTACTTTCTGAAGTCCTACGGTGTTATTTAATTGACCTGTATGGTACTTATCATATATTGTTACACTGTCTAGTTAATTAACTCCTTAATATTGTCTTGTCCTGTCCTGTCTCTAAATTATCTCCCCCAAGATAAGTCCCCCAAATCAATAACACCTATTGGATTACTGAACAATAGCTAACTGAACTCTGTGCATACTAAGTGCTTAATGAAATACTGGGTTATTCAAGTGGAAAATGAGATGAGCTCTTCTAAGGCGGTAGCAAATTTGGAAAACCTTGGAAAGTTCTGTTTCTTACCAATACATGAATAAGGAGAGATCAGTGCTTCTAAATTTTGACATCAGGATTCACAGACTAAAACTTAAACTCCAATCGTAAATATACACAAAATGTGTGATTATTCATCATCTAAAGATGTACGATGCAAATGCAGTCGGCCTCAAACAGGAGGGTCTTTGGTCCTTAGCATTCAAGATGAGGAGAAATCCCTTTCATTGCTTCTCCCAACCTTCTCGCATAACCCCCTATAATGAAGGAACATCTTCATAGAAGTAGTATTTACTTTCCTTCCACACAGTCATTTTGGGTAAAGAGCACACGATAGTTTGAATTTCCTTATTATCTGAAGCTATATCTACAATTCACTTATTTATTCACTCAGCATTTAGGGAGTGCCTGGGATGACCTGTTACAGACCAGGGTCTGCGGAAGAGGAGGGACGTGGAGGGGGAAATTAGCCCCTTGCTAATGGCTTTTGCGCTTGTGGGCCCTATCACATAACCACGAGAGGCATTTAATCGACTAAGCAGCTGGCCATGATGACATCTAATTCATTCTTTATATCTTTAAATATAAAATCCACTGCCATTTTGGTCTCCATGACGTTACCGTATCGCACATAGGATGGACAAAAGTTCGTAACTACAATTTGGAAACCAGTTACTCCAAAGAGTAACGTGTAAGTGTTGTTCCCAGCAGCAATTGGTCTGCACTGTTGTTTTCCCTTTGTTTCTAAGCACCGCCAGTGGGTAACACGATATTAAAATACTTCAGAGTCTACTGTTTTAAAGACCAAAGCTTCGGAATACTGCTCTCTGCTTTTGGCAAAGCCTGGTCTCTAACTTGTTGAATCAATTTAAGTATCGTGTATATTATACATAGATTGTGCTTTCCTATATTACAAAGCATGTTGCTTTCAGACCTTAGACTCGGTGCCAGGTCAGGTCCTCCTTCCTCTGTCGATTTATTCACCTTTTATGAAACTTCCTGACTCAACTCAAGTTCCAGTCTTTCTGTGGAGCCTCTCTCATGCATTCAGGAGAAACGACCCTGCAATGGGCACATTTCTGTTCCTTCACGGTTTCATGCTGTGGCTTTCTTACCCAGCCTAATCATCGGACTCTGTGGGAAGAGATCGTTTCCCCATTGGGTAAAAGAAGAAAAATATTTACCTAACATAGTGCTATTCAATAAGAAGAGGTCAATCCTTATTTTCATTCACAACTAGTCTACAACTCCATTAAGCCAAATGGAGGAGTCGTGTGACATCATGAGCCACGTGATTCTGCTTCCTCGGGTGTAGTGTATTCAGAGAAGAAGCAAGCAAAGCAAACAGGCAAAATGGGGGGAATTTATAATAATAATAATATAGTGACATTCCTACGGCAAGACTAGTCTTCACAGAAGAGATTAATTTTTTCCCTGGTGCAGGGATAACCAAAAGTTTCAGCGGAAAGGGATAAAAATTTATTGTTTTGCTCTGCTGCAGTGAAGTAATCAGCCAAAGGCAGAATTTCTATGAAGGCACTTTGGTTTAGAAATTAAATATTCTTTTCTTGCCCTTCTGTACAATCTCAACAGGTATTTCTTTAATGATCTAGCTTTAATACGGGAAGATGCTAGGCTTGTCCAGATCTGTGTTAAACAGAAGATCAGTATGAGCATGTACACGTGATGCAGGCGACCAAGCAGCCGGGTGATGTTGAGACTGGACGGCACGTGCCCCACCTCAGCTGCCAGGAACGTACATTTTAAATGGTGCTGCTGTGCCAGGAATATAACAAACCTGAAATTAATTTGACAAGCTTAATAGAAGCTTAACATAGAGCTGGTTAAAAAGGATTCCCAACACCAAAGCCACCGCCAGCCCAGAGCTTGGAGTTTTTATACAGCTTATTGGTGAATCTTGGAAAACAGTTTAAAGAGAGTTATTCATCCTCTTCTCTTCCTTTTCCACCATATTTTTCTCAATATGGCAGGAAATAAATAACTTCAGCATGCAAAAATACGCTAAAATATCTCATTGGGTTTGGGAAGTATAAACCACCCATTCCCATCAAGGTAACTAAAAGATATATAAATATACACACACAGTATATCATATATTTTATATATACAATATAGCATATCTATATTTTATCTTCAAGGATATATATATATATAAAATACTAATAATAAAATGTAAAATACTAATTCAGCTGTCAATGAATGACGCCTAGGAGACAAATACACACACATCCTTGAACATAAAAAATATATATGATATATTTTATATATAAAATAGTGAATATGGCTCACTGAAGCATTGAACTTCTGGGCTCAAGTAACCCTCCTGCATCAGCTTCCTGAATAGCTGTCATTACAGGCACATGCCACCATGCTTAGATAATTTTTTTATTTTTATTTTTGTAGAGACGGGGTCTTGCTATGTTGCCCAGGCTGATCTCCAACTCCTGTTCTCAAGGGACCTTCCCACCTTGGCCTGTCAAAGTCCTGGGATTATAGGCATGAGCCATCATGCTTGGCCACTTAAGATATTTTTTAGCAACTTCAGGCACTAAAAAGATAGGATCTGTATTAGTTCTAAATCCACGATGTATATGCCACATAGAATATACATTGTTTCCAGGGCCTACATATGCCCTACCTCTGAAGTACTCAGCAGTCTTCCGGTTTGCGATTATTTCCCAGCATCCTAATCAGTAGGGTTTGTAGGAAGACCGTCTTGGCGGATATTTACACCGATGTCTATGCTCAGCCACTGTCCAGCCGTAACGAAGTAAATCGACCCTCGATAAGACATAGGCAACGTGGTCATGTATTCCGCGGGCACTCAGCCCATTCTGCAGAGTATTTACAACTCCCGCCTGTGTGTTGATGATTTGAAACGAGCTCAGAGTCAACTGCTTACAGCCTGAATCTCTTGACAGAAAGGATGGATTAAGGCTGACCGAGTATCGCTGGCAATCATCACTGATAAGCTTCTCTGATGACTTGTTTAGAGATAGCTTTCCCTTAGTGCTGGGCACCCACTCTCAAGATGTGCATCGATTATGTCATCAGCGCAGTTCTGAGGTTTGCTTCCAGGACAAACTTGCATTTGACATTGGTGGATGATGTATCTCTGGGGACCAGTGGGAGCGTGTCTGTACCCGCAGGATGTTTCTGCTTAGCAGTTGACACCTGAGGCCCTGTCACAGCCGAAGCGCTTCAGCGACGTTACCTGTAGCCACCAGCTGCTCTGGTCCTGGGTCCAGGGTAATTTTCCTTTTGGTTATCAGAGCTGAATCTTGGTTCCACATTTAATAATTGTAATGTAAGAGAATAACTGTAAAATACATGATATCTTTTGGGTTTTTATTGCATTCTGAGGCTCTGCTGAAATAAATAATGTCATATGTGTTTGTGTGTACGTGTGTCTGTGCATGTGGGTTCATTCAATTTGAAATCTGAAACTGTTGGTGTTTACTTAAGTATGCAAACTTTGTGTGTGTGTGTGTGTGTGTGTGTGTGTGTGTGTGACTTTTTTTTTTTTTTTTAAAGAAATGATCTCCTCTGGGTCAGGTGAACACATCCCTTTGTCTTCCGGAAGTGTGGCGTTTCTCTCTCTCGGTGCGCGCTTTCATCCTATCACAGAAATTTGGGAAACTGGAGCTGAAGCAAAGGGGTCGAGGAGAGGAGAGCAAAATCGGCAGAGGCTATTGGCAAGAAGGAGCTCGAGAACCATTCCGTGAACTATTTGCATTTAATTGTGACTTAAAGTAGAAGTTCTAAAATGCAATAGAAAAACAGACCCTAACAGGAGGTAGCTTCTGACTGTGTGTGTGTTACTTGTCTCCTAGGAGTCATTCATTGACACCTGAATTAGTATTGTACATTTTTCTTTAAAATCATTTCTAATTAATGGAAATTTGAATAGTCTTTTTTTCCCGCCTTTTATAGCTCCTGTATCCACTCTGAGCTATCTCACGGTGGCTTTTGAATACAAACAACTATGTCAAAGATGTAGCATCCTTACAGAGTATCTGAGAGGTCTCAATTCCTGTAATTATGTAATAATATACAAGCTGTGAAGGGAATACACACTTGCTATATGTATAGTAGGAACAAAAATAGACTATTGCATAAATTATTCCTTTTCTGCCCCCAAGATAAATTTTAAAATGACCTTTTAAAACACTCCTGAAATTATTTTGCACTATCTACCCACTTTTGAAAACCAGATCAGTGGTTCACCCACGCAGGCATTGTCTTTAGCATACAACACAGTGTCTTGCCCAAACACTGTCCGTGGTTTTAGTGTGAATGAATAAATGAGTGGAGGGGCAGGTGAAGGAATCCACGCCTCCTGATCCAAGAAAAGGAGAGGTGTAACACCTATGAACAAACGAGACGGCAGTAGTTTTTCTAGGGTCAACGACTTTCAGAGGCATGATATGAGCAGCTGGTCATTCATTTTTATCACTGCATGTCCTAGATTAATACTTTCTAATTACAGATCTTTGGTTTCCACTCAGTGAATTACTGTTTTAACTTTCCTTGCCCTCATTGTGTCGGAAAAGTCTCCAGTGACATCCAGTTGCTCTTCACCTAGAATTTTAGTGCAGAAAAAAATTACATGCTTAAAATGGGTTAGAATGTTTCACCACACATTGGTCTGGGATGAATATCCTGCTGGGAGCAGACAGCTCTAATTAGAACGTGCTCCTGTGGCAGGGAATTTGATTAGAGATGAGAAAGTTATGAATTCTTCATGGGAAGGAACTGTCTCATAAAATTAAAAATTACCTGTCTTTCATGGATATTTTCTCTGCCTCTTCTCCCACAGTGCTGCTAATGCTAAACACTGCGATACAAAGATACACGAGTCAGCATGTAAAAATCAAGTTGGTTCACAGGAAATAAATTACAGCTATTGTAAAATCTTATATCCAAAAATGACGACGATTGCTAAAGACAGTGCTGAGAGGCAGCCTTTGCATTTTGTAACTGGTTTGCATATAATCTTTTTGTGGCACACACATATATAAAAGCACCTTCTTTTTCTATTTCCTTAAAAATGTGTGGATGGAAATGCAAATCAAAACCATAAGACATCATCTTATACCTGAGAGAATGGCTATTCACAAAAATCCAAAAGCAACAAATGCTGGTGGGGGTGTGAAGAAAGGGGCACTCTTGAACACTGGTGGAAATGTACATTAGTACATTAACTATGGAAAACAACATGGAGGTTCCTAACAAATTAAATCTAGAACTGCCATATCATCCAACAGTCCCACTTCTGAGTATAAACCTCCCCAAATAGAAATCAGAATCTTGACGATATGTCTGCACCCTCATTTTGACTGTAGCATTATTTAAATGGCAAAGACATGGAAACGATCTAAATGTCCGTGAACAGACGAATAAAGAAAATGTAGGATATAAAAAAAAATCAGTAGCATTCCTATGCACCAATAACATTCAAGCTGAGAGTCAAATCAAGAATGCAGTCCCATTTACAATACCCATGAAAAAAATAAGGTACTTGGGAATACATCGAACTAAGGAAGTGAAAGATTTTTACAAGGAGAACTACAAAATACTGCTAAAGAAATCTTAGATGACACAAACAAATGGAAAAACATTCCATGCTCATGGATTGGCAGAATTAATATCATTGAAATGGCCTACCGCCCAAAGCAGTCTACAGATTCAGCGCTATTCCTACCAATGTCATTCTTCACAGAATCAGAAAAAAAATTACTCATATGAAACCAAAAAAGAGTCAAAATAGCCAAGCAATCCCAAGCAGAAAAAATAAAGTTGGAGACATCACATTATCTGATTTCAAACTATACTATAAGGCTACAGTAATCAAAACAGATAGGTACTGATACAAAAAACAGATACGTAGACTAATGTAATGGAATATAGAGTCCAAAAATAAAGCTGCACAACTACAACCATTTGACCTTTGACAAAGGTGACAGAAATAAGCAATGAGGAAAGGACTCCCTATTTAGCAAATGGTGCTTGGATAACTGACTAACCAAATGCAGAAGATTCAAACTGGAGCCCTACCTTTCAGCATATACAAAAATTAACTCAAGATGGACCAAAGATTTAAATGTAGCCTATTAAAAATCTAGAAGAAAACCTAGGAAACACTATTTTGGACACCAATTTTGGCAAGGAATTTATGGCTAAGATCCCAAAAACAAAAATTGATAAGTGGGACCTAATTAAAGAGCTTCTACACAGCAAAAGAGATTATCAACAGAGCTAACAGACACCCTACATATTCACAAATTGTGTTCAATAATGATCTAATACCCAGAATCCATAAGGAATTTTGACAAGTCAATAAGCAAAAACCAAATAATCCTATTAAAAAGTGGGTGAAGAACATGAACAGACAATTCTCAAAAGACATACAAGTGGCCAACAAACATGAAAAACTGCTCAACATTACTTATCATCAGAGAAATTCAAATAAAAACCACAATGAGACACCATCTCACACCAGTCAGAATGGCTGCTATTAAAAAGTGAAAAAGTAACAGATGCTGGAGAAGTTGTGGAGAAAATGAAACATTTATACACTCTTGGTGGGGATGTAAATTAGTTCAGCCACTGTGAAAAGCAGTTTGGATGTTTCTCAAAGAACATAAAACATAGCTACCATTCAACCTAGCAATCTCATTCCTGGGTGTGTACTGAAAGGAAAATACATCATTCTACCGTAAAGACACATGACACATATGTTCATTGTGGCACTATTCACAGTAGCAAAGACATGAAATCAACCTAGATGCCCATCCATGGTGGACTGGAAAGAGCAAATGTGCTGTCTACACACCATAGAGTACTATGCACCCATAAGAAAGAATGAAATCATGTCCTTTGCAGCAACATGGATGCATCTGGGTGCCATTATCTCCTAAGTGAACAAATGCAGGAACAGAATACCAAGTACCACACATTCTCTCTTATAAGTAGGAGCTAAACATTGGGCACTTGCGAACACAAAGATGACAAGAATAGACACTGAGAACTCCAAAAGAAAAAGGCGGGAGGAAAGGGAGCAAGGGCTGAAAAACTAGAGGGTATACTATGCTCATGGATCCTTAATACCCTAAATGTCAGCATCAGGGGATATGCCAGTGTAATAAACCTGCACATTTACCCCCTGAATCTAAAGTAAAAGTTGAAATTATAAAGAAAACAATGCCATATATACAAAACATGAAATATTTTTCAGCCTTAAAAAAAGATCCTGCCTTTTGTTGTAACATAGATGAACTTGGAGGATATTATGTTAAATGAAATAAGCTAGGCACAAAATGACAAATAGTACATGATCCCATTTATGTCAGGAATCTAAAATAGTCAAATTCGTAGAAGCAGAGAGTGAAATGGTGGGTACCAGCACTGAGGGGAGCGGGCAGCAGATCGTTGTTGTTCTTAAGGTCCCTAGGGTGACTCATGCAGAACAAATAAGCCTAGGGATCTGCGCAGCATAGTGTGTATGGTTAACAAAACCATATTATATACTTAAACACTTATGAAGAAGGCAGACTTACTGTTAGCTGTTCTTATTATTTACACAGAAAGAGAGAAACGGAAAAACCTTGACAGGTGATGGGTGAGCTTACAGCCATGTTTATGATCCTGATTTCAGATATAGACTTTATCTCCAAACTCATCAAGATGTATATATCAAATATATACCGCTTTTTCTGTATGTCAATCATACTTCTATTAAAAAAAAGAAAAAAAGGAAAAAAATTATGTGGATGGAAATGATGTGCGACAATGGTCGTAGTGGTAATTGGAGCATTTAGTGATGCTATGTTGAATACGTTCCAACTTACAGATATTCTGTTTATGCTGGTTCACGTATATGCCTGATACCTCTGCCTCAATTGTACACTTCCTTTCCCCCAACTCCAGCTTTTCCTATATAAATTGAGGAATTCAAGAGTGAAGGACATTCTCTAGAATCCCCTGCAGTTGAAGGGATTTTATGTGAAGGAAGTGTCTCTCTTACTTAAATGCATACCCAGGACATTTAAAGCAGATCGGGAAAACCTTTAAGAACACCAGCACTTGAAGAATTTGAAGAGAAAAAGAAAACAACTAAGAACTACGCTTCTCTGTGGAATTGGAGAAGCCTGCTTTTCATCAAAGACTGAAGAGAATTTGACACCTTTTAGAAGCCTGTGAATAGTGAATACTGTAGGCATCGAGCAGGACGAGAGACTTCCCAGACATTATAGTGCAGCCCCCAAAAACTCATCAATTGACCTCTAGTTCCAAATGATGGAATCTCAGCTTTTCACCACTGAACCAGTGGTGAGGTGGTGTGGGGGTGCAGTCAGGGGCTGGGTCGGGGAGGAAGGTGCCCCTCACTGCCTGCACTGGGTCTCCACTGTCTATGCCCAGTTACCTGGGTACTGTCAACTGCTACCTCCTGGCATCTGGGTGACATCAGCTTCTTTCATTGCTTGTTATTCTCCCATTGTCAGAATTAGCGCTAGGGCAGTCATTCTCAGTGGAGGATTTTGCCCCGCAGGGGACATCTGGCAATGACTGGAGACATTTGTGTCACATAGGTTCTGTGTGTGTGTGTGTGCGCGTGTGCGCGTGCATGCATGTGTGCACACATATGCACGTGTGCTTCCAGCATCTAGTGGCAGGGGCCAGGGATGCTACTCAGCATCCTACCATGCACGGAGTAGCCCTAAACAGCAAGTAATCATCCAGCTCGTCACATCAATGGTACAAAAGGTTGGAGAAAAACCTTCTCTAGGTAGAAGCAACAAAGGATAATAATTTTACCTCTTTGTGGAAATACTCTCTCCTAGCGAGAGCATCCTAGTGTTCATTGCAAGTTAAGTTCTTTGGGAAACAGACTCTGAGATGAAAAGTTTTAAGCAGGGTATTTATTAGGAAATAATTTTAGAATTAACACCTGTGGGCGGGAGGAGATGAAAGCAAGACTGTCCCAAAGTTGAGCCGAAATGAAGATCCAGTGTAGGACTTAGCTCGACCTACTGAGAGCTCTTGAGCCGGAATGGGCTTCCCGGGTGCCCCACGGGCAGAGTGTGTTGATCAGTCAGTAACTGTGCACTTAAGTGAAGCAGTCTCTTTAGCTGAAGCAATCCTCAAAGAGGGCTGACAGCTGAGAGCTCTGTTCTATCACTTCTCCCAGCTACCAGAAAGACAGTGCCTCCCGGAAAGGAGGATCCAGCTGGGGCACCCCACTGCATTTCCTGCAGATGCCCAGGATGAAGCTTGCAGCCGACGCTGCTGCCACAGAGAGGTCATCTTTATGGAGTTCAGATGCTGATTCTAAGGTTCTGCTTTGTGGCTCTTGAATACTTCCAAGGTATTTCAGGTGCCAAATATCTTGACTTAATGTATCCACATACAAAAATGCAACATTTGTTATTTTAGGGATACAGCTATGCCAAAATTAAACTGGTAGATTACCAAGAAATAGGAAGATTCAAGGCAAAGAAAACTAAAATGTATTTATTATCTATTATATGTTGAACCGTGGTGAATATTTCAAAAAATGAGTTTTGCAGTTTATTTCTGTATCAATTAATAAATATTAACATCACATGATACTAGTTAATTAGGTCTTTAATTAAACCACATATTAAAAATTTCGACTCTGTCTCCTAAAGCAGATATCATCTATTCACAATAAAACTTTGAGTATCAATATGTTACTCATATAAATGCACTAAAACTATGTTGACAATGAATCTATCTCAACAAGTGAAAAAGTCAGAAATACATTGTTTCCGGTGTAGAGACATTTACAATCCATCAGGATCATGAAAGGCGAATATAAAAAGTAACATGTGGCCGGGCTTGGTGGCTCATGCCTGGAGTCCCCGAACTTTGGAAAGCTGAGGCAGGTGGATCACGAGGTCAGAAGATCGAGACCATTGTGGCCAACACGGTGAAACCCTGTCTCTACTGAAATACAAAAGTTAGCCAGGCGTGGTGATGGGCGCCTGTAGTCCCCGCTACTAGGAGGCTGAGGCAGGGAAATCTGACGAGGAAGGCGGAGGTTGCAGTGAGCTGAGATTACCCCACTTCACTCCAGCCTGGAGATGGAGCAAGACTCCATATCAAAAAAAAAAAAAAAAAAAAAGAAAAGTAATACGTATGATACACCCTGCGACCGGTATGTGTGCTGTTTGGGGGTTTAGAGAGGGGACTCACTGTGTTGGGTTAGGGTGATCAGAGGAAGCTCCATGGAGGAAGTGTCCAGTGAAACGGACCTCAAGTGTAGACGGGATTTCGACATGTCACAATGGAGGATATGGGAGGTTACCTTAGGCACAGGAAAGAGCAAAAGGATGATTTAAACAGAGATGCACTTTTTGGAATAATGCTCTACAGAGAAATGCCTTTTCTTCTACTTGACCTATCTGTTAAAAAAAGGAACCTCCAGAATAAGTAGTTTGACAGTTTTAAATACCTACTATAAAAACACACTTTCTCTGAAAGCCCATTGTCACCATCATTATAGATTTGCGCTCAGTCATTGTATTTTCTTAAATCCTTGTGAGTGTTGTGATTGGATGTGGAACTCCACCTGGAGAGGGATTTATAAGCGACAGAGGGGTTTGCTGGCATATAAACATGTATCAGAGCCCCAGCTGGGGCCTTGGCAGTGTGGGTCACATAGAGTAAGTGAAGGCCAGAAAACCAGGCCCACCTAACAGGAGAATGGCAAGCGTCACGTATGTGAATAAGACTTGGGTTGTTTACTTAGGGAATCTCTACAAAGAAATACGTATCATGTTTGCAAAGCAGACATTGGCCTATGGGGACCATACCCATGTGGTACAAGCACTATTAGCCAAAGCTACTAACCTCTTCTACATTTTAGAGTATTCAACTAACCAGTTGTCGAAAAGCTTAGCAGGAGATTCGGCGGCGGGCAGTCAGTAAGTGAGCATGAGAAGCAGTGTATTCATTCCAGAGTCCAAAACAGAACCTATGTAAGAATACGTTATACGAAGATAACAGAACATATATAAGAATATATAAGAACATATATAAGAGATAAGAAGGAGCGATACACGCAGGACAGAGGGGGAAACACTTGCAGGGAACTATTCACTTGTCAAGCACAAGGCTGGAATACAGGCTCATGGAACCAGGTATCAAGCAAAAAAAAAGATAGTCAACTGGCTTATCACCAAAACGAAGTTCCAGGAACCTGTTTTAAGGCTTAAATAATGGATTGCTGGGCTAGGGCCAATAGGCCTGGGGCCTGAGCTCAAGCGTCGTGGTAGAGAGGCTCAAAAATGTCCCTAGTGTATGTCTCTCCCTCCTTGTATGCACACCCTGGTAAGACCCCCTTCCCATAGCTGTGGGTGGCACCTGTGACTTGTTTCTAACCAACAGAGTGCAGCAAAGATGGTCCATGACATTTCCGTGATTATGTTACGTAAGGTTTTAACCCTTGCCTTACTGTGCCACTCTCCTTATCGCTGCTCTTTCATGCTGGCTCCGGTAGAGTAATGTTGCTATATGAAGAAGCCCACATAGCAGGCAACCAAAGGCAGCTGCTGGGCAGCAGCCAGCAAGGACCTGAGGTTCTCAGTCTGCGAGGAACCGAAGCCTGCCAAAACCCCTGTGAACTTGGAGGTGACCCTCGGATGCCACCCCAGCACTGTCCACACCGTGACGGCAGCCTTGTAAGAGATGCTGAAGCAGAGGAAGCAGCTGAGAATGAACTTCCAGATTTCCAGATTTGCAGCGGTAGAAGCCTGAGATAATACATGTGTGCCATCTGAAGTCCAAGGGCTGGTAGTTCGTTGCACATAGTCGTTGAGTTGGTGGTGGTGAAGAGAAGTGAACAGACGGAGTTTTATGGCCTTGAAGGCAAAGGCCAGCGAAAACAGACAAATGGACAGAGTTGAGTCCTCTCTGTGTGACAGTCATTGTCAGCAGCAAGGGGACAGACACGCCCACTCCCTGACCCTTCACCTCTCTCTCACTGTCTCTGCTCCTGCTGGGGTATCGCCATTTTGTGGTGTCCACTTTCTGACTGCAAGGCTGTGAATCCATAAAGGGTAAGGCAAGGAGGCCGAGCTCTCCTTTCAAACAAATAGCAGGTCCAGTGTCAGTGCTTCACATGGAAGTAGAATTTCGGCTTCAATCCAGTTGTGTAAAATCCAGTTGAAATTGCTGGAACAAAAAGAGAATTTAAGGCCGGGTGTGGTGGCTCAAGCCTGTAATCCCAGCACTTTGGGAGGCCGAGGCGGGTGGATCACAAGGTCAAGAGATCGAGACCATCCTGGTCAACATGGTGAAACCCCGTCTCTACTAAAAATACAAAAAATTAGCTGGGCACGGTGGCGCGTGCCTGTAATCCCAGCTACTCAGGAGGCTGAGGCAGGAGAATTGCCTGAGCCCAGGAGGCGGAGGTTGCGGTGAGCCGAGATCGCGCCATTGCACTCCAGCCTGGGTAACAAGAGTGAAACTCCATCTCGAAAAAAAAAAAAAAAAAATTTAAAACTGAGAATCAGAAACATATTTAGTGTTCTTAGTGAACTTAAAAATAAACCTTCTGTATGTTTGTAAGTCCTTATATTTGCTTGATTCCAGTTTTGTTTTTCTTCTCTATTCTTAAGTGGACTCAGTATTTTTCTTGTAGACACCGAGAAGAGCAATGCACAGTCCTGATTCCCGGAGATACTACCCTCTAATAGCTTACTGCAGATACAATGTGAAATGCTTTTGCTTTCTGTATAAAACAATACTGTTTTAGTCAATGGCTGGAAATGAGGAGTCTATTAGATATCACCACAAAATCTGAGATTTAAATTACATTCCTTTTTCTTCCACAGATTCATTTTGTAACCTTGGTAAATAGCCTTTTTGGCGTGTGTATTAACTTTCAGAAAAAAAATGTTACATAAATAGAAAAGGTTTTAGAAAAATTTTCAGTGTATTGTACTGTTTGAATGCGTATTTGAAAAAGTTTTATCTTAAGATCTAACATAAGACCAGTAACCATATGTATCTTATTAGTTCCTAGTTATAGAACTTTGTATTCTCCTATATTAATAACTATTTCTAGATGTCCAAAATTAAAAGCTTATTTCTTTTGTTTAAAATTTGATTACAGAAATGAAACATCTCCTGTGCAATGTAGAATTGTGAAGACTTAGAAACACTTGGCAATTAGATTTTTTAATTGTCTGTTTTTATAAACATTTTTTCCAAGTTTATAGTAAGTATCTTAATTAGACATCTCAATGTGTTTGTAACGTTTTACTCTATTAGCGCTGGCTTTTGTTTATAGTGAACACGCACGTTTTGCAGTATTGGGATATTTTTTGTAAGATTAGAGAAGAGGAAAAAGAAAAAACTAGAAAACCTAAATTAAAACTTTGACTAAATCAAATCAGAAGTCATTTTTTACCTAAAATAAACAAGGTTTTTTTGTTGCAACTAATTAAATTTGGAAAGAAATCGATAGTGGCAAATAACTTCTTTTCAAAGTTCAGTTGACATTCAGTGTTTCTGGAAGTTGGTTATAAACAACTTTAAATAAAATGCTCCAGTGACTTAGGCTCTGGTAGACTTTAAATAGTTTTGTTGCAAAGAGTTCTTGTAGAACGATGACTGAAGAATTCTGAGATCATGTCTTCAGAAGTCAAGATAATATTTATGCCTACAAGTTTCCAGGAAAAGGAAAACAGGAAAATTAAACTAATTTTTATTAGTTTAATAGTTGAACTAATAAAATTATTATTGAAAATGAGGGACTCTTCCCTAACTCATTCTATGACACCAGTGTCACCCTGACACCAAAACCTGGCAGAGATACAACAAAGAAAGGAAACCATAGACCAGTATCTGATGAACATCAATACAAAAATCCTCAACAAAATATTGCCACACTGAATCCAGCAGCAGAGCAAAACGTTTATCTATCACAATCAAGTAGGCTTCATCCCTGGGATGCAAGGTTGGTTCAACATATGCAAATCAATAAATGTCGCTCATCACATGAACAGAACTAAAGACAAAAACCACATGATGACCTCAATAGGTGCAGAAAAGGCCTTTGATAAAATTTAACATTCCTTCATGTTAAAAACTCTGAATAAACTAGGTATTGAAGGAACATACCTCAAAATAATAAGAGCCATGTATGACAAACCCACAGCCAATATCATACTGAATGGGCAAAAGCTGAAAGCATCCCCCTTGAAAATCAGCGCAAGACAAGAATGTTTTCGCTCACCCTCCTATTCAACATAGTATTGGATGTTCTGGCCAGGGCAATCAGGCAAGAGAAAGAAATGAAGGATATTTAAATAGGAAAAGAGGAAGTCAAATTATCTTTGTTTGCAGATGACATGATTCTGTATCTGGAAAACTCCATTGTCTCAGTTCCAAAGTTTCTTAAACTGATAAGCAACTTCAGCAAAGTCTCAGGATACAAAATCAATATGAAAAAATCACTAGCATTCCTATACACCAAGAGCAGGCATGCAGAGAGCCAAATCAACAATGAACTCCCATTTACAATTGCTACAAAGAGAACAAAATACCTAGGAATATAGCTAACAAGGGAAGTGAAGGACCTCTTCAAAGAGAACTACAAACCCCTGTTAAAAGAAATAAGAGAGGACACAAACAAATGGAAAAACATTTCATGATTGAATAGGAAAAATCAATATTGTGAAAATGGCCATACTGCCCAAAACAATTTATAGATTTCTTTTCTTTTTTTTATTTTTTAAATTTCTTTTTCTTTTTATTGCATTTTAGGTTTTGGGGTACATGTGCAGAACATGCAAGATAGTTGCATAGGTACACACGTGGCAGTGTGTTTTGCTGCCTTCTTCCCCTTCACCCACATTTGGCATTTCTCCCCAGGCTATCCCTCCCCAGCTCCCCCTCCACTGTCCCTCCCCTATTCTCCCCAATAGACCCCAGTGTGTAGTGCTCCCCTCCCTGTGTCCATGTGTTCTCATTGTTCATCACCGCCTATGAGTGAGAATATGCGGTATTTCATTTTCTGTTCTTGTGTCAGTTTGCTGAGAATGATGTTCTCCAGATTCATCCATGTCACTACAAAGGACTCGAACTCATCATTTTTGATTGCTGCATAATATTCCATGGTGTATATGTGCCACATTTTTCCAGTCCAGTCTATCATCGATGGGCATTTGGGTTGATTCCAGGTCTTTGCTATTGTAAACAGTGCTGCAATGAACATTCGTGTGCATGTGTCCTTATAGTAGAATGATTTATAGTCCTTTGGATATATACCCAGTAATGGGATTGCTGGGTCAAATGGAATTTCTATTTCTAGGTCCTTAGGAATTGCCACACTGTCTTCCACAATGGTTGAACTAATTTACACTCCCACCAGCAGTGTAAAAGTGTTCTTATTTCTCCACATCCTCTCCAGCATCTGTTGTCTGAAGATTTTTTAATGATCTCCTTTCTAACAGGCATGAGATAGTATCACAATGTGGTTTTGATTTGCATCTCTCTAATGACCAGTGATGATGAGCATTTTTTCATATGTTTGTTGGCCTCATGTATGTCTTCTTTTGTAAAGTGTCTGTTCATATCCTTTGCCCATTTTTGAATGGGCTTGTTTGTTTTTTTCTTGTAAATCTGTTTGAGTTCTTTGTAAATTCTGGATATCAGCCCTTTGTCAGATGGGTAAACTGCAAAAATTTTTCCCATTCTGTTGGTTGCTGATTCACTCTAGTGACTGTTTCTTTTGCTGTACAGAAGCTGTGGAGTTTGATTAGGTCCCATTGGTCTATTTTGGCTTTTGTTGCGAGTGCTTTTGGTGTTTTGGTCATGAAGTCTTGCCTATTCCTATATCCTGAATGGTTTTGCCTAGATTTTCTTCTAGGGTTTTTACGGTGCCAGGCCTTATGTTTAAGTCTTTAATCCATCTGGAGTTAATTTTACTGTAAGGTGTCAGGAAGGGGTCCAGTTTCTGCTTTCTGCACATGGCTAGCCAGTTTTCCCAACACCATTTATTAAACAGGGAATCCTTTCCCCATTGCTTGTTTTTGTCAGGTTTATCAAAGATTGTATGGTTGTAGATATGTTGTGTTGCCTCTGATGCCTCTGTTCTGTTCCATTGGTCTGTATCTCTGTTTTGGTACCAGTACCATGCTGTTTTGATTACTGTAGCCTTGTAGTATAGTTTGAAGTCCAGTAGTGTGATGCCTCCCACTGTGTTCTTTTTGCTTAGAATTGACTTGGCTATGCGGGCTCTCTTTTGGTTCCACATGAAGTTCATGGTGGTTTTTTCCAGTTCTGTGAAGAAAGTCAATGGTAGCTTGATGGGGATAATGTTGATTCTGTAAATTACTTTGGGCAGTATGGCCATTTTCACGATATTGATTCTTCCTAACCATGAACATGGAATGTTTCTCCATCTGTTTGTGTCCTCTCTTATTTCGTTGAACAGTGGTTTGTAGTTTTCCTTGAAGAGGTCCCTTATGTTCCTTGTAAGTTGTATTCCTAGGTATTTTATTCTCTTTGTAGCAATTGTGAGTGGCAGTTCGTTCTTGATTTGGCTTTCTTTAAGTCTGTTATTGGTGTAGACGAATGCTTGTGATTTTTGCACATTGTTTTTATATCCTGAGACTTTGCTGAAGTTGCTTATCAGTTTCAGGAGTTTTTGGGCTGAGACGATGGGGTCTTCTAGATATACTATCATGTCGTCTGCAAATAGAGACAATTTGGGTTCCTCCTTTTCTATTTGAATACCCTTTATTTCTTTTTCTTGCCTGATTGCTCTGGCTAGAACTTCCAGTACTATATTGAATAGGAGTGGTGAGAGAGGGCATCCTTGTCTAGTGCCAGATTTCAAAGGGAATGCTTCCAGTTTTTGCCCATTCAGTATAATATTGGCTGTTGGTTTCTCATAAATAGCTTTTATTATTTTGAGATACGTTCCATCAATACCGAGTTTATTGAGGGTTTTTAGCATAAAGGGCTGTTGAATTTTGTCAAAGGCCTTCTCTGCATCAATTGAGATAATCATGTGGTTTTTGTTTTTGGTTCTGTTTATGTGGTGAATTACGTTTATAGACTTGCGTATGTTGAACCAGCCTTGCATCCCCGGGATGAATCCTACTTGATCATGATGAATAAGTTTTTTGATTTGCTATTGCAATCGGCTTGCCAATATTTTATTGAAGATTTTTGCATCTATGTTCATCATGAATATTGGCCTGAAGTTTTCTTTTCTTGGTGAGTCTCTGCCAGGTTTTGGTATCAGGATGATGTTGGTCTCATAAAATGATTTGGGAAGGATTCCCTCTTTCTGGATTATTTGGAATAGTTTCAGAAGGAATGGTACCAACTCCTCTTTGTGTGTCTGGTAGAATTCGGCTGTGAACCCATCTGGACCTGGGCATTTTTTTTGTGAGGTAGGCTCTTAATTGCTGCCTCAACTTCAGACCTTGTTATTGGTCTATCCATAGTTTTGGCTTCCTCCTGATTTAGGCTTGGGAGGACACAAGTGTCCAGGAATTTATCCATTTCTTCCAGGTTTACTAGTTTATATGTATAGAGTTCTTTGTAATATTCTCTGATGATGGTTTAAATTGCTGTGGAATTTGTGGTGACTATCGTTTTTTATTGCATCTATTTGGTTATTCTCTCTTTGCTTTTTTTATCAGTCTGCCTAGTGATCTGTCTATTTTGTTGATCTTTTCAAAAAACCAGCTCTTGTATTTATTTATTTTTGAAGGGTTTTTTTGTGTCTCTATCTCCTTCAGTTCAGCTCTGATCTTAGTTATTTCTTGTCTTCTGCTAGGTTTTGAGTTTTTTCGATCTTGCTCCTCTAGCTCTTTCAATTTTGATGATAGGATGTCAATTTTGGATCTCTCCACTCTTCTCATGTGAGCACTTATTGCTATATATTTTCCTCTGGAGACTGCTTTAAATGTGTCCCAGAGATTCTGGTATGTTGTGTCTTTGTTCTCATTGGTTTCGAAGAACTTCTTTATTTCTGCCTTCATTTAATTGTTTATCCAATCAACATTCAAGAGCCAGTTGTTCAGTTTCCATGAAGCTGTGCGGTTCTGAGTTAGTTTCTGAATTCTGAGTTCTAACTTGATTGCACTGTGGTCTGAGAGACTGTTTGCTATGATTTCAGTTGTTTTGCGTTTGCTGAGGAGTGCTTTACTTCCAATTATGTGGTCAATTTTAGAGTAGGTGTGATGTAGTGCTGAGAAGAATGTATATTCTGTGGATTTGGGGTGGAGAGTTCTGTAAATGTCTACCAGGTTTGCTTGTTCCAGGTCTGAGTTCAAGCCCTGGATATCCTTGTTGATTTTCTGTCTGGTAGATCTGTCTAGTATTGACAGTGGAGTGTTAAAGTCTCCCACTATTATTGTGTGGGAGTCTAAGTCTCTTTGTAAGTCATTAAGAACTTGCCTTATGTATCTGGGTGCTCCTGTATTGGGTCCATATATATTTAGGATCGTTAGCTCTTCTTGTTGTATCGATCCTTTTACCATTATGTAATGTCCTTCTTTGTCTCTTTTGATCTTTGTTGGTTTAAAGTCTATTTTATCAGAGATGAGAATTGCAACTCCTGCTTTTTTTTGCTCTCCATTTGCTTGGTAAATCTTCCTTCATCCCTTTATTTTGAGCCTTTGTTTATCCTTGCATGTGAGATGAGTTTCCTGGATAAAGCACACCGATGGGTTTTGGCTTTTTATCCAATTTGCCAGTCTGTGTCTTTTGATTGATGCATTTAGCCCAATTACATTTAGGGTTAATATTGTTATGTGTGAATTTGATACTGCCATTTTGATGCTAGCTGGCTGTTTTGCCCGTTAGTTGATGCAGATTCTTCATTGTGTTGATGCTCTTTAGCATTTGGTATGTTTTTGGAGTGGCTGGTATTGGTTGTTCCTTTCTATGTGTAGTGCCTCTTTCAGGAGCTCTTGTAAAGCAGGCCTGGTGGTGACAAAATCTCTGAGTACTTGTGGTTCGCAAAGGATTTTATTTTTCCTTCACTTATGAATCTCAGTTTGGCTGGATATGAAATTCTGGGTTGAAAGTTCTTTTCTTTAAGGATGTTGAATATTGGCCCCCACTCTCTTCTGGCTTGTAGTGTTTCTGCCGAGAGATCTGCTGTGAGTCTGATGGGCTTCCCTTTGTGGGTGACCCAACCTTTCTCTCTGGCTGCCCTTAGCATTTTCTCCTTCATTTCAACCCTGGTCAGTCTGATGATTATGTGCCTTGTGGTTGCTCTTCTTGCGGAGTATCTTTGTGGTGTTCTCTGTATTTCCTGCATTTGAATGTTGGCCTGCCTTGCTAGGTTGGGGAAATTATCCTGGATAATATCCTGAAGAGTATTTTCCAGCTTGGATTCATTCTCTTCGCCACATTCTGGTACACCTATCAAACATAGGTTAGGTCTCTTCACATAGTCCCACATTTCTTGGAGACTTTGTTCATTCCTTTTTGCATTTTTTTCTCTAATCTTGGCTTCTCATTTTATTTCATTGAGTTGATCTTCGACTTCTGATATTCTTTCTTCTGCTTGGTCAATTTGGCTGTTGAAACTTGTGCATGCTTCGTGAAGTTCTCGTGTTGTATTTTTCAGCTCCTTCAATTCACTCATAGTCCTCTTTAAGTTGTCCATCCTCATTATCATTTCCTCAAATCTTTTTTCAAGGTTCTTAGTTTCTTTGCATTGATTTAGAGCATGTTCTTTTAGCTCACACAAGTTTCTCATTACCCACCTTCTTAAGTCTGATTCCATCATTTCATCACACTCATTCTCCGTCCAGATTTGTTCCCTTGCTGGTGAGGAGTTTTGGTCCTTTGTAAGAGGTGAGGTGTTCTGGTTTTGGGTGTCTTCCTCCTTTTTGCGCTGGTTTCTTCCCATCTTTGTGGATTTATCCACCTGTCTTCTGAGTGGTTGCTGATTTTCCAATTGGGACTCTGAGTGGACGTCCAGATTGTTGATGAGGAAGTATTTCTGTTTCTTAGTTTTCCTTCTAACAGTCTGGCCCCACTGCTGTAGGACTGCTGAGGTCCACTCCTGGCCCTGCTTGCCTGGGGAACTCCTGTGGCAGCTGCGGAACCGTGAGGGTTGCTACCAGATTCTTCTTCTGCTATCTTTTTCCCTGAATAATGCCCACCAAATGTCAGTCTGATCAGTCATTTGTGAGGTGACTCTTTGGATATACAGGGGTCAGGGAGCTGCTTGAGGAGACATTCTGTACTTTATAGGAGCTCTAGTGCTGAGCTGTGAGCTCCATTCTTCATTCAGGGCTACTAGGCAGGTACATTTAAGTCTGCTACAGCAGAACTCATAAAGCCCCTTTTTTTCCTCAGGTGCTCTGTCCCAGGGAGTTAGGGCTTTATTTATGAGTATCCGTTGCACTTTCCTGCCCAGCAAGGAGGCAGTCTAGTCACTGCTTTCCTGCAGTGGCTATGATGAGCTGCCGTGGGCTCCGCCCTGTTGCCGTGGGCTCTGCCCTGTTGCCGTGGGCTCTGCCCTGTTGCCGTGGGCTCTGCCCTGCTGCCATGTGTAATTCCCTGTAGTCCTGCTTATATGAATGTGATTAGAACTGCAGTGGCGAGGGTGGCCCGCCTCTGTAGTGGCGGACTCTCTCTGTTATGGCGGGTTGCCTCAGCAACGGCAGGCTGCGTCAGCAATGGCTGTGTACCTCCGTAGGGGTGGCATGCCTCAGTAGTGGTGGATGCCCCTCACCACCGAGCTGCACTGTCCTGGGTTCAGCTGTGCTTGCCGTGAAACTCTCAATCCTGAGTGTTTCCAATTGCTGTTTTGTTTGTTTTTGTGGGGGTGAAACCCGCCGAGCCTGATCACCTGGCTCCCTGCCTCACAGCCCTTTTTTTTTTTTTAAGTTGAGCAGTTCACTCTCTCCCAGGTGTTCCAGTCGCCTGCTGCAAGGGCACCAGGATCTGTGTGATTTCTCATGCAGTGACCCACTGCGCCAGCTCAAACCACCTTGCTGCCTGGGAATCTCCTGGCCTGGCTTTCTGTTTACGTCCTGTTTAATCAGATGAATGTGCTAATCTGCCTTCCGAAATCTCCAATTGCCAGTTTAACAGGGCAACCAAACCAGTGTATTTTGTACGGAGTGTTGCTGTGCTGCAGCCTCAACCCAAACAGCCGCACCAGCCCAAACTGCCGCGCTGGCGGCCTGTAGGGCTCTTACACCTGGGAATCTCCTAGTCTGTGGACAATAAAGATCCGTATGGAAATGCGGCATCCACTCACCCTCTGCGGATTCACTGGGAGCTGCAATCCTGAGTTGGGCCGACAGTGCCATCTTCCCTCTTCTCCTCCTTTTTTATTTTCCCCTTTTCCTTTTTTACTTCCTAGAAGCAGGAATCTAAATTCATTCATATAAAGCATAAGCTCCCCAGGAGACATTCATTTCCCAGTTTCCGGGATGTCCTCGCGTCTTAGCTACAGATCTCCACGTGCCTGCAGCTCACAGAGCAACAGAGGCTCTGTTTATTCTCAGACTGCGAAGCTGCCTGAGTCTCTCGGATCAAAGGACTTGGAACCAGGGTGAGGCGGCCACCTGAGCCAACAATTTATAGATTTCTATTTCTAATTCTAATGCTATTTATTTTAAACTACCATTGACATTCTTCACACGATTAGAAAAAAACTATTTTAAAATTCATGTAGAACCAAAGGAGAGCCTGAGTAATCAAGGCAATCCTAAGCAAAAAGAATAAAGCTGGAGGCATCATGGTACCTGACTATACTACAATGTTACAGTAACCCAAATGGCATGGCACTTGTGCAAAAACAGACACATAAACTAATGGAACAGCACAGGGAGCCCATAAATAAGACTGCACACCTACAACCATCTGGTCTTTGACAAACCTGACAAAAACAAGCCATGAGGAAAGGATTTCATATTTAATATATGGTGCTGGGACAACTGGCTAGCCATATGCAGAAAATTGAAACTGGGCACCATATACAAAAGTCAACTCAAGACAGATTAAAGACTTAAATGTAAAACGCAAAACAAGGAAAACCCTAGAAGAAAACCTAGGCAATACCATGTAGGACATAGGCACAGGAAAAGATTTTATGATAAAGACACCAAAAGCAATGACAACAGAAGCAAAAATAGACAAGTGGAATCTAATTAAACTAAAGAACTTCTGCACACCAAAAGAAACTATCAACAGAGTAAACAGATAACCTACAAAATGGGAGAAATTTTTCACAATCTAGGCAGCTGACAAAGGTCTAATATCCAGCATCTATAAGGAACTTAAACACATTTATAAGGCAAAAAAAAAAAAAAAAAAAACAACTCCATTAAAAAGTGGGCAAAGAACCTGAACAGTAAATTCTCAAACAGAGACATACATGTGGCCAATAAACATACTAAAAAAAGCTCAACATCACTGATCATTAGAGAAATGTAAATCAAAACCACATTGAGATACCATCTCATGCCAGTTAGAATGGCGATCATTAAAAGATCTGGAGACAACAGGTGCTGGAGAGGATGTGGACAAATAGGAACACTTTTGCACTGCTGGTGGGAGTGTAAATTAGTTCAGCCATTGTGGAAGACAGTGTGGCGATTCCTCAAAGACCTAGAGAGAGAAATACTATTTGATCCAGCAATCCCATTACTGGGTATATACCCAAAGGAATATAACCCATTCTATTGTAAAGACACATGTATGTGTATGTTCAGTGATGAACAATTCACAATAGCAAAGATGTGGGATTAACCTAAATGCCCATCAATTATATATTGGATGAAGAAAATGTACATATACACCATGGAATATTATGCGGCCATGAAAAGGAAAGAGATCATGTCCTTTGCAGGGACATGGATGGAGCTAGAGGCCATTATCCTTAGCAAATGAAGGCAGGAACAGAAAACCAAACACTGCATGTTCTCACGTATAAGTGGGAGCTGAATGATGAGAACACATGGACACATAGGAGGGACTAGCACACACTGGGGCCTATTGGAGGGTGGATGGTGGAAAGAGGGAGAGGATTAGGGAAAACAACTAATGGGTACTAGGCTTAATACCTGGGTAAGGAAATAATCTCTACAAGAAACCACCAAGACATGTTTACCTATGTAACAAACCTGCCCATTCTGCACATATACTCTGAATATAAAAGTTAGAAATTTAAAAAAAGTTATTAGCAAAACCCAAAAACCAAAACAATTAATTGACTCTTAATGTGAAAGAACAGAATTTTAAAAAGACTTTGCATTATTTTGGAAAATAATTTTTGATAGGATAAAGTAACACATATTTTATCCAATTTTTACTAATACATACAGTCATGTGCTGAGTAATGTGTTCCATAAAATTATAATGGCACTAAGAAATTTCTGTTGCCTAGTGACGTCACAGCCATCATAATGTCTCAGTACAATGCATTAGTCCTGTGCTTGTGGTGACGTGGTGTCAACGAATCTGCTGTGTTCCCAGCCATATAAAAATCTAGCACATACAAACTTGTACAAATGACTAAGTTAGTTATGTTTTCTGTATGTTACTGTGCTAACCTGTTTATTGTCATTCCAGAATGTACTCTTCCTACTTCTATAAAAAACGTGAACTGTAAAGCAGCCTCAGGCAGGTCCTTCGGGAGGTATCAGAACAAGGCGTTGTTAGCATAGATGACAGCTCCATGCATGTTACTTCCCTGGAGACTTTCCAGTGAGACAAGACGTGAGGTGCAAGACAGTGATATCGATGGTCCTGACCTCCTGTAAGCCTAGGCTAATGTGTGTGCTTATGTCTTAGCTTTTAAAAAACAATTTTTTAAAGTAAAAAAAAATTGAACATAGACAAAAGCTTATAGAATAAAGATAGAAAGATAGAATATATTTTTGGAGAGTTGAACAATGTTTGTGTTTTAAGCTAAGTGTTATTACAGAAGAGTTAAAAACTTCAAACAGGTAAAAATTTATAAGTAAAAAAGACGGTAAGCTAAAGTTAATCCATTTTTGAAGAAAGAGATTTTAAAAATACATTTAGTGCAGCCTAAGTGTACAGTGCTTTTAAAGTCTGCAGTAGTGCACAGTAATACCCTAGGCCGTCACAGTCACTCACTGGTCACCAGCTCACCCAGAGCAGCTTCCAGTCTTGCAAGCTTTATTCATGGTAAGTGCCCTTTGCAAGTGTACCTTTTGTTGAAATCTTTTATACCATATTTTTCCTGTACGTTTTCTATGTTTACATATGTTTGGATACACAGGTTCTTAACACTGTGTTACAACTGCCTGCAGTAGTCAGCACGGTCACATCCTGTACAGGCTCGTAGCCTAGAACCAATAGGTTGGACCAGATAGCCCAGGTGTGTAGCACGCTATACCATCTAGGTTTGCACAGTACACTCTATGATGCTTGCGCAGTGATGAAATTGCCTGACAATACATTTCTCAGATTGTGTCCCCATCTTTGGCCCGGCTCAGTGGCTCTCACACCTGTAGTCCCAGCTCTTTGGGAGGCCGAGTGGATCACGAGATCAGGAGTTTGAGATCAGCCTGGCCAACATGGTGAAACCCGTCTCTACTAAAAAGTACAAAATAATTAGCTGGGTATGGTGGCGGCACCTGTAATTCCAGCTACTCAGGAGGCTAAGGCAGGAGGATCATTTGAACCCAGGAGGCAGACATTGCGGTGAGCCGAGATCATGCCATTGCACTCTAGCCTGGGCCAAAGGGCAAGACTTCATCTTGAAAAAAAAAAATGTATCCCCATCCTTAAGCAAAATGTAACTGTAACTTATATGAAAAATGTTAAAATTGAAAAAGATAAATCTATATAATACATAAGTAATTATTACACTACAAAATAAGATGTAAGAGATGACACATAATAAATATATTTATATGCAGTTGATTCTTGTAATTTACCATGGTTATGCTCCATAAAGTTGCGGCCAATACTGAATTAGCAAATGTGGGGCCATTGCTCCTAGAAGTACTGACAGATGCAGATGCAGATAGAGATATAACCACATATACACATATCTTGACACAGACTACATGATCATAAGCCCTAAAAATCACCAGATTCTATTTTCTTTTTGTATTTTCTAGAATTTCTAAAATTCTATTTTACAAAAGAGAAAACAAGGTTCAGAAGTGTGATTTGCCTGAGGTCACTCCACTGACCAGTGTTAGACAGGCACAGGGTGGGAGCTTCTGGCACTATGCTGGACTGCCCCACCTAGCTCCATCCTCTGGTCGGCTCTGAATGAAATGAAAACAAGAAGCAGAGGGAGACTGTTGACCTTACCTGGGGACCTGTGCATAAGGGGACTCAAAATTTTCCGCTCTCAATTAATGTACACAAATCAATAGCTCTATATACACCAACAGTGAGCAAGGTGAGAATCAAATCAAGAACTGAACTCTTTTACAACAGCTGCAAATAAAATAAAATAATAAAATACTTAGGAACATACTTAACCAAGGAGGTGAAAGACTTCTACAAGGAAAACTATAAAATACTGCTGAAGGAAATCATAGCCAACACAAACAAATGGAAACACATTCCATGCTCGTGGATGGGTAGAATCAGTATTGTGGAAATGAACATATTTCCAAAAGCAATCTACAAATTCAATGCAATTCCCATCAAAATACCACCATCATTCTCCACAGAAGTATAAAAACAATCCTAAAATTCATACAGAACCAAAAAAAAACAGCCCATAGAGCCAAAGCAAGATGAAGCAAAAACAAAAATCTGAAGGCATCACATTACCCAACTTCAAACCATAGTATACGGCCATAGTCACCAAAACGGCATGGTACTGGTATAACAATAGGCACACAGACCAATGGAACAGAATGGAGAGCCCATAAATAAACCCAAATACTCGCAGCCAGCTGATTTTTGACAAAGCAAACAAAAACATAAAGTGGAGAAAGGACACCCTACTTAACAAATGGTGCTGGGATAATTGGAAAACCACATGTAGAAGAATGAAATTGGATCCTCATCTCTCACTTTATACAGAAATCATTTCAAGATGGATCAAAGACTTAAATCTAAGATCTGAAACCATAAAAATTCTCGGAGATAACATCAGAAAATCCCTTCAAGATGTTGACTTAGGCAAAGAGTTCATGACCAAGAACCCGAAAGCAAAAACAACAAAAATAAAGATAAATAGATGGGACTTAACTAAACTGAAAAGCTTCTACAAAGCAAAAGAAATAGTCCACAGAGTAAACAGACGACCCACAGAGTGGCAGAAAATATTTGCAATTTATTCATCCAACAAATCACTCATAGCCAGAATCTACAAGGAACTTAAACAAATGAGCAAGAAAAAAACAATCCCATCAAAAATTGGGCGAAGGACATGAATAGACAATTCTCAAAGGAAGATATGCAAATGGTCACCAAACACATGAAAATGCTCAACCTCACTAATTATCATGGAAATACAAATCAAAACCACAATGCAAATCAAGATCACTCCTGCAAGAATGGCCATAATCAGAAAAATAAAAAATAACACCTGTTGGTGTGGATGTGGTGAAAACGGAACACTTTTACACTGCGGGTGGGAACGTAAACTAGCACAACTACTACGGAAAACAGTGTGGAGAGTCCTTAAAGAACCAAGTTCTGAAAATAGAACTATCATTTGATCCAGCAATTCCAGTACTGGGCATCCACCCAGAGGAAAAGAGTTTTTATAGACACGCATGTTTATAGCAGCACAACTGACAACTGTAAAACGTGAAACCAGCCCGAATGCCCATCAGTCGGCGAGTGGGTAAAGAAATTATATCCACTTGTCGTTGGTTCCTTTTTTGTGCCGTAAAAAGGAAGAAAATAACGGCATTCGTGGCAAGCTGGATGGAATTGGAGACCATTTTTCTAAGTGAATAACTCAGGAATGGAAAACCAAACATCATATGTTCTCACTCATAAATGGCAAGAGGGATACAGGCTGGGCACAGTGGCTCACATATGTAGTCTCAGCACTTTGGAAGGCCAAGGTGGGCGGATCACCTGAGGTCAGGAGTTAGAGAGCAGCCTGGCCAACATGGCAAAACCCTGTCTTTAATAAAAATACAAAAATTAGCCAGGCACGGGGGCACACCCATAATCCCACCGACTCGGGACACTGAGGCACGAGAATCACTTGAACCCAGGAGGCGGAGGTTGCAGTGAGCCAAGACTGTGCCACTGCACTCCAGCCTGGGCAGCGGCACGAGACTCTATCTCAAAAATTAAAATAAAAACAATGAATAAATAGGGACATAAATATTTCAATATGATTTATGATTCCACAGTAAAATATGGTCCTCAGTGGCTTATACCTTGCAGGTTTAAAAAGACATTTGACGTTATTATTTTTTTAATTATAGGAGAGCAAACATGCAACAATGTAATTCAATGATTTTGTGTGTGTGTGTGTGTGTGTGTGTGTGTGCTCTATATATCCATGTAGCCTCAACACATATTAAAATAATGTTTCCAAGACTGCAGAAGTTTGTTTCCCCCTTCAGAGTTAATACCAGTTGCTTCCTGCAGAGAAAGCTCACTATTCTGGATTTTCTTTCCAACTATTTTCTTGTTTCATTGCTTTGGATAGAGACTCAAGTGAACGCTGAATAATAACACACAATAGCCCCTTTCACAAGAGATAAAATATTACCCAAGGAATGGTATCAAGCTGGGACAACTTAAAAAATAATGTGGGCCAGGAGTGTTGGCTCACGCCTGTCATTTCAGTACTTTGGGAGGCTGAGGCGGGTGGATTACTTGAGGTCAGGAGTTTGAGACCAGCCTGACCAACATGGCGAAACTTCGTCTCTACTAAAAATACAAAATTAGCTGGGCATGATGGCGGGTGCCTGTAATCCCAGCTACTAGGGAGGCTGAGGCAGGAGAATCACTTGAACCCAGGAGACAGAGGTTGCAGTGAGCTGAGATTGTACCACTGCACTCCAGCCTGGGTGACAAGAGTGCAACTCCAAATTGTGTCTCAAAATAATAATAGTAATAATAACCATGTGAACTCCCTAGGATAAATAAAGCCTAGTGAGCTGTCGTTTGGAAATATCTGAGTTGTCCCTATAAATAAATCAAGTTCAGAATTTCCTTATCATACCATAAGCTATCTCTGGGGAAGTGGTCCAAGAGAAAAAGGTACCATCCCCATCCCCTTTAAATTGTCTTTAGATAACTGCCAAGAAACCTACCGACTGCCTCAAGAAGAGCAGCTAAGAGCAGGAAGGTTCAAATTTAACTCCCTCTATTAACCAGCTATGTGATCTCGAATAAATTATTCAACTCAGTCTCGGTTTCCTTACATGTAAATGTGATAATGATAAGTTAATGTTACTCTGAGGACGAGGTGAGGTAATCTAAGCAAAATTCTTAGAAGAATGTCTGCTGAATGTTCAAAAATAATTTTGGTATAATATTTTCAAATAACAGCATCTCAATTAAAGAGTTAATGATTTTAAAGTTGGCTTTCATTTGGTAGTTTGCTCCTGGACGTAAAGAATGTGAAAATAAGGTTGGGTGCAGTGGCTCACTCCTGTAAACCTGCACTTTGGGAGGCTGAGGGGGGAAGGTCACCTGAGGTTAGGAGTTTGTGTGGGCGACATGGTGAAACTCCGTCTCTACTAAAAATACAAAAATTAGCCGGATGTGGTGGTGCACATCTGTAAGCCCAGCTACTTGGGAGGCTGAGGCACAAGAATCACTTGAACCTGCTTGAACCTGGGAGATGGAGGCTGCAGTGAGTTGAGATGGTGCCACTGCACTCCAACCTGGGCAACAGAATAAAACTCCATCTCAAAAAACCCACAGCTATTTATATATGTTCAAGCAATTCTGCTGCCTCAGCCTCCCAAGAAAGCTTTAATTATATATATAATAATAATATTTATTTATTTATATATTATATATAAACATATTTATATATTATATATATTTAATAATTATATTGTTATATATAATAATATAATTAAAGCTTTCTTAGGAGGCTGAGGCAGCAGAATTGCTTGAACCCAGGAGGTGGAGGTTGCAGTGTGCAGAGACTGCTCCATTGCACTCCAGTCTGGACAAAAAGAGTGAGACCCCATCTCAAAATAAATAAATAAATAAATAAATAAATAAATAAATAAAGGCTTCTTACACTTTGTTTATTTATTTGAGACAAGAGTCTCACTCTGTCTCCCAGGCTGGAGTGCAGTAGCATGATCTCAGCTCACTGCAATCAATCTCTGCCTCCTGGGTTCAAGCGATTCTCCTGGCTCACCCTCCTGAGTAGCTGGGACTACAGGCACGCACCACCATGCCCAGCTAATTTTTTTATTTTTTGTAGAGAAGAGGTTTCACCATGTTGTCCAGGATGGTCTCCATCTCCTGACCTTGTGATCCTCCCGCCTTGGCCTCCCAAAGTGTTGGGATTACAGGTGTGAGCCACTGCTCTTGGCCTACAAATTTGCTAGAATTTTGAACTAAAAGAAAAAACAATTCCTTTGGTTTTTGACTCTGACAATGACTAACATTAAAGAAGCAATCTGACCTTAAATCTACTCCAAGTATTTTCTTCTCCTTCTCTATTTAACCAACAGGAAGATATGAATATCTATTTAGAGTCTTTTAGAATATATTATGACAAAATAAAACACCATATTTCCATCTAGGAAGCAACTTTTAGGAAATGAATGGAAATTATTTTGAGGTGTTTTACAAGGAAATGTTTGAGGTATGGAAGTAACTTCATGCATTTTACAGTTGCATAGATTGACAGAGCTCACTGAGAGCTTTGACCTAAGCTGAACGGTCTCAGTGCACCTGACCTGACAAACAGCTGACGGTGTTGTGGGTGTCTGCTTAGAGAAGCAAGGCTGACCGACGAGTCAATAAGCTGGAGGAGTTGGAGTAAACCGTGACCAGAAACTCTGAATTGCACTCTTGATACCAGAGAGTCTATGGAACTGTGCCTTTGGCAAGAATAAAGTCTGACAAGGTGTATTAATTAGAAAATAGATGCTTGGATAAGAAATAGAATAGATTGACGAGAAAGAGTTTTCTCTTGAATGGGCCTTTCAAATGACACACATGGACTGGTTCATCTGGAGACTCGTTGAGTAAATCAAGGTTCTTTTAGCATTCCTTTATTATTATTTCTATTGATATTTACATGTCTCCACTTCTAGGACTGAGTTTTAAAGAACTGGATCTTAATTATCTCTGTATCCTTAGCACCCAGCACAGTCACAGACACTTGAGACCCTCAAGTATGTTGTGTATTAGTGATTTTCTTTTCCTTTCTTATTTTTTTGGAGACGGAGTCTCACTCTATCTCCAGGCTGGAGTGCAGTGGCATGATCTCGGCTCACTGCAACCACCTCCTCCTGGGTTCAAGCAATTCTCCTGCCTCAGCCTCCTGAGGAGCTGGGACTACAGGCACGCGCCACCATGCCCAGCTAATTTTTGTATTTTTAGTAGAGACAGGGTTCATCATGTTGGCCAGGATGGTCTCAATCTCTTGACCTTGTGATCCGCAGTCCTCGGCCTCCCAAAGTGCTGGGATTACAGGCATGAGACACCATGTCCAGCCCTTTTTTTTAAAAAAATTATTTATTTATATATTTATTTTTATTAGTATACTTTAAGTTCTGAGAAACGTGCAGAATGTTCAGGCTTGCTACATGGGTATGCACGTGCCATGGTGGTTTGCTGCACCCAGCAACCCGTCATCTACATTAGGTATGTCTCCTAATGCTGTCCCTCCCCTTGCCCCCCACCCACCCAACAGGCCCCAGTGTGTGTTGTTCCCCTCCTCCTGTCTATGTGTTCTCATTGTTCGACTCCCACTTATGAGTGGGACCATGCAGTGTTGTGTTTTCTGTTCTTATATCGGTGATTTTCAACTGGAGGCAACTTTGCACTAAGAGGATATTTGACACTGTCTGGAAACACTCTTTGCTTGTCACAGCCAGTGAGTGGAGAGTCCAGGTACCTGGCGGGTACAGGCCAGGGATGCTCCTCAACATCCCACAGTGCATAGGACAGCCTCCATAACAAAGGATTACCTGGGCCCAAATGTCCATGGCATTATGGCTGAGAAACCCTCTTTGACATCAATAAATAAATTCAGCGTTGATAAATGAGCACTTTAACCTACTATTATCTACATCACACATTTTTGCTGTTAAAATTTAATCTGATAATTAACTAGACAATATTTGATGTTTATACCTATATGTTTTTGAAAGAGTTTAACTATACTTTGGGTGTGTTTACATAATTTTGTATAGGATTTAAAGTACAAGTAAACATATTTGAATGTAAATAGCACAGCAAAGCTATTTCATGTCATCTCACTTGCATCTAATCATGGGTCCTGGTGCTGAATGAAATACATATTACTTATTTTGAAATAATGTTTTGAAACAAAAGTTTCACAAAGCATGAGTGGGATCTCTAATACAGTGATTTCCCAGTGACTGAAATACAATATGTAAAAATAAAAAGAAGCTCATGGAAACTCATGATGAAACTGTGTGGGCCCAGACCTCATTCACACATAATGGGCTACATGAAATGATAACAGTTGCTGTTTAAACTTCAGAATAAAAGCAGCCTCGGACCTGATTTTCATCTTTTCCATTTTCACCTACTATATGCAGCTGACAAGCTGATCGTTGCCAGTGATGCCTACATAAGAAGAAAGATACCAGAGCACATGTGACTGTGAAACTGAGCAGTAATACCCTCCCTACCTGGAATATGTGCCCAGCAAGTTTTTGGTTAATTACCTTTTCTGCTACCACACAAAGGCATTAAAAACAATGAAAAGGTGCTCAAGATAAAAATGGGGGTGTTTCATTTTTTTCATTATTTTGGGGGGATGTAAACAAGAGAATGTACTGGGTTCTGTGACGGTGCACACAGCTGAGTATGAGGCCATCCAGAACATATATTTTGGCCTTTCAAAATACAAAAACTGGCTGGGCGCAGTGGCTAACACCAGTAATCCCAGCACTTTGGGAGGTCAGGAGATCAAGACCATCCTGGCCAATATGGTAAAACCCCATCTCTACTAAAAATACAAAAAAATTAGCTGGGCGTGGTGGCACGTGCCTATAGTCCCAGCTTCTCAGGAGGCTGAGACAGGACAATTGCTTGACCCCAGGAGGTGGAGATTGCAGTGTGCCACTGCGCTACAGCCTGGGCGACTGTGAGACTCCATCAAAAAAAAAAAAAAAAATACAAAAACTAAGAAGGACGAGCTTCTCCACATAAGTGCACTAAGCTCCCACAGAAAATAAACTTCCCTCAAATCAGATAACGGAGGTAAGCCTTAGGGAAAACGCTATGTGACTTTAGCATTTTATAATGGATTGTGTTGAGTTTACTCTGTTCACAAAACCGAGGTCATAACTAAAGCTACAATAGAGGAAAATCTGATGGTAAACTTGAATTAATTTTTAAGGGGGCAGGAAATAAACTCCTAAATTATATGCATAATCTCACAGTGTGTAGGGCAAAAAAAAGGCATTTCCTATGACTTCCATGATAATTATCATCACATCTTCAAAGTGCAAAATGACAATTACTGCATTTTCTGATGGCCACTGCAGGCTGGAGTCCTTGAGTCCAACACGCATGAGATGAGCTGCAGGGCTGGAGGCCATGCTGACTCACTCTCTGAATATCGCAGGATACTGGAAAGAAGCTCAGAAAACAGTATCATATTATCTGTTTTATACACTGCATTTCAGAAAAAGCATTTGATATCACGTCTTTCTAAATTCTGACATGTATTAATAAATCTGTATGTTTCAAGAGGCTTATTAAAGATACCAAACCTCTCTCAGTCCCCAAAGGGATGAAGCTGATCTATGCATGCTTTCTCTTTCATAATCTAATTTGAAGATTTAGGAACAATCTTGAAAATACATTTTAGAAGGTACTTCAGTTTCTCTGAGTAGCTCTTCCCACTCTGTAATCTTCAGAAACAATCTAGGTCCTTGAGATGTTTATTTAGAAACTACCGTATGATCACAGTTTAATTTGGAAGCAAGATAAGATAACATGACACCTTCAAGCCTGATTAGTGGAGTGAAGTGACGCCTGTGCACTTTATGTGACCAAAATCAGACAGAAGTGATGTCCTAGCTCATGTCAACAACATGTATGCAAGAACAAATTTTTTTTTTGAGATGAAATCTCACTGTCACCCAGGCTGGAGTGCAATGGCTTGATCTAGGCTCACTGCAACCTCTGCCTCCTGGGTTCAAGCGATTCTCCTGCCTTAGCCTCCTAAGTAGCTAGGACTACAATTAGCCAGGCATACCCCCATGCCTGGCTAATTTTTGTATTTTTAGTAGAGACGGGGTTTCACCACTTTGGTCAGACTCCTGACCTCGTGATCTGCCTGCCCTGGCCTCCCAAAGTGCTGAGATTACAGACGTGAGTCACCAAGACTGGCCGCAAGGAGAGAATTTTTAAATAAAAGTCCTGTTTGAAGATAATTAGCTAAAATTAATTCTTTTACCTTCAAGAAAGCATTATATCACATTCATTAGATTTTGGATAAAAGTTAAGACTTGTAATTCTTTGGGCCAGGCACAGTAGCTCGTAACTGTAATCCCAGCACTTTGAGGGGCCAAGGAGGGAAGACTGCTTGAACCTAGGGGTGTGAGACCAGCCTGAGAACATTGTGAGACTCTATATCTACAAAAAACATTAAAAATTACCTGGGCCTGGTGGTGTACATCTGTAGTCCCAGCTACTCAGGAGGATGAGGTGGGAGGATCACTTGAGTCCTGGAGGTTGAGGCTGCAGTGAGCTGAAATTGTGCCACTGTACTCTAGCTGGTGACAGAGCGAGACCCTGTGTCAAGAAAACCCAATGCAAAGATTTGTAGCTTTGGTAACCAAAAACAGGTGTCACATCCAGCCATTCATGTTTCTACATCAAACAGTAGAAAACCTATTCAAATATCTGAGTAGGTTTAGTAGGGTCACCACCAGTGCAATCCTGGAGACCAATGTATTTTCCATAAAGCTGCGTGATCTCCAGATGGTCTAGTTCCTGAATCTGCCCTCTTGCCACATAGTTCATTGCCTGGCCAGGATGTGTCGCTGAAATGACAAAGTCCTGGAAAAAAATGAATAGAGGATGCCTGTGTGATATTTCATTGAGCCTCTTTATTTGCATGAGAAATTTTCCCTTACTTTGTATGCTAAACCAAAACAATGTATTGGACTGCAACTTTGTGAAATAATTATTTCCCTGTAAAGCTTACAGTATTTTTGAAGTACCATAATAAAATCTAAAGAAAATGTTAGACAAAAGAAAGAGCTTTTCCAAAGTAAGTTCTCTAAAATGTGAGATTTGAGTTTGGAACTGTACTATGAAGTATGTAATTGTTTACGTATGATACATTTGTTGATTACACCGGGCACAGGCAAGATTGAAATAGCAGTTACAAATTGTATTATTTTCTTATAGCTTCTTCAGTGATCTGTGCCCCTAGATAAAGAGCAATTGCTAAATAAAGGAACAATATTTCATTATGCTCTATTGAGTAGTTAGCTTTATAATCCAGATATGTGATAACACATCAAGCTTTCATCATAAGTATTTTTAAGAAACCATGGACCATTTTTGCTCTTCTATTTTCATCTGAATAAAATATGAAAGCTAGATCAATGTATATATATTATTAAAATGATTATTGTAATTCTATTTTTAGACACAGAAAGAAATGCCATGCTAGTTACAAACAACACTTTAGCTAAATGAGATTTTCCCCCCCAGACATTGCTATAAAGATATTTCAAGAGAATAATTTTCCAGAGGACTGTTTATGTATCATTTTAATTTTGGTAAATGCAGTGGATGTAATAATTTGATCACGACTGTGTTGCAGATGTGTTATGATCCATGAAAATTTCAAGACATATCACCAGAAACTTTTGACTGCATTGCTGAAATTGGTATGAAACTGCTTTAATAATCTGCAAATAGTGAATCTGTTGGTTGAGAGTTTTGATTCTGCAGTTAATAGGGCTTAGTAAGAACATCTGCTCCTTCCCTCAGTAAACAACAAGGGATTGTAATGGGGTTGGAGAGAATGGACACTCAGCATGGCAGATTTTAGTAAAGAGTAGCTATTATTATCAACTTAGTTTACACATCAATCTCTTTTTATCCAGCAAATAAAACACTTCATGATAACTAAGAAGTTGATGTAGCAGAGCAGACCCTGTTTCATCCATTCTTACAGGGGCCTCAAAGTATGTTTTATGAAAGAACACTTTTGGCTGCTATGGGACAGACAAAAATATGAAAAAAGGTGTCCCTTGTATTTTATATTTCTGATCATAAATTACTACAGATCACTTATCCATCAACTGAATGTAATCTTCTCAAATATAATTGTAGTTGAACCCAATGTCATTATTTGTGTAACTATTTTTTAAATAAAAAGACTTTTATTTCTTCAAGAATTGCTTATTTTCAAGTTATAAAAAGTAACCACCAATTAGTTCAAGTTAAACCTATGAAGTCCTCACAAATTTAGTCAACAGATAAGTGATTTACATCAATATATGAAGGGTATTTTGCTAATTGTTTCTGGAAGATACAAAAAGGATGGTGCATTCGTCTTATTCTCTGGGGGTTTACAATAAACCAGAAAGATGATGTGTAAATAAGCAACTTTAATACGCAGCATGGTTCAGGAGTCATGGGAGTGGGAGTGTGTGGTGTAGGTGTATTGACTCACAAATACTCATCACAGTCATACGAGAGAGAGACAGTGAGTGTGTGTGTGTGTGTGGTGTAGGTATATTGACTCACAAATACTCATCACAGTCATACGAGAGAGAAAGTGCGTGT